>NC_081417.1:29406361-30030361 GCF_949786415.1 Peromyscus eremicus | reverse complement strand
GTCACATTTATGTTATGTATCTTTTCAAAATGTAAAAACATACAAATTTTTGCTACCAAGGAAAGATGAAAAATAAAACTAAAAGAGCTGTATAAACACTGCACAGGCTGGAACTACAAATGCCTTTCAGCAGCCAAGAGAAAAACGAGAAATGAAATGGACTGAATTTGGGTAGTATTCTCTTCTCTAGAGAATAGCAGCAATGTTTTTAGAAAAAGGGAAGGAAAATAGTACAAAGTCAGGCAATAAAAATTTTACCAGAAACATTCCAACCAGAACAAGGGAGTGTGGAGTCTACATGGGCTAATTAGTCGAAACCTAGAGAACTATCTTTCCTCTTCTGTTTCCTTCTCCTAGGGAGGCCTGTTTGCACACTTTATTTCAGGAGTGTGTTTAGTTGTCTCTTGTATGAACTGGGATACATAGTGAATGTATTTTCTTCTTTTTGCTAGCTAAGACTGGATAGTATGTCTCACAACATTTACTGCTGTATTGGCCAAAGGCAAGATGGAAAATTCAGGGCTGAGGGTTTTTTTTTCAGTGGGCAAAGATACCAGTTTATATTTTCTTGACTTGTGTTTTCTTTCGTAGTGTGTCTACCATAATTCACATTTATTTTAAAATGTGTCCTTTTTCTCTAAGTTTCTATCACTGACTATAGCAATTTGATTATACACTCAGGGTGGTTGTGTGTGTTTCCTGAGGTTCACTGGGGCTTACCTACTTATTTGGTTCTCACCATTTTAACAAGATTGAACCCATTATATCCTAAATTATTTTTGTCTTTATATTTCTTTGTATCTGAAACTCTAATTACTTGCAGGTTTTATCTTTATATTATACCCCAGTGAAATGATTTCCCATCTTGTAATTTTAGGATATTTTCTTTGTACTTCAAAGAATTATATGATAAAAAGAGATGCAAATACATCATTAGTAGTATTTTAGAAATTAAAAAGTACATTAATTGACATGGCATGGTAGAATACATGCATTGGTATAGCTTGCTTTTGAATACCAACTGTAAGAAAAGGTACTACGGACACACAAGAGCATGGCATATCCCCAGAAGCTTCAGGAAATTAGGAAAAGTAATGAGCAACTGGACTTGGATGCTAACAAGCAAACTCAGGTCCCCTGCAAGAAGAACATGTGTTTGTAACCCCTTAGTCATTTTCTATTCCCTGAATATCTCTTTTTCATGGAAAATACCTTATTAAATCTTGGAAATATTTCATGCAATGTATTTTTGTCATATTTGTACCCAGCCCCTCGCAGATCTGTGTCTACCTCTATACCCCTAACAACATACTGTCTTTCTTTTATTTTTCACTTTTAAATAACTTAGTCTGTCCAAGTGTTGCTGCCCATAGCTCACCTTTTAGAACAATCCACCAGAATATAGGCAATCTTTCCAGAGTCATACCAATAAGGAAAACTGACTTTCCCTATTCAGAAGCCATCATCTGTCTAGAGATCCTCAGAAAAGGATAAGGACTCATTACCTCTTTGTAACTCCATGCTAGGAATTTGACAAGCATGATCTTGTGTGGTCTTTTGCAAGCAAATGGAGTTTTGTGTTCATGAGCACTGCAGTCCTGTCATGTCCAGAAGACACTATGCTGATCCTTTCCAAACTTTGGTTCCCACAGTCTTTCTCTCCCTTCTTCCTTGATTGTCCCTGAACCTTGAGAAGGTGATAATATAGGTCTGTCTCATATGTGGCTGAGCACTCTACTGACATTCATTCGCTGTACTTGACTAATTGTGAGTTTCTGCACTAAATACCATATACTGTACAAAGAAAATTCCCTGATGATGCTTACAAGATACACTATTCTACCAGCAGAGAGACTGAAAATTAGAGAGTAATTACATACTGTCTATTTAGCATAACAATAGTAGTAGATTCACCCTTAAGGTGTATGAGATATCCTACCTTGGGTTATTGGCCAAATTTATAGTAGAAGGTATGTGTTTCCTCCTGTGGGGTTGGCCTTAAATCCAATCAGTAAGTGGTTGTTGTCCTCATAATATCCATGTTATTATTGCTCCCATGTGCCTACCTTGCCATGCTGGTCATTATTATAGTTCATGGGGTTTATAGCTGGATAAGATTGCAGCTGATTTTTCTTCCAGCAGCCTACATAGCACCTATGAAGCTATGTTGTAGGGAGGTCCCTTCCTGGTTAGTAACCATTTGATTTTTCCAAGTCCTGTGACCAATATATTTTTAGCTGTAGGGTCTTGTAGTCAAGCCTGGAACACTTGTTAAAGTTGCATGTTCTGACAAATAAAGTAAACTAGAATGATAATTTGAGAATTTTTACATTTGATGAGCATTTTTCAATTGCAAGGTTTAGTAAAAATTATTGAAATATAATTAAGAATCATTTTATGGACAATTGAAGTAGGAGTGTGACAAACACTATGAATTATCAGCTGTCACGTGGGACATTGATATTACACTTTTTGTGTTTGAAAGATAGGTACTTTCATGCCACATATTACCTTTGCTCTGGTCTAGTCAATTTTTTCTTCTTTTCTTCTCATATTTATTTATATGGTCATTGTTATTTATTCTTTGGGAAACAAGATAATTCAACAAATACCTTAGAATATCTAACACAAAACCATAGGATCACCCAAACTGCAGGTCAAGGTAGTCCAAGTGGCTCCCAAAGCAATATAGGCTATTACCATTACCTTTGTGTGCTCCTCAGAGCTTGAATAGTCTTTACTGCTGAAAACATTTCACGACTGCCAGCTTTGCCATTCATGTGTAGAAGATGAAAGCCTAGAAATCATCAAGAAAGATACATTCCCTTCTCCCAGTCTCTATAGCCTATAGTTAATAATTAGTAAATCCAAATTTATACATAAATAATTATAGGTTTTAATGAACTTGAGAGCAAAAGAAAACAATCTTCCCCAGGGAAGAGACCCCAATAGATTTTATTGTCATTCTTGATGGAGAATTTACAGAAAAAATTTCAATAATAAAAATAATTAATAAATTTTTTCACTAAATGTTCAGAAAATCACTTATTGTAGGTGTATAAGATTACTAGTTTTGAACATTTGATTAAATTTTGGAACACAGAAAGTAAGTTCTTCCTTTATTACCCTTGCCTCTGAAGTAATAGAGAAGAAATAACACTACTTATATTTAAAAGCATATTGATTTATTTCTGTAGCTGTCAAACATTTTTATACTCATCCCCAGGAAAATATATTTTACACACTAATATAGTACACACACATCCATTTATAAACAGATACATTTAGACAGACCTAAAAAGTGTATTTCATGCTGGGGAGCTTACTTTTACTTTCAACTGTGAATACTAATATTGTTTCAACTTGACTCTGACTGATATAGCCAATGTATTATACATTCTACCATTATCCACTCAGTTTTTACCAGTACTAACCAAATGGGTATCTTAGGCAGCAAAATACATACCTATGATTTGAAAATCACTGACATAATGGAATTTAGAGATAATTGTTGTAATGTTTATAAAGCATTGTGTTATTGCCTAAGGATAAAATGTGTATTTTGTGCATAGGCCAAACACTAAAAGGTTGCTTTGCCCAGAGGGATGGTTTCTTAGTGATTTCCTGTTTTTTTCCAGTGGCTTTGGTTCTTTAAAACTCCTATAGCTCACATATAGAATATGTACATCGTTAAGTTAAATGATAAGAGCAGTGTGTGTTCCAAATTGCTAACATGCTTTAAACTGTTTCTAGCAAGCAGAAGTTCATTTACCAAATGGCAGCTGATGAACTCACAGGGTAAATATGTTGGCTCAGAAACATAGCCCACATCTCCCTGAAGAATTACTGTTTTCACTAAGTTCTTTCTTCATGTGTTAATTGTGGGGTGGGAAGTAAGTTATATATCTCCTATTCCTCATCTACTTTCTCCTGCTGTCAGAATTCCTTTAAGGTGGTTACAGAACTGGGAGAGATGTTTGTGGAGCCACATACAGAGTGAAACCAAAGAGACATAGAATAACACAATGTCAAATGCAAAAAAAAAAAATATAATGATAAGTTTAGAAGTCTTTTCAGGGGCCAGAGAGTTAGAGCAGTGGGTAAAGGTGCTTGCCAGGCAAGCCTGGTGACCTGAGTTTGACCCCTGGTATCCACTTAAAGGAAGAATTGAACTGACTACATGAGTTATCCACTGCCTTTCACGTGCATGTCAACACATAATTATCATATACCCCCCACACACATCCACAATGAATAAGTCAAAAAAATCTTTGTACACACAAAGTGATAATACCTTATCAATGAGACTAATAAAATCTTGAAAGCACCTTAACACTGACTTAAAAAAAAGAGAAGAGTTTCACTGAGATAGCTATAAATTTAACAATCATGTGAATTTCAGGGAAATATTAATATTAATAACCATACTTTATGCATTATAGGTGTGAAAAATAAATAAAAAGAAATCTATTCTGTTGTGATGAAGCATTTTCTGCTGTGGATATCGTTCTGTATAAATAAAACACCGACTGGCCAGTGGCCAGGCAGGAAGTATAGGCGGGACAAGGAGAGAGGAGAATTCTGGGAAGTGGAAGGCGGAGGAAGGAGACACTGCCAGGCGCCACCATGACAAGCAGCATGTGAAGATGCCAGTAAGCCACGAGCCACATGGCAAGGTATAGATTTATAGAAATGGGTTAATTTAAGTTATAAGAACAGTTAGCAAGAAGCCTGCCACGGCCATACAGTTTGTAACCAATATAAGTCTCTGTGTTTACTTGGTTGGGTCTGAGCAGCTGTGGGACTGGCAGGTGAGAGAGATTTGTCCTGACTGTGGGCCAGGCAGGAAAACTCTAGCTACAATTTTCATAAGAAATTTTACCATTGATACAAAAAGATACATCATCTTTTCTATCTCATGAGTTGATGAACCTTTTAGAAATTTTTCATACACAAAGAAACTGTGTGTTTGGAGAGTGAAGGAAGGAGAGAGAGGAGATTAAGTGATGATACCAGGTCCTCAGGGCTCCTCTCTCGGCTCTGCCTTGTAGGCGTGACAGTTACCCAAGCCTCAAAGGGGGTGGTATTTCTAGGTCAAAGCTGGAACGGCTACCCACTACAACAGTTTGTGTTGTTGTTGTTGTTTTTAAAGACAGAGTCCAGCAGCTCTTTCTGTCACCTCCTATCTCGTTAATTATTGATAATTATCAATATTGTCAACACCAGAGCTCTATCGGTCCTTTGGCTGAGAGCTCACTGGACCAGGGTTTACACTGGGCAATCTATTTATTTGTAATTAACTTTCAGATTCATAAATATGGCCATAGAAAATAATCTGAACAATTAAGCTTCAGAATTCAGTGACTGAAATCTGAAAGACTACTGCTTAACTTGGACATGGCAGAGTGAGCTACTGGTGAAATGATTTGTATACTGTAGTCCAAGAGAAAAACAGATCGTTAAAGCCCAGAAGCCACTGGCCAGGGGGAGGCAAAACTCAAACATGAATTATGTACACACACACACACACACACACACACACACACACACACACACACCACATGGCCATGCATACATACATACACACAGACATACACGCATGCGCACACACACACACACACACACACACACACACACACACACACACACACACATGCATACCACACACAAAAATGTAGGTCTTTTGTGTTATGTAAATAAATTAATAGCTCATGTGGGCCAGAGTACTATTTTACTCAATGTGTGATTCACAAAGGAAAACATTCTGAGTTACACAGACACATGGGTAAATGTGGTGAAGGTTTTAGTGAAGGCTGCATTTTGCATGGAAATTAAATATAGACACTGGGAAAGTCCTTACTGTGCACACATGGGCGGCCTCCATCGTGAGCATATGGAACTCATTCTGCCTTCTGTAAACTGCACAGAACTTGCTTTCTGCCTCATCTCTCATGCAGCTAGTCAGCACAAGGGGTGTGTGGATGTCACCCAGCCTTTCAGCATATTCTCCAGCTTTACACCTAAAACTGTCAAAGGCTAGCAACATGTCAATGGGCATGTAACAGGCGGAATGTCAGGAAATATAGAAGGCACAGTGTAGCAGGAAAGGGCTGCGTGTGTAGAGAGTGCTGACTGGACCCACTTGAAGCCTTCCCCTGACTCCTTCACCACGAGCTTCTGAGACAGGCAATGTCACTCAGCTTCTACTCCTCATCAGTAGCCTGAGGAGAATGTTTCCCATTATAGCTGCTTCATGGCAATGCCAGTAAAGATACTTTAGGTTTCCATTTAAAATATTCTTGGCAATTTAGGGATAAAAAGTAACTGTATTGGGATTTACAAAGTTAGATAATCTGATTAAACAGAATTCTTGCTGAAATCATTAAGCAAAGATACTGAAAAAAAAATTATCCATTTGAAGAGAACTGAAATAAACGTTTGGGTATTATATATTGGGTATATATCCAGCGGAGTTAACTACCTCATAAACATTAGTTTTTCTCCCTCTTTATAAAAAAAAGAAGAAGAAGAACTTAAGTGTCTTGGAAGGAATAATACAATATACAACAAAATCCTCAAATTAACATGAAACCAGTAATTACTAAAATGTGGTAAGTTCTCTGCTCAGCTTAACCCCACTTCCCACCAACAAATCAGTTTCCTTTTGATTAATTCAGTACAAGGGCCAAGAACTGCATGGGTCTATTCCCTCTGGGGCAGTGTGAAGGTACATCATTTCCAAATAGCAGTATGTGCTTATGCAATCCAATCCATTCTTATAACAACATTCTAACCACAAAAACATACTACTCCATAGATATGTCAATTCAGCATTCTTTACCAAAAACACACAAGTAGTCAAAAGAAAAAGAAAGATGTCTACCTCTAGATTTTTCAAAGACTTTACCAAAGCTTAACAAAGTGGAATAAAGCATGGAAGTAAGATACATGATGCTTTGACTAAAACCTTGGTCACAGGGGACTGAATTGAGTATCTGGGTTTAATGTGGATGTGTTAAGAGCATTGGCTGCTCTTCCAGAGGACCCGGGTTCAATTCCCAGCACCCACATGGCAGCTCACAACTATCTGTTATTTCTTTTCCAGGGGATCTGACACAGACACACATGCAGGCAAAACACCAGTGTACATAAAATATATATTTTATACAACTTTATACAACTTAATTAACCTGTGTGCATCCCTTTCTTTATCTACCACATGAAATTAATAATCAAACCTGTATGATTATTTTGTGACAAATAAATATTCACATAGTATGAATATTTGTGTGTGGCCATAAGACAGACTCCGTACTCTTGCACATTGAGTACTCTAAAGGAATCAAGACAGGGTCCAAATTTGCCCTTCTTCTCTGATAGAGGGTATATATAAAAATGATAGCACTTTTATGTACTGAATTTACAATCTTTTACAGTGATATGACTATTTTTGCTTAGTTCATTGTGTGTGCATGCATAAGACAAGTGAATGCTTAATATATGAATATAAAAGTATTATAAATTTTGACTCTTTTTAAAAAGTGTTCCAAATTTGAGCTTGTAGCATGTGAAAGGGAAGAGTTACTGGTGTTTGGGGGAAGTCAGGAGCCAGCTGTGAAACATGCTAATATAAAGACCAGTGTAGATAGGTACAGATAGGCCAATATCATTGTCTTCAAAGATTAAGGGTGAGGTTCAGTTAAGTTTCTACCTAACACATGGCCTACACTTGTATTCCAGTTCATCATTGTGAGCCTATTTCTAAGATGAATGTACTGATACTCTTACCTCTTGAGATTAAGAAATGTCAATGGGACCATAGCAGTGATAAGATATTAACAAAACCTCTTATGATACAGAAATCAGGAGAGTATCAGCAAAGATGGTTATGAAGAGATGGAAATCAAAGAAAAAATAAGGAGAAATATGGTTTCCCAGAGAATGTGGGATGCTAAAAATTAAACCCCAGTCCTTTAAGACATTAAAGCATAATTATTTAAATTCTACAGCTGGAGGCTTAAACTCCTGGCAACCTAAGTTTGAGGCCCAAAAATGATGGCAGAAAGAGAGGAACAACTCATCAAGTGATCCTCTGATCACCAGGATGGGACATACACACACACACACACACACACACTGAACAAATGTTAAAAACAACAAATTTTAAACAAACGATTAAACTCAAACTAATGGAGGGCTTGAGAACTTCATCAGATCATGTGTTCCCTGGTACCTTTGGACTAGGAAATGCAGGATTATGGAAACCAACATTTAATAATATTTAACCCCAAAGATTAATGAAACTCTTTCAAATGACTGTCTGATGCTTAGGGAAGATATAGGTAGGAATAATTATGATTATTTATACAATTAGAATTAATTACGAGTGATTAAGATAAAAAAGCTGAAAGTCTAAGTGTTAGAGCTATGCCATAATGCTTCAGCTATGAGTTGTAGCAATACACAGACTTCTTCACAAGTCAAGGGTTGTTTCCTTCAAACTCAGCTCTTCATGGCTCTTTAGGAATATACCTTCATTCTTCAGGAGGCAAGGACATTTCCTCCAATCTCATCTTTGCACAGTTCTTCTCTGTTTGTATGTCCTCTATCTGTAATTATAATTCATTTTCCTTCCATTGTTTTTCTTTTTCCTCAGTTTGGTCCCACAGAAGTTATCTCACTGAACAGCAATGGTTACAATAAAATTGTTGATAATGGTCATAAATGTCGCCATCATTTTCACCATCATTGTCTGTGCATTAGCCATAATTTTGAGTAATAAAATCATAAAGATCTCTTTTAAGTACCAGAAACTGGAGAGCTCAAATATCTATGTAATATTGATGTTGGTATTTCCAGTAGAAGATAGCAATACTAAACAGAGATAGTGAGGGACATCAGATATGTTGTTATATGGTTGAACTTGGTAGTGCTTTTCCAGGTGACAATACCAGTGCAAATTCTAAGTGAATTGAACAGTGTTGTATGTCTATCATAGGGAACAGGATATGGATGTGAGAAAATAACAGCCTTTGGTCTCACAGTCTAGTTGAAAGAAAGAAACATAAAATTAATTAGAAGCCCATTTAGAAAAGACAAAATAAAACAAAAACTAAGCATCCAAGGCTGACAGAAAGGCACAAGTGTTTATGGGGATTACTCTGCCAGTAAAGATAAATGAAGGTTATTCTGGGTCATTAGCCCCTATCAATATATATGTGGGAGATAAAATCTTCCTTGACCACAGAAAAGATTCCATGGCTCATCTATTTGTGTTGGTAGGCGATTATTGTGCAGTTATCAATGTTCTTCTCTTTCTTCTTCACTCTGTCCTCTCTTCTCCTATGCCTCCGCCTTCCTCCAGCACTGGCATCTTCTTCTTCTGTCTTCTCTCTAGAGGAAAAAAGCAACCAATTGACCAGGGGTACATTTGCACTTCGAGTGTGGAATGGTCTTGAAATAGCAAAATTTGTGATCTAGGTGTAGCTTTTCATTGTGAAGATATAAAAGTAAAATCATAAGTGAAACTATGTCAATACAGAAGTGACGTGGACTTTCTAAACTAGTAGCACAAATACCTTGGGGGAATTAGTGACAAGGGTGTTATTAGAGCATAATCACAAAAGTGAGTCATTTTAAAACACCCAGAGCTGCCTAAATTCTGCCCAGCTTAGGCCCATGAACTTCACAAATTTCTTAAATGTTAGTGGCTAATTTTCCATCACAATAAAATAATTATTTTCTAACAATGTTTTTTTATACCTGTACGGAGGTTGTATTCATAAACATCATCAAGCTCACATTCACTTCATATAATATGTTGAATACAGTGTACTGCTGTTGTTCAAAGAGTAAAATAGAAAAGGTAATTGTCCTCCTGAGTTTAAAGTCATCAAAACAATATTAAGTGTAATAAACTTGCTTAAAATATGGGAATACTCTAAGAACTCTAAGATATGGAATAAAGCAAAGCATTTCTTTATTCTTTTTGACTCCATCATTTTCTCTTACTATTTCATGTGAATTCGTTTAATCAGGTTCTTTACTTAATTAAATATATGCTCTCTCTCTGTGTGTGTGTGTGTGTGTGTGTGTGTGTGTGTGTGTGTGTGTGTTTTCCATGTATGGACAAAATCATCCCTTCTCTAATATGTGTAATTTGTAAGAATGTAGTAAATGCCTCAAACAGACTGAACCATCACCACAAAATAAAAGCATTGTAGCTAACTATGCACAGAACCCACTAAACTAAAAGCAGCCCTTGCAAAACAAACCATTCTCTTAAGCAATCAGTGCAAATTGCAAAGGCAACAAACATTTAAACCCCAGAAGAAGAAGCCACAGACTGTCCGCAAAAGCCTCATATGAAATCTGCCACATATTGCAGAATTAGAAGAAACCATTTGGTGGTGTTAAAAGGGGACTTCTCCAAAATGTACTAAAAGATTCTGAGAACATTCAAATGCATAAACTGTAGACATCAGTCATCGTTTTAGTGGCACTGTAATGCATTCTCTACAGGGTGGAGCATTGAAAGCATCTTTATTTAATTATAAAATGCAATCATTAGGAAATTATGAATTTTATTTTAAAATGTATATTATGAAATAAAAATATTGACAAGGAATTTACTGCAATTTGGAATTTAAGATGTGTTTATATAAGAATTATTTGAAAATATCTGCTCTAAGTCTAATGTAACAATGGGCCAGAGGTCCCCAAACAATATTATCTATTTTTAAAAATAATACTATCTGTTAGAAAGACCATATCAGAATTCATGGGGCTTTTTGTGATAACACAGAAAGGATAACTATGCAAACCATTTGAGAATTTTGAATAAGGAGGCAGTGACATCAATATTTGGATTTTAAGCAACTATTTTCTTCAAAGTATTAAATATTAAAAATAAAAATCCAAGGTTATTGTTCAAATTATTATAGGTTAATAAATACACTATATTCATAAAATGTGAATATTTTAAAAAATAAGCAGAGCCTTTTAAAATTCTGAGTCTTCTCAATTTTTTAGCTTTTACTGAATATTCAATTTTATTTTAATGTGAAAAATATGGTCTTAGTTAGGGTTACTATTGCTATGATGGGATACAATGACCAAAAGCAACTTGGGTAGGAAAAGGTTTATTTGGCTTGTCCTTCCACATCATTGTTCATTATTGAAGGAAGTCAGGCTAGTAATTCAAGCAGGACAGGAACCTAGGGCAGGGGCTGATGCAAAGGTCATATAGGAGAGCTGCTTACTGGCTTGCTCCTCATGGCTTACTCAGCCTGCTTTCTTGTAGAACCCAGGAACCACCAGCCCAGGGATAGCACCACTCACAACGGACTTGGTCCTCCCCATCAATCACTAATTAAGAAAATACCCTACAGGCTTTCCCATAGCCGCATCTTTTGGAAGTCTTTTCTCAACTGAGGCTCCCCACACTCTGATGACTCTAACTTGTTTCAAGTTGACATAAAACTAGCCAGCACAGCTCTTTTCTTTGGTACTCATGTGATCTCTCTCTCTCTCTCTCTCTCTCTCTCTCTCTCTCTCTCTCTCTCTCTCTCTCTGTGTGTGTGTGTGTGTGTGTGTATACATGCATGCACGCGTCTGTCTATCTCTCTCTCTGTATGTGTTCATATGTATTTGAATATGTGCATATTTGTGTGTGAGCACACTTGTGCATGGAGCTACATGTCCTTATGCATGAGTTTGGATAGTACAAGTCAGTATTACTTTCTTTATCACTCTCAATCTTATTTTTTAATACAAGTTCTCTGACTGAACTTGAAATTCACTGATTTGACCAGACTAGCTAGCCAGTGAGATGCAGGCCTTTTCCTGTCTTTGTCTCTTAGCACTAAGATTATTAGCCTATGCAACCATGCAGGCTTTCACAAGTGTTATGGAGATCTGATCTTTGTCCTTGTGCAGAAAGCACTTTAATAACCAACCCATCTCCCTAGCTCCAAATTATCACCTCCACTAATTGATTTCTTTTGAAATTTTTCTTGGTACTTGCTTATGTAACTCATGCTATAGACTCTGGAAGAAAGATAGAGGTAGAGAAAAACAGATGACTAAAAGTATTAAAATCCTAAAATCCTAAGATAACTCACTCAAAAACCATTGACTATTGTATTACCTAGAAGCTTCTATTTCTATAAGGTAGAGCACTATGCTTTAGAGCCTTGAAAACTGACTTGAACTTTGGACAAGGTATAGGCCAGATGGATGATATCATTTCAATTATTTATGAACACATAATCTGTTACTGTAAGCCTTGTAGCATAAAATAAGACAATGGTAATTGAGCACTATGCAAAAGAGAACAGTCCTATAAACTCTCAGGCCCAGGGCTGAGCATCTTCTTAAGAACTTTGAATCTTCAGGATTTTCTCATTTAACTTAATCATTTCTCAAAGCATTTTTGTAGGTTGATTTGTTTCAGTCCCTTTGGAAATCAAAGAGGACTGTATGCATTAATAAACAGTCTAGAATGCTCTGCTATTGTGGTTCAGGTGCTTCATTTTCTAAGCTGTCAAGTATTAGAAATGTGGGGCTGTGGAGGTGCACTTAGTAAGCAAAAGCAAGCAGATCTCTGTGAGTCTGAGGCCATGATAGTCCATGGAGTGAGTTCCAAGAGAGCCAGGGCTACACAGACACTGTCTTGAAACCTTCCTCCTTGCCAATAATAATAATAATAATAATAATAATAATAATAATAGGGGCTGGAAAGATGGCTTAGAGGTTGAGAGCACTGGCTGCTCTTCCAGAAGATCAAGGTTCAATTCTCAGCACCCACATGGTGGCTCATAGCTGTCTGTAACTCCAGTTTCAAGAGATCTGACACTTTCACATAGACACACATGTATATAAAACATGAATGCAAATGAAGTAAAAATAAATAAATTACAAAAAAGAAATATATACAGGTGGTATGTTGCATTTTGATGTTTTTCTGAATTCGGTCAGAACAACAACAATAAAAGGATGTGAAATTTTTTTTCTCCAAGATTCTCTTCTAAGTTTTTTTCTAGAATATTGGAATAAAGTGACTCCATGGAAAAAAGGATAAACAAACTCAAAACTCATGGAGGGAAGACTATACTTTAGGATGTTTAGTTACTTGTGTAAGATATAACAAGAAAATCCAAAAAAATCATAAAAGGAATGATGGCAAGAACATGAAATTATGTACAAAAGCATAAAACAATGTCGGAGAAGATGGAAAAATACAAGATGAGAAAAATATGGAATGAAATTGCATGTAAATTTACCTGCTGTTACATATGACATACTAATATTATGAGCTCGCTTTAATTTATATTTATGTTGAAGTGACAGAAAGGAGAATAACATAAATTTACACTAAAATGTAGTGGGAAGTTTAACTAAATAAGTGGAAGGAAAGTGGGAAAAATATGTAGAAACAGTACAAAAGAAACATAATAATGCATGGGAGCCATTACAGAAATCTCTGAAAAATGATGGAAGAAGAATCCAGCAAATTGTTTTCATTCTGAGTTGCATATGATCATGAAAAATGTTATCTCAACACACAGCAGCACTCACAAGTATGCACACACACACACACACACACACACACACACACACAAACTATTGAATATATTTTAAATAACTCTGTGAGTAGATAAGAGTGAGGTTCATTAACTAAAAATAATATCTATCTCCTGTTACTTGCCCTGGCATTATTTTCTTCAAAGCTCCTTTGGAGGATATGGGCATGTCCATATGAGTCCATAGCTACTGTCAAAGAAGAACTGCAGAAAGGAGTGGGAAGAGAAATCTATCCCACACACCATGTATAGAATGGCCAAGTTTGAGCCTACTGTCAATAAATACATAAATATCCAATTTTTCATCTTAAATTACCCAAGGCAACTGCAAAATTATATGTTTCTCACAGCATTACGAGTATGATTTGCATAATATTTTAGATTATGATTGCATAAAAATTTTAGAATTTTAGCTCGGTAAAAATTGAAAGGAGCAGGATGATCTTTCAGAAAAATCTAATTACAATGAGATGATTATCCAAGTACTTCTATCTGCTTATGGGACTTTGTCATTAAAAAATAGGCAGTGGTTAAGTGCCTGTTCCTTAAATATGAAGGAGTGATGAAAAACTGAATATTTAGTAGCAGTAGTAACACTCATAGACTATCAGACTGCTCTCCCAGAGAAAACACAAGTTAGTAGAAATGAATGTGGTTGGAAACTGAGACTAGGATAACAAGTATTTTCTTTAGATCCACCCAAGATTTATACAGTGGCCATTCCAATTAGCATAATAGTTCAGTGTTCGTGGCATCTGAGGCATTTTCTTTGGGACGTCTCCTAATTAAAAAAGCCTGTTTGAAGTGGGATTTAATTTTAACTTTGCAATGCCAAACTATGACTGGAAGAGTCTGCTTTCACTTCAAGAATTGTTGGTTTTGCATGTCCAAGTTGAGAGAGATAGTTGTCATCAGCTGTCTATAAGGCACATGCTTAGGACAAGAAAATGGAGTGGCAGGATATGAACTAACGGACTTAAACTGCTCTCTACCCAGGTTAATTTTAATGATCATTTATTATATAATTAGTCCTCATATTTACAAAGGAAGTACATGCACTTACAGGAACTCCAGACCTCAATATAAAAGTTACAGGGAAATCAAGAATGTACTACCAGTAAATTACTAAAACGTTACAAGGCATTTCTGAAGTCCTATTGAAAATGAAGCTCGTGGTTCTACTGTGGAAAAATTGCTAGTGTCAGGAAGAAGTATTGGTTTACTCAGGAAAGCATTTACAGTGAAAATATGAGGTCCTGACATTGGGTTACCAGCACCCAGGTAAAAAGGCAGGCATGGTACCAAAAAATGTGATCCCAGTTCTGGGAAGGTGGAGGCAGGATAATCACCAGGCTTGCTGGTCAACTAGTCTTGCCAAACAGGTAATCTCCATGGCCAGTGAGAGACCTTGTCCCAAAGAGGTAGTCATAGCCGTGAGCATGCACACACAAAGAAACACAAAGACATACATGCACCACACACACACACACACACACACACACACACACACACACACACACACAATTACTGGTGTTAAAACCATTTACATGATTCCAAACCCTGTTTTTTGAAGTTGACTTCTAATTGTTATTCACCACCCCATTACTTGTTACTAATAGTAAGATGCATTTTCAATGTAAATCAGAATGTAAAAAAAAAAAAAAAATAAGAAATGACTGAAAGATTGTAAAAGGATTTTACATTTTAAAAAGACACCAGAGAACAGAAAAAGACACCTTTAGAAAAATGTGGTGAGGATTCATGTAAATATAAAAATGTAAATATTTCTGTTAAATATGGAAAATACACATATTATGAATTCTATCTTATTAATATGGTCTATTGAAATTTACAAAGAGAAATGAACGAAACAATACACTAAAATCTCTTCTGGGACTGCCATTTTCCACACCACCAGGTAGGCCAGCACCTTCCTCTTGCAAAGGCTTGCCCTGTTTCCTAGGGCCTTCTCAGACAGGCCCATTTCTTCCCTGCAAGATAGTGTCCCAACCCTCCTGTTCTGCTATTAACCCTCCCTCCCCCCATTAGGTAGGCTCTGCTCCTTCCCATCACTTTGGTACTGCATCATCAATGCTATTCAGTTTCTCTGACTCATTGGTTGGGCAGCATCCCCCGCCCCAATAGGCATCCTAATTCCTCCTGGAACTTACCTCTAACTGCTACAGATCACCCAGATCATCTAGGATATCCTGTCCTTCTGATACAAGCTTGTTCCACTCCTTATTTTATAATCTATCCAGCCCTCTAGGATCTCAACAACCAGTGCAACCCTAAAACTCCTAACCCCAAAGTCCTTACGGCTAAAATCTCAACTGTCCAAGATCTCCTGCCCCAACCATCAGTCTACCAAGATTTTCTCAAGGTATAAAAACTAGACAATATCTAGTTTATATGAGAACAATATCAGGAGGCAACAGACAAGAGGACCATCAGGAAGTATGCTGACAGTTGGATAGCATCAGTTTGTGGAAACAGAAGTGGATACTAGGAGACTAGTGATAGTCTCATTTTGATCACAAAAGGATACAAATTCAACAACAACAAAAAAATGGAACATCATATGTCTATTGCAATAAATCTTCTACTGAAGGCTGTACACACCCACACTGAAAGAAGAAAGATAAACTAACAAGCTACTTTAGATGTACCAGTCCCAGAGGAAAATAAAAAGTAACATGGGTGAAAAAAAAACCACAAAGATTCCCACTAAAACTTACTAATCCTGTAGTAAGGAATCCTAATGAGAATGACCTGGAAGATATGCCAGACAAGGAATTCAAAAGAATGATTATAACTATGTTGAAGTAACTCAACAGGATATGGTTACTCTTCAAGATAACAAAAATAAATTGCTGACTTAAATGAGGAAGTCAGTTTAAGTTATGAAAATAAAAATCAATAAAGAGAATTTCTGAAGAAAAGCCAAACTGAAATGTAATTAATAATCCACATAAAAAGCTCAGTGAAAAGAACGGATCATGTGCAAAACAAGATCATAGCTGGAAGACAAAAAAGAAGTATTGGATAACTCAGTAAAAGTCAATTACAATTTTTAGAACTATATAAATGGAACATGGAGGAGCTTTCCGTTTCCAATAATTAAGAATGGGGTCACAATGGGGGTAAGATGTAGATCTAACAAAAAATACCAGATCCTATAATTCCATGCCCAGTGTCTGTAATTTTAATTTCAAAGGGTTTAGATAGTCATATCACACCAGCTTTGTAGGCAGCAACATAATCTCTTGGCCAAAATATCACACAAATGTCTGACCCTCACCATTTCCATTATTCTCAGTACTATTTCCTTCCTGGTTTCTACTATAATGTCTCATTAAATTCCGTTAAAGCATCAGCCACTCTTCTAAACAAAATTTCCAAAGTTTCAAAATTTCTCTAAAGAATAAATTTAAAAAATATCACACACTTAATATGGTCATCTTCTTCACAGCAATACTCCATTCCTTATTTAAAAATGATGGTACTAGTTACTTTTCTGTTGTGATAAAATTTTACACCAGAAGCAAATTCAAGAAAAGGTTAAATTTTCCTTATAGTTGCAGAGGGAGAATCATAATGGAGCAGGAGGCTAGCAAGAGGCTAGCAGCAGGTAGCCAGAACAGGAAGGTAAGTAATCACATCTGTACCACAACACAGGAATCAAAGACAAGACAGGAAGCGATGGACTCTGAAAGACCACCCCCAGAGACATCGTTCTTCCAGTAATGCTATTAAACCTAAAGGACATACTCTTTCCAAACATGTCTCCAGTACAGGACCAAATATTGAGATACATGAGCCTATGGAGAATGCTTGTCATTCAAACTACAATAGATAGTAATAGATAATAAAAATCACACTTGATATTAATGAAATAGAAGACAACAAACCAGCAGAAGAAAAATGCTGTGGGATGTTCTGTATGGCAAATGTGTTGCTCTGATTGGTCAATAAATAAATCACTGATTGGCCAGTGGCTAGGCAGGAAGTATAGGCAGGACAAGGAGGAGAATAAAGCTGGGAAGTGGAAGGCTGAGTCAGATAGACACTGCCAGCCACCACGATGACAACCAGCATGTGAAGATGCCGGTAAGCCACGAGCCATGTGGCAAAGTATAGATTAATGGAAATGGATTAATTTAAGCTGTAAGAACAGTTAGCAAGAAGCCTGCCATGGCCATACAGTTTGTAACAAATATAAGTCTCTCTGTTTACTTGGTCGGGTCTGAGCGGCTGTGGGACTGGCAGGTGAGAGAGATTTGTCCTGACTGTGGGCCAAGCAGGAAAACTCTAGATACAAATGGTGTCCAACGTGGTGGCAAGAGTTTCCACCTAAAAACTGAGAAAAAAGATTCTAAAACAGAGCTAAAAACAGTTCCTAATTGTCTCTCTCAAATGAGCGGCAGCTGCTGGTTTGAGCTACTGGTGGGTTCCTAGCATGGGTGCTCGACCTGCAGTATGATGGGAATGAGGCCTCTCCAAGTGGCAAATTAAGCTGTGTGGTGGATTTAGCCTTTGCTAGTATAAAAAAAAAAAAAAAAAGGTTTTTGTGCTACACGCTGCTTGGATAAAAGCATAGACCCTCAATAGCTCCCAGAGCTGGCATAAACGTACCATGTTGGGAAGCTGAGGTGGGCGGAGCCAGCAGCCACAGCTGCTGCAGTTTAAAGCAATAGATTCACAATAAGAGAGATTCAGATGTAATAGTTTGCAATGTGTGTAAAATATACGTAGGCTTGAAAGGAAAAAAAAGGTGATATATACAGTTATATAAACAAATACATAGTTTTAAAAAATAAAGTCTTTAAAGAGACAGTGAAATTAATATAAAAAATAAGCCACAAAAAAATAAATATTACACAGAGAATCTGGATTGTGTTGTCTTTGGGATTTTTAACTGCAGAAAAACATTTGATTGTAAAAGCTGTTGAGTTATGCCAAAATGTATATTTTAAAGATACCTTGACTTCAAAAATTGGATATAAGGATGTGTTGCTTTGGAAAGGAGACTCTGCTTTTGTTTCTACAGAAAGCCAAAGGCTATGGATTTGTTCCAGATTAAGATACATCAGGTTTGACCAGCCAAGACCCCCTGAAAGGTCTCCGATGACACCATGGGCCAGATGATCCAACATCCAGAATGGTTTGAAGGCAACTGGCTCAGACAATACAGCCTCATGGACTATTCCATAATCCTAAAAATTTTCTTTGTGTCCTCATAAGATACAGCACCCCCCTCCAGCAGGAAGTAGTAAGAGAAGCTACGTCCAAATTCCCAAATTATATGTAATTTTACTTTGTTAAGGTTAAAACCTTCCTTTTTGAAAAAAAAAAAAGAAAAGGGGAAGTGCTGTGGGATATTCTGTATGTTGCTCTGATTGGTCAATAAATAAATCACTAATTGGCCAGTGGTTAGGCAGGAAGTATAGGCAGGACAAGGAAGAGAATAAAGCTGGGAAGTGGAAGGCTGAGTCAGAGAGACACTGCCAGCAGCCACGATGACAAACAGCATGTGAGGATGCTGGTTAGCCATGAGCTATGTGGCAAGGTATAGATTAATGGAAATGGATTAATTTAAGCTGTAAGAACAGTTAGCAAGAAGCCTGCCATGGCCATACAGTTTGTAACCAATATAAGTCTCTATGTTTACTTGGTCGGGTCTGAGCAGCTGTGGGACTGACTGGCAGATGAGAGAGATTTGTCCTGACTGTGGGCCAGGCAGGAAAACTCTAGCTACAGAAAAATACAAAAAAAAAAGTTGACTCTTTTATATTACCAAGATTGACAGCCAAATTAATCAAATGACAGAGGAAAATGACACAAATTAATAAAATTAGAGATGAAAAAGAAGACACTACAAAAACATGGAAGAAATTTGAAGAAACCAAAGATATACTTTTAAAAGATTTTCCACTGAATTGGAAAATCTAAAAAAAAACAAAATTATGAATTTATACTTGTCAAACTTAAACCAAGATAAAGTAAATAACTTAAGCAAACCATGACAACAAACAAAATACAAACAGTAATTGAAAGTATCAAAGCCCACAACAAGCGGGATATGGCATAGGCTTCAACCATAACTTCAAAGAAAATCTAATGCCAATGCTTCTCAAATACCATAGGTTAGGAAAAGACAAATATCCAGATTCAAAACCCAAATAGTGATGAAACAGCAAAAAAATGGAATTATAGGCCAATCTCTCTGATGAAAACAAACACACAATTCTCAGTAAGATACCTCCCAACATAACTCAAGAATATATCAAAAATATTATCTACCACAGTGAAGCCAGCTTCATTCTACAGATGCCAAGATGACTCAACATATGGTACATCAATAAATAAGCCACAACATGGATAGACTTAAGGCCTGAAAAACACTGCATGATCATCTCATTAGACGTAGAGAAGGCCTTTGAAAACGCCCATCATACTCTCATGAATCTAGGGATTCTGGGGCCATATCTCAATTTGATCTCAATATAATAAGGGCAATATGTAGACGAATTTCTAAATGGTCTTATTAAAAAGGACACAGAGCCAAATATAGGGGTGAAAACCTTAAATCAGGAAATAGGGAAAGCCACAGCTAACCTTACCTCACCAACTCTCAGCTTCCAAATGCGAGTTACTTCCTGTCTATCCATGCCTTTATTGCCTTGCTGTTCTGCCCTCTCATTGGCTATCTTAGCCCAGCTACCTCACTTCCTCTTCCTACACAGCTGTGTCACTGTCTGTCTGTACAGACCTTCAGGCCTCTATGTTTGGTACCGGGATTACAGGGATGTGTCACCACGCTTGGCTCTGTTCCCTAGTGTGGCCTTGAACACACAGAGATCCTGCCTGCTAAGGGATTAAGGGCATGTGCTGCCTGACTTCTTGTTTACTTAAAATGGCTGGCCTTTTCCCCCTGATCTCCAAGCAAGCTTTATTTATTAATATACAAATAAAATATCATCACATTTCAGCACAAACAAAATATCACCACAGCGATAAGCAACAAATATGCAACTAATGACATGCTAATACAGAAACACTAAAAGCATTTCTACCACAACTAGGAAAAATAAAAATAAAAAAAAAATGTCCATGTTCTCCCCTCCTGTTCAATATAGTGCTTGGAGTCGTGAGAGAAGACAAATAAAGAAATACAAACAAGAAGGAAAAAGTCAACATATCCTTATTTAGAGATGGTGTTATTCTATATTTAAATGACTTTATAGACTCCTACATCTGATAAGTACATTCAGCAAAGCAGCAGTAAACAATTTAACACAAAAAAAAAAATACTCAGTATGTCAACAACATAATGACAAAGTAGAAATCAGGGGAGCAATGCTGTTCATGATAGTCTCAAAAATAAATATATAAACAAGTATATCTTGGATTAAATCTAACCAAGGAGATGAAAATTTGTACAATGAAAATATTAATACCCTGAAGAAAAAAAATAAGGAAGATATCAAAAGGTGGGAAGACCTTTCATTGCTCATTTCTTTATAGGTTTAATATTGAAAAAAATAGCCATCTTACCAAAAGTCATCTACAGATCCAATGCAATCACCATCAAAAATTTAATTAAGATGAGGAGAAAAGGATCTGGTTTTATTCTTCTTCTACATGTAGCTCTTCTGTTTAGCCAGCACAACATCTCACCCAACTGAGAACCTTACAAGCTACAGTTATTACTTCCCTGGCAAGAGATGCTCAGTGATGTAAGCATGAAATGAATGTTATAAGAATAGATAAGCACTTTCTTTTTGGATTTAAGGCCAACTACATAAGATGGAACTGATGTTTAGTACTGTTAGCAGAACTAAACAAAATAAACCAAAATAAAAATGTGGCTGAATAGGTTATAGTCCCTATAGGAAAACCTTATACTGCTTGATATCCTACTAAATGGACATAGTATAAACTCCACTTAAGTTACTTTCTTTATCTACATAGGGTAGTGCATCTCTCAGGCCTCACAAAACTACTCTTTTTTTTCTGCAGTAGATAGCAGATAACATAGAGACCCACAACTGTTTAGTGTGCAATGAGTAGGAGACTTTGAAGTGCCCATCTATAAATGGGGTGGCTCTATCACTTTCCCTTCCTCCCCATCCCCGAAGGCTCAAGCATCATCCCAGAAGAGGGAACAGAGATATTTTAAAAGCCAGATATTGTAGATGGCTGCAGGAAAACACTATTTGCTGCACAGGACAGCCTAATTGCAGACATAAGTTATAGTGGTTGTAACTTCATGCTCAAAAGCTGAGTAAGATCAAGTGTGCCAAAATTCCATGATGGATGGAAAAGGGACTCATGATTCCCTATCCCTAGCTGATAATGACTACTAGGCAGTCATTTGGCAGTTAATGACTATTAGGGGAGGGAGACCCAGTTTTCTTCAAGGATGTGGTCAGTTAGAGTCTCCCTTTGCTCCAGTAGATGGTGTTATACTCATTCCCTTGCAGGCAGCACCAAATGGACACAGGGGGGTAAAAACAGCACATGAACAGTACAGAACACTGTAAAGGTGCTAGGGGATGACTCAGAGGGGAGGTAATAGAGGGTGGATTTGGTCAAAATATGCATGCACATGTATGAAATTCTAAAACAGTTAAGTTTTTTTAAATAACAAGACAAAATCGATAAGCTAGAATCATTGCTTTATATTTATAAATGAGACAGCTCTTTCAAAACCAAGCTTAAGTCAACAGTAAGTAGATGATGCAGTCATGATGAAAATAAACAAAGTCTCATTTCCCTGATCAAGAAAATCAGGAGTGATTTTCTTCAGACAACTTTTAAAATGCTAAATTTTGATCAAGTTTAAACACAATTATCAGGAAAAAAAATGTCTTTCAGAAATTTAATCTCTTAAGAAGCATCATTGTACTTACCAGGTTACAAAGAGTACAAGCATGTCTGCTATGGTGGGCACCCTCAGGTAACCCCAATGACCTAGACGTATGGCATCCACTTCCTTTGTAATAATATCCTCAATCCTAGTGAAGACTAGACTTAATGACTTGTTTCAATTGCATCACCAATTTACTGAAATTCAGAAATCATTTTCAATCTCTGAGTTGTAACTTTCAAAATATGTAATTTTTATCATCTTTCCTGTGGTATGAATCAGGAGTTGAAGACAAATTTTCCTCACATATCCTAAACAGATATTCACCTGGGACCTAATATAAATAAGACACTGTAAGAGAAGCCTTGGTGTTGATATTGGTCTGGAGTGAGCTTGAAATGAAGTTTAAATGACTAGTTGAAGGTTATTTTTAATTTGGTCAAGCTTATAAATTCTGAAAAGTTCTCTGGAGGAAAAAAAATGTAGAAATTCCTGAGAACTTGTAATGAAATTCTCTAGAATTGAAGAATAGCCGCTCAGGAAGAGACACACTTGAATGACTAGATGATGTGAAAAGGGAATTAGACACATTGATTTTGAATGTCATGACCTCCTTGTGTCCAGAGGAAGGCACTTACCACTTCAAAAGCAAATGCATCCAGAGTGAAACATGGCAACTCTACCATGAAGCTACCATGACATCAACCTTGGCCTGAATTCTTTAGAAGCAGTTTATTCCGATGGCTCATTTGGAAGTGCTTGTGGCAGTTACACTGAATAGGAAATAGGAAAAGCAGCATCAGAGGAAACAAGCAAGAGGTTGACCCTAGGTCGATATGGTAAACTGATGTGAGGCCTCAATCAGTTATGGAAACTGATGGCTCTTCAAAGACATCCCAATTCCAGGCAGTTGATATCTGTATCCTACTGTCAGTCAGGGAAGGAACATCCCCTGTGGACAATCCAATACTGTGCTGATGCAGTCTCGTCCAGAGTGAGAGGTAGCTCTGAGACATAAGCAATTTAGTGATCCAGGAACTGGTAAGAGGCAAAGTCAGTCCTTACGGAAGACGTTTGGACAGATCATTATGTCCTCTACAATCTTTCCAAGAGCTAAGGAAAGTTTCTGATGAGAAGGGGGAAAAGAAGTGGGTTTTAAAAAAAAGGTTGAAATAGAAGAAAAGGTGAGAAAGAATCCTGCTCAGTCACTTTGATACTCAATGCTGCAAACTGTCTTTGCTGAACTGTGTTGTCAGAACTATGGAACCACCATTGCCTAATGCAACATCCATTCTTTTTAACTGGACCACCATCACTGATAATTTATTTAATTAAAGAGACTACTGTTAGTCCTGTAATATGGCTCACCAGTTAAGACCACTGAATACTCTTCCAGAGGACCCAGATTCAATTCCCAGCACCCACATGGAGACTCACACAATCTAAGTCTAGTTCTGGACTCTGAGGGTGATATACATGCACTTGGTGTCTAGATATCTATGAAAAAAAAAACCTCACACTTAAAAAACATGATCAAATAATTTAAAAACATTAGAAACTACTAGTGTCACCTTGTTTCTCCTTCTCTACCTTAAATATTCATCATCATCCAAGCATTGTTTAACTTCAGGGAACTCACAAACAAAGCTTGATTTTCTACCTTACACACTGCTTCATCTTCCCTTTTTACTTGTTGAAAACTTGCCTCATTTACCTGCAAATCAAACAAAACATGATTATAGATTATGATCATCAAAGCTACAAGGAGTGATAGAACTTCAATCCCACCTGATTTTATAGTCTACTGTTTTACATTAAAGATGGGACACAAGGCCATAAAAAAATTAAAGTGGCACAGCCATATCTGCCTGCATACTTGTCTAAAGGTTATATTTGTCAAATTTTAAAATCTATTTTATGTACTATATATGAGTAATAAACATACATGCTTTGGGATAAGTGGTAAGAATAACCCTATGACTTCCACTGAATTTCATACAAAAAAAAGTCATGGAATTTCTCTAGACTGGGTACATTTTCTTTATAGGAATATGCCAGAAAAACATTACAAAGATTTATTCTTCCCATAGTGACATGAAAGGAATTATTTTCATTTAATCCTCTATCACAACATTTTAACTTCAAAACAACTCTGTAATGAATTCTTAGTTTGTTGTGTCAAACTGAGGACAAATGAAATAAATTGTGTTCATCAGGTCATACAACAACGTAGTGTAGACCATCTGCTTAATGAAAGTACTTCATTTGTGGCAATTATTCTGCCTTAAAAGTTGGTTGCCTTACCAATATTGGAAGTTATAAATGCTTTTTCTGTATGAGAGCTGTAACAGTTAATTTTAATGAGAACAGTAAACATTAAATATAAATATAGTTTGCTTAACTTACTCTTTTGAAAGATTCTGCATTAAAACTCATGGTAGGCCTTGAAATTACATTAAGTATAAATATAGTTTGCTTAACTTACTTTTTTGAAAGGTTCTGCATTAAAACTGATGGAAGACTTAAAAATTAACTAAGAAGGAAAATATTTACTTACTATGTGTTGGGTTATGGGCTCAATCCCCAACACTGGGGGATAAAATATTGAAGAAAAATTCAGTGAACACTTTCTTCTCACTCTATCTTTATTCTCTAGTCTCATCTATTACAAAATTTTTTATAAAAGCATGATTTATTAATTTATAGGTGTTTGTATGTTTGCATAAGTGTATGTACAGCACACTGAGTACACACAAGTATTCAAGGAGGTCAGCAGAAAGTATTGGAACTTCTGGAACTGCATTTACAAGCAGGTATAAACTGTCTAATGTGTGTTCTAGGAGTTGAACCTGGGTGCTTGGAACTGTACTCAAATCTTCTGGAAAAGTAAAATGTACTCTTAACTACTGAGCTATCTCTCTACCTGAGCAGTTCTCAACCCATGGACCAAGACCTCTTTGGGGATCAAATGACCCTTTCATGGGGGTTGCATATCAGATATCCTTCATATCAGATATTTACATTATGATTCATAAAATAGCAAAACTAGAGTTATGAAGTAGCAATGAAAATAATTTTATGGTTGGGGGTCACCACAACATGAGGAACTACATTAAAGGGTCACAGCATTAGGAAAGTTGAGAACCACTGATCTTTCTCACAAAATAACCATTTTTATTGAACTTTTGGTGTGCCTTTATACTATATTTTTATACTAATATTTATAAATCTCTTCTAAAGATATCCAAACAATATAAAGTCATGTTCATGGCTATTTTTATATAGCTTCCCAAAGGACTTTGGCACATTACATATTCTGAAGAGGCTCTTTTGATTTTTTAATCATTTTTACTTAAAATATGTATTTATCATAGTCTTTACCCTCACCCAAATCCTCCCAGATCATTTCTACTTTAGCACTCACCAAAAATCAGTAAGCCAAAAACTAACAAAACTAAAAAAGCAAATAAAAACCTTATAGTTCTTTTCTGTGTGGTCAGCCACTCCTCTCCATGGAGTGTGGTTGATATACCTAGAGGCACTATATTTGATAAAACAGATTTTCCCTTTGCCAGCAAAGATATCAACTGTGAATACCTTGTTGGTTAGAGGTCAGACTTTGTGTGCACCTCACCTTCTCAGTGTTGGGATTTTTATCTGGTTTGAACTAGTGAAGGTCTTGGGCATGCATTCACAGTCTCCTTGAGTTCAGATGTGTATTGGTCCTGATGTATCTGGAAGACGATATTTTCTTGGAGTCATCCCCTGCCCCTGTCTCCTACAGTCTTCCTGTCTCTTCTTCTGCAGAGAACCTAAGCCTTGAATGAAAAGATTTGGTAACCACATCCCATTTAGGGTTGAGTGCTCCAGTCTCTCACTCTCTGCATATTGCCAATTTGTGCATCTTTGTGTTAATTACCATGCACTGAAAGAAGAAGCCTCTCTGATGAGGGTTGTGTTATGTTGTGCTCTATGGTTAATGTGTGTCTTAGTTAGGGTTTCTACTGCTGTGAAGAGACACCATGACCATAACAACTCTTATAAAAGAAAGACATTTAATTGGGGTGGCTTGCGATTTCAGAGGTTTAGTATATTGTCATCATGGCTGGGAGCATGGCAGTGTGCAGGCAGATGTGGTGCTGGCTACATCTTGATACACAGGCACCAGGAAGTAGACTCAGTGTCACACTGAGGGAAGCATGAGCAAAAAAAGACCGCAAAGCCCGCCTTCATAGTGACACACTTCCTCCAACATGGCCACACCTCCTAATAGTGCCACTCCTTTTGGGGGCCATTGTCTTTCGAACCACCACATTCCTCCACTCTCTAGCCCCCAAAGTCTTGTAACCATATCATAATGCAAAAATGCATGCAGTCAAACTTCAAAACACCCTATACTCTATCACGGTCTCAAAAATGTCTTAAAGTCCAAAGTTTGAAGTCTCTCTGAGATTCATATGATCTCTTAGCTGTAATCCACTATAAAATCAAAATACAAAAACAGTACACATACTTCCAACATATAATGGCACAATATTTACATTGCCATTCCAAGATAAAGGGAAGGGAACATAACAAGGAAATAGTGGACTAAAGCAAGACCAAACACCAGTTGGGCAATCTCCAAACTCTGCATCTCCATTTCTGATGTTAAAGTGCTCTTCAGATCTCCAACTCCTTTCAGCTTTGTTGACTACAACTCATTTCTTTCTCCTTGGCTGATTCTACTCCCTGTTAACAGCCTTCCTAGGCAGGTATCCCATGACTCTGGCATCTCCAGCATCTTGGGGCCTCCAAGATAATCCAGGCTTCAACTTCACAAATTCACACAATGACCTCTCTAGGCTTTCATTCAGGGACACCACTGACACATGCCTGGCCTCAGCAACTTTCCTTATTCACAGAGGCAAATTCCAGGGCCCCTTTCTTCTCTCCTTAACTCACACAGCCAAAGCTGTCAAGTTCTACTGCTTATTGGTGCTGGAACATGTCCCCCTTGTTCAATTACATCTTCACCAGCTTTCTGTCCTTCTCTGCATAAGCTTGGCTATTCTTCAACTGGATTTCTAGACCAGGCTGGCCTCAAACTTAGAGATCTACCAGTCTTGGCCTTCCTTCCTATTGTTGGAATTGAAGGCATGCACCATCACACCTGGCTCTAAGTTTTTCTTTAATTCCTTTTCACAAGTTGGAAGCTTAGCTGGGTGGGATCTTGCCCTAAGCTCACCACTACTTTTATTTTATTTCTTGTTTCTTTAAAAAAATGTCTTTCCTTTTACATACCAAGCCCTGTTCCACCTCCCACTCCTCCTCACATACCCCCATCCCACTCCCATCCCCTCCTCATAAACAATAAGGCCCCTTTCATTTCTTAATCTGTTTATCTCCTTGAACATAGGATTTAGCACCGTTCTACTTCCTAATGCACCTTTTCTCATTCTGTACATTTTATATTTTTATTTGCTAAGCTTTCTCCTTTTCACTATAAATCTTCATTAGAGTTACTACTAATAACCACACAATAAAGTCTATACTAGGCTGTTTTGAGATTTCCTCTGCCAACAGAATTCATCCAAAACTCTTCACCAATATTATCTTGAGAACTATCTCTAGGTAACATACTAACATTCTTATACTCTGAAACATCTTGAGCCAGCCCCCAACAGTTAAAGTAACTCTTAGTACCACTGTCTTCCATGCTCCTACTAGTATGGACCATTAAACAGTAATTAAAGCATTCCGCTGCTTTCCAAACCCAAAGTATCAAAGTCCAAATTCCTCCAAATAAAAACGTGGTCAGTCTTATCACAATAATACCCCAGTCCTTTGTACCAAGTTCTGTATTAGTTAGGGATTCCATTGCTGTGATGAGAGAACATGACCATGACAACTCTTATAAAGGAAAAACATTTAATTGAGATGGCTTACATTTTTAGATGTTTAATTCATTATCATCATGGCAGTGTACAAGCAGATGTGGTACTGGCTATATCTTGATGTTCAGACAGCACAAATGAACTCAATGTCAAACTGAGGGAAACGTGAGCAAAAGAGACCACAAATAGTAGGTCAAATAATAGGAGTAGAGCCCTACTACGATGTTCTTAACCACTTTAATAGGGCCAGCTTTGAGTTCCAGCTCATGAAGTAGGGCCTAAATTTAACTCAACAGTGGTTGATTACTCACATAGTATTTTCCCACTGTTACACCAGTATGTCTTACAGGTAGGTTGCTGCTGTAGGGTGCAGGGTTTGTAGCTGGATGATACTCATAATTATTTTTCTCCTCTCATAGCGTTTAAATGCCTTTCAGAACCATGAACACTTGCCAATAGGGTGAACCTTCTAGTTAAGCACTAGCTTGATTTCTCCATGTTTGATAACATAATTAAGGAGTGTCTTCAGCAATATGGTTATACTGTCAGTTTGTGGAGGGCAACCAATAGCCTGCAATGTTTTAGAAGTCTATCAGATACTTTTGTCTGTTGATTCAACAAGATATAATCCATTCTTGGCATTGGAGGTTTTACTTGGTACCGTAAGATGTGTAGTTGGGGAATTGTATCCATTCACTATTATAAGGTGACTCCAATTAAATTCCTTTCATAAATGTATATATTTCAGGATGTTTTTACTGTAGTGGGTTTCCATGTGTAACTTGTCAAAAAGCCTTTTAGTGTTAGATGAATATGAGAAGGACCAACCAACATCATTCTCCTGTTGTAACTTAGAATGTTCTGGAAATTTTTCCATTTTAGTATATATAAGTTATATTTAATGAGCATATCATCACTTAATAATAATTTATTAATCAAATTTCTTATTATTTCCAACCTTTCCATGTGATCAATCTTGCCTCTGTGATTTTCATGCTACCTATACACAGGGGTAATTGGATCATGGGTTTACAGCTTTCTGGATTGATAAGCAAGTCACCGAAGCTAATTACCTATTTGGTGGATGCAAAAGGAAAAAAAAAACTTAAAGTGGGGATTTTTCAGTTTCCCTTAGTTCTAAGCTGTTGACATTCATGTGTCTTGAGAATGAATTCCCTATAAAAAATCTCATTTAATCCACACAGAAAATGCTTTTGGAACTGAGAGCTGATAATTCAGATGGTGGTCACAGGCTTATCTTGCTGCCTATGAATATAATCTTTTGGATGGAAATATGGAATAAAGTCAGAATTTATGTAGTCCTATGTCCTGATCAAATGTCATCATTAAATATCACTTGAGGAGAGATCCTTTTAAATTGAAATGAACTTCTATTTAAAGACACATATGGTAACTGGCCACATGTAGCTTTCATGGCTGTCACATGACCATTGTCATTCATGGATAATCTCAGCTACAATGATCTACAAGGAAGTGTGGCTGTAACACAAGAAATAATCTTCCCACTAATCCTCTAGTGCTGGACACCATGTCTGAAATTAGGAAGTATTTGCTTATCTTAATTGAACCCAAACTGAAGTTTCTGTTGGAATAGGCTGCAATGCTTCCTGCAGTATTCCTCCAGGTAAAGCAGCTAGCTGAGCAGGACAGGGTCGCCAGTTTGTCTTCCCAAATTCTCTAATCTATTGCTTTCACAACAGTGTGTGGGGAGTAAAATAGCGTTCACTGTGGCATTTACCAGGGGATAAGCATCACCCAGCTTCTTTGACATTAGTATTGAAATGTGTGTATTGAGACAGGGATTGCTGTACCAACATAATTAACAAGGAAAGTCAGTGTTCTATGTGAAAGTTAGAGATCAGAAAGCAATCCTCCAAAGCTTGGATAAATATGAATTACTTTTTTCCTGATGTATTTATCAAAGGAAAATATGACAGTTTAATATTTATATTTACACAGCCCATACACGACAGAGCAGCGTCAAGCATAAAACCCAGGTTTTCCCTTTGGAGACCAGCACTAGGAGTTAGTTGCCAACTTTTAACGTGACTGAAGAGTGTTGATCGACCAAGGGATAAGATCCAATCACAAAGAATTCTGTCTTATCTGGATTCAATTTTAGAAAAATTTGGCAATTGCCCTATATCAAGTCAGCCAGCCAAATAAACAGATCCACTGAAAAGAGCTTGTATAACATTTCTTGCAGCAGAGCGAGTGATCTGCATGTCATCTGTGTGTATGTGGCTGAGTAGAGCATGTCCTCCAGAGCTGCGCACATGTGGGTGTATAAATCTCTGTAGCATGCAGATCCAAGCCAGAGGGCCCTGAAGATGCAAGGGACGCAATCTGTTGACAACTCCTAGCCGAAGGAAACTGGAATTAAGTAAGAACAAAACAAACAATGCCAGATAGACTTTTGTAGGGTTGAAAGGCATTTTAATGAATTTCCTGTTGCAAGGCAGAGAAAAGACCCTGCAGGAGCAGGACTAGAGAGAGCCAGAAAGTGTCCGCTAGACAGCCAGACAGATCCTAATACTGAGAAGGGCAATTTATGTGCTATGAAAGGACAAAAATCCTGACTGAAATTCATTCTAGATCTGATGACAGTTAAGATATTCCTAGAGCCGCCTAGCATTGACTCCCTTCCTCTGCTCTTAGCTAAATTAAAAAATAAGGTGATATATGTTAGGCATTTTGTCCTTTGTGAGCACGACTTTTTTTTTCCCCAAGGAGAGTTACAATTGCAGATTCCAAATATGATGGCAATTTAACAGAAGTCAGAGATTAACCACGAGGGTTAAGCTAAACCAAGAAAACCGAGACAGCCTTTTGCCAGTGAGGAAGGCCACGGATTAGGGACTGGAGGTGCTTGGCTAAAGCTTTGGGATAATATCATTTAAATCCTCAACAGAAAGCAAATTAAACTGCAAGAAATCTTGATTGCTAGATTTATGTGGACTAAAGGATACCAAGTGAATTCAAAACTTCTAAGAATTCCGTGTTGAGAATCAAAAAATGTCATCAGAGTAAATATTGAAATCTCTCAGAATAAGCAATTTCAGAGACTTTGGGGTGACAGATACAAAACTAATTGACAGAATTCCAGAAAAGAGGATCAGGCCATCTTATGAGCCAGAGAGACTGGAAAAGCTGCCCAGGAGAGAGCTCTTAAAGGGGCCTCATTACATTTATCTCCCAAACATATGCTGATTTTTGTTACAGTTTGTAGGCTATTTTACATTCAAGTGAAAACAATTATCCATGTGCTCCCTGCTTCTGCATCTGGAATAAAGCAGGTCTGTCCAGTGTTCAATGTGATTTCACCTACAATTCTGGAAGAAGGAACTACAGTAGCTCCATGTGTATCTTACTTGTTCTTATTTTCCCATAGAAGATGTCTGCCATTACGTCTCTGACACCCAACCTTTTCTCAAGACTCCATCCAAGTGGACTACAGAGCATCATAAGTGTGGCAAATAATGGTCATTATTTTAAAGGCACAGAATTCGAGTGACAGAAGACTGAATGTTTTAAATGGGTGTCTCCTATGTAGAATCTAATCACCACCATCTGACGTCCGTAGATAGGACATATTTGGTGAGCAAAATTCTTGACAGATTTTCTTTTAAGTGTGAAATAAAAGCCTGGTGTTCAAAAGAGCCATGAGGACTAATGGAAATCTGACTGATTTTTTTTTTACACTGGAACAAAAGAGATCAGTGAGGCTGTCACCTTTACCAGCACTTCAAGGGACACGGGAAAAAAAAAAAAAAAAAAAAAAAAACACTCTTAAGACAAGCTTTGGGACAAGCTAAACATATCATGCTTATCAGAATTATCAGATTTTCAGTCAATGTTAAGAAGCACCCTCTGAGGTTGGGTTGGATATGGTGTGCCATTCTACGCAGAAGCTCAGAAAACTTCATTCAGCAGAGCTGAGCTAAGCATACATTTGTCTCCATTTATCAGGGTGTATTTACATATAATTTAACATTTACAGAAAAGACTTGGAGATAGTGATTTAAAACTACAAATGTTTGGATGTTATTTCTGGGTGGAAATACTAGAATGCACGAAAAAGAAGACAGGTAAAGAGGGATGTGTGGATTGTTAGCTCAGGTGGCCTTATATAATTCGGGTCTTTGAAACTGTGCAAGAGTCCATAACAAACTGAGGCAGTTATGAGTGCTTAACTGATCTTATATAGAACTCTTATGTGAAAAGAAATGTGTTTTTTTGTGACACGTAAATGCTAACCAGAAGCTAATGGTGAGAGTCCAATTTATTCTGTCACATGGTTTGCAAAAATTACCCAACAGAAGAAAATGTTGGAATATGTGTTGTTGTGCAAACACGCACTTTTTAACAACATGGTACAGATATTGAACATTTCAGACGAGGTGACAGGCTTCAAAACCAGCACTTCCTGTCACTCCATGGAAGAGAGTAGGAGAGCGGCAGGGTAAAAACCATGTTTGCAACACTCTGGTGCCCACCCCTGCCCCACAAGGCTCCTAGGAAAAGGGAGAAACAAAGAGTCGGCTTCCCCTAGCAGCTCTTCTTCATATCATCCTAAATCTAGAAAACAGGATGAGTCAAAGTCCAACCAAGGGTTAAACAGAAGCCCCAGCTACTTGGCTAGAGAGCAGTAAATCCACTAAATCTCAGTCTAGCAGGGAGGGCTAACCCAGTAGCTGCAGGTTGGTAAAGTCCGAGCTCCTCAGACATGTTCTTCCAGAACACCCTAGACACTCTAACCCTAATGGGAGGGACATAGGGGATTTTGTTGAGACAATTAAAACTAAAATTACCCAGCGCTTTTCATTTCGTTTGTCTTATACAAAATTTATCACGGATGAAATGTTTGTTTTATTTTCATTGTGTCCTCTGGGGTTGTCTCCTAATATCAGTTTCCCAAGCCCCCGGGGTATTTCGGTTGATTCCAGTGACACCTACTGGTAGAAGCAGAGATTCTCCCTAGCCGTCTCATGAAAAAAAAAAAAAAAAAATCCACACTAAATAGGTTGCATTTGGACCTAAGGGGAAACCTCCTATTTCATACCACACACATACTCTTTAGCTGATATAATGCATACTACCACATTAGAGGAGTCATATAAGATTTCTTATAAATATCACAGAATTGGTTAATTTTGCACCATTTCTCCTTGTCATTATAATCTTTGCCACAAGAATGGCTATATTCTGAGAAATGTTCTGTCCTCAGTGCAGTAGTCATTGTCATATGAATGAGCTATCATTCAATCCTAAAGCCTGAGATGTTTTATTCTTACTTCTGCGACATTTGTATTACAGGGACAAAGGCTAAGGCAAGAAAGGAAAATGATACAAATTCCATTCAGCCTTTATCATTGTAAATTCTCATTTTTGAGCTTCTTTCACACCTAGTACTAAAAAGTAGTTTTTCACATAGTGAAAAAAATAATAAAAGACTGAATGAAGAAAGGAAAAGAAATGGAAAAATAACGAGTTTATGAAACCAAACCTCTGCTGTGCCCTCTTTTAATGGCTTACCGTCACGTTTAACACAGGGTACATTGCCACTGAAGACATCAGAGCAAGAAAGGGACCCAGAGCCATTTCTGCCCACTGATCTACAACAGAAGTGATGCTTTGTTAAAGTTGAGTTGTGATGCAGGGCATGAGTAGTCCACCACTGCAGAATGGATTACAGAGTATAACAGACCTTACATCCAACACAGTGTGAGAGGATCCACACACTCAGTGTAACCATCACTGATCTACATCTTCTCAGAAGTCTTCAACATTCAAGGAAATATATTAAATGATTAAAATGCTCAGATGTTCCACTACATTGTCTTTCTTCTCCTTTTTTTTCCCAAAAGCATTTTCATAGTTCCAGTAAGTTGGGGGTTAGTATTGAAGCAAGTAGCAAAGCCTGAAACAGTGTTTTTTTTAAAAAAAAAAAAAAAAAGAAACTAAAACTTAAAATACTTTGTATATGTGGCACACTTCTTAGCTAATTTAAATGTATTGTATAGATATTTTTAATAAAACTTTATATTTTCAATATAACTACCTAAATGTTTTATTTCTTAAGATTTGTTCCCATATACTTACATGACTGAAGTGCAGCTAATGTTCAGGATATATAGTGTCTCTGAAGCATTCTAACACTTTCAAATAGAAACATATCTAATAGATTATATAGGAAAAAGCAATTGTTATTAAAATATAAAATCTAAATATAGGGCTGATACTTTAGGAAAATTGATAGCCTACAATGTTAGAAATGTTACTATAGAATTGATCTGAAGAAAAGAAATGGACACAAAGGCATTAAGTATTGATCAATTCTTGACCTTCGGTTTTAGTATTTATCCTAAAAGAGAAATATTTAAGAATTAAAAATTCTATTTTACAACATTTCTAAAAAATTGAAACCTCAAATACATACATATGAGAGACAGATGAAAATTTTGCATCCTACTGTATATTTATCAGAAAAAAAGTATATTATTATATAATGTATTAGGAGACTGTCATTATTCTCAACCCCTGGAGAAAATGACAGACAGAATATTTTAAGACTGAAGATATTTCTGTACCTAAAAGTTCTTTGCTCATTTCTTTCAAAGTTGTAAAGCTTTAATGTCAACAGATGATCACTGAGAGCAATATTCATAGGCCTGGAGTACTTTCATTGATCAAATGAAGAACATTGCTTAATTTAAAAATCCTATGTTGTAAAAATTGCATCCTTTTTTCTATACATTACACAATGTGTCTGTCATCCACCGCCTTTTCTTGGGGGATGTGTGCAGATGTGTAAGTGTGTGTGTGTGTGTGTGTGTGTGTGTGTGTGTGCATGTTTGTGTGTGTGTGTGTGTGTGTATGCTTTCTTAATGTCAGGACAGAATGCTTTCAGTCTCAGAAAAATACAACTAGACAAGTAGATAGAGGTGCAGTTAGATTCAGCCATTGAAAGATACCAACATGCTTTAAACTCTCACTGCAATCCCCTAAGAATTAATTTTGATTTTGCAAAATTAAAAAACAAATATTCATCCAGTTACATATTTGTTTACTTACTTAAATAATTGACCTTACAAAAATGCAAACAGAACTGGAACAATGTACATATAGTCTAATTTAGGTATGGTTCTTCTTAATACAATTTAGTTTAAGAAAAAGGAAGATCTGTCTCATTTATGCACTAGTACTCAAGCCAAAACTTTAAACTATATTCTGACACAAGACTTAGAATTCTGTACCCATGCTTTGCAATTGTTTGCTAAGCATTTTGGCCATACAGCATTTTCAGTCTTGTCTATTATGAATACATTATAGATCAGCAGTGGATCCCCGGAAAATATTCTGGTATCTATTTGGCTCATCATCACTCAAAACAAAATGCTTAACTCGCTGACGAAAGTGGGATTAATGTACTGCTCCAATGTGCAGAAGCCGTGCTGCTGCCCCTCTCCCCTTTGCAATAGTTTCTCAGGTAATTCTCCATCAGCAAGTATAAAGTAGCATCACACGTAGGAATGAGCAAGATCAGCGTCCACGTTCCCCCCATCCATCCTAAGACAGGCAGAGCACCCACTGAGAAAGAGAAAGCTTTCTGGTATGCACACAGCAAACATGTGGCTTGTGTTAAGATTTCTCTGAATCAAATGGACAAAACAGATCAAAAAAAATGAATGAATTCCATCAAAGAACAGTCTGAAATCAGTGTCTGACTTTGTCACTAATGTAATTTTTATCTCTTAAGCAAAGAATTAATCTCCTTAAGATAGCTATTGAAGACAAACATCACATATAATTGTCACAAAGCCACTGGATTTCTCAATAAGCAGAAAGAGTATTTGGGTGCATATATTGCATTTCATCAGCTAAAAGTAATACAGCACAAATGTATGCTCTGTGTTTCAGCATTATATTTAAAATATAATGAGAATTATATTTATATATTTATTGTATTTTCACTATGATTTACTGACTGGAAGATACTAACATATAGCAAATAAATGGTAAAAAAAAAATCTGGACAGAAAAATGTAGAACACATCATTAAAGTCAATAAAGGAATTAAAAATTTTAAATTAGGGAAAGCTGAGAAATAAATCAGAGCTGTGAAAAAAATATATAGCCATAAGATTCAGTTTGACAAGACTATAGAACAAAAGAAACAAAGAAAGCAACATACATTTTAAGAAAAGAAATAAAAGTTCAAGTAGGAAAAGACCCCACTGAAGAAACACACAAACTGAGAAGCAAATACTTAAGATCGAAAAAGACAGCAGGCATATTAAGCAGACTGCTGGGGGTTGGGGGGGGGGACAAGGAAGAGCACAGAGTGCCATGGGCCTGGGGGATGCTCAGAGAAAAAAGAGAACAAGAAAGTTAAAGAAACAAAAAGAAAGGAAGGAAGGAAAAAGTGTGGAACTGTGGCAAGAGACACAAAGAAAAGACACACGGGGAACAGGACATAGGAAGATGGTTAAGAACAAATGAGAATTAGAAACAAAGAAGTTAAGTAAAAAAAGAAAAAAAACCCACAAACTGTTTATTTAGTCATTACAGAAAAGGACTCATTTGTATGTGTGTGGCTTTTGTGCTATAGTAGCAATTGTTCTGGATTCTGTAAAACTATTTAGAAATATGCTCTGAGTTCATATGTGGGATATAAAAAATATGAGCCATCTAAGGACTGACTACATCAACTTTATGTCTTTCATTTTAATGGGTGTTTTTATGGAAATAGCAGGTTTTGTAAAGGTATTTGAAATGTCAAGATTAAGTTGAATAATTTCGTGAACATTATACAGAGTTAAATGTAGGTGCTATTGTTTATTGTTATTGTGGCTTCTCTTGATTCCATTGTTGACAAGGAATGGGTTGATCTCAGATGCTAAAATAACATCAGACACTATAAATTTTAAGGAAATATCAACAAGTAAGTAATCCTATATTGACATTTTAGCTTTGACAATTTTCTCCGTATAAATGAGAAGAATATTTTGTGAATAATTTGCCATGTATTTTAAATAGAGATTTTCTTGGTTTGTACTGATTAAATACATAATATGCCTACATACGTGCATATGCACATATGTAAAATATAGATTCCTTAAACACAAATCATTACATTGTGGATAATGTGTATTATATTTTATTTGTGTCATCCTTCGCATCTACATTTTTATGATGGAAACCACTCTTTTATTTTTCAAAATATCTTTAATTATATAGGCAAAACAGTCATAATTATACAGTTCTATTACATATTTGTAGAAAAGAAAGGAAGATATTGCTAGACTAATAGTAATTGGATGGATGTTCAGTTGTAGCAAAGGGAGAGTTGATCACTCATACAGTAGTATTTTTGTCCAGTAGAAAGGTATTGCAGGGGAGTAGATAAATGAAATATTCTGATCACGTCTTCATCATCCGTCATGGAATTGGTTCTTATAGCTTTTCAAATAGTTTCTTACTTACTGTTTTCTTTTCTGACTTCATTCAGTATATTCAGCTACATAAAACAGTCTAAATGCTGGAATCCAGTATGAGTTTCACAGGAACTTGACCATGACTTCATTATCTTACAACTTCTGTCTTTAGAGGGTTGTCTAGACTGCATTTGGCATAGTAAGCATGCAATTCATGTAGTTAATTAAAAATGAACTATAATAGAAAGCATGTAAAGCATTCTTTCTTTCAGTTATTGTACAAATGAAATACGAGAAAGAACCATCTTAGAGAGATTCATATAAAAAAATAATAAAGTCTGTCATGGGCACAGAATTCAAAATGGGTCAGCAAAGTAGTTTAAATTTTCTTTAAAAAATGCCTCCCCTCCAAAGAGACCCACCCATACACCTAATGACCAGAATAGACATGCGACCACCTGAGTTTTCTGAGCACAAATCAGAGATAGTTTTCAGTATGTGACATGCTCAAATTTCTGTCCCACACATGTGAGCTGTGTCTGGTGAAGAAATGTTTTACAGGTTTTTGAGGAAACTTCCCAGGACTTCAGGAAGTTTAGTCTGAAGAGGGGCTCTCATAAACATCAATAATTTATAGATAGATTATGGAATACATTTTTTTCTCTGTCTGACATTGTGGAGCTGAGCTAAATAACAAAAAGCTGAGTGTCTGCTGTAGTCAAGCCCTGCCAAGCAAATTAAAGAGAAAACCATAGCACTCCTTCAATACATGCCTGAAATTGTCACCTACTTGGTATCATTTAATCTTTAAACTGCCCTGAAAACAAATTAGAATCGTCTTCTGGGGAAAATAAGGTTTGATGAGAGTATCTTAAAAGGAAGTATTTATTGGGTGATATTATCTGCCATCAGGAATTTTGAATTGAAAGGAGTGGAGTATCTGGTATGAGAAAATGAACGGCAACTTGACAAAAACAGAAAAAAAAAATAAAGCTATTTTCTCATAAGATTAACTAACGTGCACAGGACAGTCACCACTGAGGTCCCTGTCATTTATTTCTAGAAATGTAAACTTTAAAGGTACAAAAGAAATTAATAAAATTAAAATCTAACGTAATAGTTCTTAAAAAAAAAAGTTGAATACAAGACTCCAACACACACACACACACACACACACACACACACACACACACACGCACACACACACGCACACACACAAACACAAAGAGAGAGACAGAGACAGAGACAGACAGATACACACACACACAAACACACTGGAAAGAGATAAAAAAAATATATAAATTCTGCAAGTTGGCCTCATACTTTACTGTTGTAAAGACCTACAATAGTTCTCAAGCATTTGATGTACTTAAACTATATTTTTTTAAATTAATATTTTTAAAATATGTGATACTCATTAAAATGATGATAATATAAAGAGCACAAGCTTGTAGAAAATCTAAAAATATCATGCAAGATCACAAAATTCTTCAGGTATTTGATAATTTTACTTAAAATCATATCTATTGAATATGATACATGGTAAAACATGAGCAATAAACAGTTTCAAGTTGTGTGTGTGACTGTGTGCATGTGTGAGTGTGTGTGTTTCCCACTGGCTATAGGGGTCTGTATCAGGAACTAAGCTGTCAAAATAGCACAATGATAGTGCATGGGCAAGAATCTTTTCATAACACTTTCATAAATACACTGTAGGAGAGAACGGGGTAGTAACTTTCAGAAAGCTTGTGTGAATTTGGCTACTTAATCCTTAGTCAATCAGGTGTAGCAGACATACATTTTCCATCTAATTCTTGGTTGTTTTCAAAACAGAAAAAAAGGACAAACAGCAGTGTGGATGTTCAAGATCTAAAGGGTTATAAATATTCTATATGACATTTCCATATCACAAAGCATGAAGAAACATATTAAATTATATATATGCATATAATGTTACTACTTATAAATTATTGCATTTCCAACTAATAAATAATATTCTGATTAATTACTTTAGTTATCAAGGCACATAACTTCTTAATATATAAGAATGAGTATAAACACATTTCATAAACACACTTGCAAGTCATTAGAAATCAGAGTTGGCATAGAGTCCCTAAGCTGTATAGTGCATGAAACGAATTTCAGAGAGTCAAATGAAGACATACAAATAGAGGATCCATGAGCATATAGCAAAGAAAGTCATTTCATGATCAGGCATCAGCTTCTGACTGTTTTGTTTCTTGTAGAAACCTATTTTTTCTGTCTCTTTTTTTTCCAGTACAAAGAATAGAAATTAGTAGTAGAAAGTGTTGAGGTACAGAAAGGCTGCTATTACTGATATGTGGATGCAGCATGATGTGTATAAGCAAAGGAAAATGTTCTCTAAGGATAACATAATTTTAGGTTTGGTGAACTAAGAAAATTTGTCACAATTTGAATTGCAGCTTGGGTAGTTTCTCCTGTCACACTAGCAGAATCAGAACATGCTTAAGCATCACTGAGTTATTACAAATGAATGGACATGGTCCACGGCAGAAAGCAATATTGGAGCACTGTAATTATGCAGTGAAGAGATTTTATTTCTGAAACTATAGTCACTGTCTATTCAAACATTCACTAAACTTATTCTTAAACACTAATAAGAAAAGTCCTGAAGAAAATAACATGAAACTTTAGTTTTCATGATTAACATCAAGATTATTAAAGCTACCACTATCAGTAGCAAGGAGAAAATTTAAAAATGGATTCTTGTTCATTTCCAACAATGTTGGAAATAACAAGAGTCTCCTTGGGGGGTGATTTAAAGAAAATTAACTTCATGTGAATTTATTTTGTCCTGAAATCTGTAACCGGTAACAGACCTGAAATTCTTTAAAGTAAGTGAAAGGAATTCAAAATGGCACCTCAAAGATAGGTATTCAAAGCTCATACAGTCCCTAAAATAGTTAAGCCTCCAGGCTGTATCTGTATTACATTAAAATCTAATAAGCCTTTGCTTTTCTTATTTCTTTGTTTGACTCAAAATATTTTATTAAAAGTAGACAGAATAGGTGGAAGTGAGCTCTTTTGTCTATTTACTAGTCAGGAACACTTCCTGAAATATCTTAATGAATTATCTGTCTACTCAAACACAAGCCGTCTGCTATGAGAGAAAGTCAGTAGAATACAAGCTCAAGAACTCCTAAGACGTTCAGATGCTCATGGAAGACTGAATTATAGGGCTCTGTTCTAAACACTCTGAAAAGTGGAGCTCTGTGTGAGTAAATGGAAAATGAGATATCATTCCTGAGACTAATTGTGCAATCTCTCTCTCCAGTACATCTTTTTCCTATCTTTGTGACAAGTCAACTCACAGTGTAACACTGCCCTCTACTTTACTGGAACCAAACTTTCTCCCTTGTTCTTCACTGTAATTTTCAGACCCATAGACAGTAACATCGAATTCACATGAGATTCATTAGAAATCTTCTTCTTTATTAAAAAAAATTAAAACAAATAAATACAGACTCAAACTGGAAACTTTTCCATACTCTTTTGCTTCCAGAGAAACAAAGCAGGCTAGAATATTAGACTGAGTGACACAATGGAACTTAAGAGCAGAAGGCATTTTTCACCTGGAATTCTCTTTAGCTAGCTTAACTATATAACAGAAAGAACAGAGGATATTTTATATTTTAGTGACTGTCACTGTTACATTCCTCAATTTGATGTGTAGCTATTATTTTTCTTCAAAGCCTAATAAATTTTCTAAGAATAATACATTTTTTAACCAACAGTTCTGGGCAGATACAGGTAAAGCTCCCTCTGTTTTTATGACTGAAACATTAGATACAGCAGATCCAATGAGAATTAAGTTGACCCATCTCGGCTGTGACCAATTTAAAATTAGGTAATAACAAATTTACAATGTCCCATTAAACACAACTAGCTTCCAGTTTCAATCACTAACTGTCCTTAGCTCAATCTTCAATTCAAACCAAACACAAATTATCATATCTGATAATCTCATATGAAGAAAATGATTCATATATTTCTAATCATCAAAATATATATTTATTATTTACATTAATGCATGCATTTTAAAGAGGTGAAGCCAAGATAAACAGCATATACTACCTTCTCAAATTACCACTTCTCTTTGCCATAAAAGTACTTAGAAAAACCTTACAGCGACTTCAAAAACACAATACATTGCTATTATCTCTAACTGCCATGTTACATAGCAGATTTTTGGATCATGTTTTTCCTAATTCTATTTTGTATCCTCTTTTTCAATATCTCTCTCTAACTATCCTATCCTATGGTAACCACTATTCTAGTCTTTCTGTTTGCGACTATAATCTGCATTTGGGACCATGTAGAATTTGTCTTTATATGTGTAGTTTATTTAATTTAATTAATATTTATTACAATATTTAATTTATTTAATGATTTAATTTGACATGATATTCTTCATGAGGGTTCATGCTTCTGGAAATGACAGCATTTTCTTATTTTTAGGGTTGGAGATATCCTGTCATGCATATATGCATGTTTTCTTTATCATGTTCTTCTCCTTGCCTTGATTCTATGTTTTGGTTATTGAGAATAGTCCTACAGTGAAGGTGCAGATGCAAACATTTATCCTGTCATGATTCTACTTTCATTTCCTCTAGATATGTATGCTATCATGGGATTGCTGAATCAGGTCATAGTTCAATATTTAATTTGTTGAGGAACCGCTGTACTATCTCACATAATAGCCCCACATTCCATTCCTAAGCATTCCCTTTTCCCAGACAGATACTTGCAGGAACTTATTGATAGTCATCCAGTAGTCAGATTTTACGCAATCACAGAATCTGCTTCTCTACATATTGCTTTTATCCATTCATTTAACATGCTTATTTTCTGCTATGCAAAGAGCACGCATAGAAAATGATTCAAAACAAAGCAGTTTTACTGTCTAGAATTATGTAATAGTAGTTACTACCGCTTGTAGGGGTTTGAATTTCAATCATTTAAAGTTAAGTAACATTAAATCCAGTTTCTCAGCTTCACCTGAGTGATCTGTGGCTAATGCAGATTAGAGAATACTTTTATTACGACAGAGTTTCATTGGGAACCCCTAGTCTAGAGGGAGAAACAATCATGCTAACAAAATACAGAAATACCCCTTTTAAATAAATCCCAAGGTCATGTTCCAAATATTAGGGTAGGTAGCACACATACTAAATGTCTATGGTCTCTGGATAAATACAGTTCTGACAATATTGAACATGGACTCCTTATATCCTGATGTGCCATAAGGTCCTATCATTTTAAGCTAATATCAGCATTTGATGGATGATAACCTAATATTCTTAGGAGCTTTAGAATAAACCTATAAATAAAAAGAGGTTATGGATTTCTGTATAATGTTCAGCCATTTCATCAAGACATGTATGCAATACATGGAAATAAGATCTTGGGAACATACTTTTAATATAATTACTCTCCTTCCATTGGATGGGTGAATATGTTGAGTACGCAAGTGTGACTAGATGGGTGGCAGGCGTTGTGGCCAAAGGAGCTTGGGCCTTGGATTTAGTCAGATCTATGTAAGGTATAAAATTAAAAATACATAGAGGGCTACTAAGATGAATCAGCAGGTAATAGTTCTCAGCGCCAAGCTTGACATCCCCAATTTACCTCCAGGACCCGCGTGGTAGAAGAACGGAACAAGGTAAGCCTGAGCAGGAATTTGAAGAGGTTTATGAGACATATCATCCATCTCTCTCTGTGCAGAGCCTAGATAGTTACCTTTTAACTCTTGAATCAATCACACCAGTTCTGGGTTGGCTCTTGTAAAAATCAGTACAATCTAAGCAGATAGCAATGGACGAAGTGGCGCTCACGTAAGACAAAGCAGGGTGCAGCTGGGATCTTGATAAGTAGCATCTGACACTGGAGTGCCATGCTGAGGGCATAGGCCTGTGGTTCTGTGGCCTCTTGGAAAAAACACAGACCGTCACCTACCGGAAGCAGGTCTTGTGTTAGAGCTTCTGAGTATTTAAAAAGAACCTGAAAATCTCTGTGAATATCAGGTTTTGGTTTTGTTTTTTTTGAGACACAGTTTCTCTGTGTAGTTTTGGTGCCTGTCCTGGATCTCGCTCTGTAGACCAGGTTGGCCTCGAACTCACAGAGACCTGCCTGTCTCTGCCTCCTGAGTGCTGGGATTAAAGGCATGCACTACCACCTGGCTGTGAATATCATTTTTCCTCCAAAATAACATTTTATTTAGTGTGTGTGCACTAGTTCATACCATTGCATGTGTGTAGAGGTAAGGAATCTGTAGGAACTTGTTTTCTCCTTGTATCATGTGGCTCTTGGGGGTGGGTGTGCAGGATGAACTTGGGTTGTCAGTTTTGGTAGCAAGCACTTTTATCCACTGAGCCATTTCGCTTGCCCTCCATGTACGTCCTCTAATGTTATATGTGTGCAACTACTTCAGTGTTCGAAGTAACCTTGCATACCTACCCATCCTCCATGTGAGTGATGTCTCTATCTTTCAATGTGCACAGTAGTGTTAAGAATTTCAGACTCTTCTTAACCATTGCAGCCTTAACAGCAGTAGAGATAATTTTTAAAAAAAAGAAGAAGAAGAAGAAATATTAAGAAGGCTTATAAACCCTGCCAAGTTTCCAGTCTAGGTAAAATTTATGTCACTTCAAGTAAGCCTACTGATATGCAAAAATTGTGGGGGCTTTCTCTGGAAAAACTAGGAGGCATGGAAACACTCACTGGGGGATGCTCTTTTAAGAAGTGTCCAACATGGCAGTATTGTCTTGGGAGCACACAGCACAACTGCCAAGGTCAAGTCCATGGCCAGTTTATTATCAAAGACATATAGTAACACAAGCAATGTTTCTCACAGTATAAAACAGCATCTGTGTGCAAATACATCTCTCACCTAGATGGATTGGATTGTGCTTTCTTTGTTTCGATTCACTTTTTATTATTTCTAAATTATGCATATACGTGTGTGTCTGTGCATGCCTGTACATATGTGAGTGCAGGTTTCCATGGAGTCCAGAAGAGGGTGTCAAATACTCTGGAGCTAGAATTACACCTGATGTGGGTAGTGTGAACTTAACTTGGGTCCTCTGCAAAAACAACAATGTGCTCTAAACCCCTGAGCCGTCACTCCAGTCCCTTTTTTCTCTTTTAAGGATGTTTAATGTTTCCATTTAAGTTCAGTAAGCATGTAAATGATGTCAACCTAATTTTTAATAAATATAACTATCCTCTGAAAAATGTAGAAGAGTCCAGTTAAACAATTTTATTACAAATGTGAATCCAAATGATGTTTTAAATTTTAAAATCTTACAAAGAAAAATCATGGTATCCCTCCAGTTGCTTATCAACATGGAAGACTTTAGTGTCTGAAATTATAAACAAAGGGCATTTTATACTTAATGTTTCAGCTACATTTATTTCCCTATGGTCTGAGTGTATGACCAATACAGTATTTCAAGCTAAAAAGATTCTATTTCTATTTTCTGTCGCCATTACTTGTCTCCTGTTGTGAATGTTTATCATTTTTATAGTTGCGAATGCATTAATAAAAAAGACCATATTTTGTTGATGCCACAGCTATTTCCCCCTCCAGGAAACACAAAAAGGAAGAGGTTAAAATGATTTAATTTTCTCAGAATCCCCAGAATGATAACTTTATATGTTTTTATGTTTCTAGCAGGGAGATGTTATGGAGAAGATATAAGTGGAATATTTTGACTAGTAACTTCCTATGCATAATGAGCACATGACTCTATACACAGACTCTTACCCATTGAATTCTAATGAGAAACTTTGATCGTATCTAATGGACACGATAGGACAGAAATGAGTCAGATATGTGCTGTTCTGATGATGAGCATGTGGGCACAGCTTAGATATGTTCTCTGGTTTTACAAGGGAATGAGGAAGAAAAGGTTTGAAAAGAGAGAACAATGAAGAGAGATTTTCCACAGCTAATTTTCCAGCCATCAGTCACCTTATCATTCCTTATAAAAGCTGCTGAGAAAGACAATGGGGCAGTTTCTATAATAAATATAGAGTATTTTTAGATGGGAGAAATTGTATATGAGGTTCACGGAGAGGATCACAGAGAAGGATGATGATCAGAGTTGAAAGGTGAGCAGAAATCACAGGGTCAGAGTTTTGAAGGGAGCGTGGATGTCACTGTGCCCAGAACTGAAAAAAATATGTTGTGCGGTATATTAAAATATTCAGGCTTTTTAAAAATATATTTTACATTATATTTTAATCCTACAATTTTAATAATTATGACTATGTTTTAAAGCATGCATGCGTGGGTGCATAAATCATAAAACAGAAATCAGATTTAGAATTTAGTGTAAGTACAATAAACAGCTAGTTGCTTTAGGAGGACAATTTTCCCTTTTTAGTGTATTTTATTCAGATATGAACTAAGCTGACATAAAGAGTCACAGAGTCCTGGTCATGGTCACTGGTGTCTTTCTTGTGTGTTTTCTTCACCAAGCATTCCAGAATATGTCCATAAGGATACTATGGGACTGGACTGTGCCTGTCAAAGTCATTGGTTTTGCTTCCTGCATCGATTGCCAACAGCTGCAGAATAGGTAACATGGGAACAGAAACACAAAGAGTCTGCTAGAAGACCACTTCTCCTGTCCATCAAGTGCTTCAGGACAGGTTTTGTATCAGCAATTATACCATGGCAGAGTCCTCCACTAAATTAAAAATTAAAAATATAGTAAAGTAGTCCCTGAATAGGTGAGGACTTTATGGGGTTTAATGGAAAATAATGTGTAAAATATTATAAAGATCAATTATTTCTAAACAAAGGTAAAATGGGGAAAAAGTTGAAACATTAAAAACAAACTTTAAAATTCTATGGCTACTGAAAACACACATACAAGTAATATCACTTATATTTACTGAATGAGTTACATTTCCATATATATATAAAATAGCATATATGTATGAAATAACAATTAGTGAAAAAGAGACTATAATTTTGAAGAAAAGTGAAGAGTATATATTTGAGGGTCTGCAGGGTGGAATTATATTATAATCTCAAAAAAAATTAAAATGTAAAATATTAAAAAGGCTCTTTAAAACAACATTACATTTCTCATTTTTCAGCTATTTTGTTTTTTTTATTTTAATTTTACTATTGAAAATAGACTCTGTTTCATACAGTGTATTCTGATGATGGGGTCTCCTCCAGGTTCTTCCCTGCCTACCCTCTCATCCGTATGCACACACTTTTTGTTTCTTATTAGAGAAGAAACAGGCATCTGAGGAATAATATAACATAAATAAAGAACAAATACATTGGAATTGGAATGTGACAACAACCAAACCAGAAAGCGAGCCAAAGAAAAATCACAAGACACATACATACAGATGCAGAGACAAATGCATTTAACACTCACGAATCCCATAAAACCCCAAACCAGAAGCCATGATACAGACACAAAGAAAACAAAGCACTTTGACTTAACATTATAAGAAAAAAAACTCCAAAGATGGCATTGAATTTATTCTGGGCTGATCCCTACATACCTGTAAATAGCACAGCTTGGGAAGCATCAGAGAGTTAGCCACACTTCAAAACTTATTAAAACATATCTCATGTGAATTTTACACAGTGCACTTGGAAAATCAAAGTCAATAGTAGTTGTTCAATCCATCTGGTGTAATAAAGAAAATTTAAATGGAGAAGAAAATGGTGGGAACTGCACACTTCTCGACATTTCAGTTCTTAGATGGGTGTGCCAATTCTGCCTTTTGACCCACGAGATTAGCGGTTTCTCTCTTCCAAAGGATGGAGCAGGAACATTTCTAGTTGCATTCTTTAACCATGAAGAAAACAGATTTGATTTCAAGACTATACCTAAGCATAAAGGAATTTTTAAAAATTCCAAGGACCTTAACAGATTTATATTTCATATTTATTAAATACCTACACCCGTATTTCAACCATGATTGGTATTCCTGTCATGTACTTTCTTATGAGATTGAGGTAGAATTTATACTCAAAACCTTAATTGTTATCTCTTGCTGCCCAAATGCTCAAATCCAATATCTGCACCATCTTTGATAAAACTTATATTATGTCCACTGGGAATTCATAAAATGTTCAAATTAAATCACTGTTTCAGATTTTAGACAAAAATCAGTCCTTCTATTTTAAAAGAGAATTAAATTCATAGGCACAAATGTCAGATCTGGATATCATTCATATATTTCTCTAAATATACACTTCAATAAAGATTGTATTCAGCTGAGATACCATGGATCAAGTTAGAAATACAGCAGAATCAATACTTGAGATAGAGAGGAAAATATGTAATAGCCGGGAAACATATTTAATATTGATATATCTGGACTCACTTGAGAATTCTAAAGTATTGCTCAGTCCATAAGAAATCTAAATTAATTTCAACCACATGCGTGCTTACTTAGCATGAATTATGGTATAGACACTGTAAGAGGGTCTTCTGACCTAATAGTGACACAGCAGTCTGTTTAGGATAGCCCTGTGGAATAACACTAAAGTACATGAGAAAGAACTAATGAGACCTGAAAAACATCCTGCCCCTTAAAAGCTAGAAGAACAGTTGATGCATTTGGTACACTCAACTTCAGTGGATAGACCTCACAGAGATTTTCTATACGTATGAGAAATACATATATATTTTTCTCAACATGCACTCAAATTTTCCTGCCTCAGTAAGTCTAATTGCTTGTGGGATAAATTTTGTCTTCTTATGCTTGCCTTCCATCAAAACCTTTATAGGTAAGTGCTATTTTTTTCACGTCAACGGCAAAGTCACCACTTCCTTGGGAGATGTGCTTCTCCCAAGTGTTTCCTGTCTTTATTCTCCTCAACTTCTTTACAGAATTCTGTATGTCCATAAGTTTTGAATGCTTGGTGTCTGAATTTGATAACTTGACTTTAATGCTTATCCAGTGCTTAGATATCTTTTGAGTTATTGGCTTAATTAATGGCTTGTATTTGAATTTGTCATTAATAAATTTTATCCAACAAGGACAATCTCTCTTAGCATGTATAGAGAGCCTTGAAAGTACGGTATGACATTGGCCTAATTTCTTTTCATCACATGGTTTCTGACTGAACATTTTGCTTTTCTCCCTCATTCTGTCACATGTGTCTCAAGGGCAGTTAAATTGCATGTTAGTTTGTATAATTTTGTTACACTTGAGCATATATAGTAAGTGCTCAATCAACATTTGTCCATTGATTGATCTGGGCAACTGAGGAAGGTTTAAATGAAAAATATATTTCTTTGACAGAATGATAATAGCAGAAATAATAGACTTTAACTGAAATTCTGAAACTATTGTTCACTAACCTGGAAATATCTTAACCTCATTAAGATTCTTCTTTTTATAAATAAGTAACTCCCAGGATAATACTGGCTCCATTCCACTGGCAGGATGATTCATAAGTGATCACCAGGACAAGGGACATTTTTCACAAAGTCACTCATATTTTAGGTGATTTTCTGGTCATATTTCAGTGTTCTAAACATTGGGCAGTACACAAAGAGAAGCTGAAAACATTACCATGTTGAAGAGAAAATAACAACAACAAAAATAATATAAGGAACATTTAAGTAGACAGAGGATATTCATTTCCATGTCTTCTGTCACAGTCAAAGGACCAGATCAGCAGCAGCCTGTAGGCCATGGTGTGACATCAAAGGGAAATGTGTGTGAAGCCTCTTGAGGAGGAATGAGTGGGGAAAGCCACCTCTTGGAGGGAAGATAAGCACACAAACCCTTTATTGTAACAAACGAGACAAGATTTTTCATGTGCACTATTTAGTCTCTAAATTTTGTGCATATATATATTATGCATATATTTGTATTACACATATTTCTAAGTCCTTTGCTTTATTTTTTCCTACTGCCCTTTGGACCAAAAGTGCAACAACTTTTCATGGTCACATCTACTACACAATGAGATATTAATCAGGTAGCTGAAAGTTATTAGTAAAATATCCCAAACCTTGAAGTTGAGCAATTACCAAATGTGAGACTTATATGAAGCCAACTGAAATAACCAGTTCCAGACTCAGGTCTTTTGGATGACCTACGTGCCCTGAAAGTTTTGTGATGGTAGTAGCTAATAGCTCTGGTCTTCATTATGGTTGTCTCAGCTTACTGCCCTGAAGAGATGAAGGATACAGGAGGTGCTAATCCATGAAGCGAAAATGCCTGATGACTTACACCAGAACTAAAAGAGTAGCTTTTCCCTCTCCTACTAGTTTCTCTGTAAGTAATTTCCTTGATAAAGTACAGCCCATATGGAGACAGAAACACTGTAGCAGGTACAAGGCAATGCCATAGTCCCTTCTTAAGTTCTGATAGGAGCTAAGGTAGAATTCTGCCTCTATTCATTCACTCATTCATTCATTTACACATTGATATTGAGCTCAGTGTTTCAGAAAGCTCCAAAGAAGGATGAATAAATGTTAATACCACAATTTTTTAGTCAGACATAATCACAAGCCATCTCAATGTGATACCAATCGGAAAATCTATACTTGGTCTTGATGGAATTTTACAATGCCAGGTTTCAGAGGAGAAGCCATGAGAAATTTATTTCTATGACTTCTCAGGAAGGTAAACATAAGTAGAAATACTTATGGATGCCTGACTTTATATGCTAATGTGAAGAGTGCTGACCAAAACAGTCTTCCTTCCTCACAAACCCAGACCGTGCTTCTGACTTGGAGGAGGAAAAAAATGGGTTCAGATGTCATTTTTTCTATCGTGGTCTTTTTTCCTTCTCTTCTTAGTAAAAACGGAGTATCAGTGTTCACAAGGCTCCTCAATCTACACTGTTCTTATGCAGCTGAGCACAAAGCAGGTTTCTTTGTTCCCTGGACAACAGCACAACCTAGCGGAAGAAAGAGCCCTGCCCTTCAGGGCCAAGTGAAGCCAGTCTTGAGAATTCTTTGGTAAATTTTATCAGTTGAAAGTCAGCTCATACTTGATCCGTGCATCTCATTTTATATAGCAGCAAAAGGTGAAGAAGACTTGTCCCATGACTTTAAAACAGCTGTTATATAAAGGGTCCATAATTTATTTTGAAAATAATAGATTTTTAAAAGCTAGTAACCAAATACTCCAATGAATGTTTCTGAAGTTTATTTTTCTGTGACCTTAATTTAAAAATTATGAGTAAATAACATGAAGGAAGCACAATTCACATACCATTTACTCAGGGTAGCTTTATGTTGAACATCACCTCTTGTAATTTTGTCAAAATCAGATGCCTATGAAAGTCATTCCAAATCCCAAAACCATCCTGTTTGAATGAATTTCAAATTCTCTCTCTCTCTCTCTCTCTCTCTCTCTCTCTCTCTCTCTCTCTCTCTCTCTCTCTCTCTCTGTGTGTGTGTGTGTGTGTGTGTGTGTGTGTGTGTGTGTGTAGAGAAAGAGAGAGATGGGTGTGTAGAGAGGAGAGAAAAACATAAACAGAAAACAGTGAAAAGAAATGCATCTAGGAACCTAAAAAGAGAAACTACACATATATACATATATATGTATGTATAACACAAACATGTAATATAGTGTGCACATTAAGTAACAATTTGGAAGTGAAAGGCTATTTTAGTGCCTACATATGTTAAAATCAATGCCCCTGAATAATAAGTCCAGATCTTCCCAAAGCTCCACCTAAGTTCTCCCTCAAAGACTCAATTTCAGGATAATTCTCACAAGCTAAAGGACTTAATAGCTGTAATAGTTGTTCTTTGTGTTAATTTGACTGCTTTTACTGCTTCTGTTAATACACTGAACAAGATCATTACACCAGTGAACTCCTCATGTCTACAAAGTTTTAAAATACACATTTTAAATAAAAACATGTAAACATAGAAGTCTCAACTCTCTAGAGCAAGGGAAAAAATGAGCTCTTCAGAAGCTATGCATAAAAATCTAACAGTTTTTCTTCCAAAGAAGAGGGTGGAGGGTACACAATTCACTCTTCTTCTTTATAGGATATGCTATGGTAAGAATTAAATGTAATTTAGTGAGACAATAATATCATCTCCACACTGTGCTGTTGTGTTCGGGATGGATTTGGGGATGATTAAACGTGTAAATCACACCGATCTAAAACATTTTTTTCTCTCCTTCTTTTTTAACACCTCTTTAGATGGCATCTTGATCGTGTGTGCCCTGTGAACACAGAAGGCCTATAGGTCAGCCCTGAAATTATAGCTAAACCTCAACTCCTGAGGTCCACAGGCTGTTTATATCGATGAGAATTTATGATGTCTACACCCTGAGTCCCTGGCCTCTCTTTTACATTGACTTCTTTACAATTTGCTGCTTTATTTTATGGTGGTCCCTTGCCCTCTATAAATATATCACAGTTACTTAACCCCAGATCCCACCTCCGACTCCAGGACTTCAGAAAGGATCTATTTGTTACTTATTTTGCTACTGGGTGTTTCATAATCCTCCACATTAGCAGCTATTATTTAATAGCAGTTAACATTTTCCAAATTCTCATCACCACCTGATGGCTGGTGCTCTAACTACTTAATAAGACTACTCTTAGAACTGTTGTTTAGAGATACTCTGAAGTAGAATTTTCTCTTTAAACTCACACAAAGATTAAAGTATTATCTATTGAATATCTATTTGTGGAAAAAATGAATACATTTAACTGCAAAAATTACATTCAGGCAAGCTTAATTGCCTTGTGCTACCTTAAATATAAAAACTTATAAAAACATGACCTAATCTTAACAACATGCCACTGAGTAATTAAAGTTTTCTGTGGGTTAGATTCCAATAATTATCTTGTTTTGACTGAAATCCTTATTCCAGTTCCTCAAAATAAAGCTGGAAAATAATAAAGGATTACAGTTTTGCAAAAGCTATTGTCTGATATTAAAATTGTTAAGAAAATATGAGTAGGTATTATGCAAATTCTGACCTAATCCCAGCAGCATTCTGGTAGGTAATTGTGTTTTTTCTTTAAAGGAGGACAGACCCTACAATAATCATGCCTTGTTAGTGTCTGCCTTGCTACATTTTTGATTTATGTATTTTTCTGGGAGTTGACAGATAAGCAAGAAAAATTGACATATTATAAACTAATAAAAATAAATAATATCAGAATGTGCCTAGCAGCAGTCTGCATTGGGAGGTTAAATCAAGGCATTAATCACACAAATTTTTGAGCAAAATATATTTTGCACTAAAATTTTAAATGGCATATATCAAACACAGCTCAATATTTAAATTGCTATGCATGTCACAAAGGCGGTGATTGCTAAGCTACGCTGCTATACAGAGTATAAAAAAGGCCATTATTTGTCTTTTATCTTCCTTGATATTTTTAGGAAGTCACGTTCTTGGACTCTTCCCTACAGCTGGCAAGATGTAACATTTCCGTCAGATTTAGCATTTCTAGTTTTTCTCCAAAGAATATTCCTTAATGGAAAACTTGGCTAGTAGACTCTTTCCAATGTTTTTATACAAATTCTTACTCCTTAAAATGCTGCCACTTGAAAGCTTTCTGTTATCTTGTATTCAATATCAGGTAAAAATAAAAGTGTAAAGCTCATGCAGTCACTCATATTAAAAAGATGCATGCCCCACTGCACCTCAGGCTGGACAGAGGGACAAAGGAAAGATGCATCTGTGAGCATAGCCTTTGGTGAAAGGTACTGTTGGTGCTGCAAAGCAAGAAAAAGCAAGATGGACAGATGGTGCTGTCTGACCTCATACTGTATTATTTCCATCCGTTCCTTTAACTCTGACCAGAGTTTTGAAAGCAAATGCTTCACAAGTAATCAGTCCAATAATATGAGTGATGGATTAATGTTGTTTCTTTTCTGATTGAAACAAAGTCAGCATTTGGCTTTGTATTAAAATTCCAGTTGTTATCTACTGACCTGAGCTCCTGGGAGCGCATGGTCTCTGAACCAACAACAGTTAGGGAGCCTCCATGGGACTAACCTAGGCCATTTGCTTGTGTGTGACAGTTGTGTAGCTTGGTCTCTTTGTAAGGCTCCTAACAGTGAGATCAGGACCTGTCCCTGGCACTCAGATGGCTTTTGGAAACCTGTTCCCCATGCTATACTACTTTTCCCAGCCTTGAAGCAAGGGGAGCAGGTGGGGGGAGCTCAGTCCTGCCTCAACTTCATATGCCCTGCTTTGTTTAACCCCTTGGGAGGCCAGTCCTTTCTGAATGGAGATGGAGGAGGAGTAGAAGGGGAGGGGAGTAGATGGGAAGCTGGGAGGAGGTGAGGGGGGAGAACAAGGAGGAGAGGAGGGAGAGGAAACTTCAGTCAGTATATAAAATAAATTTTTTTAAAGTTATTTAAATAAAATAAAAATCTTTGATTTAAAAAAGTTTCAATTGTTTCTACTCTTGAAGTAGATAGAATTTCAAAATCAAACTAAATAGTCAAATTTTAGAAATAAAGGAGAGTTATTTTAAAAGTGTATATGGTGGTATTTTATTTGTACTGAAATGTGATTTTAATTGTATGTTAATAAATAAAGTTGCCCAGGGGTCAGAGCTATTAGAGCCATAGCAAGAGCGTGGCAGTGGTGGCGCATGCCTTTAATCCCAGCACTTGGTAGACAGAGCTAGGTAGATCTCTGTGTGTTCAAGGATACAGCCAGCATTGGAGACACACGCCTTTAATCTCAATACCAACCATAGAAGACCTGGAAGTCTCTACAGACAGGCAATTAACAAGGCAGTCATGTGTTTGGGTTTACAACCAATGAGAAGGCAGAACAGAAAGACTATATAAGACAAACACACAGGAAGAATGCAGCACCCAGTGACTAGGGTAAGCATAGTAAAAGTGCTAAAATCTCTATCATCAGCTTTCACATCAGCAATGATGTTGCAACACCCAACTGTCCCAAATAGAAACAAACAACATTGTGATACTACTCACTGCACATAAACACATACATGCACATGCTCACAATATACAAACAAGAATATACATATATGTATGTATTTTTATGTGTATGAGTATATACAATCAATATATAATAGGTTTGAATAAATATATTTTCATACATGTATATCACATCAATAGTATGTTACATGTGTGCATATGTATTGTAGATCTGAAGATATATACATTTATTTAAGGCATGCAATGTGGTAGATAAGACTCTTACTAGAAAAAATAGAGCATATTTCTAGAAGAAATATACACATTTTCTCTTAAAGCCTCAAATATTATTTAACATCAAATAAAAGTTCTTGCAGAATTGCCGGGCAGTGGTGGCGCACGCCTTTAATCCCAGCACTCGGGAGGCAGAGGCAGGTGGATCTTTGTGAGTTCGAGGCCAGCCTGGTCTACAGAGCGAGATCCAGGAAAAGGCGCAAAGCTACACAGAGAAACCCTGTCTCAAAAAAAAAAAAAAGTTCTTGCAGAATGAATTTTATTCATTAGGTATAAGCTAAGCACTATCCACATTCTAAACTCAAACATATAAATCTAGCTGTTAATAGATGAGGTATACTGTGATTCAAGGATTTTATGAGATCATGAGTTTTAAAGTATGTGTTCAATGTACAATATTAAGAATGTAAACACAGGAATTGAGGTTTGGAGTAGTCATTTTTATATGCATAGTAAACAACAGCTCTCAGCAGCTACTCCAGCCTGAAGACTTAATATTATGTCACTTGATAGTCCCAAATAATTTGGGACTAAAATACCCATATTGTAAGAGATAAACATTAATAACACGCAGTTACTTTTCAGAAGTCAAGAGAATTCCAATATATTTCTGTTAATTTCATCAATCATAGGTCTTTAGATTGAGAGCACAAGATATTATTTGTTCCTATGCTAAGCAAAAGTTGACTTTTAAGAAGATGGCAAGTGTTCAGGTTAATTTAGTAAAACTTGGAGTTTAAAGGAACAGAGGGAAAGACATAGAAGCAGAAACTGTCACTGTGGAGAGAACAGGGACCACACGCCACCATTGGGAAAGATCACAAACATTTTGATTCTCTCAGTTTCTCTGACCCGTTTTTAAATTCTTCAAGAGATAAACGCCGTTGGCCTGGATTAGCGTTCATGATTTCTCCTCACAGTCTTCTTGAGTGATGGGCTGGCTGCAATGTGCCAAACTGGGAAGAGATCTTTCCAACAGGAAAAACGATTGGCAGAGCAATGCAAGTAGCACAGGGCGGCTAAAACGAAGAAAGGAAAACTGAGATGAAAGCATTAGCCAGGCCACAAGAAGTCAGAAAAAATTCAAAAATGTCTGTGTTCTGTGAGGTCTGGCTTCCGTACAACAAGATGGCTCTGATTTACTAAATGTCGTCATCCCGAGAGCCGCTTACAAGTAACTCCCTAACTGCGAAACCAATTGAATAAAACATACTGTGAATGGGAAGGCTCACCATTTTGTCCTTTCTTTTCTGTTGCTTTAGAAAGATTTGTTACATAAAATGAATACAAGCAACACAAATAATAATTTTAAAAACAAAACTAAGAAAATGAATGCAGGCTGGATATGGGATATGTGTTTAGTTTGGCTCCTAAATTTATCTTCTGGACCCATGTGATAAGATTTAGTCCCAAGAGTAGCACAACTAGGAAGTTGCTGAACCTTTAGAACGTGGCGTCTAGTGAAAAGAGTTGGGTCATTGGGAGTGTGCTCTGAAGAAGAGCCCACCCCTTACTCAGTTTCTTTGATTCCTGGCCACTGTGCTGTGCTGTGAGCACTTTCTGTGAACACTCCGTCCTGCACTGATGGACTCACTATGCTACCACATGCCCTAAGCATTATGATCAAGCAGCCATGGCCTGACTCTGAAACAAGGAGTCAAAATGACCTCCCAATTAAGTTGTTTTCAGTGTTTTGCCATGGTGATAGAAAGATACCTGATACTATGTGTCCCTCAATTACAAATGCCAATCAAGCACAGCATAAAGATCTAAACCTTCAAAGGTAGATCAAAATCTTCAGTCCACTGTACCTAGTGGAGTACAGAACTGAGCTGATTCCTTGCTAAGTGTCTCCTGGTGCTCTTTCCACATTCACTCCTTGACATTTCCAAAGGGCCCTTCGGTTTCTGTTTCAACATTCATTTGCACCTTACTACAATTCCTTTAATATTCTTGCCCAGCCCTGGTCTTGCTGAGATTCAGTCCCCAGATACATTGCCTGTGCCATCTGTACTAACCTCCTGAAAAGCCAAGTGGCTCCATTGCTTCTGATCACCTTGCTTCTGCTACAGGATAAGCCTTGTAGAAATGTTGAAATGGAATTTCCTAGGAGAACCCACAGTAACCATACCTGCTGGGGCTGACCATGAAATCCCCTTAATATGTCTAAGTCTCCCTTGATGAAGGCTGGCACATATTCTCTTATTAGATTTTTATTAAGTATATTTCATTTCATAATTAGTCTTTGGATCTAATCACTTAGAGATGAGGACAGGTCTCATGCTAATAATTCCAAGTCACCACCCAAGTAATAGAAACAATGAAATCGTAAAGAGTTCCTGTGAGCAAAGAAGTATCCTTTCATAATTTGAAAAACCACAAAACAAGCTTATGTCCTTAACATAGTTCCAGGAAAAGTCATATCCACAAAGGGATAATTTCAATTACATGCCATTTACACTTCGAAATGGAACAAATCAGTAGTCAATAACAGTTATGGAACAGAGATTTTTCAGGGTTCTCTACTTTTGAAACTATTTTGGGAGATGAAATAACCCCTTTCTTTTAAATGATAAGTTCTAGAAAATAATATGTGATTTGAGATCTATTTATCTGAAAGTCCAAATTCCAAAGTCCTTAATTTTATAGTAAAGAGTCAATATGGTAAAAAAAAAAAAAACCTCTCTATTAACAGTGATATATTGCATTTACATTTATTTTAGCATTTTTGTTGTTCTACCATGTCTCTTACAAACCGTGTACCTTCTAGATATGAGATGGAAGCTACATTCATGAAATCTCAACTATTTGTCTTGCTAAGCAAAACCTGAACAATATCAATGCAAGGAGACATGCCAAGATCAACAGGGGGGCATTTCAAACAGCCCCACCCCAGATGTTGTTTGTTGTGTTTTTCTCTTTCTTTGGGGGGTTGCTCTTTTGGGGGGCCCGCCACCCATCTCCCCAATAAATCACACACATAGGCTTATTCTTAATTACCAATGCCCAGCCTTAGCTTGGCTTGGTTTCAGCTTTCCGTAACTTAACTTATCCCATCTACCTTTTTGCCTCTAGGTTTTTCCTGTTCTCTTACTTCTGTATCGTCCTCTGACTCTGTGGCTTGCTGTGTGTAGCTGGGTGGCTGGCCCCTCATGTCCTCCTCCTTCTCCAGCTCCTCGCTCTTTCTCCCTTTTCAGATTTCTCCCTCTATACATTCTTTCTGCCTGTTAGCCCTGCCTATACTTTCTCCTGACAAGCTATTGGCCAGTTCATTATTAGACCATCAGGTGTTTTAGACAGGCACAGTAACACAGCTTCACATAGTTAAACAAATGCAACATAAACAAAAGTAATACACCTTAAAATGATATTCTACTACATTTTCCCCTTTTTGTCTAAATAAAAATGAAAGTATTTAAACTTAAACATAGTAAGACTATATATAATAACAATTATCAAGTAAGGATTACATTCACAATATTCTGTCCATTTGTAGTTAGCATATTCAGAGGAAATAATGTATTATCTATCCTATCTTAGTGAATCCAAAATTTTATACCTAATTTACTTTCTATCATAACTAAGGAAAACTGCAATAATAACTATTTAGTCTTCAACTCCTTCAAAGACCCAGAAATATGTAATATTACCTAACAACAGAGACATTTGGCTGCCTGGACAGTCACCCAAAGTTCCTCTGCAATGTTGGGGCATCCATCTTCAGCCTGCAGGTCTAGAGTATCTGGCAAACTTTTCTATGAAGTAGGAATTTTGAACTGTCATGCCTTGTTTTGGCAAAGTTCATCAGTCAGTTTCGTGTCCTGCAGAATGTATGGCAGTTCTTCTGTGAAGCAGGAATTTTGAAAGACAGTCTTGCCTTGTTTTGGCAAATTTCAGCAGGTTTTTGTGTGTGTGTGTATATCCTACATGTCCAGTCTGCACAAGACATTGTCAGCAGTCAAAGGCAAGAACAGTTTCTTTGCCTAGTGGCTAACATTGGCACAATGAAAACGGACTCCATAAGGAGTCCCTTCAATGCCCATCATCTTCTCTGAAGCAAATTGTTGCTGCCAGGATAAGATGTGTCTCATTGTCATGAAAAGCCCTAAGTTAACAAAACATTTAACAATGTGCATAGGCTAAAGAAAAGGAAAAGGGTATAGTCATAGAAAAAATGAATAGTTTATAAAATGAAGTCTTTAAAATGAGATTTTAAAAAAAGCCACATACAGATGGGAAATACACAGGTAGTTTGGATCCTATATGTGTTGATTTTGGATTTTCTGACTGTTGAGATGCAGAAGACAACTGCTAGGACACATGGGATTGTGAACAGGACTGCTAAATTGAACCAATCTAGATATTTTAGAAATGCCTTAACTTTAAAAAAAGAAGTCAAAAAATAGATTTGTCAAATGGAAAAAAAAAGTGCTTTGGAGTTTTGTTCCCACAGGAGATGAGAGGCTGTGGATTCCTTCAGGGTTAATATGGATCAGGTTTGATCAGATGAGACCTCCTGAAACTTGGCAGGTGATATCTATCAGCTTGGTCTTCCCTGGACTTGGTCATTGTCTCAAATTTTCTCTTTGCGACCCTAAAGATACTTTTTCTACAGACGTCAGGAAAAAGTATGGAGAAAACTATGTCCACATTCCCAAGAACTGGGGGGGGGGGGGGTGCGGGGGGTGTGGGTGGCCTTTGGTTATTTGGTGAGTTATGGATATTTATTATCATTTAGAGGAATATAGAATATTGATACAAATTTAAAGTTAGTTTTGTTATACTGTATGTATATTTCTACTTTTATTTAGGGTATTATGCTTATTCAGCTCATTTAAAAACGTAATATATAATTAAGAAATATGAACTAATAGTCATCTATAATTGCAAACTTATGGTCATGTTAGGCATGTTTTCAAGTTCATACAGAGATATATTTCAGATAGGCAGTCTTCAAACACTTCAAAGACCTACAGAATATGGCATTTAAAATGTTTTAAGAATTTAGACTTTTCTCAACAATGAGATATGTCTGCTCCTGGCATCACCAATTACTTCTGAGGATGATGGGCATCAAAGAAACTCTATATGGAGTTTGTTTTCTTCGTGGCAAAAGCCAGCCATGTGGGAAACAAAAGTGCTCTTGCCTTGACTGCTGATAGTATGCTATACAAATTGGACAAGCAGGACACAAAAGAAAGTGACTGCAGAACTTTGCAAAGACAAGGTGGCACAGTCATTCAAAAATCCTGCTTCACAGATCAGTCTGTCAGATATGCTAGGACTATAGGCCGAAGACAGATGCCCCAACTTTGCAGAGGAACTTTGGGTGACAGTCCAGGCAGCTTGATGTCCCTGTTATCAGGTAACACTGAATCCTTCTGGAGTCTTTGATGGAGTTGAAGACTAGATAGTTATAGTTTTCTTTAGTTATAATAAAAGATAAATTAGATATAAAGCTTTAGACTCACCAAGATAAGATAGATAATTATTTTCCCTAATTTTGTCAAATGCAAAGGATTGGATATTGTTACTGTAATTCTTACTTAAATTTTTTGTTTAACTATATTAAGGTTAAAACCTTCCTTTTTAATTAAACAAAAAAGAGGAAATGCTGTGGGATAATGCTCTTGTACACTGTAAATATTTGTCACTCAAATTGGTTTAATAAAACACTAATTGGCCAGTAGCCAAGCAGGAAGTATAAAAGGGGCAAGCAGACTAGAAGAATGCTGGGAAAAGGAAGGACGTATTCAGGAGTCACCAGCCAGCAGAGGAATCAAGATAAGAATGCCGAACTGAGAAAAGGTACCAAGCCACTTGGCTAAACGTAGGTAAGAATTATGGGTTACTTTAATTGTAAGAGCTAGTCGGTAATAAGCCTGACCTAATAGCCAAGCAGTTATAATTAATATAAGCTTCTGTATGGTAGTTTGAGAAGCAGTTGCTGGGTATTTGGGAGTTGTTGGTGGAACAGAAACTTCCACCTACACCTGGATGAACATCTGCATGCATTTAATGGCCACTAAGAAAGGGGGAGTCTGTCTTCTAAAGAGATAGGCCCCTTCATAGGTGAATAGATCCCAAGTGATCAGCCGTAAACACACATATACAGGAGCAACACTAATGGTATTCAGCAGTTCATATGTATGTGTGTGTGTCTGTGTGTGTGTGTGCATATATGTGTGTGTGTGTAACCATAATGATTAAAGAACAAGAGGCCATGAATTTGAGAGGAAATGGATGGAGATATGGAAGGAGTTGTCATGAGGGGAAAGAGCTAGAAAATTATGTTCATACTGGACTCATACATAAAGTTCTCAAAAAATAAATATTTTTATAAATATACATAATATATTTAATAATGAATAATATATTATAATAAATATTAGACCATCACTGCCAAGTAGTGTAGCCATTTCCCACTAAAAGCTTTTGAGCACTTGAAATCAGATGTAGTATGTGAAGTTTATATCAGACTTCAAAGACAACATGAAAAACAAAAAAATTTAAATGACAAAAAATATTTCATTAACCAAATATATGCTGAAACGCTAATAAATTGACATATATTATTAAATTTTATTTCATCTTTCTCATTTGTAGTTTTTCATTGTGACCATGAAAGAACATCGTGTCTGTGAATCACATTGTAATTCTAATATGTATCATCAGTCTCAAGAAATGTCTGCTAAATTTTAAGCATTTAATAACAGTTTGATATCAGTAATTTCCACAGTTGTAACAAATTATATTTTTTAATACTTCAATTCTTTATTCTGGTTTCTATAAACACCACTGAAAAGTTCTCTCCTGTTAATGAAATTGGGAAAAAAAAAGAACTTTGAAAGAATTACCTCCATTTCAATAAAAATGTCCAATTTTTCTATTTTAACAATATTTGGAGAATAAAGAAAAAAACGAAAAAATAAAATTGCAACACAAATAAATCCAGTCAGAGTTAAAACTCAATGGCTTATTGAAGCTTAACTGTCATGTTCAATTTTTGGATTAGAAGATTTTGAATCACAATCACTGATTGGAAATTGTAGATGTCATATGACATATAATAATACGTTGGGGAATTAATTTTGCATGTTCTAAAAATAAAAACACAATAAGAAACTGTGGTGGTATTGTGTTCCCCAAAATATTATGTACCTTAATAAACTTATCTGAGGTCAGAGAACAGAAAAGCCACAAGATACTTAGGCTAGAAAATGTTAGCACACGCCTTTAATCCTAGCATTCTAGAGACAGAAATCTCTCTGGATCTCTGTGAGTTCAAGGCCGCATTGGAAACAGCCAGGCATGTTTACTCACGCCTTTAATCCCAGAAAGCAGCCTTTAATCCCAGGGAGTGGTGGTAGAAAGCAGAAAGGTTTATAAGGCGTGAGGACCAGAAACTAGAAGCATTTGGCTGGTTAAGCATTTGGCTGGTTAAGCATTTGGCTGGTTAAGCATTTTGGCTGGTTAAGCTTTCAGGCTTTGGAGCAACATAGCTCAGCTGAGATTCATTCTGGATGAGGACTCAGAGGCTTCCAGTCTGAGGAAACAGGACCAGCTGAGGAATTGGCAAGGCGAGATAGCTGTGGCTTGTTCTGTCTCTCTGATCTACCAGCATTGACCCCAATAACTGGCCTCGGGTTTGATTTTATTAATAAGAACTTTTAAGATTCATGCTACAAGAAACCTTTTATATATTAAAAAAGCACATGTTTGGGGATATGAACATGGGTAACAGAGATTCTAAATTGAAGTCACAATTATTGATGGAATGCATCAAAATATGAAAACCTTTAATCATGCTTTATTTTAGACAGATCAGATTGCTTCAAGTTGGTATTTCCTACAAGATAGACAGAACACTGTATTATGGATCTCTGACAGCCCTCATTACTTTTAGATAGTTATAATAAGTTACACCTTTTTTCAACTTCCACTTGAGTGTAGGTACCTTCAGGTTAAAACACATGTTTTTATAATATGTTTGTACAATATAAAATATTGTACATTATACCTACAACCATGCCTAACATAAAACCATAGGAGTTAGGGAAAATCTTTCAAAAACCTCTTAGTTGAGTGCATAATTATTTTTAATTCTAAACTAAAATAATCTTTCTATAATTGATCAGTTATTAATTTTGAGACTGACAACTGGCCCAAAATGCTATGAATGTGACACAATTCCATGACACTCATGATATATCATATCCATTAAATACAAATTTCCAAAATATCAAGATTGAGTGGTGCAAAAATAATTACATTACTACATTGTGCTATGGTTTCTTTCTTTTTTTTTTTTCTTTTTCTATTCCCTTACCTTCCATAGAAGTTGACCTGTGTCTCATTTGGGTCATACGATCTTTCCCGATTTTACTCAACTGGGTTTCCCATTTCCAACATCTTATCATATATGGCCTGATCTTCAAAAGGCATTTCATTATGTTATATTTTTGATGTGCATTGTGCAAGCATAGTGTTTGTACTGTAGTATTCACTCTAAAATACATATTCACGTGACAGCCCATAATATCCTTGAAACAGCCATTACAGTCTGTCAAATAAATAATGCGCATTTTAAAGATGGTCTTTATGTGGGATGGCTCTCCTGCATTTTCATGAGGCAGATTTTTCTTTTATTCTCTAGGAAAGAAAAGCACACAAAGGAAATGAACATGCAGAAAAATATGTTAAGGTAGAAGTGACACAAAGCAGGAACTCTGAACATCCTTCAACGTCTTGCTCTTTTTACTGCTCCGCCATTTTACCGTGAACATTTTATGAAAAGACGGGGAGATTAGATTTTCTTCTCTGACCTTCTGTATGTGGACACTTGAAAATAAATGTCCTAGTTTTCTTATTTTCGTAATATCATTCAAACTTTGCATTTGACGGTGATGAATTATTATTTAAAAATTGTCACTGATTTGACAAATTCAGCAACTACAAGAAGTGGCATCTCAGCAGCCAGCTAGTAAATTTTTCTCTCCTTATCTGAAAGTGAAGATTCTTCTGTGTGTTCTTGACAAGCACAGTTCTGGATGTGCTGTCCTCCATGTGTTCTTGACAAGCATGGTTCTGCATGTGCTTTCTCTGTGTGTTCTCCTTAACAAGCATGGGTACCGGTGTGCTGTCTTCTGTGTGTTCTTGACAAGCACAGTTCTGGGTGTGCTGACCTCTGTGTGTTCTCCTTGGCAAGCACAGTTCTGGGTGCAATGACCTTCCAGCAATGTTACCTGACTTTATAGGAAACAAATGCTTAAGTCTCTTTCCTGCAATGGCACCTTACCCTTGACTGTAATGGCTATGAAAACAAGAAGAATTCAAATATTTATTGGTGCCTTCTATGGGCCAGGTCCCATAACGCATGCTTTTAGTTTATCCCAATTTGATCTCTAAGACAGTTGGGGAATACGAATGTAATTTTTGTAGTACTATATTCAATGCATTTTTCACAAAATACTTTTACTTTATGTTATTATTTTATTTTATTTCATAGTTATTGTATTTTAATTTATAATACAGTAATGTCTTGAGTAAGAGTTCTGAGATAAATAAGAACCTGCTGTTTAAGCCAGAGCACATTGACTTAGGCCTCTTATACTATATATAGACCGCTAACACGTAAGTACTAAATTTCTTTGTGCAGCCTAATACTCCCAAATAATCAGAGAAGAGATTGCAAAGAATTCCCTTTTAAAGATTGGAAATTTCATATTAGCTTTCAAACAATCAAAGAGTGTTAGATTTAAAGGAACTCAACCATGACATATAGTCTTTAAAAGAAATGTACCTTTGTGGAATGTGGCATAGTGCCTCGGAGGTCCTACCAATGTACAAAGCTTGAAGATTTAGATTGAAGTCAAGGATGTTCACATGCAGAGTGTCCTGAATACAGGAAAACTCTGTAAACAGAGAATACCTACCCTGCTCTAGGTCTGTCTGTTTAGCTTTGTAACAGCTAAACAATGGCTAGGAGACATGACTAGCCATTTATATACAAAGGTAGTAGTACTAATAAGTTAAAAATCAGTTTCTCTTTCACAATAATTAAATTCCAATACTACAGGGCCACAGATGACTAGTGGCTATCATGAGTGTAGCAGGGATTAGTAAACATTCCATTCTTATGTCTGGAATGTCCTCTTGGTTAAGCTTGTTTTTTTAGGGTAATAGAACCAATGATAATTCCCTTAGAGTTTCATAAATGGATCCATAAGAATTAAAAAACCTTATGTTATCTTTAAGAGCAGATAGTGATGATCTTCATATCACATGAAAAGGTATGTAGATGCAAAATTTGACAGCTTTTTTAAAATTTGAATAGGTAGGGTAATTACGTCACTCTAATTTATTTGTCTACTCCAATGTCTATAATTTATGATGCTTAAAAATCAGCACATTTTCTTTTCATACCCTAAATTAGCTACATCTTTTATAATTTGATTATCTTCCTGTTCCATCATACAGATCATTGTATATTTATGTATTAAATATTGAAAGAAGTAAGATCAGCCCATGATAATCCAGTTAGTTGTCTCCATTAGTAACATTCTTTTTCTCTTAAAATTGCGTTAGTATTTTCAAGATTGAGAGACTCCACTAGTCAGATCTGAAAACTCAGAGTGTTGGTGTTTTTACCTAGTGTGGTGGAAATAATTAACACTATTATTCATTTTGGTTAGAGACTTTAGCTTTAATAAACATATAAAAAATTCAAATAATTTTTTGAAAATAGCAGCTAAAAGGCTGATTGGACAGGAAGTTATTTGAGGCAACATAATATGACTTAATTCCTTGGTATTTCATTCATCCACCCATTCACTTATTCAGTAATATAGTTGACTGCCCAAAATAGACTATCTATTAACATTCTAGTGATACAAACAGATCAGAAAACAAAATAAAATTTCTCAAAGATGTCATTTTTCAAAGAGAAAGAAATCTATTAAATAACCAAATAAAATAATGTCAGTTACTGGTAAGCCTTACAATGATAGACTGAACAGGGAAGGCAACATTAGAGATAGAGAATTTCTCAAAAAGTAAAAGAAATTTTTGAACAAAGAGGAAATGATAAGAAAAGTTTGTGGAAGAAGCAAGGGCCCATAGAGATTAGTCACAATTGAAGAGCCTAAGAAACAGAAGCCAGTTTAACAAATTAGGAAATACATAAGAACATTGTTAGAGAATTGTGGAGAGCTAGGGTTATAATTAACAGATATATTTCTCATGTTACAAAAATAGTTCATCTCTAAATCAGTGTAAATAAAAATGTTATGTAATATTCAACATATGAAAAATTTCAAGGTATATTGAAATTTTAAATTAGTATGCTCACAACTATGTGGTAGCATACACTTCTTCTCACAAGGAGGCCAGGAGAAGGCATTTGCCATCTTAAAGTTGCAGGTGTTTGCAGAATGCCACGTTTCTTACATGGGTGCTGGGATCTGGACTCCAGGCCCCATGATTTCACACAAAGTGCCCTTAACTGCTGAGACATTTCTCCAGTCCTATTATGTTTTATTACGAAAAGAGATTATGACATGCTAAATGAGAAGGAAGTTGTATTTCCACTCGGTATAAAGGAATCTTTGATGTGGCAAAACTATGACAAAGTTATCTATCACAAAATCTCAGAGGAACTGTAGTTAACCTCCACCAACTCCACTTTTCTCTCTACATAAAACTGGAAGGTATGTCTAGAAGATGCAGAAGTTAATCAGTCCTATACACAATAGTTCTCACAATATGAGACAAAGGATAAATGACATTTACTGTCCTTTCCTGCCCTTTTCCTCCCTTCTGAACAGGATGTAAACATTATCTGGGTGACACTGATGATAGAGGAAAACAAATGTCCCCATAAAACTACAGCACACATCCTGTTTCATTATGCATTTGGTTATATTATTCAAGATCATTTTCTTAATGATAGAAGGGGATATGTATATATGTATATACATATATATTCTCATAATGCATTTTGCAAAAGTTTAATTAATGCTATTCTTGATGGATTTCCTATACAAAGTATCTTAATCCTCATGACAAAATGAAAATATTAGAGCTGATTTGTTGTAATATATAAGAACCTAAGTTCACTTAAGACCCATCACAATCTTGTACAAGACATTGTCGCATAATACACTTACAAGATCAAAGTCATGTGCACCATACAAAACTTCTGTATTTCTTTATCCTGGAGTAGTGGTAAAAAAAATAATTGAGTGCACACCAAGCCTGTGTAAAGATGGGCAGATATGTGTAACGTGAGAAGTAACGGGCTTAGTTCTCTTCAGTCTTGACATTAACTATTAAAAATTCTTAAAAATTTTTAAATATAATAAAACGATATGCATTGAAAACTCATAAGTTTTGTATACATAAAAATAAAATTATGACCAAAATTAAAAGTACTGGGGAAGTCATGTAACTAATTTTTAGAAAAATCTTAGAATTTTTTTGTTTGCACAATTTTAAACTGAGACCAGCAAAAGGGAGTCAAGTGAAAAAAATACACTGGGAAATTCTCAACCATATTTATTACATCTAGATATTTAACTGTGTTGCTCCTAAAAGTTCAAATCCAAAGCTCCTGCTTTGAGAGAATCTAAGCATATGTCTACTCTAAATAAATGCTTTCTTGTAACGTTTCTTCTTACAGAATTACATTAAGTATTTTCAGCAATAAAGCCTCATGGCCCCACAGAAACAGGAACTAAGAAGTTGAGAATCTTGTTCAATAGAATGCTCCTTTATAGAACATTGAAATTCAGTGCATCTGGCTAGGTCACTTGAATATATTTTGCAAATCATAGTCTGGCTCCTATTATGTTTACAGCAGCCCAAGAAGAGTTAATCAATAAATTAATATAATAGAATTATGTCTAGTCAGAGGTTTGTTCTGCATTTGTGCGATTGGCATCATTTTTCTCAGAATAGATTTAAATTCTAAGAAGTGATGCATTGTTTTTGTCCAAGGACTTTATTTTCTAGACAGAAAAGAGGATAATGGTTCTTTATTCAACTACTATAATTGATTTCAAATTAATAGTGACTGTTTCTCGAGTATATCCAAGAAATAAACATGGCAAGCTATTAAGTAATAATCAATTTTGTAATAAATAAAAAGTCTTTGGTATTAAATTAACCTATAACATCATTTAAATTATATAATAAAATAAGCTCTTCAAATTAGTTTATCTAGCATAGATGAGTAATATGTTTCCAATTCTGTATCTGGTTATTTACATGTATAATGTATAACATTTTAATGACCAAATATCATTATATTAGGATCAATAATATTTAGCAATGTGGGAACAACATATTTCATAGTATTAAATCTTTACACTTTAACTAATATATTCAGTAGATTTAGATTATAGAAGATTATTCAAAATATATATCTTTAAGAAATGTTCATTTATCTTTGAAAGGACTTTGAACTGAATTCACAAATCCTGGTTTTTAATTTTTGGATCTGTTCCTCAGTAACTCTGTGAGCTTGAGGAATTAAGTTCAATTCAATTCGATATCACTTCATTAAATATTTATGGGGCAGCCTCCTTTGTGCACGGATGGGAAGAGAGAAACCTATTTGAAGGCAGAGGGGAGTGATCGAGGAGAGAACAAAAGATTAAAGAGGCTGGTAAGGAGAAGAATTGATGTAATAAGAGCCAGAGACAGGGGAGATGTGATAAAGAGCACACGTCTAGGGGTCAGTCTTTGGGAAGGAAAGGAACAGGTCTTCCTAAGAGATAAGACTAAAACAAAACGTAAAAGAAAGATAAAGACAGATTTTGAGGAAAAAAGAAAGCAAAGTAAGGCATCTAATTGAAGAGAGTTATTGTTGGTTTGGGTGGTGGTGGTGGTGGTGGTGGTGGTGGTGGTGGTGGTGGTGGTGTGTGTGTGTATGTTCTGAGTAAGGAGGGTCATAAGTCATGAGCTAGAGTCAAACTGCTTGAAATGTTGAGATAGTAGAGAAGGCTGAAGATTGTTTCAGTGGAAAATAAGTTATAAAAACTTCCCATGATGCATCAGGGTTTGGAACCTATTAAGAAATTTCATTGTGTGATCTAGTCAGATTTAAGATGTATTCCTGGTGTGCTCCATCAGAACTGATGAAAGCAATGGGAAAAAAAAACAGGGTAGTCAAAACAAAATTCTTCTTCTTGATATTGAAAAAATAAAATGAAGAAATGCCAAGAATAGATGATGGTTTTCAACTAAATGATGAGTAATGATATTTTAGTTAGTAGTAGAATTTTTAAAATAGCAAATGATCAGAAAATGCCCCAAAAGAAATGAAAGTTATTATCAAAATAACACTTATGTTCAAAAAAAAAGTGAATGATATTCAATTAACAAGTAAGTTAAGTAATAATAGTACATCACAATGGGATTCCAAGTTAAACTGTTTTGCCTAAAACATCAATATCAATGTTATTGATATTGATATCAATAACAGAAATATCAAGTGTACCTTTCCATCTTCATAAGAGTCATTTTTCATATACTGTACTATGGCCAGTTAGACTGCTAAGGCAGAGAAATGAATGATTTCACAGACAACAAAATGTTAATAGAAATTATAATGTGCACTCAAGCTGAGCGTGACTGGTCTCAATATTTTACAAATATACTCTTCAAGTTTGTAATTAGAAAAATAAAAATGAAAGTTCTACTTCCAAATTACTGTAGTTAATGGGAACCCGAGCCAGTATCTATGCATTCTGCACATAAGTTTGGAACTGGGAAGGTTCCGAAATCACAGGATGACACGGTTGGCTCATTTCTACCTGTCCATGTAATCTTAGTTCTCCAAGTACTGTCCTTGATTCAGCACAGTCCCTGGAAGCACAGAGTTTATGTAGTCACCCTCCTCCGGATAGTAGGTAATGCCAACTTAAGACCCAGGGAGGACTCCTAAAGCATATACAGGATGTTCACTTAGATAGCATGCACTGTTCAAAAAACATTATGTCAGACTAAATACAAAGCACAAAACTAGAAAAAAATCTGAATTATAGCATTTAAGATAATATTGATGATCATGAATAATGATGTTCTCCATAGAATGTCAAATACAATCCAGGAAAAAATGATGGTAAATTTGTATTAGATTACTGGAATCTTAATATTTCCTATGCTACATGATGCTGGAATCTGATAAAGACACTGTTAAGAGAATGAAATTTTGGGGAAAAATCTTTGTCAAATATGTATTTAATAAAGATAGGATAAAACTAAAAAAATGGACATCAAAATAACTCAACATATAAAGTGCAACATCAAACTCAGAAGAAGGAATGATGCATTATATTCTAGCACTGTGAGTGGAATGCAGACTTGTCTCTGCCAGGACTTGTGAGCAATTTGTCATGAAGTTAAATGTATTTTTGCTTTACAATCAGATAGACAATCACGTTAGCACTCATGAAAATGAGCTGAAAAGCTACATACATATGAAAGTCTGCTTCTGATAGCAGTTTCATTTATACATACCAAACCATGGAAATATATAAGATGTCATACTTAATGTATTTTTAAAAATCTATAGAATATGCATACAGCAGAATGTTACATAGTAAGAAAACAGAACCAACAACTCTCTCAAAAAAGACATGGGGAACTTAAACTGCATGCTGCTAAGTGAAAGAACAAGGCAAGTGCTCTATGATTTCAAATGGTATGATCCTCTGGATATGGTAGATCTATAGAGACAATCCAATGCTTGTTAGTTTCCAGAAGTGTGAGAAAGAGAAAGAAATCAGCAGAAATTTGTAAGTAAAGCAAACCTTTCTGTCTCCTACCTCAATGGTAGATACATAAAATTGCTCATTTGGTAAATCCCACAGAACCCATAACTCAAAGTCTACATCTTAGTATAGTTACCTTCAGTAACAAAGAAGTAAGCATTGTTCCATCATTTGTAAGAGCTGCCCCATACCAATGTCAGCTGTTAAGGGTAGAGAACACTTTGCAAGGTGATTCATGTGCCTCTTAGTCTGTTTACTCTGCCCCTCAGCTTTCCTGTAAATATACATCTATTTGATGGACTTAATCATGAAACTGTTCATTTTACTGTGGGGTTGAAAAATGGCATAGTATCCTAACTTCTAGAAACAGGTCACATTTACAGCTTGGGAAATTATTTTTTAAATGTTTCTGAAGTTGAAATTCAGATTACAATAAAAATATCAGTAACAGTGTGATTAAATCAGAGGTTTTTAAGAGAGTCAAATAATCATCTGTGAAAGCCTACTCTAAAAACTGAATTATAATAAATATATATTATTATTGTACACACTGGATTTTTACATCTATCAAACCTAATATAATTTGTGTAGTTTAAATAAGTTACTCATTTTTGAAGTATTAAAAAGTGAGCAAAGCACAGAGATCATACATTCTCAATTCCATTTCAATTATAAGGCTGGGGTCAAGCTAGAGCCTTTTGTTTGGAAAATTGTCAACTTAATTTAATACACTTTCTGCACCAATGTCCCCATCCTTCTGCATGGCATTGGTGCCATTTTTTACTGTGGTAGACTTTGTGTTATATATGTTCTTAGTATAACTGATGGGATTGGCATTAAATAAAATATATTATAAGCCTGTGCTGAACAGTCTGTGTGAGAGACAGACACTTCACAAGGGTAGCCACACTGACCATGATCAACTGTACATTGCTGATTTCAAGATTTCTTTCAGTGCAGGCTAGGTGATTAGTCAGGAATGAAGGAGAAGATAGAATTTTATCAAGGGATTGCACAGCCCTAAGCGGACTTGCAAGCACATTCTCATCAGTACCTTTGGGAATCAGAATGAAATGTTCCACAAAAAAGCTCTCAGATTCCCCCTGACAACTATCCCTGACAGTTTAAAAAAATAAATTATAAGAGCTAAAACTAACAGAAATTTTTTTCTTTCTTTCCCCCTTTTTCCTTTCATTCCCTGCTTCACTCTCCCCTTAAAAGTCACTTATTAGTTGTTAGCTTTGTCACAGCCTTGTTAAGTGTTGGTCTTTAGTTTTGGTTCTTGTGGAGACACAAAAGAAATACCTAGTAAGTAATGGATAGAAAGCGACAGAGGAAAGTTACCAGGGCATGTGAGAGGAACATGATCTAGAGTTTCCGAAATGTGCAGGACATAATAACCTATGATGGAAGCAGGAAGAGGATGATAGACGGGAAAAAGGAAAGAACGAAAAGAAGGATTTTTTAAATGCTACACACAAAATGTATGAATGATGCTTATGTGCCACACGTTCCAGTATGCTAGAGCACATGTGTACACAGCGGTTGAGAAGGGAGGCCAGGGAAAGAGCAGGTTCAAAGAATAAAGTGCCCTTGTTAGCCAGAGCAGAGCACCAAATTTAATTACCATTTTCCCAGCCAGGGTGCTAGAGGAAGAAGTCTACAGTTCAAACACATGTTGAGAACAGAGAAAGGCAACTGAAGATTTGTCTCTGTGCAAATCAATACTTTTGGATGACATGTACACATATAACATCCAACATAATGGCACTACTAGCAGTAATCCTATTATTAGCCCTTTGGAAAATCATAAAAACATTGTGGCATAGTGAGTTCAGACCTAAACATGCTAACTTCAGAGTCTGCCTTCTTGGTTACTTCATGAACAAGCCTGGGAAAACATATTGCTATACTTGGTTTCTCTTGTATAAAAAGGAAACGTGATGTAGTTAACTTATGTACTTTATAAATGTGCAAATATCATTCAATTGAAGGTTCAAGCCAAGCTAGAATATAGTCTTACACTTTAAAATAGTAACACTATGTTGAGATGTTGATCAGTTCGACTGATTAAAAATGCTTAAAGCAATTACAAAGCACAAGAATGAATCATTAATAGTGAGAATTAGTAATTTTCATACTTGAATCATAAAAAAACTTTCTAAAATTGTATTTATTCTTTTGTATTTTCTAGCTATATTCTAGTGTTTTTATCTGTATTTTCTTCAAATCCTTCTACACAACATTAGGAATAATTTTATCATTTCCTGGGTACTCATAGCTAATGCCTATGCCCTACACCTTGCTCTAAATACTAAGGAGTGATGTAGGATCCACGGCAGTATGCACTGCTGACCTCAGCAGCCAATGCAGCATGTGCAGACACAGGTGCTCCTGCACAAGCAGGGAGGTAGAACTTTGGAATCGTAATAGTTCAATGTGTAAGTCTTCACACACTTCCATAAGACTTTCTTTACTCCACATGTTCTAGCTTCTTATTGTTGCTCTGATAAAACACTAACCAAAAGCAATTGGAGAGAAAAGGATCTATTCGGCTTGCATGTTACAGTCCATGATGCAGGGAAGGCAGAGCGGGAACTCAGGAAGGAACTGAAACAGAAACCAAGCCATGCTTCTCTTGCTTATACACTACATGCCAACCTTCTTAAGGATGGTACTGTTGACAGTGGGCTAGGATCTCCTCAATCAATTAACAATTAAGAAACTGTCCCCACAGACATGCCAGTGTGAAAAGACAATTTTTCAGTTAAGGTTTCCTCTCCTCAGGTGTCAAATTGACAGCTGAAACTAACTATGACAGGAGACATTTTATGTTGACTCTGTGTCACCCGCTATGAAAAAATGCTTTAAAAATACTTGTGCATATACTTCTATGAATTTGAATGATTATTTCATTATAATATATTTTGTAAGAATAATTTTACATATAAGATATGAATTTCATATTTTGATTCAACCTTCATTGCCTTTTATAGAAACACTGTCAATTTGATTCATAATCTCAGTGAGCTAGAGTGAATATTCCTTAATTTCCCTCAACTCTGACATCATTAATCATTTTTGATAATATTATAAATTAAAGCATTTAATATTGATTTAATTTTCATCCCGTGACCAACAAACAGGCTGTATTTTTCAACATCTTTTTTGTCTATTTGTACTTCTTTGATGTAAATTTCTTTTTCTGAAATTTGTCAATTTTTCCTGTTATATTTTATATTAAATGCAATAATGATTTCTCTCCATATTTATTTTACTTTTACCACATTGCAATTTATTGTTTGGTGAGTAGTTATGATTTAAATAACACATATTTTCTAATTTTATTTATTATTATTATTATCATTATTGAAGTGTGTGTGTGTGTACCTGTGTGTGCATGAGGTAGACAGGGGCCTAGATGTAGAGGTCAGAGGGAAACTCTGTGGAGTGTATCTCTCCGTATACCTTATGTGTGTTCCACAGATGGAACTCAGTGTGTGGCAAGCACCTTTGCCTACTAAGCCATTACACTGGACCCCATTTTTCTCTCCATATTTCTTATCGTTTTCCTTTTTATTTATTTTCCTTTTTTTATTCTTTCCTCATACAATACATCCTGACCACAATTTCTCCTCTTTCCACTCCTTCTAGTCCTTCCCTCTTCCACCTCACCTTTCCTCCAGATCCCCACCTCCTCCATCTACCTTCAGAAAAGAGCAGGCCTCCCAGGGATGTCAACTGAACATGGCATAACATGATGCAACAAGATAAGGCACAAACCCTCCTATCAGGGCTGAGTGAGGCCACCAGTAGAAGGGACAGGGTCCAAATGGGTAGCAAAAGAGTCAAAGACACCCCACTGCCACTGTTAAGATTCCCACAAGAACCCAAGCTAACAACCACAGCGTGTATGCGGAAGACCTAGCGCACACCCATGCAGGCTTTGTGGCTGCTGCTTCAGTCTCTGTGATGCCCAATGAGCCTTGCTTAATTGATTCTGTGGGCTGTGTGTTCTCCTGGTGTGCTCCAGGTACCTCAGAAGAAGGGGAGGAACTGTAGGAGCCAAAAGAATTTTAAATGATGTAATCCACAATTAACATTGTTCTTGGTGTTTTTCAATGAGATGTTAATTTCAATATTAACAGATCAGGTCAGACGTCTCCGTTGTCGTTTGAACACAGGCTCAGATGGTGCACAGTGGTGTTTGGTTTCTTATGTAAGTGCAGTTGTTCACTGGCTGCTTCAGCATTTTACCACTGCCCATTAAAGTCTCTGACAATTTTAGGAATGCTTAGATGATGAATGGTACAATAGGTAGTATAAAACGATTCTGTGTGATTTCTTTCTTGGGACTATGGATCATTGGCAACCCTCATTAAATATCACATATTAATCAGGTAATCAAGTGCCATTCATAACTGAGCTAACCTTTGCGTCACTGCTGGAGGAAGGCTGGAACTGTGTTGGGCTGGCCCCACCCACTACGAGGATACTTTATTAGCAATGATTCCCATTTTCTTGCACTTTTTGATTTCCGACATTCTTTGAATCCACAGGTGTTCACTAAACCCAGACAAAAAGCAGGCATCAAGAAAGGTCTTGTGTTAGTATGCTTCCTAGTGTTGTTCCAAGAGCTACTGTAAGCAGTGCTACAACATGAGGATTTCATGTCTTTCAGTATGGAAGACAGAGGACTGTTTGGGCACACTAGCTTTGGTGAGGGTCACATTTCCTCTGGAGACTGCACAGGAGAACCTGTGTTCTAGGCTCTTCATTTGTTAGAGAATGTTAGCTGTCCTCAGGCTCCTGACCAGGGATGAGCTAGTCATGGATTCTTTCTCACAACAAATCACTCTGACTCATGCCTTCCTTTTCTATTTTAAGGTCTTTTATTGCATTGTACACAGGCAAATAATCTTAGACAAACTCTCTAATTTAAGGTCTGCTGGTTAAGTTATGATAATTAAAATACTAATCCCCTTTGTCATATAACTTATCTAATTCAGGCATTTGGAAATGGCTCCCAACTTTTGATCATGTACCTATTTAATGAGCCTTATTCTTTCTGCCACAGTCCCCTACCACTGAATTAGAAGACAGATGAAACCTCCAGAATCTTGTCCTCCTGACACTCTGGTTTTCATGGGTCATCACATAAAATACAGTAGAAATAAGCTACCATTGTCAAGAGCTGAAAGCAACCCAATATTGTATACATTTTTGTTGTTGTTTCTTTCCTTCTTTTATTTTATTTTCTCTCCTTTTCCTTTCTTTTGGTTTTTTTCTTGTCTTTGAACTATACGAGTCTATCTCTTTGTTATTCCTGTGAAAGAACTTGTGAGTGAACTTAAAACTTGTAAATTTGTCAAGCTTTACTCCTTAACATACACAACTAAAGCAACTGTTTTTATGAGTGCTTCTAGATGGTAGTCTCAGGGAATGGGGTGTGGAACATGGCTCATCTTTGATGAAAGAAAACACTGAATCCCAGGTGACAATACTACCTGGATAAAAGTTAGCATGCAGTATCTAGGTACATATGAAGTGCACTATTTAGTCTGCATAAATAATGTTAACAAATATCTACCTCGTGAGCAAGGAGAAGTTAGCAGTTCATCATGCATGTTAACTCTGTCTATCTATCTACCTATCTATCTGTCTGTCTGTCTATCTATCTATCTATTGTCTATCATCTATCTCTTATTCTCTATCTGTGTGTGTGTCTCATTATGCATATAGCCTGATATTGACTGGATTAATATTCTGTAGAAGATCTGATATTCTGATATTCTATATTCTATATTCTGATATCGTTCATGGACTCCATCATTATAATTTTACCTAACAAGCATTTTATGGAAAGTAACCTACATGTTCTAGCAAGAAATAATTTTCTACTGAATAGTAAGCTCTCAAAAGATTTAGCACATGCTACAAGACCACACACTAAGTTACAGTGCTATAAGACATGCTTGTATATCTCATTTGATGGAGATGCAGCTCACTTTGTAGAGTACTTACTTAACTTGCATGATTCTATGAGTTGAATCATCAGCACCATATAAAACAGGGGGATAGAGATTGTGAGTCATGCCTGTCATTCTTGAACTCAGTAAGTGGAGGTAGGAGATCAGAGGTTCAAGATCATGAAACTGGATAGATGACTCAGCAGTTAAGAACACATTCTTCTCTTTCAGAGGACTTGAATTATGTTCTTAGCACCCACCTACGGTAGATAACAATTGCTGTAATTCCAGTTCCAAGGCAGTCAGATGTCCAAGGCCCTCATGGGAACCTGTACTCACTTGCACATATCCACACACAGAGATACATACATACAAGTAATTAAAAATCAGATAAAAGAAAAATCTCCTTTAAAATGAACTTCAAAGCCATGAAACAGAGGCCTAGCTTATGTGAGAACCTGTCCTCTCACCTAAAAAATACAATAATAATGACAATTTAGGGAAAACTGAATGAAGTGGTTTATTCCTGTGATCCCAGCATTCTGGAAGCAAAAGCAGAATTTCTATGAATTATTGTGACCTTCACAATAAGACCTTGACTCAAAACAATAGCAAAAGCTCCTGACAAGTAATTAAGCATATGTATTGTATCTCTATCAATGTGAAAGAGGAATAGTGGTTGGTGGTGCCATTCTGTGAGTGTTGGAGTCAGAATATAGTGCACCACTGAAATTCTGCTGCAGTCCAATTATGTTTCTGAAGCTGCTTGTTTTAATCTATGATTCAAATGCAGTTTGTGGCCCACTTCATTGCCTCTGCCTATGAAGATTCACTGTTGCAAATATTTTATTGCTTAAAAAAAATTACCTCAGAAGTCCCAACCCGTTAAAATTCCAAGGTTGTTAAATAAGATATTCTTTCAAAGTCAGTGCAATGTTCTTCATTTGAAAAATAGCTTTTTATGAATTTATGAAGTCCTTGCTGAAGACGAGTGTTTGAACACTGGTCATAAAGTTACTATGGGAATGAAGTGCCTAGCAAGTGCTGGGTATATAACAATGCTTTACGAGAACAAATTTTCAGTAACTTACTGACTGGCAGATTAATCTACTTGAGATTAAATACCGCATTGCTTCAGAGTCAAACACAGTTTGCTTCAAAAACAGTGAGCCAAAAATGGTCAGTCTACCCCAGAAATAGCTAAACCTATTTCACATAGCAGGAAACACCTCACCCAAAAATAGACCATCTTTAGAAATATGTCAACAGTGTTTTAAAAATCTCTCTTATGAATGACTTGGGAACAAAGTCTCATGGTCTGAAGGTGGACTACTCCAGGATGAAGCACAGACATTGGACCAGTTGCTGCTATAGTGACATTGGGGACTGAAATGTATCTTCCCCAATTTCATACGTTAAAACTATTATCTCCAAAGTGATTGTATTTGGAGATTTGGCTTGTAGGACATGATTAAGGTTAAATAAAACATAAAGCGTGGTCTGAGCCATACTGGTTTTGCAAGCTTACATGCACAGGCTAACAAGGTACATGTGAGGATGTAGTAAGGAGATAGCCATCCACAAGTAAAGCAGAGCCATCAACACAAACAGCTGCATTGATTGTATGCTACAAAACCTTTAAAATATCCAAAAATGTTTCTATTATTTAAAAATAAAACATTAAATGGTATCTTGTTATGACAGTTGCCAATGACTAGGACAAAATTATTAAAGTTGCAATCACATGCTCTTATTATTTTGAGTAGAAGCATGAATGAGATAAGCAATCATGTCATAAGGAGAAATGAGCAATAATGTGGAGAAAGTGGGCAGATATTTTTGCTGCTCCATGCCTCACTCCCTGGGCCTCACAGGTTCCCTGGCAAAATCCTCTTTCTAGTGTCTACTTCTTCTCACCACTTTCTACCCTGTATTTATCTCAGAGATGATAAATGCTCAGACAGAACTAATGAGGTAGGTTTAGCAATGATTAGGAAGAAAATGATGCTTTTGGGGAAAACCTTACCAAGAGACAAATGCTTCAGACTCCTGACCTTCTATAGTAGCAATTCTAAGGCACATGTAATGGGTCCTCACAAAGCCCATGACACAAAAGCAAAGTTACCTACTACTTGATCAACTACCTGAGTAAAGCATCCACTGTTATTTTCTTCCTTGCTATACACTCCATCTTCACACGTGTAAAAAAGCAAGCACACAAACAATAACAAGAACTTACCTGCTTTTGCCTCCCACTGGTAAGAGTAACAAGTAAATATACTGACATCTGATAATTATTTTAAGCCTGAACAGGTAAACTTAAAGGATATTCCACCAATGGCACTTTGGAAAAGGAAATGAAAGCAACCTGTAATTTGACTTTATAACTTCATCATTCCCTACTAGTCTGAGCTCCACCAACTTTGGAGGAAGATTCCAATTGCTTGGTTGTGGTAGAAGTGGAGTTGAGGGCTTCTTTTAAAGCTTGGAGAATGCCAGAGAAGCCCTGCCATCACCAGAGACTGGGTGTGTCTTCTTTCTTTGGAAGAAGAGCTGTAATACCTCACTTGTTTAAGCAATATGCAGATCTCTTTTTGGCTATAGCATCTAGCAGAAAGATTATATTTTTTAATAGTTGCCTAGGTAACCTGCAATTCTGTTCCCTACTCTGACCCCTCAGTTTCACAGCATGGCCATCAACACCTGACAAAAGGACTCAGCACTAGTTCTGCTTCTGTGGTATGGGAGAACTCTGATGTTTTCAGAAGATGTATAAATATCTAACATAAAAACGCTATATATTATGTTGACTATGAAGTTATGATTACAAGCATCACTAACATTCTTCTAACTCTTCCAGCTGAAATTGACAAAAACAAATTTGTATTTAAGAAATTTTCTTCTGTGCATCTCTGGTTGTCAACAAAGTAGCCTCTAATAAATTGATATCCCTTAGAAGTCATGCTAAAGTTTCCGTCTGTGCTAAACTGTCAGCATTTTGATGACTTTGAATATGCATTATCATGGGAATATCCTTATCATTCCAAGTGTATTATCTATAACTGATAGAAACAAAAAGTATTATCCAAATAGTCCCTTATTTTCTCATACACATATTTTATCTGCTCTTGTCTAACAAAGATGTAAGTACAGTTAAATACTTGGCTCAAGTTGTCCTTTTGGAAAGATCCAACAGATACAATTTTGATATAGTAGTACCATTAGCCCTATTGACAACCTATACCTTACTTGATATCCAAAAACCAAAAGTCATCATTACATAAACATGCATGTCTTATAATGTCATGATCAGGACAAATGGGGATTTTTCAATCTCTCCTCTCTGGAAAGAAAACTGAAATTCAAAGATCACTGATAAAAACTGGGTCATTTTCAAAAGTTTCAGTTGACATCACTTTTTGCACATGTCATTTTTATTCTTTTATGTTGTATGCTTAAGATATACTGAAAGCTTTTAATGACTATAGTTAAGCAAGCGTAGATTATGCTGTATCCTTTTCAAAAACATTGATTGTATAGGATTGTACATATGACTTTGTGGTTAAGAGCACTGGCTGTTCTTCAAGAGACAGTGAGTTCAGTTCCAGGACCCACATGGAGGACCATAACCCTCTTGTCTAGTCCCTTAGTTTAACAACCTCTTCTGGCCTCTGCTGGCATTGCACACATGTGACATTAAGATATAAATGCAGGTAAAATATTCATAACCATCAAGTAAATATAAATAGATAGTAGACATATAGACAGATATATGATAGATAGAGAGATAGAGAGATACAGATAGAGAGAGAGATAGCAGGCAGACAGGTAGATAGATAGATAGATAGATAGATAGATAGATAGATAGATAGATAGATAGATAGATAGATAGATAAGAGATAAATAGACTCTTTTTAAAAAGTAAAAGTATTGATTTTTGGCTGATAGAAAATTACAGCTGTAGTTATTCCTATTGATCTTGCTATTATTCTTTGACATATTGGTCATACATGGGTTTTATTTTTAGTCCTACCTAAATCATGGTCATGTGGGAAACACAAAAAAAAGTTCCAAAAGTACTCAATAATCTCTTTGGAATTTCTTTAGTCATGGTGGACAATCCCCAATATTTCTTTCCAGCATTTACCCTAGCAATGATTATTCTAGGATGGGCCTCACAGAGTTCCACCCTGCGTAATTACAGCCTAGCCCTCACCCAAAGAAGGACCTGTGGGGATCTGCACATCAGCTTCTAGGCTCTTGTTCTTCTTGCAGTTTTCTTCTTCCATAAGCCTCTTGAATTCATATCAATGCCCATGAAGGTAGCCTCAGAAAACATATGGGTTAGCACAGTTTTCTCTTCCCGGTCAAATGTTGTGTACTGTTTCCAAATGAGAGAAAAATAGTTGCTTTGTGAATGTTTTCTTCAACTTTTACCTAGTCATGTGAGGTGAAGTTGGTCATCCGTAGTTCTTTCACTGAGAGTAACATGAATCGCAAATATGATTTATTGGCATACAATTTTTCTCAAAATCAGAATTGACTGTTTAGTATTTGGTTAGAGTATCAATTTCTATGCTTTATGTTACTATTTGGAGTCTTCACTCATTTGCTAGAAATTCATTTTGTCTAATAGAGTACAAGGATAAGATTTAAATAACTTTGATGCTATGTTAACAATTTCCTCTCCCTTACTTATTCTTTCCTATTTGGAGATCCTCCAGCTGTAATATGACAGAAGTTCTGCTCCACCTTTGTTCTTTTTGTCTTTCTTCTCCAAATATTTTTCTTGTCTTAAAGTCTCCCCACCTAAGTAAGTTCCTACAAAATGCAGTGAGAGCGAACTCAAGAAACCCTGTTCTGTTACTTTCCCATCCACAACCATAAATTTACTGAGCATAATTTTGCTATGAACTGCAGTTCATAGCAAAACTAATTAGCCATTATATGTGTGCACTGTAATTCAACCTCTAATACTAACTTTTCTTATGATCATCCATCCTGAATACCAAAGTCACATAATTCATTCTTTCTTGTTGTCATTTTAGTCTCCCACTTCTAAGCGGTGTCAATAAGATTTATAATAGGATGTTTCTTTAGCACAGAATCCCAGAAGTTCTTTTATCTAACAATAAAGTTTTCCTTTATCCAGTGTGTTCCAGCTCATGTTAGCTCCAGCATTTATCTGTGACAACTGCATTTTGATGTACCAAAGAGATGAGTGAGAAGGTAAAAGTCATACAACGGTTCCTTAAACTTCTGCTTAGAAGTAACAAAAGTCAAATATCCTTGCATTTGATCTTCTAAATCAAATGATATGACCAAGTCTGATATAAGTAGGATGAAAAGTGCAATCCAGACACAGCAGGGACCCTGAGGTGAAGGGCCTTGAGGGAAGGGCCCATACAGTAAGGCAATGTGTATTTCAGACATTACTTCAATGCATCACATCAGATTTCAGACTCAAAAGCATTTCTTTGATGTTTTAAGAACATACTTTAAAAAGCCAAAATAGAAGCAAGGGACTCTATTGAAAGAATATTTCAATAATCCAGGTTAAGAGACAATGGTGTCTTGAAAAAGAGCTGTGACAGGAACTAAAGCAGAGGTGACTTTGGGAGGCATCAGTAGGATGGACTGACTGACTGATAACATATAGGACATGAGAGACAAACAGATGTATTGACTTCAAGGTCTTTGCTTAAGACTGGGCTTCATAGCATGTAACATAAGCTGAACTGTGCTTTTTAGAGCACAGTTCTCAGGACTTCCCTCACTCTTATATCAGCTGAAGTCTCTGGGGATAATAGTAAGGACTCACAGTCCTCCCTGGGAACTTACTGTATACACAGTGCTAGTTTGTTATACAGAAAAGAAACAGATCAAAATCAGGCAAATGGAAGAATTAGGACAGAAGAGGGGCATCCCAAACAACACTGTCATCCTCTTCTGTGGAGTTAGAATGTTACACTGCTAGCTAGAACAGGGAACAGCCAAAGGGACTTTTCTCCAGTGAGGAGGCTCACCTCAGCACTGGTATTCAGTGTTTTCCATTGAGTTGGTTTCGTGGAGGCCCTGTGTTCCTGCACATTTGACATGCATTTGTCACAACATATAAACAAAACCCTCCTGATTTATTTGTAGGTGGGACAGCCTTTCACTGTGCAGAAATACCATTGAAAATGACATAGCTTTCCTCATAGATAAAGGATAAAGAGAAGACTGCTTTTCTTATAGGTATGTATATATCCAAACCAACCATGAATATCAGACAGATCAGATTATTCTGTACTTTAAAGCACTCATCCTCAAGGCAGAATGCACTGATTTTGTAAACAAAGTGTAAACACAAACTAACACTGCGATTCATCTTTTTAAGCTATGTCCCAAAAATGCCTTCCCCCTACCCCTAGAAGGGATGTTTGAGTCTTGAAAATGAAAAATGATGACAAACTAGATTAAATATGTGGAAATGGATGATTTATAATAAAATATGGTTACTCTTGCTGGAGTAGAGTAAACTAGGATTGAGTGTGTGAGATTTGAATGAAAACACACATTAAAAATGGATAGTGAGGATTTGTAGAGACATGACAAATGGCTGTATGTTTGAACACTGATATGTTGTGGAATATTACTTTAACTAGACAAAGATGTGTTACATCTATTTATGCTGCATTTGTTTAACTAGGTAAAGATGTGCAGTTGTTTTACAATTTCTTTGTAATAGTTCTTATCTAAAAATCTCAACACTGTGTTCTATAAGATATTCTTCTAAGAATTTGTTCAAAAATACCTAGGACACATTCAAACTTTTGCCTAGAGATGGTAAAACTTGAGGTTTACCTTAGCAAATGTTAAATCTAATTTAGAAGATATCATGATGTGATTCCTAGTTGTCATTTTATGTCAATAATGGCACAAATATCCACCCATAACTCCATGCCTGAACCTCATAGGAATTATGACAAAATTGGAGTCAGAAATATTCAACTTAAAGCAGTCCCAGAAGAAAGAAACTATCAGGAAGCAAGGGTCTTTGCTGATTATAAATTCCTGATGTTAATGCTGATGATGTTTCTTGAAGCTATATTCTTAAGCATTCCCATTTCTAACTACAATACAATGTGGATGAGGTCAAAAGACAAAGTTTTTGAAGGGTAGTTAAAACACTAATTGGCTATTGGCAATAGAGTTAACTGTAAAAATTGCAATGTTTGATTCCTCCTTAATTCAACATATGCTTCTAAAAATTGGAAGCATTAGTGAGTCTGTGGAGAATCAGTGAATGTGAGATCTTCTTGCTCAGACTTATCTTCTTGAAATAATCTCTATGTAGCTCATATCTGAAAGCCACAGAGTTTGTGTTAGGTTTTAATTATTTGCTCTCAAATTACCTCCATGCCTAAGCAAATAATAAAAGCTTTTAATGCACAAATATTTGCTAAACTGTTAAATTCTTAGATATTCTTTGTCTTGTTCAACACTTAATAAATATTTATTGTGTGTTGTATATATTTCTCTCAACAACTTGCAATTAAATTATTATTGTGAGACTAAACAAATTATTTTGACATACAGTTAATCTTTAAATTATTAAATACTTTGTTTCTGCTGTATATATAATTTATAGCTATGATTAAATATATTTGAACAAATAAAGCCATGGCAAACTGTTAATATTTCTAATGGCCACATCTTTTTCCTACACATATTGGTTGACAATGAATGGTTCCAGCATCATTTGTATTCTCTGAATTAACATACAGAATCTCATTTAAATGAATCAATTTTATAGGTAAATGACTAATTTCTGGTTAATCCCACATAGGAGGGAAAATTTTAAAAGATTTGAAAAATTACATCTTCTCTTAAAGAGATTTCTATAGATCAGTTGTAGATAATTATTCCACATAAAATGCTCTTTTAAAAAATGTATGTGTTCAACTGGACCCGTGGTGCTCTCCCTCTCCCTCCCTCCCCAACTCAACCATCCCAATCCCTCATGTTCCCATCCCCAACCCTCCCCCGTCCCAGTTTACCCAGGAAATCTCATCTATTTCCCCTTCTCAGAGCAATCCATGTGTCCCTCTTAGGGTCCTCCTTGTTACCTAGCCACTCTAAGGCTGTGGATTGTAGCCGGATTATCCTTTGCTTTAAATCTACTATCCACTTAAAGTGAGTACATACTATGTTTGTCTGTCTGGGTCAGGGTTACCTCACTCAGGATGATTTTTTTCTAGTTCCATCTATTTGCTTACAAATTTTATGATGCCATTGTTCTTTGCAGCTGAATAATACTCCATTGTGTAAACGTACCACATTTTCTTTACCCATTCTTCCTTTAAGGGGCATCTCGGTGGTTTCAGGTTCTGGCTATTACAAATAATATTGCTATGAACACAGTTGAGCAAGTGTCCTTGTGGTATGATTGAGCATCGTTTGGATATAGGCCAAGAGAGGTATTTCTAGGTCTTGAGTTAGATTGATTCCCAATTTTCTGAGAAATCATCATACAAGTAGTTATTCAAGTTTGCACTCACATTAACAGTGGAGGAGTGTTCCCCTTAATCCACATCCTCTCCAACATAATCTGACATCACTGTTTTTGATCTTAGCCATTCTGACAGGTGTGTAAGATGGAATCTCAGAGTCATTTTGATTTGAGTTTCCCTGATAACTAAGGATGTTGAGTAATCCTTAAATGTCTTTCATCAATTTGATAGTCTTCTGTTGAGAATTCTATGTTTAGATCTGTACCCCATTTGTTAATTGGATTATTTGGTATTTTGATGTCTAGTTTCTTGAGTTTGTTATATATTCTGGATATCAGCCCTCTGTCAGATGTGGAGCTGGTGAAGATCTTTCCCCATTCTACATCCTGGCATTTTGTCTTACTGACCTTTGCTTTACAGAAGTTTTTCAGTTTCAGGAGGTTGCATTTATTAATTGTTGCTCTCATTGTCTGTGCTACTGGTGTTATATTCAGGAAGTCGTCTCCTTTGCCAGTGCATTCAAGGCTACTCTCACTTTCTCTTCTATCAGGTTCAGTGTAACTGGGTTCATGTTGACATCTTTGATCCACTTAGATTGAGTTTTCTGTGCATGATAGATATGGATCTATTTGCAGTATTCTACATGTCAACATCCAGTTATGCCAGCACCATTTTGTTGGAGATGTTCTCTTTTTTTCCATTGTACAGTTGAAGAGAAGGAGGAGGGATTATATAAACAATGGTGGTCAAGATCATGAAGGGCAACACACAGAGACAAATGACCTTAATTCGTGGGAGCTCACAGACTCTAGACTGAAAGCTAAGCAATCTGCATGGACCAACTTAAGCCCTCTGCAAGTGAGTGACAGTTGTGTAGCTTAGTCTACTTGTGGGGCAGCTAACAGTGAGACCAGGTTCTGTCCCTGGCACATGAGCTGGCTTTTTGGAACCTATTCCCCATGGTAGGATGCCTAGCTCAGCCTTGACGCAGGGGGAGGAGCTTAGTCCTGACTCAACTTGATATGCCATGCTTTGTTGACTCCCATGGGAGAACTTACCCTTTCTGAGGAGTGGATGGAGGGGTAGAAAGTAAGTAGGGGAGGGAACAGGAGGAGAAGATGGAGGGGAAAGTGGTTGGTATGTAAAATAAATTTTAAAATTTTAATAATAAAAACAAAACAAAAAGCAAACAGAAAATTATGTGTGAAAGTGTGTGTGTGTGTGTGTGTGTGTGTGTGTGTGTGTGTGTGTGTGTGTGAGAGAGAGAGAGAGAGAGAGAGAGAGAGAGTAGTACATGCACTATATACATGTGTGGGTATACATATACATACAGAGGCCAGAGACCTCTGAGTCAAATGTCTTACTGTAACACTTTCTGCCTAATTCATTTGAGGCAAGGCCTCTCCCTAAACCTGAATCAAGGCAGGCTTCAACAATCCTCTTGGTCCCTTGCCCTACATTGCTGGGGTTTTGCAATGAAGCATACTCCTAGGCATGCCTAGACTTTTTACATTGGGTATTAAGATCTGAAATCAGGTCTTCTTGCAAATGTTTTAACAGCATGAGTGGGGGATTACTTATAGGAGTACAAATGGCTAAAAGGCACCTGTATCACCAAAAATCCCACTTCAGCATCATCGTAAATCATAGGAGCTTCATCCTTCATCCTCCCTGAATGAACTGCAGGCAGCTTAGATTTTGGAAGAGTGTGCTCTCTCTAATAATTCTGTGCTGCCCATATAACCTTACTGAAGTGCTTTCTGGGTGGTAAATATTGTTTTCTAATTGAGACTCATGGGCCTACCTTTAGGAGAGAAAGTTCAAGTTAGAAGAAATTACAACACAACTTCCCTGATTTCTTAGCTGTTCCTGTTGTCTTGTTATATCACTACCCTGGAAGAAGGACAGCAGTTTTACCTCACTATATTTTTTAACCCCACTATTAAGTTTCACTAAACATTAAACACTACATTTTGCTGTTAGCAATTATGCCTCTCCTTTATCCTAAATATTGAATCACTCTTTTCTGGAGTACAATAAACTGTGAAGTTTTTAATATTCAAGCAAGTTAATTATGTAGTCTACTGATCAATTCAGAATTACCTGATGCCCCTCCATGTTTTATGGCAGGTTGTATTTTATGAGTCTCCTGGAAGTGAGGCTGTGTTCCTTTGTGTCATTGTATCTTCATGAAGAGGAGAAATCAAATTGAGTGTCTGCTGATGGTTCCAGTTTATTTGACTAAGGTGATTTCTATAAGACTGTTCCACTAGAAAGTGACTTTTATTTTCTAGTGATAAGTAATAACTATTTTTGCAAAGAGATTGAAGTCAGGCAACCATTCCTGGCCAAACTTGCTTCATTTATTTTTTTTTCAATATAGACTAACATCCTATATCTCTTTTTAAAAATGAATTACGATCTAATATTATTTCAGTTAACTTGTTGCTTACAGTGGCCCAGTTAGGGATGAATCAGAATCTGTTCATATTGCTTCTGTAAACTATTTTTAATGCTTCCATTACTCTGAGCTCCCTCAGGCTTTCTTCCATGAGTCTAGGCTATTCTTATAACTTGTTTTGCTTTAATGTATATTTGAAAGCAAGATTGGGGTAGTAAATGTATTTATGGTTGTGAGATTGGTATTGCTTACATATCATTTTAGTAAAGAATTAAGGAATTTTTTATACCTATGGACATGTGTTGAAACATTGACACTAATACTTCCAATTTCAATCCAGCATTACAAAGTTAATTCAGCTTCAGTTTTTCTGTTAATTACCTTCAATATTCTTAATTAGTTGGATATTTTTAACCATGATCTATTTCTACCACAACTCTGTCTCTAGGAAATTTCCCTATAACACACTAGGGTTTATTCATTATACATCAGTCCACCAGTTTCATTAGGGTAATCCACACCTCCTTTTCAGCTCTGACAATACAGTTAAACCAACCATCTACATGGACACTATACAGACCAAATCAAACTGTGAAAGCTTAGGCAAGCACAACTTCGCAAGCAGCATTCCCTTTTTTAGCACAGCTCTAAGAAACGATACAAGAGGACCCACAGGAAAGATAACCCCTCTATTCTGCTTGGATTCTAAAGTTCCATGAGATTGATTCTTGCTCATAGACATCACATTTGTACACCTTAAATTCTAACATCTCACACTCATATTACTTATTGTCCCAAATCACCATACAAGAAATGACTATTTTCTTAGTTGTCCCTAGTCACCCATACAATGAATGATTATCTTCTTTGCAGTATTTGGGTTCTATAGGCTGTGCTGCCTAATCTTTACCCTGAATACCTTCCTTGCTCCTCACAACCAGTACCTAACATTCCAGACAAGGGGATTGTCTTGTCAGGTACAAGGATTCTGACTTAGAACTGAATTACTCAGAAACAAACAAACATGTAAGTAAGAGCCAAGTCTAACAGTCTGCAATTTCATGGATCCAGGAACAATCTACAAGACAGTAATGTATTGATTTACACATTAGTGAAAACCAATCATACAAAATAGAACAATAACATTTATACTGTTTATGAGGATAGAAACAAAAAAAACGTACATAGGAAAAAGAAAAATCTAATAAGATAGTGTGATGTTCTTAAGGAATGCATAAAATTATATGGGGGGGCTAAAATATTGAAAAAATTTGGAGATAATTACTATTAAAAAATAAGGAAATGGAATTTGTCTTTTCATACATCAGCAAATGTTCTTTTCGGTAATTATTGCAATAGTGTCCTTCTAGTTCAGTGATGCCTATATTTATTGTTGGACTTGAAGTGAAGGCTCAGAAACAGTCTACTCATTTCAGTCAATTTTATATATGCATAGGAAATAATAGAGGAGGATTTTATGCATTTGTCTAGGAAATATGAGGTAAGATTTACTGAATAAGATGCAAAATACGTTAACAAAACAGAAAATAATTGACATATTTCTTCATTTAAAACCATAATCTATATAATAAAAGTCACTAACACAGACAAAAGATGATTAATAAAATGGGAAAAGATATTTTATTTACAATAATTAGCAAAAGATTAATATTGATAGAAAAAAACCTCTTTCAAATATGTAAGAAAATTACAAATATACCATTGCAATAAATGAGCAAAATATATACTTTGGCAAGGTACACACAGGCAAACCTGAAGTTAGATAAATAAATGTTTGTTTAACCTGATTACTAATGAGAAGGGGAGGGATTGGGAGCTGTGAAAGCACACATTCCGACTTTAAAAACTGCTGTCACTAGATTTGGAACTTTATGCAAAGAATTTTGATGATCTAGACTTCCTTAACCAAAGAGAAAATGACAATACCACCTAACCTATAAATTTATTGTGAAAGTCAAGTGGTTTAATACTCATAGATGTTTTGAACAGCACTTAACATGAAGATAAAGTGCAGTAAGAGGTATGTTATCATTAAATAATGTCAGGCAGGTTCCAGGTAAGAGCACAAAGAACAGATTCTTGCTGACTTGAGACAATGCGATTGCCCAAAACTCTGTTTTATGCTAGGTTTGAAGCAGTAATATCCAGGAAAAAATCCAAACAGTACATAAATTTAGAATTCATACATTCTGAAAATACATTAAAGTAGGTTTTGTTATATTATGTTTACAGCATATGTTGGTTATAAATTTACGTTAGGAAACATATGTGCCAACTTCAAGACAAAAGTCAACAGGAGAGTATAGGGACAGAATAGGAGATGAACTCATTGGGTTTAGCATTATAACTCTTAATATAAACAAAAGGGCTTATGATAATTAAGTCGTGTCAATATTTATTAAAACCCAGATGATATACACATGAATATCTATCATTCACCATATATCCTAAATATTTCATAAATTTGGACTTGTGAGAAGTATTTCTGATTTATTTTATGGCTTTGCATCTACATATTTTCTCTCTGATACTAAATAATTTCTTGAGTACACAAGTAAATCTATTTCTAAATTTTTAATCCCTCAAATCTGACTGGAGTTTTGATATGTATCAAGAATGTGATGACATTCTGATGAATGAATAAATGAACATTTTGCTGTGTACCCTGGCATTTTAAAAATTCAATACATATATCTAAATTATTTGTGGAAACACCTGCAAAAGAAATAAGCATTTTAGACTATTGAATAGCTACTTAAAATATTCACAGAAATCGTTTGTTGTGTATCTTAAATAGATTTCCAATATTTTCCCTTTGCCTATTTTTTACTTCAAAGTAAAAATTCTTTTTAAACTTACCCATTTAACTTTGTATCAGACTGAATTTTATATCATAAAACCACTTACAGAAATATAGGTAAGTACTCCGAATTTCTTCAACTTAGCTCCCTATCTAGAAATGAATATTGCAGAAAGAGAGTCAAGGGTCAGGAGCAACAAAAGGACTTTTAGTTAATTAGTGAATGATTCATCTTCTCAAGAAAAAAAATAGTGTGAGGTGTTGCACATTGAATTGGACAGGTGATTGTTTCTCACTAAAAACATTTTAGTCTTCTTTTTTATTCTGTGTGCAAAGCTTCTCTTCATTTTATCCTCTTTTTCTCATGGTAGCATCAAATAAAACTAATCACAATGAATAGGTCTTCCAAAATGATGCTGACCTGGACCAAGGGCAATGCATGCACTCAATTGTTTCATATATATATATGTGTGTGTGTGTGTGTGTGTGTTTCATATATAAAAATTATTGTATTATAGATATATAATTATATATTAGAATCAATGTTAAAATTCTAATATTATATATAATTATATATAATTATATATATATATATATATATATATATATATATATATATAAAACATGTTTACAAATGTTGTAGCACACAAGGCATGGGATAAACCCTGACTACCATGTAGTTTTAGAAAGTAAGGTGGTTGCTAATGCAGTATTATGTTAAAGGGTCAGAGAATCTGTCTGATGGAGTTTCCAACATACAAGCCAATGGTAAAAAAAAAAAAAGTATTAAATTATCAGCACCAGAGTATAAAACAAATAAATATAACTCCTCACATCAAAAGGCTAATAGAGGAAACAAGATTCTGCAGGGGAGAAAAGGAAAAACAAAATCTTAACATTTTCAATATACAACCTTCCTTAAAGGAAAACATTTCACTCCAATATGTATAATGACTGCCTTCCAGAGTGGAAGGAGGGAAGATAACCATTGCAGGAGAGAAAACAACCTTCAGCAAGGACTCAAAGGTAAGTGTGACATGCCATGATGAGAGCATGCACCACTGATACACCTTGGTGAGTGTTTGTGTCTTGAGTGAAGGGTATTGTCTAGGGGTACTGCTGAGTTAGATCTGTGGGATGGACAAAGATTTGTTCATCCTGGAGGAAGACTACTCAGACAGTTATGAGAAGTGTAGAGAGTGAAAGGCCACTGACAGACCATGACTGACTGATACCTGAGGCAGAGACATGAAACCAGCAATGGGTGGCTGAAGAGCCCTTACAGAAAGTAACAGTTACAGATCTGCTGCAAGAATAAAATGGCATCACCACTGCCCTGGGAGTAGAAACCCGGGGATCCCATGGACAAAGCAATGTTTGGGAGAGAGAGAGAGAGAGAGGAGAGAGAGAGAGAGAGAGAAACAAAACCTAACAGAACAAACAGCATTCAATTTCATCTTCCTCCTGATTGGTCCACCACCACCACCACCACCACCACCACCACCACCCCCATCACAATCCCCACCACACCCCCACCACACCCCCATCCTCCACCCCCTCAGTCTCTTCTCCCTCAGTCTACTGTTTTATAACAGTTGCAATCTCCTAGGCAAGGGTAGGATTCAAGCCAGGAAAAAGAACAGTCTTTCTAAGAGCAGCCATTTCCTATTTTCCAGATCAGCCCAAGTTCCTCTGTCACTTCTGTAGTGAGGAGGTGGCTTACTCAGATTTCTTCCCCCAAACCAAACTGTGTTCTAAATCTGAAGAACAATAATAAACAAATCCTAAATGAGGGGCTTTATACAAACTGCATGACCAGAATCTCTCAAGACTGGGCAGTCATAAGAATATTATAAGGAAGCATTCCAGTCCAGAGCAGCTCAGAAAAAAAAAGGACTACAAAACGTAACATGACATTCTCCATGGAACCCTCCACTGGTAAGATGGTAGCAGGAAAAGAAAACAAAGACTACCTGGGCCAAACACACCTTTATTTCAAATAGGAAATCGCAGCCTTTGAGATGTTCAAGAGATAGAGTACCTCCTGCCAAACCTGACTACTTGTTTCGTCCCCAGCACCCATACTGTGGAAGGATGGATAGAACCAAATCCATAGGCTGTTTACTAACCTCACATGAGCCCATGGCACACAAATGCACTCCAGAGAAGAAACAAAGAAACAGCATTTTTTTAAACGATCTGTTTTCATTCACTAATTGTAACAAATATATCATGGCAATACAAAATATTAATACTAGTGAAAATTGTGTATAAGAGAAAATATCATATTATCTACATTTCCACCTAAATCTCCAAATGCTCTTAAATAAAGCATACACCCTCCTTTCTAAGAAAACACCCCCACTTGAATGGGAGCTGAGCATAGTGACTGCCTTCTAGAGTATGGAAGTAAACACCATAGCAGTGAAGGAAGCACCCCTTCATGAATAAATAGTACACACTGTGGGTGGTACTCTTCCATGGTGGAGCACCCATTCATGAATAAATAGTACATGCCGTGGGCAGGATTCTTCCATGGTGGATATGTGCAGGGGACTGCTTGGTGCTAGAGCTCCTGATGAATCACCCTAATATTATGAATAATCCCCAGAACTCACTGGTTAATAATTCACTTGTGTTTCAACTGGTGCTGAACTGATGTGGGCATTTGTAATTATTGACTCTGATTCCCAACATCATCCAGGCTTGATTGGAAAAAGGGTGGAGGACATTTTTCTTTTCTTTCTTTTCTGGAAAATGTGTCTTGATTTATTTCAAGGAGAATCTACACATACATGAAATTATAAGGTGCTGGGTCCTGCCCAACTATCAGACAGTTTTGAATGGAGGAGTGAGGATTAAGAAATAATACATATAAAAAAATAGAGACATAGATGATGTAAATGAAAAAGAGGCACAGAATAGCATGGGGATGGCTCTAGGTCAATACCATAGTCACCCTGTGTTTATTTCTCAGAGCCTTTTTATATCCAAAGCAGGTTAGGCAAAAGACCTCCCCTTCTCAAGGACACCATGGTTCAAGGTACAAACAAGTGTAAACACCTCCATAATGCTCAAGATACCTGGTAACCATGCCTTCGGCCAAACATCCTGTTATCTAGCCTTAAAGAGCAAAGAGAAGTTTGAACTCTCTTTGAGGATTAAATAAGGGCTCAGGAACTGTTTTAAAGGGACACAAGAAATTGGCTGTTCCTGAAAGAAAAGGGTTGGATAAGATGGGAGACAGGGTATCCGTGGTACAGAAGAAAATCCAGCAAAGCTGAGTATTGAAAAAAACATGTCCTTTTTTAAAACCAGTCAGTTCCACCTACTCTTAACAATATCTTCTACTTCAGAACCACCCCTACCATCACTATGCTGCAGGATGAAGTACTGAAGCAATAAGATTCTAAGATACCTGTCTACTCAGGACAACCTAGATTCCAAGACCAGTCAGTTTTGTCCCAGGCATCACATTGTGAAATGCCAATGCCATCATTTTCTATACTGCCATCTGTGGAAAGACTGAAGAAGGAGACCTTTCTTGGGACAATGGGCTCATTAGAGTTGGTGTTTAACCTGGGGGTGATTCAGTCATAGTTTCATGCTGAGGAAAAATTATCCCTTGACATAGTTGAATTACTACTTTATCAATTAATTAAAGCCCCACATCCATGTTAAAACCAACAGAGAATATATTTGCTAGCCATATCTCAAACTTAAGACAAATTTCAATTCATATAAGGGTGTTTATCTTTATGAATGAAAGGAATAACTTTTATTAGTATTGTATATTTTCATACAGTATGATGTAATTGACAGAATCTTGGTAGTCTGTATACCTAAGGCTCTCCTTGCAAATGAAATATTAGGTGTGTGTGTGTGTGTGTGTGTGTGTCCATGTATGTTTAAAATTTGTCTCTAACACAGATGCTTATTCTTCAAACTTGCCATGCTGCAAAGTCCACAGGCTTTTGAGTACTTCAGTCATCCAAAATAAGTGTCTGCCATCTGGAGATAGGCTGTAAGAGGTTGCTCATAATATGAGATTAGCTATGGGGTCTTGATTTCAGGGCCGTAATGAAATAGATTCTCTGGAGTCCAAGTTAACCAAAAAGAATTTAAGAATCCAGCAGTTCTTGAGTTCTGGAATAAACATACAATAGGCTAGACAGAAATTGCCAGGCTGTCATTATAACACAGGCTGTTAACAACCACAATTAAGGCAGACTACATATCAATTATTATTTGTCTGGAACATCAGCTTCCCTGAGCATAAAAGGAAGTGAGGCAGCCTGTGTTGCTGTCTCCTCTCCTTGGCTAATTAGTACTGTTTTTAATGGCTTCATCTGCCCAGGATCAATTGTCTAATAGGAACAGGGCTCTGTCAGTTAATAAGGTGAGGAACTACAGAATGCAATTATGTCTGGCTCCAAAATAGTGCTTCAAACACACTGAAACAATCCTGTGACAGAATAAACAAACTAATAGGCCAAGGCAGGATCCTTTGTCTAATGTCCACGCACAGTGTTCCAGGAACATTTATGGGAAAAATTAAGAAGGGGAAAATGAGAAGGAAAAAAAAATAAAGACGAATGGAGACTTAAAGACAGTCACAGAAACATTCTTCTCCCCCCACCACACACACACACACACTCTGGAGACTTCAGTTAAAGAAAAGCCCAACATAATTATGAATTATACATGGATGCTTAATGAATATTAGCATAGAAAATGTTGATGTGACAATGAACTCTATTCTCCCAAAAATGGTTTCTGAAAAAAATAAATAAACTATGCTGTCGTTTCCTGGTTGTAATATCAGCTGTGCTCATTTTCCAGTCACAGAATAAATCCAGTAAAAAAAAAAAAAAAAAAAAAAAAAAATGAGTACTGGGAGAGTCATTTGTATTCAACTGGCTTTTAGCAACTGTTATCAAATTTTTATAGCACCTCTGATCTGAGTAAATGTGCTAAACGTTAGCCTGCCTGGCAACGAGTTAGCACTCATGGATTCACACTTTGCTTACTAAACTGAGATGGAACTGGGCTTGTGAAGTGAGTCAAGACACAGTGAATCGGTGACAAGGACAAAAAGCAGTTTTTTTGGAGAGGTAGTATGAGGCAATTGGGAAGAGGCATGGGCTCGAGCTCAGGGGCTGAGTCCTGTCCATGGATTCCAGCATCAACTCACGATAGCTTTTTATAACAAGGACAATGTACTTTACATTGTTCACTTTTCCTTGTCTGTAAAATGGGGGCAATAAATAGTTACTACACTCGCCGGGCGGTGGTGGCGCACGCCTTTAATCCCAGCACTCGGGAGGCAGAGCCAGGCGGATCTCTGTGAGTTCAAAGCCAGCCTGGGCTACCAAGTGAGTTCCAGGAAAGGCGCAAAGCTACACAGAGAAACCCTGTCTCGAAAAAAACCAAAAAAAAAAAAAAAATAGTTACTACACTCACAAAGAAAACTATTCTGCTAGAAATGAAGAACAGTCAATTATGGAAAATAGGATTTTAGTGCCATGCATCCATCATATAGAAACAATTTCTACTTTGAGACTTTGTATGGGATGCTGATGATGTAAAGCATGAGCTAGTTCAGAGGCTTTTGGGGTCCAGCTTTTCCTTTTGTTAATTTCCCATTGTTAGTCACTAGTTCCCAAAGTTTAACTCTCTGAAGCTTTCGTGAAGATATTTGGCATTGCTTTTCATGGAGTACAATGTAATACATAAGTGTTCATGATAATAAATAGTGTATTTGTTGACTCTATCTCCCTTGCAGAATTACTTTAAAAACAAAAAACAAAGAGAATTTCCTTTAAAATGTGAAATTCAAACTGTCCTTTACAAGTCTTTAACTTGACTTTATGCTCCCTACCACGCATTAGCACCAATGATCTGTCTTGCAGAGATATAAAGAGGCAGGTCTCTGGGGTTCTCAGCCTTTGTAGCTTGGACACTGCATTGTCCTACTGCACTGAAAGACAAGTCTGGCACAAAATCCCTCAGTAAATACCAAGACTCTTCCAAACCGTCTGTCTTTTCTGTTCCTCCTGTAGTGAATTACTACAATCTACCCCAGCAGAAAATTTCAAACAGCTTATTAGGCAAGAATAAAGAAATATAAATATAAAGCCAATAACCTGTGCACTGCGCTGCCTTCGTTCCCTTCTCAAAACTCAGCTGAGAAAGCAGTTATATCTCCGTAGAACGCAGTAGGCCTAGCAGAGAGGAGAGGCTAGTGTAGAGCTGGAAGTGCTTTCTGCCTCTGGACCAACAGTGAGAGTTAGTGTGTTCAAGTGAAAGCCTCGTTGTGACCCCTTCCAAGCTGGAATTTTAAAAATTAGGTCATTGTAAGAAATACATCAAATCAAAGGTGTTAAATGTAATGTACAGAATAGGCTATTTCAAGGGATTCCCAGCCCCAAAAGAGGGTTATTTTCTAGAAATAGCAGTTTAGTTATCTCTGGAAACTTTGGTTTTATGCCTAGTCAAGCTGTGAGTGGCTTTGTGGATTTGAGTTAGTCATTTAACCTCTCAGGTCCTTCGGGTACTTTTCTACAAAATGAGGAGGCTGGGCTCTGGCCCCTTCCAGCTCTCAAAGCCTATTCTGTGGTTCCAGGATGCTGGGGGCAGACAATTCATTTCAGGGTTTTGTATAAATGGCATCCAGTGTCATGAAATAATGTATCAAGAGCAGCTGCAGGGTCTTTCTATCCTGCATCTGGTTTGAAGCCAGCAGATAAGGTTGCTCGAATTCATTTCTGTTTCTTTGGTGAGGGGATAGGTTTGACGACCTAATGGGCCTTTTCCATCTCTCATATCTTTGATGAGGCCACAGGCCTCTGAGTTGAGAACTGTAAAGAGTTACTGTAGAGAATTCCCTTTTGTAGTGATTTTCCCTTTTTGATCATATTTGACAGTTTTGCAATTGTGCTTTGATTCAGTTTTGTCTACCACATAGCTCAGTGTGATAGTGAGCACCAACTCTGGTAAGACACAGGCACACATGCAGAAATTAAATGCAAGACACGGCATCACTGATATATATGTATATGTATTATTTTATATATATTCAAAATAAACACACACATATATATGTATATATATACATATATATTTATATATGATAGGTGGTTGTATCCCAGTTAAGATCCATAATTATCAAATGAACTTCAACAAAAATATATGCATATATATTTTCCATATAGTAAGCTTACATGGAATGACTGAAATATCATATTTTATACAACTGTGCTTGTGTTCAAAATGAAAACTTAATTATTCTATAAAAATGGTTCAAGATAAAAAACAACAAAATTTGTTTTATGTATTTCATTATTAGAAATAATCTCATGGCCTAACTCAGATGATGTCCAGACCCTGGAAAGAGACCTAGCTTCCTCCACTTCAACTCTGCCCTCTCTGGCCTGAGAGCCTCCCTGTAAGCACCTAGCACTGTGGCCTATGATTCTCCTATTTTGGCCTCAACCACTCCACCCTGGAATAATTGCCTCAGGTATCCTGTCAAAGGCTCCATATGGAGACTATTTCTAGCCAATCCAGGTTACAGAATATTAGTACATAAAGCAAAATATAGGATCCCATCATTTAGTCAGTGGAGATGAGAAGCTAAAACCTCATGAACACAAAATGCAGATCTATCAGGACACCACAACAAGATTACATTTATGAATTATGTGCATATAAAGAGACAAATTCCAGGCCAGAGGCACAGAACATGCCTTCAATAAATTCATAGAAAAATGCTTCCCAAATCCAGAGAAAAAAAATGTCCGTTCAGGTATAAGAGACACATAGAACACCAAATAGACAGGACCAGAGTAGAAACTGCTGTGGCATATTATAGTTAAAACACAAAAAATGAAGAACATTGGTGGCACACGCCTTTAATCCCAGCACTTGAGGGGCAGAGGCAGGTGGATCTCTGTGAGTTCGAGGCCAGCCTGGGCTACAGAGTGAGTTCCAGGAAAGGTGCCAAAAGCTACACAGAGAAACCCTGTCTCAAAAAAATCACAAAAAAAAAAAAAAAAAAAAAAAAAAAAAAAAAAAAAAAAAAAAACCTGAAGAACAAAGAAAGGGTACTGAAAGCTAAAAGGGGAAAGACTGAACCATATATAAAGGTGGGCTCAGAAGTATCACAACTGATTTCTTAATGGAAAGATTAAAAACAAAAAGAGCTTGGAGAGCTTGGAGCAATATATTTTGGGTTCTGAAAGAAAAAAATGTATCAACACAGACTAATTAACCTGGCACAGCTATTAACAATAATTGAAAAAGAAAGAAAATTTTCCACAATAAACAGGCACCAAATCAGCCATACAAACTAGTAGAAGGAATATTTCAAACAGAAAAGAAGGATAAGCATTCCAAGCAGTCATGGAGGCTGTGAGATAAATAGTAAATGATGCTAGAATAGCAAATATACAAAATAGGAGTAAGAAAAACAAACACCACAGAAAAACAAAATGACAGGAATTAATACAAGTTTTAATTTGAATATTAATGATAGTAATTCCACAGTTAGAAGACACAGTCAATATGATTAGAATAGAAAACAGGATTCACCTTTTTGTTGCCTACCAAAAAAACACATCTCACTCTCAAGGATAGGCATTATCTCAGAGTAAAGGGATCAAAAAACTTTTCCAAGAAAATGAGACCAGAAAACAAGCAGGTGTCACTATTTTAAACACAAAAGAGCCTTCAAGCCAAAACTAATTAGAAAAGATAAAGAGGGTCACTTCATTCTGATGAATACAGTAGTCCACCAAGAGGAGAGTACAGTTCTCAACATCTACGTGCCCAACAATTAAACACATCTTCATAAAGCCAACACTACTAGACGTTAAGCTACAGATAAACTCCAATACAGTAATACTAAGTGACTTCAATATCCCAGCAATGTATGGGTCACTAAAGAAAAAAATAAATAGAGTACCATAAGAGCTAAACCTTACAGACATTTACAGAATATTCAATCCAAGCATCAAGAATGTACATTCTTCTCAGAAGCATATGTATATTTACCTAAAATATACTACATATTAGATCACAAAGTAAATCAGCAGATTGAAGAAAATTGAAATAATCCCATGTACTCTTTCTGATAACATTGGAATAAAGCCTGAAATCAATAATAAAAGAATCCACTGAAAATACACAAATTGTTAAGATTAAACAACACTCTTTTGGAAGAAAAATGAATCACTGAAGACATAAAGAACTCAAAAACCAAAGGATCAAGTAAACAAGCAACTCAATTAAAAACAAATGGGCTAGAGATACAGATGGAGGGTTCTCAAAAGAAGAAATATAAATGGTTAACAAACACTTCACACAGTGTTCAACATTAGCAACCACTAAAGATGCAAATTAGATGCTTTGAGATTCCATCCAATTGAAGTAAGAATGGTTATCACTAAGAGATTAGATAAAAACAAATGCTGACAAGGATGTGGGGAAAGAGAAACCCTCAGGAACTCTTTGGGGGAGTATAAACTGGTGCAGACACTAGGGAAGGTGGTGTGGAGAGTCCTTGAAAAGCTAGTGATAAAAATCCACCTACGACCTAGCTGTACCACTACCAGGTTTATTTGGTTTACAATTACAGTCCATCATTAAGGCTAGCCAACACAGGAATTCAATGAAGGAATTCGGAGACAGGAACACAGAGGAATGCTACTGGCTGTCCTCCTCTCCATAACTTGCTCAGCCCTGCTTTCTTATTTTACCCAGGACCACCTGCACAAGAGTGGCAACCTTACAGTGGGATGGTTCCACCTAAATCATAATTAGTCAAGAAAATGCTCCACAGATAAGCTAACCATCTAATCTGGTGGAGGAAATGCCTCAGTTGAGGTTCCCACTTCCCAGCTAACTCTAGTTTGTGTCAAGTTGACAAAAACTAGCACAGCTATGAACTGAAAAATAGATGTTGTATGTTTTCCTGAATATGAAGTCCTTACCTTTGAATCTCTCATGATGTGTGTTCAACTTGGAGTTCCTACAAAAGCTAAAAATCTAGAAAGAGGCCAGTGAGATATGGAGGCTTTAAAACAGAGAATGTAGGTTATATGAAACTAGAAAGAGGTTGGAATGCACAAGCAGGTAGACAGGGGCCCATGTGGGACAAAGAGTTAACCAAAATGAACAGGGTATGAAAAAGCCATAAGAGAAGTTTGCAACCAACTGAAAAAACTTAATTTATACATATACAAAAATGTCTTATACATATACATCATATGCATATAGTGTGTGTGTCTTGGAAAGAAGATACCTTTTATTGGTGGAAAATAGCTTTTCTTAAAAGTTATGTGTTAGCCGGGCCGCGGTAACACATGCCTTTAGTCCCAGCACTGGGGAGGCAGAGTCAGGTGGATCTCTGTGAGTTCGAGGCCAGCCTGGTCTACAGAGCGAGATCCAGGACAGGCACCAAAACTACACAGAGAAACCCTGGTTCGAAAAACCAAAAAAAAAAAAAATGTTATGGGTTATTAAACAGAACCTCAATGCAAAGTGTGGGATGTCTTCTTCATAAACAGTGGTATAGGACACATAAAGACCTCCAAAACTATACAAGGTTTTGTCATTCATTTTGGTTAGCTACCAAAATTAGATAATGAGACTCTATTTGCTTAAGATACCACACAACTTGGGTGTATTATAACTTGAGTTTTCCTGCCTTGCCCACAGTCAGGACAATTCTTTGTCACCAGCCAGTCCCACAGCCGCTCAGACCCAACCAAGTAAACACAGAGACTTATATTGCTTACAAACTGTATGGCCATGGCAGGCTTCTTGCTAACTGTTCTTATAGCTTAAATTAATCCATTTCCATAAATCTATACCTTGCCACGTGGCTTGTGGCTTACTGGCATCTTCACATGCTGCTTGTCATGGCGGCGGGTGGCAGTGACTCCTCCCGCCTTCCTGTTCTTTCTTTTCTCCTCTCTGTTAGTCCTGCCTATACTTTCTGCCTAGCCACTGGCCAATCAGTGTTTTATTCATTGACCAATCAGAGCAATTTGACATAAAGACCATCCCACATGGAGCTGGAAGTGTTTTACTTTCTGGCCAGCTTTTATTAGTGACAAAGGGACCTAGGTAGGCTGCTGGGAGAGAAAAAGTGTCAATGGTCTTACCCAGATGTGAACCCAAAGGACTACAGTACTAGCCTGTCAGGCAAGATGTGAACAGAGCACTTAGGCAACAGCAGCAACACAGCTATAAGGGTGCCCACCCTCCCTCTGGATGAGAGGTTATCTCTAGTGGAGGGCATCTGCACCTCACACTGTAAACCTGCTCAAAAGCCATGTTGTGCATTTGCTAGTGTGGACTGGGCTTTCCATAAAGTCAGACATGAATGTGCAACTCCTTTAGCGTTCATGCCACTATTGCATCTATGGACATCTTGCCAGACCAGTTAGTACTACGTCTCACAGTGTTCACAAAAAATTAATATTGTTAGTAACATTTCTCCCCCAGACTACATAACACCTTCTGTAACAGTGAAACCAGACAGTAAACAGGAAGATCCTAGTCAGTACCAACTTCCTTTCTGAAATTCTCATGACCAAAGCCTTGTGTCTTCAGCAATCACATTTATTGTCAAGTTCTTGTGGGCCAGCAAGAGCAAACACAATAGTCCATGTTACTTTGGTGTTTTGAAGGACACTCCTGACCAATCTCCAGAGGAGCAGTGTGCAACAACTGGCACTAACCTTTTTGTTTGACAACCTGTGGCTTCTGGGAGATGCAATATCCCATTTGTAGGAAAACTCAAATTAATCTATTTTATGTGAAGATAGATAGATAGATAGATAGATAGATAGATAGATAGACAGACAGATAGATGGTAATGATGATGAAGATAGATAGATTATAGATAACTAGTCATATATATATAGTTTATAAAATAGTATATTTCCACATAGAATTTTCAAATATCCTTAATCTTACTCATCCCTAACTCATGCTGTACTGTAAATCTACCCAAGAATCCATGTCAAGGGAGCTCATAAACACCAGGAGTGAACCTACTATCATTTTGTTAAATGAACATAGTATCAAATTGTCTTCTACCATCATATCTCTATACTCAGAGATTAGAGCTGTTTTCAGAGAAGAGAGATGTTTCTTTGCACAGTGAGCATTTTTAACATAGAGCCTCAAAACTGGTCAAAGTGTAGAGAGTAAGTGTCTATTAAGTACTCAGATATAAGTGGAACATTTGTATTACAGCTGCATTCCCATTACACAAGGATCTTGTCAGAGGAGGAGTGGAAAGCTTTTAAGATAAAGCAGTGGTAGACAACATAAAGGAAACACTGTTGTCCAAACACAACAAGGTAGCTGAACACATGAACTCTGAGCATCTTGAACTGAGAGCATGCCCAAGGCAGGTGAAATTATAACATGGGGACTACAAAATCCCACCACTAGCTAAAGAACTGTTGAAAGTTGTTAGTGGCTATGAGAGGGAGGGTAGATTTTCTTTAATGGTGTGACCCTGGATCATATGCCAGGGCAGTCTCCACACCCAAGACTTGTCTCAATGGGAAAAAAAACCCAAACTCTCAAAGCTTAGTTTAAAAGGAGGTAAGGGTGGATTGGGTGGTTATAGGAAGAGTTGGGGCGAGGGGGGTATATGTTCAAAATATGTTGTATGAAATTCTGAGTGAATTAATATTTCTTTAAATGATAAGAAAATATTGAAGTTTGGTAAACTGAGTTTAACCACACAAATGGGAGTGTTGAAAGCAGCTGTAATAAGCAGACAGTAACATTTACAAGAAACTTGGCAGTTTGCACTAGGACAAGAAAGGTATCTTGAGGGTAAGAACCCAATCACTGAAAGTTTCACCTCCTGAAAAGCAAATTAATTGAGAAAGAAAGAGACTAAAGCATAATAGTCTTTGAAGGAAACCCTTTCTCCTCAAAAGCAACTGTTTAGGAATGTTTCCCCAGGGACAGCAAACAGAATCTGATGCAACATGGTCCAAGGGGCCAGGGTCCAACTCAAACTGGAAATCTGCTGGAAAAGTACTGAGTAGAGATGGCACAAAAGAAAGGTTAATTGTGCTACAGGCAGCAGAGAGGGAGAGGTGGGGCCTCCAAACCCTTTTGGAAACCATTAGCTTCCATCACAAGCTACAAATGTTGTATATGATACTTCAGTATTTAATGCTTCCCCTGTTGAGTTTCCAAATTTTAATCAGAAGTGCCCTCTACATTCCCATTAGGTAAAGTAACGAAGTTTAGAGATACAGTCTGACACACTTGACTCTTGTCCTCTCATATTCTGTGCCTCCCTTGGTGCCTCTAATCAGTACTATTTTTAATATGCTAGTCCTGTCCCCATAACGTGGCAACCCTGAAGAGCACTCATTTCTCCTTGGTTGAACCCACACCCCCATAACCCATTGCTTTCTCCTTTTCTGTATTCTACAATATTTGCTTCTGCTTAATGCTTCATTTTTAAAAATACTTCATTTTTTAATTAACTTACAAAGTAACACGTTTTCAAACGGCATTTTTACACATTTTTCATTCTGGTTGATTTTCTCCGACCTCCACCCTTGCTCCCTTTTTGTCTTCATGCACCCCTTTCCCCCAATGAACCCTTCCATGCCCAAGATTCCTGCTTCCACTTGTTCTATTCCTGGACACTATATCTTAACTTCCTTTCTCACACCAATATCACTCCACTGTTTCTAGTTTCCCACCCTTTGTTTATGTATTTTCTTTACCAGGATACATACATTTAACAGAAGCTTTGCACTCTGTTTGGACTTGCTGTGTATTTACAGCCACATGGATGAAACACCTACATTCCAGGGGACATGGGTTCTTCCTCAATGGGCAAGCCCTTCTGATACCCTAAAGTGAAGACTAGATTAATTTCATATTAAGCAGCAAATTGTTCTTGATTTGTCACCATTGCCAGTATATTTCTATTTTAATCACCATCATCTTCATTACCACAGCTTCTCCATCATCAATATCATTAAATAATTGTCATGTAATTCCAAATAGTCATGCCAAATTGAGTGTTAAGTACTCTGAGTACATTAAATGAAGTGATATAATTACCTCTTGTGATTTTATTGTCAGTATTTTATAGGAGTTGAACAGTCTCAGATTCACAAAGGCTTCCCTAATACCCAGTTACTATTAGAACCAGAATTCAAACAGCAATCTGGTGTAGGGGTCTCTGTGACCATCAGGGCCAGCAGAGCATTGATTCATAAGAATGATGAGTTTTAGGCCTCCTGAAGGGCTCTCCACTGTCGCAACAAACCGAATTAGAGCAAATCAGGAAAAGGCCAGGTTTAATGGGTAAAGCTCCACCGGATGATTCCCTGGTCCCTCAGAGAGGAGACTAGAAAAACCATGAGTCTGTTTTCTGGGATGCCACTTATATATCCCCTGTGGGAGTCGTCCTGAGCCTCTCTGGGGGAGGAGCTATGTTTGGTGGGCTTTGAAGGGGAAGGTTTGGAAAAAGAGATGAGGAGGGGAGCCAAGGTGGATCTTCACAAGACTCCTTCCAAACATTCCAGACTCTTGGGGTATAGGGATGCCAGGGTACCAGGGGTTGAGGTGGAGCTCCCACCTAATGCCAGTTCAAGTCTGACTACTTCCTTTTGGCATGGGACGACATGGGGACGAAGAGTCAGGAATTGATGAGCTCACATTCAGCAGGAGGTGTGAGTGGAGGAGCATTCTGTTAATTGTCATCCTGGAGACCTCAGACATCTGTTTCTTGAGGAAGCAAAGAAGGCAAGTTTCTAGGAAAAAAATAGATCATTAACATCTCCCCTAATTGTACTGTAAAGATGAATGTACAGAGCAGAAAAGCAGATAGGCCCTTTAGTGGGACATCTTGGAAAACTGGAGAATGGAGGGTTCCAGCTGCCGGACAGACCATGTATCCTGAATAGGTGCCTGCTTGAGCCTGGAGAGATGGTACCAGCATGGATGTCCCAGGAGCTTGGCAGCTGAGGTGGTGGTGATGATCATAGTATAAGGTCCTGTCCATCAGGGCTCAAAAGACTTAGGGGCTAACTGTTTGAGGAGTACTCTGTCCCATGGGGAGAGTGGGGCAGGCTCAGGGGCAGTTGGGTCTGTTGGTGTTGCTGTCAGCATGTGAATAGAGAAGGGACCTCGGAAGAGGGAGGTAGGGGAGGTACACGGCCAGTGGAGGAGTTTGGGTTGGGAGGTGGTGATTGAGGAGGAAGGACCTTCCATAAAGGAGCTCAAAAGGGCTCAAACCTGTAGGAGAGTGTGGGGTGGCGCAGAGGCAGGTAAGGGCAATGAGGAGAAGGGAGGGCCAAGATAACCTGAGGTTAATGGAGAGCTTGGTAGGCTATTGTTTGATGAGTCCATTGGCCTTCTCAATCTTTTCTAAGGATTGTGGGTGATAGGAAATGTGGAGCTTCCAGGAGATATTGAGAGCATCTGAAATGAGCTCCATGACCCTGGAAGTGAAGGCTGGCCCTTTGTCCATTTGTATGGTCTGTGGCAGGCCAAATCTATGAATAATGTGCTCCTGGAGTATTTGTGCCACCATGTCTGCTGTCTCCCTGGAGACAGGGAAAGCTTCTATCCATCCTGTAAAGGTGTCAACCATAGTTATGAGGAAATGGAGTTTTTTATGTGTGGGCATGTGAGTGAAGTCCAACTGCCAATCCTCGCCTGGTTGGTGTCCTCAAAGCTGGGGTAGAGGTTGACTTATCTGGAGAGCTCCCTGTGGATTGCCCTTGGAACAGTTTGGCAAGAGGAGGGAACCTGTGAAATATAAGCTTGAAGATGTGTGGGGTCAAAGAGGGACTCTAGGGAGTAGAACAAAGCTTTGGGGCCTATGTGTAAGGGCTGGTGGATGTCTGAAATGATGGACAGTGCCTGGTCCTGAGGGAGGATGGGCAGTTATTTAAGTAGAACCATCCATTCTTAGTCTATGTAGCCCCCTTTTTCAGGAGTTTGTTCCTCTCCTCTGGTTGATAACAGGGCTGGTAGGAGGGTGTCAATAACAAAATATGTTCTGTTGATCCAGAGGAGCTGGAGGCCAGTCCCCAGGCTATTGAGTCAGCCTTGGCATTGCCTAAGGCCACTGGGTCCTTGGAGGACTGGTGTCTCCAGCAGTGAATTATGACTACCTTTGCAGGGAGCTGGAGGGCCCCCAAGAGCTTGGCTATAAGGGGTCTGTTAACTATGGGAGTGCCCTTGGTAATGAGGAAGCCCCTTTCCCTCCACAGGACAGAATGGGCATGGGCTATTAGAAGGGTGTATTTAGAGTTAGTATAGATGTTAGCCCATTGACCCTTGGCTATCTAGAGCGCTCTAGTCAAGGCGATTAATTCAGCCTTTTGTGTAGATGTTCCCATAAGCAGGCAGGTAGCTTCAATTGTTTTAGTGAAGTAACCACTGCATATGCCGCCAGGCGGTTTCCTGATCTGTCTATAAGAGAACTGCCATCAACAAACAGGGTGAGCTGGGGGTTTGTGAGTGGTTGGTCTAAGAGACCAGGCCAGGGTGAGCATAAGGCCTCCACAGCCTCTGGGCAGGAGTGAGAGGAGGTACCTGAAGGAGACGGGACAGGAAGGAGGGTTGCAAGGTTTAAGGCAGGACTGGAGGCCAAAGTAATTTAAGGGTTTTCTAGAAACAGTAAGTGAAAGACTTGGACTCTTGAGGTCCAGAACAGTAAAGTGGGAGGTGGCAGGAGGAATGTTAGACAGAAGGTTATAGGAGTTGTTAACCCCTGAGTGGGTTGGGATAACTGCCTCATTGATGAGGTTTACGTACAACAAGACTGGGTGTGTTTCAGGGTGAGTCAATACGTATTAAAAGTCCCTGAGATAAAAGGCAGATGATAATAGGTTTAAGGCCTTGGTGATAGGTTGCAGAAATAGGAAACTGGGGCCTGGAACAGAAGGAAGAAGGGTCCTTAAGACGAATTAGAACTGGCTGATGGTGAGTAGCCACCACTGGGGTGGAGATACCCCATACTTGGGGATCCACTGGATAAGGAAGGGTAGAGAAAGGACAGTCTGGTGTTGGAACCTATGAAGCTATTAAGAGGAGAAGAAAATGGGACTCAGGAGAGATTGTGGAGGCCAAGGTGAGGGTGGCCCCAAAGCGGCTGAGAATATCACAACCAAGCAGAGGTGCAGGGCAAGCAGATATAATCAGAAAAGAGTGTGAGAAAAATCTCCCTGCAAGAATGCAGGGAAGTGTCAGAGTCTTAAGTGGGAAGGAAGGGATCCCGTCCACCCCTGACAGAAGTTGGTGAAGGAACTGTAGGACCCAAGTGAGATGTCAAAACGTCCAAAAGAAAGTCAATGGACATACCCACTATCTGCAGTGTCACCCAAGGCTCAGAGAGGGCAATGGGAGTCACCAAGTCTAGGCTGCATCAGTCCTCTGCCAGGTTTACAAGTTCAAGGGCCAGAAGAGTCTCAGTTGCCGATGTTGGTGAGGCTGGACCCCCATGGCATTGCATAGAGGACAAGCCTGCATGGGGCATTACGATTTCCAGTGCCCAGGCATGGCCTCCTGGGTGGCTGGGAGTCAGGGCAATACCATGACCAGAGGCCCTGTTTGCCACACTTGAAGCAAATTTCTGGTGGAGTTGACTTGGGCCAAGCTCCAGCAGGATGGAGCCTCATGGCGGACTTCCTTTGTCCCCCTTTTGGGGGCCCTGGTGGCCTCAGGGCAGCTGCTGAGGCTTGGGCTTGGAGCGGATTTTGTTGCAACTTTGTCTATCGGGATGACTCGGCTCTCTTCTCGGGCATTAAAAACTTTAAAAGCCATTTTCACCAATTCCTGTAGGGGAGTTTGAGGGCCCTCCTCAACCTTTTTTAATTTTTTCCTATTATCTGGCGCTGAGTGAGAAATGAAATGAGTGGCCAGGACCATGGCTCCCACTGGAAAGGCTGGGTCAAGGCGAGTATATTGAACCGTGGTCTCTTGTAACTGGTTCAGAGAAATAGCTGGGTTTTCATCAGCTAGCTTATCAAAATTAACCATTTTGTCTGAGATCATTTCCATACCTTGGAGGAGGCAACAAACCATGAGGTCCCTTCTCTGGCAACCATTTTGACCTGGTTGGTAACCCTGCTGGGTGAGGGCACCACCACCCCCTCACCCACAGGGACTGTATTGTCCACTAGGTAGGTTTGGTCTGCATACTGCCTAGCTGTTGCCTGAACTCCAGTTTGTTCCTTGGGAGTGAGGGGTGGAGGCCTGGATCACATAAAGGTCATGCCAGGTCAGATCAGAGGCCTGGGACAGATAACAGAACTCCTTGATATAAACAGAAGGGTTAGCAGAGAAGGAATCCAATCACTTTTCTATTTGTGAGAGGTCTTGAAGGAAGAAGGGTGTGTGGACTCACACAATTCCTTCAACTCCAGCTACCTCTTGGAGGGGGCAGAGAAGGGCAGGAGTTTGGTGAGACTGAGTACGACAAGAAATTGGGGAAAATTCAGGGGCATTAGGCCAGTGTGTAGAAGGGGACCAGGCATTGAGTGATAGGGAGGAGCAGTGTGGGGAGGAGAGGACCAGAAGGTGGGTAAGGAGGAAGGATTTGGCCAGTGAATGGAACAAGTGGCCCCCTAGGAGGGGGTTGGGGACGTGGGGGAGGGGCCAGTGTCTCCGTGGCCATGGTCAGGGCAGAATTTTCAGAATCCCAGTTCCCAGGTATAAGTGGGAGTCTGGAGGAGCCACGACCCTAGGCAACAAGACAAGTGACATGAGACATGGGCTGCTGTAGGGAGGGCGGGAATGCAGAACCCAAAAACCGGGGACATAGGGCAGTTCTGTTTATCTCTGCACTAACAAAAATTTTCAAGATCCCGGAGGATGGAAAATTCTAAGGTTCCTTCCAGAGGCCATCTTGATTGGTTATCAATGGTGCATTGTGGCCAGGCCTTAGTGCTCAGAGAAATCAAGCATTCAGGACAGATCGTAATAGATAGCCCCAATTTGAATATGTTTTGTAAAAGACAGCACAGGGGTGTTTGGGGATCTGGCTTCAGATTGCAAGTGCCCATTTTACACGTCTGTGCTGGGGACCCGAAGCCTAGCACAATGTACCCCACTGTGGTCAGTCTTGGGTCAAAATGGGAGGATGTGGAAATTTACCTTCAACACAACATCTTCTGGAGAAAGGGTCCCATGGAACAAAGGCAGTCCTCTGCACCCGAAGGGGTCAGGGTGGACTAAAGGTAGCCCTGTGTTCTGGAAGAGGTTGGGATGGAACAAAAGCAGCCCTGTGCTCCGGAATGGGTCGGGAGCCTGACATGGCTGCATCTTTAGCAAGACACCCTGAAAAATGAAGAGGCCCTGGGCCTCCTAGGCAAGGACTTGGAAAGGGTAACTCATCTAGCCTAGAGCCAATCTTAGTCTGGCAGAGAGCAGGTGTGGGGGAGAGGGGTGTTTTCCCATCACATGGCCCTCGGCCAGTGGGGAAAACTCAACCCCCCTTGGTAGAACCTCCAGATGATAAGGTTTAGGCCTCCTGAAGACCTCTCTGCTGTTGGAACAAATCAAATCAGAGTAAATCAGGAAAAGCCCAGGTTTAGTGGGTAAAGCACTCCTGGGCAATTACCTGGCCCCACAGAGAGGAGACTGGGACATGAAACCAGAAGAACCATGAGTCTGTTTTCTGGGATGCTGCTTATTATATCCCCTATGGGAGTTGTCCTGAGCCTCTCTAGGGGAGGAGCTGTGTTTGGTGGATCTTGAAGGGATGGGTTTAGGGAAAGAGATGGGGAGGGGAGCAGAGGTGGATCTTCCACCAGACTCCTCCCAAACATTCCAGACTCTTTGGTTATAGGGATGCCAGGGTGCCAGGGATTGAGGTGGAGCTCCCACCCAATCAAAACAGCTAGAAGGATAACAGGTTCAATATGACTTGGTAGTCAGTGCTGGTTGAAACTTCTGGAGTCTGATACTGGATAGTTTATTTAGGGAATATTTAAGTATTACACAATTTTGTAAAAATGTTTCCTGATGACAATTAATTCAAACCCATGTACACAATTAAACTTAATGCATGACAACATCAAAACTCTTTATAAAGTACACGTGACTTCTTCCATAGAGATGGATTCTATTGAATGAGAAATGATGTTCAAGATAGGATTCAGAGAGAATGACTGAGATAAATGCAGGACTCTGGGAGAACAAGTTGTTGCCTGGGTCATAGAGTTAGCACAGAGGTCATCAGGCTATAAACCACCTCAGCTCCTGCTTGTGAGACTGTCGGGGAGCCATCGTGGGCTGGCCACACACAGAGCACAGAATTCACCAGGCTATGTCCATTCCTTGCCTTCTGGGTGGAAAACAGGCTACACATCTTTCTTTAAAGAGATAACCCTACATGTTTAGCATTCCTGACTTCCTAGTGCTTATCTGTGAGCAAGAGGACTTTGTGCTCTCAACAGTCTGGTTGGTTTCAAACTAGCCAACTAACCACTACATTAAATATCCTCCATTTATCAGGATTTGTTGTTTCATGGTGGGGTATAAGCTTAAAATTACATTATTTTGACTACATGCATTAAAGTTATAGAGTTAAGGAATATAAAATCTCTTGGTAAGCTTGTTTGAAAACATTAAATATATATTAAAACCCAGAAATCCATGACTATTAAAACAGACTATTATCAAATTAATTACTTTCCTGAAATAAGAGAAGGTTGTGAAAAAGAACAAAATAATTTTCAAACAAACATGCTTTGATGTTATAAAATAAATCCAACTTTTTAAGAGAAAAAAAAATGGAAAACTGTAAAGTTCAATTACAGACTTTAATACAGGAAGTAGTAAGAAGAGAATATTCTGAGTGCCCAAGCCTTCTGAGCAGGCAAATCACACTTATTTCCTGTCTATCTCGGACCCACTGAAACTTCCAAATCATGGTTAACTTCTGACCTACTCTGAAAACAAATTATGTTCTTGCTTTTAAAAAAAAGTCTGTTGTTCCTTCAGAATTAGAAAATATAATAAAATAAAATGGGAACCCTAAACACTATTGTAAATGTTGTATGTCTACTCAGTATAATTACTAATGTGACCATTTATATAAAAATTCAGAGACTCCTTATTTAGCTTCCTCCACAAGACTCATACCACTGGAATTCACTAGATTCAGTGCTTTACTATTCATTGTTGAAGACCCAACCTATAAATTACTCTTTCTAGACTATATATTCATTCTATAGCCTATATCATTTCCCTTCCAAATCACGAACAATAAGTTATACACTTTCATGGTATTAGATCAAAAAGCTTGATCTGAAATGCAAGTATAGCAAGAAACTGGAGAGATGCCCAAGTGGTTAAGAATATGTACTGTTCATCTGGAGCATCTCTTGAGCATGGGTTTTCCTTTATTTGTCTTTACTAGGTGTAGAGATGAAGCCATGTCATTGTGTGAGGTAGAGGTCTTCTGTTCACCAGACTCCATTAGGTAACAACTGGAGTAGACTAAAGAATGCTTAGGTGTATATGACATATGCATGGAAGAGAAATATTTTAAACAAATGTTTTATCTTATTCCAATTACAACCTTGTAAGTTCTTAAAACCAACAGAACTGCTGAAGTACCTTGAAATCATCATCATAGTTACCCCATAATTGGTCTGCTACTTCTCAAAAACACAAACAATAAAAATTTTGAGGCACAATAAAGGTTAAAGGTCTTGAAGCACAAAATTATTGTTGGGTATATAATTAAATACGCTATAATGATTTAAGAAACTATGATAATCATTTGTAAAATATGTCAAAAATGGAATATGTACATCAATAAATATCAAGGTTAGGCTGCAGAGATGAATTTCTTAATAAAGTGCTTACCATAAACAGAGAGGACCTGAGTTCATCATGACCTACACAGACATACACACACACACACAAGCACACACACTCACTCAAACACACACACATACACACATACATACACACACAATTTAAAAAAAATAAACAAAAGTAAACACTGAGATTAATATAAAATCCCTGACTGGAAAAAAAAAGCTTCAATTGTATTTATTTTCAAATTAGTTCCTGTAAATCTTAACGTGTGTAAAATCAATTCCTAATCACAACAGACACATGTTTACCTGGCACAGAAAAAAAAAATTACACATGTGGAAATGATAACTTCCTTTAACAATGCAGTATCTTAAATAATACATTACTAAACAGCCAATACAGTATTAGCGTCTAGACATCACACCAACTTAAAAATGATACAAATGCAAACAACATATTTGGAAAGCATAAAATAATTACATTTAGCCATAAATGCAGTGGAAGATATTAATCATTTTCAGAGAATAAAAGAAGATTGCAATCTAGCATGTTTTCTCACATTGCCACAAATGACACTCACACTACTTCAGACCCAAATGACACTCACACTACTTCAGACCCAGACAGCTCTACTAGACACAGCTCTTGGAATTATCACCTTGCACACCGAACAAAGACACATAGTCTGTTCATGAGCCTGTGCCTTCCATTATAATCTAGGTTTTTTTCATTCCATTTTTGTTTTCATGAAACTCTAGAACAGTCAAAACCAATAAACCTCCATGTTGGCTCTGACATCAGATTTGGCAGGAAATTTTTAACACACGTGTATCTGGAAGTACACATGACGTGTATGTGTAAGTGACATTTGAAAGGAACATGTGAAACTTTAAGTCACACAGCTGTTTTGTCAGCTTTTCTACAGGAAGAAAATCTGGAATTTTTCCATTGATAATAACATATATGCCATAAAGCTTCAAAAACATTGTTCAAATTGTCCACATGTGAAAATACACATAAAACGCAAAATAACTCTTTTCAACATATGAAATTAATCAAAGGACTGAACATATGGAGAAAGGTGAGCAAAGCAGATGGCACTCTCCTTTCCCTAAAAACGCTCAGTCCCACGTCAGTTTCTCAATTTACACGTTACAGGAAGAAATGAAGCCAAGTTGAAATTTACTACAGCATTCTCTGTCTGCTTTTGTTGCTGTGAGGAAAACACATGAACATAACACACATACATGAGCTTTTAAAAGAGAGTAACATGTATGTTTTGTATATGTGTGAGAGTTATGTGTATGTATGCCTATATGCATACAAATTATAAATTTAAGAGACCTAGAATGTAATTAGAATTAATGTTTTATCTTCCTATTATCATTGACAACTCCCTAAGTGTTGAACACAGGGTTGCTTTCTTCCCTGGTTCATAGAAACACTCGGTCAAATGAAGCAGAGCTGTGACATAAAGGTATTATGAAACTAGGTTTACTTTGTTGTTTCTGTTTTCTTAAATAATATGAAAATTATGGAAAAGAGAAGGATTGGACTAAATAAGGTGGAAGAAAATATTGAATAAAATAAATAAAAAGCTTGGATTCTCAATGCTTCCCATTGTGAATGATTACTGGAAAATAAAGTTTAAATTCACAATAATATATTTTAGTGTTAAAACAAGGAAGGCTTCTAGATCATCATAATCTTATAGAGATAATATTAATGCCTGTTTTGTATTCAAATAAACTACATTAAACTATTAATGAAAATACTAAATATGAGATGATAAAAACCAGGAAATAATTATCAAAGGTTACTTAAAAGGACTTTTGCCTCAAACTGGAAATACGTGACTAGACGTCGATTGTAAAAAAGCTTCAAAATGTTATTTTAATTAACACTTCAAATTGTATGTATTTGCATTTGTATAGTTGGCCAGAAGACTTTTAGCCACCTCTGCCAGAATGCATTTTCCAGAACGCGTTTTGGAGATACAGTAAGGCACATTTACATTAGAAATGTGATGCAGGCTGTAGAGATGACTTAGTGGTCAAAACTGCTTCCTGCTCCTGATTAGTGGCAGGTTCCTTTCCCAGCACTGAGTTTGTTTTTTTGTTTTTTTTGTTTTTGTTTGTTTTCTTTTTATTGTTTTGTTTTTTTGGTTTTTCAAAACAGGGTTTCTCTGTGTAGCTTTGGTGCCTGTCTTGGATCTCACTCGGTAAACCAGCCTGGCCTCGAACTCACAGAGATCCGCCTGGCTCTGCCTCCCGAGTGCTGGGATTAAAGGTGTGCACCACCACTACCCGGCTCCAGCACTGAGTTTGTGTGGCTCATAACCACCTGTAACTCCAACTCCAGTGTATCCACTGCACTCCTCTGGCCTCCCTGGGTTCTGCATTCAGATGTGAAAACCCAGACACCCACACACAGATGCACCATTAAGAAGTAAAAGTAAAATTAAAAAATTAGGTAAGACCTAGATCGGCATTGATATGATTATGGAAGAATGGATGCTATGTGGCTCCTGAGGCTTCAACATGAGCTGTTGATTCCCTTTGCTCCTGCACTGAGGATCTTATTCTTAGAAATGTCCCATTATGATATGATAAATTTTCAGCTTTACTGTGAGACCTCCTGAGAAAGAATCACCAAGGAGACAGAGGCAGACTTCTCTAAGTATAGGGAAAATTTAAGATCATTCATTGAAATAAATGATTGCTTATTAAATCAAGAAAGTTGGATGTTTTGTATATGTAAATGAATCAGCTGGAACTTCAACATACTCAAATGCTTTAACTTTAATAAAGATTTAACTGATTTAAAATGTCAACCTGACAACTAGTATAAAGGGGACAACAGTCATCAGTACTTAGAATATTGACCAAGGTGTTGGTTTAGACCAGGTGGTGCTCATGGAGGAAACCGCTGGTTAGTTCCCAGCAGCCAAATGGCAGCTCACAATTGTAAGACAAAGTGCTGGTCTTATTAATAAAAAACCCGGAGCCATATATTGGAGTTAAAACTGAGAGATCAGAAAAGGAGAAAGAAGCCAGCCATGTCTCACCACTTGGAGATCCTCAGCCAAAGAGACCTAATTCCTGTATACCCACACCTATATGCCTTTCTGTTCTGCCATCTCATTTCCTATCTCTGCCCAGCTACATCACTTCCTCTTCCTGCTAAGCTCTGTTACTTCCTGTTTGTCTGTACAGACCTACAGACTTTTATGGTTAGTGCTGGGATTAAAGGTATGTTCCACCATGCCTGGCTCTGTTTTCAGTGTGGCCTTGAATTCACAGAAATCCAGACAGATCTCTGCCTTTTGAGTGACAGGATTAAAGGCATGTGCTACCATTGCCTGATCCCTATGTTTACTATAGTGGCTGGCTTTTTCCTCTGATCCTCAGGTAAACTGTATTGGAGTACACAGATAAAATATCATCACGTTTCCCCTTAGCGGTTGTGGGACAGGCGGGATACAGGAAAACTTCTGACTACACACACCTGTCTGTAATTCAAATTCCAGAGGTTTGGATGCCTCATTCTGGCATAACTTTGTACACAGACATCCATCAGGTAAAACATCCATATACCCAAAGTTATAAAACAATAAATTAAAAAATAATGACCAAATAAAAATGAGACATGACAGGAAAAAATCTCTTGGGGTAATAGTAGCAAAATATATTCCATACAGAGAGATCCATAATGAGGGGGAAGGCTAGAATTCAACAGTTAAAAAACTATAGGTACCTTGGGAATGTGAGAAGCCACACTATGAGTATTTGTGGATGTCATACTTAGTATTTTGAGTGTTATTCTCTAAGCTACTAATGAAGCTACTGAGTGAGTAATTGTGGATGGGAGATTAAGCTCTTTATCAGGAGTGAATTAAACAAAGATTGAGACAAAAAGAAAGCAGAAAACGTCTAAAAGCAATTTTTTCTTTCATTTTTCTTTATTAAGAAATTTTCTACTCACTCCACATGCTATCTACAAATCCCCCCTCCTCCCTCCTCCCATCTCCCAGCCCTCTTTCTCAAGCCATCCCCCATCCCCACATCCCCCAAATTGAGGTCTCCCATGGGGAGTCAGCAGAGCCCAGCACACTGAGTCTAGGCAGGTCCAAGCCCCTTCCCACTGCACCAAGGCTGTGCAAGGCACCAGGTTCCAGAAGCCTGCCCATAGACCAGGGACAGATCCCAATCCCCCTGCCTGAGTGCCCCCAAAACAGTTCAAGCCAAACTGTCTTCCCTATCCAGAGGGCCTAGTCCAGTCCCATGGGGACTTCACAGCCACCAGTCCACAGTTCATGGGCTTCCACTAGTGTGGCCGTTCATCTCTGCACATCTCCCATCATGATCTCCACGTTCCTCGCCTGCAGTATCTCTCCTCTCTCTCATCAATTGGATTTCCAGAGTTCAGCCTGGTGCCTGGCCATGGTTCTCTGTATCTGCCTCCATCAGTCACTGGACAAAGGCTCTGTGATGACAGCTAGGTTATTTGCTAGGCTGGTCACCAGAGTAGACCAGTCCAGGCAGCCTCTGGACCACTGTCAGCAGACCAAGGTGGGGTCAACCTTGTAGATTCCTGAGAACCTCCCCAGCACCCTGCCTCTTCCTATTCCCATGATGTCCTCATCTACCATGGTATCTTCCTCCCTGACCTCACACTCTGTCCCTGTTTCAGCTTGACCCTCCCATTTCCCTATGTTCTCATCCTCCACTCCTCGCCCTCTGCCATTCTCCCACACCTAGTCCACTCATGTAGATCTTATCCACTTCTCCTTCAGAGGGTCATCCATGTGTCCCTACCAGTGTCTTTCCCTGTTAGCTAGACTCTCTGGAGTTGTGAGTTGCAGTCTGGCCATCCTTCCCTCACATCTAGTATCCACTTATGAGTGAGTACTTACCATATTTGTCCTTCTGAGTCTGGGTTATCTCACTCAAGATGATATTTTCTAGTTCCAACCATTTCCCTGCAAATTTCATGATGTCATTGTTTTTCTCTGCTGAGTAGTACTCTGTTGTATAAATGTGTCATATTTTCTTTATCCATTCTTCAGTTGAGGGGCATCTAGGTTGTTTCCAGGTTCTTGCTATTATGAATAATGCTGCTATGAACATAGTTGAGCATGTGTCCTTGTGGTAAGATTGAGCATTCCTTGAATATATGCCCAAGAGTGGTATAACTGGGTCTTGAGGAAGACTTATTCCCAATTTTCTGAGAAACCACCATACTGATTTCCAGAGTGGCTATACAAGTTTGCATTCCCACCAACAGTGGAGGAGTGTTACCTTTGCTTCACATCCTCTCCAACATAAGCTGTCTTCAGTGTTTTTGATCTTAGCCATTCTGACAGGTGTAAGATGGTATCTCAGAGTTGTTTTGATTTGCATTTCCATGATGACTAAGGATGTTGAGCAATTCCTTAAATGCCTTTCTGTCATTTGAGATTCTTCTGTTGAGAATTCACTGTTAAGCTCTGTAGCCCATTTTTTAATTGGATTGTTCAGTATTTTGATGTCTAGCTTTTTTAGTTCTTTATATATTTTGGAGATCAGCCCTCTATCAGAGGTGGGGTTGGTGAAGATATTTTCCCATTCTGTAGGCTGTCGTTTTATCTTATTGACCATGTCCTTTGCTCTACAAAAGCTTCTCAGTTTGAGGAGGTCCCATTTATTAATTGTTTCTCTCAGTGTCTGTGCTACTGGTGTTACATTTAGGAAGTGGTCTCCTGTGACAATTCGTGCCAGACTACTTCCTACTTTCTCTTCTATCAAGTTCAGGGTAACTGGATTTATGTTGAGGTCTTTGATCCACTTGGACTTGAGTTTTGTGCATGGCTACAGATATGGATCTATTTGTAATCTTCTGCATGTTGACATCCAGTTATGCCAGCACCATTTGTTGAAGATGCTTTCTTTTTTCCATTGTACAGTTTTGGCTTCTTTGTTGAAAATCAAATGTTCATAAGTGTGCGGATTAATGTCAGGGTTTTCAATTCGATTCCATAGGTCCACATGTCAGTTTTTATGCCAGTACCAAGCTGTTTTTATTACTATAGCTCTATAGCAGAGCTTGAGGTCAAGGATCATGATGCCTCCAGAGGTTGCTAAAAGCAATTTTTAACGGTATATAAGGCAAAAAAGTAAAGGTAGCCTCAATAAAGTGATGGCCCAGTGCAAGAAGTCACGGACAGGTGCTGGATGGTTAAAGACAGGAATACAGCCTGAGATATTGGGGGAAGGGACAGAAGACAGAAGGCTTCCCCTACTTCAGATGAGTGACTACATTATAATTGTCATTAAAGATAATACATTGTAAAGGAGCATATTTAGAAAAGAAATGCAGCACAGACAATATGTAGCTAGGGATGTAAAAATATAAAAAGCTTATATAATTATGATTCTTTTAATTACATGAATAAACCTGAGGCTCAAGAAATAAATATATGTAGAACATTCTGATATCTTTTTCTCGGACAGAACCATAGCTGAGAAATTGGTTTTTTCTATACATTTATATAATTTTATCATTCTATGTGTATGCATGTGTCTGCATTTGTGGGTATGAATGTGGTAGGTATATGTCGCGGCATGTGTGTGGAGCTCAAAAGACAGTCTGGACTTCCACCTGTGTGAGACAGGGTCTCTTGGTTTCTTTATTTTTTGTTTTGTTTTGCTTTTGCTTTTGTCTGCTTGGTTTGGTTTTGGTTTTGGATTTGGTTTTGGTTTTGGATTTGGTTTTGGTTTTGGATTTGGTTTTGGTTTTGGTTTTGGATTTGGTTTTGGTTTTGGTTTTGGTTTTGGTTTTGGATTTGGTTTTGGTTTTGGTTTTTGTTTTAGTTTTGGTGGTTTTGGTTTTGGTTTTGGTTTTGGTTTTGGTTTTGGATTTGGTTTTAGTTTTGGTGGTTTTGGTTTTGGTTGTTTTGGTTTTTGGTTCCACTGAGGATCATAGGCTGTGTGGCCTGTGAGCTTATGGGAATTTCTCCCATTTCCTGTCTCTGTGAAATTACAGAAGTTTGTTATCACATTTGGTTTTTACTTAGTTCTGGAGATTCAAACTCAGGTTGTTGTCATGATTGTGTATGCCATCTTTGCAGCCACCATATTTATTTAAACTCTTTTTTTTTTTCACATCTGTCTTAGTTAAGGTTTCTGTTGTTATGATGAAACATCAGATCCAAAGGCAACTTGGAGAGGAAAGGGTTTATTTTATTCAAACTTCCATGTAACAGTTCATTGTCAAAAGCAGTTAGGGCAGGAATCTATCAAATAGGGCAGGAAGTTAGAAGCAGGAGCAAATGCAGAGGCCACAGAGGTGTGCTGCTTACTGCCTTGTTCTACGTGGCTTACTCATGCTGCTTCCTTATGTAACCCAAGACCACCAGTCTACAGTGGTATCACCCACATAGGCTAGGCCCCCCACATCAATCACCGATTAAGCTGATAGGTTAGCCTACAGCATGATCTTGTAGAGGCATTTTCTCAGTTGAGATTGTCTCCTCTCAGATGACTATAGCTTATGTCAAGATTGAAGAACCAAAGCACCCCCATTACAACCAAGCCCCTCACCCCAGCTTGAAAAAGGCCTGAGTTTCAAAATTCTCAGAGCTGCTGACATAGGTCCCAGGACAAAGTCAGGATGTTTGAAGGACTATCTGGTAACAACTGATTAACCCCAAAATACCCCAATGCCAGAGGTAGTCTATAAAGTTTGACAAACAGCCAGTTAAAACTACAAAGTAAGATAACACAGAAATTCTGGAAAGCCCCTAAAACTTGAGCCAATTGGAATTGTACCCGTACTAGCACTCCTAAATGATGTAACCTTGTGCTTTTTGCCTTTAAAATCTGAGCTTGCAGAGGGGCGGGCACCTCCTCCAGCCTCTACTTCGTTGGATGGTTTGACGAGATCCATGTCTCTGGTGGTTTCTTTGGGGGTCTCGCACCCAGGGCACAACAAAGATGACGTAAAACTAGCCGGCACAATACCCGTTGTCATTCAAATATATCACTGTTAAGCTTATTACTGATCCTGTAGATCATGCATTAATATCAGTTTATAAAATATTCCAACTTCTAAAAGTACCAGTCTTTAAATATAAACATTTAAAAAGTATCTTTAAACTAGCCAGTCTCTATTAAATCCAAAGACTTTATCATCAAATGTCTTCTCCAATTTCTTTCCTCAAAGACTTGAAATTCTTGTCACACAGGTCTTTCACTTGCTTAGTTAGAGTTACCCCAAGGTATTTTATATTGTTTGTGGCTATTGTGAAGGGTGTAGTTTCCCTTATTTCTTTCTCAGTCCTTTTATCATAAAAGAGCTATTGATTTTTTTTTTTTTTTAGTGAATTTTGTATCCAGCTACTTCACTAAAATTGTTTATCAGCTGTAGGAGTTACCTGGTAGAATTTTTGGGGTCACTTATATATATATTACCATGTCATCTGCAAATAGCAATACTTTGACTTCTTCTTTTCTACTTTATATTCCCTTGATCTCCTTGAATTGTCTCATTGCTACAGCTACAATTTCAAGTACTGTACTGAAGAGGTATGGAGAGAGTGGAAGGTTTTATCTTGCTCCTGATTTTAGTGGGATTGCTTTGAATTTCTCTCCATTTAATTTAATGTTGGGAGTTGACTTGCTGTAAATTGCCTTAATTATGCTTTGGCATGTTCCTTTTATACCTGATTTCTCCAAGACTTTCATCATAGAGTGGTGTTAGATTTCGGCAAAGACTTTTTCAGCATCTAATGAGATGATCGTGTAGTTTTTTGTTTCTTTCAGTTTGTTTATATGGTGGATTATATTGACAGATTTTCTTATGTTGAACCATCCCTGCCTCTCTGGGATGAAACACACTTGATCATGGTGGATGATCTTTTTGATGTGTTCCTGGATTCGGTTTGCCAGTATTTTATTGAGTATTTTTATATCAGTGTTCATGAAAGAGATTCATCTGTAATTCTCTTTCTCTGTTGAGTCTTTGTGTGGTTTGACTATCAGAGTAACCTCATAAAAAGAATTTGGCAATGTTTCTTCTCTTTCTATTTTGTGGAATAATTTGAGGAGCATTGGCATTAACTCTGCTTTGAAAGCCTGGAAGAATTTTTTCCTGAAACCGTAAAGGCCCTGGGCTTTTCTTGATTGGGATACTTTTATGACTGCTTCTATTTCCTCAGGGGTTATAGGTCTGTTTAAATTGTTTGCCTGATCTTAGATTAAGTTTGGCATGTGGTATCTATCAAGAAATTTGTCCATTTCTTTTAGATTTTCCAATTCTGTGGAGTACAAGTTTTTCAACTATGACCTAACAATTGTCTGAATTTCTTTAGTGTCTGAATTTTGCTACATCCCCCATTTCTTTTCTGATCTTGTTAATTTGGATGTTCTCTCCCTGCCTTTTAGTTAGTTTGGGTAAGGGCTTGTCTATCTTGTTGATTTTCTCAAAGAACCAACTCTTTGTTTCATTGATTCTTTGTTTCTATTTTATTGATTTCAGCCCTAAGTTTGATTATTTCCTGCCACCTACTCCTCTTGGGTCTGTTTGTTTCTTTTGGTTCTAGAACTTTGAGGTATGAGGTTAAGTCACGAGTATGACATTTCTCCAAATTTTTTATGAAAGCTTTAGTGCTATGAACTTTCCTCTTAGCACCACTTTCTTTATGTCCCATAAGTTTGGGTATGTTGTACATTCATTTGTGTTTAATTCTAGGAAGTCTTTAATTTCTTTATTTCTTCCTTGACCCAGGTTCAATTTCCATGAGTTTGTAAGCTTTCTATAATGTCTGTTTTGTTTCAATCTAGTTTTAATCCATGGTGGTCTGAAAAGATACAAGGGGTTATTCCAACTTTTTTGTATCTGTTAAGAATTGCTTTGAGACCGAGTATGTGGTCAGTTTTGGAGAAAGTTCCGTGAGGTGCTGAGGAGAAGGTATATTCTTTGGTGTTTGGGTGAAATATTCTGCAGATATCTGTTAGATCCATTGGAGTCCATAACTGGTTAGTACTGATATTTCTCAATTTAATTTCTGTCTGGATGACCTGTATTTGGGGCATAGATACACAGAATTGAGACTTCATGTTGTTGACTTTTTCCTTTGATGACTATAGGATGTCCTCCTAGATCCCTTTTTATTAATTGTAGTGTGAAGTCTATTTTGTTAGATATTAGGACTCCTATACCAGCTTGCTTCTTCAGTCCATTTGACTGAAAAATCTTTTTCCAACCCTTTACACTGAGGTAAGGTCTGTCTTTTATATTGAGGTGTGTTTCTTGTATGCAGAAGAAGGATGGACCTTATTTACACATCCATTCTGTTAGTCTGTGTCTAGCAAATTGAGACCACTAATATTGAGCAATATTAATTCTTGTTATTTTGTTGTTGTTGTTGTTGGTGGTGGTGGTGTGTGTGTATGTGGGTCTGTGTGTCTGTGTTTCTGTGTGTAACTTCCTTGGGTTGGAATTTTCCTTCTAATACCCTCTGTAGAGCTGTGTTTGTGGATAGATATTGATTAAATTTGACTTTGTCATAAAAAAATCTTGTTTTCTCCTTTTATAGTGATTAAAAGTTTTGCTGGGCATAGTAGTCTGGACTGGCATCTGTGGTTTCATAGAGTCTGCAAGAGGTCTGTCCAGGCTTTTCTGGTTTTTAATGTCTCCATTGAGAAGTCAGGTGTAATTCTGATAGCTCTGCCTTTATATGTTACTCGACCTTTCTCTTTTGCAGCTTATAATATTATTTCTTTACTCTGTATCTTTAATATTTTGATTATTATGTGGCAAGTGGTCCAGTCTATTTGGTGTTTTGTAAGTAAAATGAAAAAAAAAAAAACTCCCATGCTCATTGATCAGTAGGATTAACACAGTAAAAAAGGCCATCTTACCAAAAGCAATCTACATGTTCGATGCAATCCCATCAAAATTGTAAGACAATAATTTACAATCTTGAAAGAACGATACTCAACTTCGTATTGCAAAACAAACAAACAAACAAAATACAGGATACCTAAAACTATCCTGTACAATAAAAGAATGGTCAGAGGTATCACCATCCCTGATCTTAAACTCTACTACAGAGCTATAATAATAAAAACAGTATGATATTTGCATAAAAACAGACAGGTGGACCAATGAATCAAATAGAAGACCCAGACATAAATCCACATATCTATGGATATTTGATTTTGGCAAATAATTCAAAACTATACAGTGGAGAAAATAAAGTCTTGTCAACAGTGATGCTGGCATTACTGGATATCAGCATGTAGAAGAATGCAAATAGATCCATATCTATCACCCTGTACAAAATTTAAATCCAAGGGAATCAAAGACCTCAATATAAATCCCATTACCTAAAACCTGTTAGAAGACAAAGTGGAGAACAGCCTTGAACACATTGGCACAGGAGACAACTTCCTTAATAGAACACTAGTGGCACAGGCTCTAAGATTAATAAATTACTAATTAATTAATTAATGGGACCTCATGAAACTGAAAATCTTCTGTAAGGCAAAGGACACTGTCAATAGGACAAAATGGCAGTCCAATGAATGGGAAAAGATCTTTACCAACCCCACATTTGGCAGAGGGCTGATCTCTAAAGTGTATAAAGAATTCAAGAAACTGAACATTAAAAAGACAAATAATCCAATTAAAAAATGGGGTACTGAACTAAACATAGAATGATCGATAAAAGAATCTCAAATACAGAGCAACACTGAAAGAAATATTCATCATCCTTAGCCATCAGGGAAATGCAAATCTAAACAACTCCAAGATTCTATCATACACCTGTCAAAATGGCTAAGATCAAAACCACAAATGATGGCATATTCTGGATAGGATGTGGAGAAAGGGGAATACTCCTCCATTGCTGGTGAGAGTGCAAAATTGTATAGTCACTTTGGAAATCAATATGGCGGTTCCTCATAAAATTGGGAGTCAATCTACCTTAAGATCCAGCAATACCATTCTTGGGCATACATCCAAGGAATGCTCAATCATACCACAAGGACACTTGCTCAACTATGTTCATAGCAGCCTTATTTGTAATCTCCAGAATCTGGAAACAACCTAATTGCCCCCCAACCAAAAAATGGCTGAAGAAAATTAGGTACATTTATACAATGAAGTATTACTCAACTGTTAAAAACATTGACATCAGGAAATTTGCGGGCAAATGAATGGAACTAGAAAAAAAAATCATCCTAAGTGAGGTAATCCCAACCCAGAAAGACAAACATGGTAAGTACTCACTCATTAGTGGAGTTACTTTAATAACTGTAAAGAACAACCATGTTACAATCCACAGACCCAGAGAGACTAAGTAACAAGCAAGGGCCAAGCTGGGACTCATGGATCTCCCTGAAAAAGGGAAATAGAAATCTCTGGGTTGGACTGGGTACAGGTGGACATGAAAACTTGAAGGATCGGGTTGAGGCATAGGTGGAGGGGAACAGTGCTGAGTGAGATGAATGGAAATGGGGGCTTTACAGAGTCAGGTAGAAGCCTGATGCAAGGAAAACTTTCACAAGTCTACAAGGACGGCCTCATCTAAGAGTCCTGGCAGTAGTGGATGCATAGCCTGAACTGACCATCCACTATGACAGGATTGGTGACTACCCAATTGTCATCAGAGAGCCTTCATCCAGTGACTAACGGAAGCAAATTCAGTCACCTATGTCAAAACATTTGGCCATGTTCAGGGAGCCTTGCTGAGGATAGGGAATAGGGATCGTAGGAAACAGGGATTTGGAACTTCAAAGGAAAACCCACAAACACCACTAGCCTGGCTCATGGGAACTCACAGTATCTGAACCAACAACAAGGAAGCACGCATGTGACCAATCTAGGCCACATGTGTGACAGTTGTGTAGCTTGGTATAGCTGAAGGACTTCTGCCAATGGGAGCAGAAGCTGTCCCTGGTGCTTTGCCTGGCTCTTGGGAACCTATTCCTCATGCTGGATTGCCTTGCCCAGCCTGAATACAGGGGGGAGTGCTTGGTCTTATGTCAGCTTGATATGTCATGCTTTGCTGATGCCCATGGGAGGCCTGCCCCTTTCTGAGTAATTAGGGAGAAGGGATGAATTGAGGGAGGGCCTAGGGAAGGAGGGGAGAGGGAGGGAAAGGAGAGAAGGGAGATGATGATAGAGTCAGGATGTAAAATAAATAAAATAATCAGTAATAAAAAATAAAAAAAGGCCGGGTGGTGGTGGCGCACACCTTTAATCCCAGCACTCGGGAGGCAGAGCCAGGCGGATCTCTGTGAGTTCGAGGCCGGCCTGGGCTACCAAGTGAGTTCCAGGAAAGGCGCAAAGCTACACAGAGAAACCCTGTCTCGAAAAAAATAAATAAATAAAAATAAATAAATAAATAAATAAAATAAAAAAAAATCCAGAGACTCGGTAAACCTTCAAAAACCTCTTTAAAAGTTCAAAACCCATAATTTCGAGCTCTAAAAAAATTTTAAAATAAGTTAAATATTTTCTTATCCCAAGAAGGAATAGCCAGTGCACAGTTGCAATCACATCAAAGCAAAAACAAACCCTAACAATACAAATAACTCAAAGCCCATGACTGGGACTTACTCACAGTTTTCTGGGCTCCCCTAAATGGCTAGGGTCACTTTCACTTTTCTGGCTCCATCATCAACAGTACACACTGCTGATCTTCTAAACTCAAGTCAGGTCCACTCAGTTGCTATTGCTACTGCTGTTCTTGCCATTAATAACACTGTACTAGCATCTCCAAAATATTAGGGACTTCTACAGAAACTGGCCTGCATTTTCACCAATAGCCTCTCCTGGGCTCTCTTCATCATCCCAAGCCTCAACTTCTCTCCATGACCCCTTCATGCCTTCAATACCAGTACCACTGTGGAGACCCTTCCACATGACCAATTTCAGCTGCCAGCATGAGTGATCTTAGCCAGCTCTGGAACACAGCTTCTGTGTGCTGACTCTGAAGAAACAGTTCTCAGAAGATCTCACCTCAAAGATACTGGTCTCTTCTTAATCACTGGAAACTTTTTTCTGCTTCAACTGGCCAGCATTAATTATCCCAGTAAAGCAAATGTTTTACTTCAGTGGTTCTGATATCTTCTTAATCACAATTATTCAGTCCAAGCTAGCACAAAACACAGATTCTTTTTTTTGTTTGTTTGTTTGTTTGTTTTTTCGAGACAAGGTTTCTCTGTGTAGTTTTGGAGCCTGTCCTGGATCTCGCTCTGTAGACCAGGCTGGCCTCGAACTCACAAAGATCCGCCTGCCTCTGCCTCCCGAGTGCTGGGATTAAAGGCGTGCGCCACCACCGCCCAGCCGAAAATACAGATTCTTAACTCAAAGTATTCAATGACTCAAATAGTAGTAAGCGACTCTCAAATCTCCCTCTGGAACTTCGCAGGTCGTGCCTTTGTCATCTGCATTTCTCTCAACATTCTTATCTTCCAAACTCCCACAGAACTGATCATCAAGCTTTGGACACCCAATGGCTTTTCTAGAACAAAGTTCCAAAGTCCTTCTACAGTCCTCCCCCCAAAACAACACATGGTGAGGGCTGTGACAGCACAACCTCACTATCTTGGCACCAATTTCTATCTTTGTGAAACTTGCCCATGGTCATACCACCCACAATGGGCTGGGCACTCCCACGTCAATCACTAATTAAGATAATGCTCTATAGGCTTGCCTACAGGCTGATCTCACAGAGGCATTTCCTCAGTTAATGTTCCCTCATCTTGGATGACTATATCTTGTGTCAAGTTGGAATAAAAATAGCCACCACAACATCCCTGTTTACTCTTTTGTACCCTACTATTTTTAATTGAATTTACCTTTGTCGACACATGGAAACATAAAAGCTGTGTGTAATGGGATGTCATTGATTTACTCTTACATGTATTTGCTGTGCAATGCTTTAAATCAGGTTAAGCATGTCTATCTCCTCAAAAACACCTAGTTACTTTTATGTGTTGGCTTTCAAGCCAGAAGAATCATGGCTAAAACTCTTCACTTTACCTATTTAGAAATAGTAGTCAGTCAAATATTATGACTCAAATACATAAAAATTAATAATAGTGAAAATTAAGTACTCCAGAAGGCTACCTGGAAAACAGGACCCCAAGAAAGACACTGGGATCGCCCAATGACAGAGAAATGGAATGAGATCTACATGAACAGCCTGGACATGAGTGGGGGTAGTGAAGGGCAAGGGTCGAGGGAAAGAGAGCTTGGGGGAGTGGGAGATCCCAGCTGGATCAACAACAGAGAGGGAGAACAAGGAATAGGAGACCATGGTAAATGAAGACCACATGAGAATAGGAAGAAACAAAGTGCTAGAGAGGCCCACAGAAATCCACAAAGATGCCCCCACAACAGACTGCTGGCAATGGTCGAGAGACAGCCCGAACTGACCTACTCTGGTGATGGGATGGCCAAACACCCTAATTGTCGTGCTAGAAACCTCATCCAACTACTGAGGGATCTGGATGCAGAGATCCATGACTAGGCCCCGGGTGGATCTCTGGGAGTCCAATTAGCGAGAATGAGGAGGGTTTATATGAGCAAGAATTGTTGAGACCAAGGTTGGATAGAGCACAGAGACAAATAGCCAAACGAACGGAAACACATGAAATATGAACCAATGGCTGAGGGGTCACCAACTGGATCAGGCCCTCTGAGTGGGTGAGACAGTTGATTGGCCTGATCTGTTTGGGAGGCATCCAGGCAGTGGGACTGGGTCCTGTGCTCATTGCATGAGTTGGCTGTTTGAAACCTGGGGCCTATGCAGGGTCCCTTGGCTCGGCCTGGAAGGAGGGGACTGGACCTATCTGGACTGAGTCTACCAGGTTGATCTCAGTCTGTGGGGAAGGCTTTGCCCTGGAGAAGATGGGAATGGGGAGCGGGCTGGGGGGAAGGTAAGGGGGGCGGGAGGGGGGAGAACAAGGGAATCTGTGGCTGATATGTAGAACTGAATTGTATTGCAAAATAAAAATTAAAAAGAAAAAAAAAGAAAATTAAGTACTCCAGAATTAGAAACAATTCTCTTTTTTAATATAACAAAACAAAATATACTAAGATAAAACAAAAATAAGCACATCAAAAGTGGACAAGGCAAATCAACAGAAGGAAAAAAGCTCTAAGGGAAGACACTAGAATCGGAGATCCACTCATTCACACACTCAGGAGTCCCATAAAAATACTAAACTGAAAGTGATACTAAATATGCAGAGAACATGGTGCATACCCATGTTGGCCATGTACTTGCTGCTTCAGTCTCTGTAAGTTTCACATGAACTTTGCTCACATGATTTAGGGAGGCTTGTTCTCCTGGTGTCTTCCATCCCCTCTGGCTTTTACACTCTGTCCACTTCCTCTTCTGTGGGGTTCACTGAGCTCTGAGGGGGAGGGATTTGATGAAGATTTCCCATTTAGAGCTGTATGTCCCAAAGTCTTTCTCTCTGAGTGAAGTCTGGCTGTTGGTGTCTATATTTGTTCCCATAAGCTGTAGGAGGAAACTTCTTTGATGATTGCTTAATAAGGCCTGATCTATAAGAATAGCATAATACCCTTAGAAGTAATTTTACTAGATATTTTGTTTGTTTGTTCTAGAACAGTAATATTTGGTTTTACCCTAGGCCTCTGGGCTATCTAGTCTCTGGTTCTTGGTCACCAAAGTAGCATTTAAAATAAGTTCCATATTGTGGAGTGTTCCTTAAGTCCAATCAGATATCAGTGGGTTTCTTCCAGTTTTGTCCCACCATGGCCCTAGCATATTTTGCAGGCAGACCGATTGTAGATCAAAGGGTTTATGACTGGTTTGGTGTTAACATTTCTTTTTTGATAGCCTGCAGTGTACCTTTCTGTTCCAAGGAAACTAGAACATAAGGCTAAAGGTTCTATATAGGTATCAGCTCCACATGTTCAATGAGTTAGTGACTGTTGTCTTTTGCAATGGGGCCTTGCTGTCCATTCATGGAAAGCAACCTATTAACTTGGCAATTACCTAGGTTGTTTGGGGATTTCCATGGGACCCCTTTGGCCAACAACTCAGTTGGATGTATCCTAATACCAGCACTGGAAGCTTCTTTTGGTGACAAAAGATGGCCAGTTGGGACTCTGTCCCTCTCCTTATTTGGAGATTGTGTTAGGATTCCCCTAATATATTTTAGGAAGTTTCCACAGCATTGGATTTCCATACTACCATTCTAATGCCTCTCAATTCTAGATGTCTCCCCCTGCCTTCCCTTGCTCAACCCCAGTTCTCTTCCCACTCCTGACATGATCCTCCAATTCCCAAACCTCTATCTATGGAATTCCCAGGGGCCTGGGGGTTTCACTATATCCAGTGTGGGATATCTGATGGAAAAATATCCACATATACTGTGTTCTTATGTCTGTAAACTTTGTTTCTCTAAGACAAAATTCTATCAACACAACTATGGCTCCATCAGGCATCCAGGACGAAAATAAATATAGATACATCTCTAGATGTAACCAACCTTCTTATTAAATAAGAAACACAGAACCAATGCAAAGAAGAAAGCCAAGAGGTCAGAGCTAAGAGCTAAAACCTTACTCTTCCTCCTGCGGTGGTCCTACCTCTCCAAACCAGAGCTACTTTCTGTGTTAAAGTCCTTATATAGAATTTCTGTTCTACCTTCTCATTGGTTGTAAACCCAACCATATGACCGCCTCATCACGGCCTGTCTGTATAGACCTCCAGGTTTTCCATGATTGGTATTGAGATTAAAGGCATGTGTATCCAATAATGGCTGTATCCCTGAACACACAGAGACTTACCTAGCTCTGCCTACCAAGTGCTGGGATTACAAGCATACACCACCACTGCCCTGCTTTCCTATGGCTTGCTAATAGCTCTGACCCCCGGGCAACTTTATTTATTAACATACAAATAACATTTTAATACAAATAAAATATCACCATATACACCAAGCTCTTTATCTGTGTACTTTATTTCTCTGGGATGAAATCCTATCTACATAGTATCAGTTCTGTCCAGTTCCCTAGCCCATATTCTTGCTAACGACTAAACTCCTATGCTTCCAGCCTCATCTTCGTCCTCCATTTCTTCCTTCTCCATTTCCACTACTCTCTACTCCTGGAACTCAGAAAACTCTACCTGAGATCTGCTTACCCTCTACAGAACCTCTGTCTTTCTCTCTTTTCTCTCTGTTCTGGTTCTGTCTGTTTCTACAGAAAATGCCTGCCCTTTCTTTCCCTGGGCATGTGGTTCTCTGCCTCTTCAGGAATGTTGTTCCACCTTACACCTTGATATGTAAAAACCTCTTTAGTTCTCAGTCAGTTGCTCTGGAGAGCCACTAGGCCTCAAGGCAAGATGGTCTGAGCTTCATTTGCATAAGAAGCAAAGCTGTGCATCTCCAGTCAGCTTGTCTCCTAGTCTCAGCTGGGGGAGTCAGTAACCTAGAAGTTCAGTGGGTCTGAAAATAGTTGGGCATGCAAGAATTTCATAGCAGAAGACAGCTAAAATAAAGGCTAGATAGCACCAAATATTCATAGCAAATGGCTTGCCTCTTGACAGACCTTTGGCCAGTCAAAGTATAGCTTTAATACACAGCTGAATCTGTATGATATAATCTTATGGCCCACAAGATCCATCCTCAGTCCACTGATAAAATCTACAGGATTTTTCCCCTCCCAGGAAGATCCACGTGTCTTTATTCCTAGTCTTTCTTTTATACCTGACCTCTCTGGGACTATGAATGTAGTTTGACTATCATTCATTTAACAGCTAATATTCATATGTAAGTGAAAGACACCACATTAATCTTTCTGGTTCTGGGTATGTCACTGGGGATGATTTTTTTCTAGTCCCAACCATTTGTCTGCAATTTTCTTGATGTCATTTTTTTCACAGATGAGTAATACTCCATTGAACAAATATATCACATTTTCTTTATCAATTCTTCCACTGAGGGACATCTAGATTTTTTTCTAGTTTCTGGCTATTATGAATAGAGCTGCAATGTACATAGTTGAGCAGGTGCCTTTCTGGTAGAATGAAGCATCATTTGGTTATATGCACAAGAGTGGTATTGCTGGATCTTGAGGTAGATCGATTCCCAACTTTCTGAAGAAATGACATATTGATTTTCATAGTAGCTGTAGAAGTATGCACTCCCACCAGCAAAGTACTGTTCCCCTTAATCCACATGTGCACCACATGAGCTGTCATTTGTATTATTGATTTTGGCCATTCTGACAGATGTAAGATAGAATCTCAAAGTAGTTTTGATTTGCATTTCTCTGATAACTAATGATGTTGAATATTTGTGTTTCTCAGCCATTTGAGCTTCATCTGTTGAGAATTCTGTTTATTTCTGTATTCTGTTTGAATTGGATTATTTGGGTTTTTTGATATCTAGTTTCTTGAGTTCTTTACATATTTTGTGTAGTACACGACTTTAATCCTAGCACTTGGATGGCAGAGGCAGGTGGATCTCTGTGAGTTCAAGGTCAACCTGGTCTACAGATCAAGTTCCAATACAGTCAGAGCTACACAAAGAAACCTTGTCTCAGAAAAAAAAAGAAACAAAAAATATATCTATATATTTTGGATATTAGTCCTCTATTAAATATGGAGTTAGTAAAAAAAAAATTCCCATTCTGTAGTCTATTACTTTGTCAAAATGACAGCATGCTTTGCCTTACTGAAGCTTTTCAGTTCTTGGAATCCCATTTATTGATTGTTTCTCTTAGTGCCTGTGCTAACAATATTGTGTTCAGAAAGTCTTCTCCTGTGGCAATTACCTCAAGGTTATTCTCCACTTACTCTTCTATCAAGTTCAGTGTATCTGATTTTATGTTGAGGTTGTTGATCCATTTGGTGTTGAGTTGTATGCAGGGTGATAAGTATGGATCCATTTTCATTCTTCTACATGTAGACATCCAATTTGACCAGAATCATTTCTTGAAGATACTACCTTTTTCCCATGTATATTTCTGGATTCTTTATCAAAAAATCAGGTGTTCACAGGTTTGTGGACTGATGCTTCAGTCTTCAATTTGATTCAGTTGATCAGCATGTCTGTTTTTATGCCAAATACCATTTTTTAACTATAGCTTTGTAGTACAATTAGAAATAGGGAATGATGAAACCTCCAGCAGTTCTATTATTGTTCAGGGTTGTTTTAGCTATTCTGTATTTCTTGTTTTTCCATATAAAGCTGAGACTTGTCCTTTCAAGATCTGTGAAGAATTGTGTTGGATTTTTATGAGGATTGCACTGAACCTGTGTGGTGATATATTGTGTACACTAATAAACTTGCATGAGGATCAGAGGACAGAGCCAGCCACTAGATTAGACACTGAGGTCAGGCAGTGGTGGCACACACTCTTAATCCTATCACTAGGGAGCCAAAGAAACATCTGGATCTCTGTGAGTTCAAGGTCATACTGGAAACAGATACAGGCATTGGTAGCACACACGTTTAATCCCAGTACTGGGAAAAACACATGCCTTTAATCCTAGGAAGTGATGTCTGGACAGAGAAAGGTATATAAGATGTGAGGAAACAGGAACTCACTCCCTTGAGGCTGAGGATTTCATTGAGGTAAGCTAGTGGCTGGCTGTTCTGCTTCGCTGATCTTTCAGCTTTCACCCTGATATCTGGCTCTGGGTTTTTTTTTTGTTGTTGTTTTTATTAAAAGACCATCTAAGATTCGAACAACAAACCTATAGATTGCTTTTGGTAGAATGTCCATTTTTACTGTGGTAATCTTACTGAATCATATGCATGGGAAATATTCTGATGGGATATTCTGATATCTTCTTCAATTTCTTTCTTCCAAGACTTGAAATTTTGCAACATACAAGTCTTTCATTTGCTTGGTTAGGACTCCCCAAGATATTGAATGTTTTTGAAAATTTTGTGAGTAATTTCTCTCCCTGTTTTCTTTCTCAGTCAATTTCTTTGTATACAGGAATTGTGATGTAAATATCTGATATGAAGAATAACTGATATGCAACCCCCAAAAGGGTCTCAACCCACAGGTTTAGAACTACTGTAATAGAGGCAGAAACCTAATCTTGAACTCTGGCCCACACGTGTGCCATTTGGTGAGCATACTTGCATACACAGATATAGACACACACATACACACCACACACACACACACACACACACACACACACACACACCACACATCACACAAAGTCAGACATAGAGAGAGAGTCTTTATACATTATTTGTATGTGGATCAGAAAGTAAAGTTACGTAGATATATTTAGAGTCAGTAAAATCTTGATTTATGAAAATCTGCTTATCACAGGAAAACATAATCAGTATATTTCCTACAAAATTGATTCATTTTCTCCTTAATTAAAATTGATCCAGAAACCAATTATGAGACAAGGTCTCAAATTTATAGTGTTTTAGAAAAAAAATATAAACATGGCAAAGTACGAAGAGAAAATAGGACATTATGAGATAATTTTAAATTCAATATTGGGCATAAATCAAACTCAAATGGAATAGAATGTCATTTCTGATGTCCATGAACACATACTATAGATAAATACAAAAAGAAGAGAGAAAAAAGACAGGAACTGTCTTACAAACAAAATGCAATGAAATATTAAAAGAATATTGAAAAACTCTAGATACTTGCTAGAAGGTCATACTATACATACATTGTGACTTGTGTTAAGATGGTAATTGTGTGATGGGATATAAATAAAAATATACTAAGGAAGAAGAGGAATCACTATTACAACTGAAACACATTGATTTAGGTAAAGAATTATTAGCCAGAGAAAATGAGAAATACTTTTTGCATTTCTGCCTGAATAATGAGTTACTAGGACCTTTTTGGTTTAAAAGGCAGGAACCCAAGTCAATTCATTTTAAATAAAAAGGAAATATATTGGTTAAAACAACATGGAATGAAAAACCAAAATAGTTCAGAAAATCACAAGGTATATCTTCTTTTCCCATTTTTCTCTGAAAACTTGGCTTATTTTCCACAGCTACCTATAGGCACATTCCATATTGGGAAAATCTGGCTGTTATAATCCCAGGTCATCAGCATCAACAGAAAGAAAATGTTTTTTAATTCTTCCTTCAACTGTACAGTATCCCTAGGAAAGCATTCTGAATAAGCATCTGCATACATAATCATTTATGCAGGAAAGAAACAGTTCATTTTTAACTTGGTCACAGAGGCAACTCCTCTCAATAATCACTGTAGCCAAGTAAGCAGGCTGTGATTCCATGTATCTACAAGTTCATCCTCATAGACATGAATTAATCCTAGATATATTTAAAATTCTCTATACCAATCTTCACATAAAATAATAAAGTTTTCCTATCTGAAAACTAATGCCCATGTCCAAGCTGTTGTATTTGCCAAGATAAAATTATCAAGCTTTATCAAAAGTTAGCTTCTTGGCTATTAACTAAATTTTTACACTGTTCTCCTACATACCCAAGAGATTAGTTGGCATGTAAGCTTGTTAGCTACAAATTGCAAAGGAATGTTACTAAGGGCATCCTTGATGGACATTTGAATCACCTAATTATCAGCTACACAATGAGAACAGTAATTTGTAAATAATTGAGCATAGTATAAATAATTCTAAATAATAGCAAAGGCCCAAGAAAATTTAATTTGATTCCCACATGTGAATTACATGGGGATTTTTGTTGTTTCCACAGTTAGCACACACAAAAGTAAAGAGAAATCAAGGCTGGGAACAGCGTCTTGAGAAATATCAACCAGGGGATGTTTAAATGAAATTACTGAGAATAAGATAGAATTAACACATTATGGAACTCAAGCAGCAGGTGACAGAGTAAGTGACAGGGTAACAGGTACTAGACTCGCATTTTTTCCTCATGAAATTAAGAACTGGACAGACCTACACCAAACAAACATATCCAGACTTTGATTCTTCCCTTCATAACATATCATACCTCCCTTCCAGAAGACAGACTGAGCAAATCTCCCTCATAACTGCAATTGCTTGCTGTTTCCTACAACTTCTGAAACCACAGTCATGTGGAAGCAAACCCAAGCAGATTCAAGATATCTAAGGTTCACACTGAGAGTGGAGGAGACAGAAAAGTAGTGAAGAGAGATAAAACCAAGTTCTCCAAAGGGAACCATCTCTAGCCTTAGAGCTCTGGGATTTTTGCACACGCTCCTTGTGTCTATTGGCAAAAATGACATCAACCTGAGAAAAGACTGTAGGACTCAGTCACCTAAACCATTATCAGAGTTCACAAGGGAGTAGGTCCTAGAATGAAAACTAGTGACAGCAAGTAAACCGTGGGTGCTACAGCATGGGTCTTGGGTGTCTTTCAAGGCCCACTTGATAAAGGCTTGGTCCGTAGGTTGGTATTCTTGCCATATGGTGGACCTTTACAGGGAGCATATTCTCACTATATGGTGGACCTTTAGAGGGAGTGTACCCTTGCCATATGGTGGACTATGTAGGGCCTACTCACCACTCTCACATTTCCTGAGTGCTCTTGAGTAGGAGCAGCAGGAAATATTAGTTAGATGGATATAGAGAGGAGAGATAAAGAAAGAAAATACAGGATAGCCTCGTGAGGGCCTGGATCCTATTCCAACGGGACACTGACTGTCTCTGCCCTAGGGTATTATTTATAGGAATGCCAAGGGATGGAGCAAAAGACCTCCCCTCAGCACAGCCAAGTCCAGACCATCTCAGACCACCTGCCTGTGGTCCAATCATCCTCTCTATGCAGACCTGCTGGGTAAAGCCACTAGGAAACCTGAAAATGGTCTCCCACAGTGGACTTTTAGAAGGAGCTTCCGGGGTACGGTGAGAGGTCTTTCAGTTGTTGGAGCATGCCCCAGAAGGTTATTGCATGATCCTGATCCTGACATTTGTCCTTGTGCTCTTCACATCAGGCTGTAGGAAAAATAGAGCAGTTCCACCTCTTTCCTCTCTCCTTCCTGTTGTGCTGCCCTGTCACAAGCCCAGTGCAGGAGAGCTAACTTAGCATGTGGTGAAAACATGGACACAGTGAAGCCAAGTAAATATTTTCTTTCTACAAGTTGTCACAAGTGTTTATTAAAGAGCAAGAGAGCTGGCTAACACAAGGCAAAGATAGGCCTTTAGGAGAGGACCCAAACATCTGGTTCTTAATCCAAAGGCTGCAGTAACCCAAAATCTGTGTAGATTTATATCGACAGAACTTCATGAAAAATCAGTGAATTCCACCTCACATGCTAGTATGAGAACAAGAAAGACAACAAACACATAAGATAACCAACTATGCCATTCATCTCCTAATCATGTATTACTAGCCCTAGGAAAACCAACTCAATATTAATGTTTCCAATGTCAATATTTTGTTATTGCTCTTTAGAGACAAGACTGTGCTTTTGTAGCTCAGAATGGCATTAAGTTTGCTATGTATCCCAAGTTAACCTTGAACCCACACTCCTCAAGCCTTATTTTCCAAAAACTGGGATTATAGGAATATTCCACTACATCCAGCTCCAAATGTGAATTTTAATGAAGACAAATATAAATGAATAAAAACAGACCTATAAACGGCAGAGCTTATAAAAATTCCAATCACAAAGCTACTTATTTAAAAGACATATGACTACATTTTTTAAAAAGCCAATAAGAAGGGGATAAGGGGAGGGTTCAAAGGTTAAGAGCACTTTCTGATGTTCCAGAGGACCCGAGTGCAGGTCCCTGCATCTGCTTTGGGCAGCTCACAGCTGCCTGTAACTCCAGTTCCAGGGGATCCAGTGCTTTCTTCTGTGTTGCGTCTAATCTGCATCTGCAGGCACTACACTCATATGCACATGCTCCCTCATAGACACATAATTAAAAGAATAAATAAATCCTTTTCTAAAGGTAGAAAATATTTAAATAAAATTATGACATAAATTTAGAATATAATATGAACAATGTACTTGTATTAAAAAGTGCTTATTGAGATTAGGATTCAAGTGTGTAAAAGTGAAATATCATATTCCTTGATTGCTGTGGCGATTCTGTATGTGTATGCTAGCTTCAAAATGCAACGCAATATTAGGTGAATGTTTTGTGAGTAAATTATTTCAGAAACAATATTCTCTCATGAATTTACTTACCAAAGGGATGAATTGTGTATATTCTTTTTTTTTTTTTTTTTTTTTTGGTTTTTTTCGAGACAGGGTTTCTCTGTAGTTTTGCGCCTTTCCTGGAACTCACTTTGTAGACCAGGCTGGCCTCGAACTCACAGAGATCCACCTGCCTCTGCCTCCCGAGTGCTGGGATTAAAGGCGTGCGCCACCACCGCCCAGCGAATTGTGTATATTCTTAAACTTAACCTTTGTGCCCGGAAACCTAAAAAAACATAAATCAAAAACAAATCATTTTTCTCTCCTCTCTGAGAATGCCAAGTAAATGTAGGTTTTCAAGAAAGCAATATGAGTGTTTGAAAAGAAATAAACATTAAATCTCGTTACTCATTTGCTGGCACTAGATGTTCAAGGTGGTTCCCAAGCACACTCCAGGGAAGTTTCCCCACATCCAACCTATGCACCCACTTTGCTCTTAGATGAGATGATGGAGTCATCCTGGTATGTTGAGAATAAGCTGCACCTTCTAAATTTTTATAGAACTACATTATAGTGTTTGTGTTATAAACATAAGCTTAGTCTCACAATTCTGCAGTGACAAGGGCTGGGTGCAAAATACCTGAAGAGTTTCACAGAGAGCCCCTGAGGACACAGGGCATAGAGGGACTATCTCAAATCAAGAATTTCAAAGGTTAAGGGAGAGGTTAGCATGATAAAATAGGAAAAAAAGATGAAAAAAAGGAGACAAAAATGATAGATCTGAAATAATGTTTCTATAAGTATCTATAAATTCTCAAATGATACAGGAGAAAGTAAATAAAGGAAGGACAGAAATCTTAACAAAATTTAAACCAAACATGAGGAAAAGCAAGTTCTAATTTTGTAATTTAAAGTAAGTTTAGCCGGGCGATGGTGGCGCACGCCTTTAATCCCAGCACTCGGGAGGCAGAGCCAGGCAGATCTCTGTGAGTTTGAGGCCAGCCTGGGCTACCAAGTGAGTCCCAGGAAAGGCGCAAAGCTACACAGAGAAACCCTGTCTCAAAAAACCAAAAAGAAAAACCAAAAAAAAAAATAAATAAATAAAGTAAGTTTCATTTAACACAACAACACACTGCCTTCAAAATACCTATGCTTATACTCATAAACAAAAGAGATCCCATCCTTAATCATATCTGCCTTTCTGTACAATGGGGACAGAAATGAGTGCATGCTGTAGATATTGATCTGTATGCTGTCAAATGTTGCTCTGATTGGCTAATAAATAAAGTGCTGATTGGCCAGGAGCCAAGCAGGAAGTATAGGCAGGATAAGCAGAGAAGAGAATTCTGGGAAGTGGAGGGCTGAGTCAGGAGAGCCGCTGCCACCCACTGTCATGCTTCTCACTGTCATGAGAAGCAACATGTAAAGGTACTGGTAAGCAATGAGCCACATGCCAAGGTATAGATTTGTAGAAATGGGTTACTTTAAGAGATAAGAACTAGATAGCAAGAAGCCTGAGCCATTAGGCCAAACAGTTTAAATAATATAAGCATCTGTGTGTTAATTTGGGTCTTAGTGGCTGCAGGCCAGATGGGACTGGAGAAAACTCCAGCTACAAGTGCAGGATTCCTGGGTCCCCAAGATGCAGAAAATAAGCAATGGATGTGGGCCCAGCCTTAAACAAGTTACTTATAGCATGCCATCTAGTGCTCAAGGAACAGTTCAGACATGAAGGCAAGAAATATGTAAGAATCAGAAGAAATAATGAAGGGCTATGAACACTTTTTTTCTAGACTTGATACAATCATTATGCTACAGCCTCTATAATCATAAACTCTTATATTTTTGGTTGTGAACCTAGCCTTTAATGGCTGAGCCATCTCTACAGCCCTATAATCATAAACTCTTATCAACTGTAGTTAATGGCACTGGGCCCATACAAAAAGTAACCACTTCAAATAATCACTCAAGGAAATGGGGAGGGTCTCATGAGGAAGTGCTACCCCTTACATACCAACTACTGGCTATTGAAATGAATATAAAAATGGCCCCATAGGTTCATATATTTGCAAGCTTAACTCACAGCTGATGAACTGTTTGAAATGGATTAAGAGGTGTGGCCTTGTTGGAGGAGGTATGTAACTTGGAGTGGACTTTAAGGTTTCAATGGCCCAAACGAGGCCCATTGTCTCTCTGCCTGCTGCCTATGGATCAGGAGTTAACTCACAGCTACTTCTCCACCACCATGCCTACCTGCCTGCCTGTCTACTACCATGCTCCCCAACATGATAAAGTTGGATTAACACTCTGAAACTGTAACTAAACCCCCAATTAAATACTTTGTTTTATAAGAGTTGCCTTGGTCATTGCATTGCTTCACAGCAATAGACCAGTAACAAAGACAGAAATCCATAGATTTTAAGAGGAAAAAAATCACTGTCATTTGGTGTGTATCCTCTGTTGAGCCCACCAGCTCCAACCCATAGCTCTAAACCATAACCACGCAGATGCTCATAATTAAACTGATGAGTCACAAAACAAAACTAACACACATTCACTCTAAGGAGGAGATTTGTAGAGAGAGTCTAGGTGAGGGTGAAGAGGAGTCTAGGGATGTGGGAAGTAAGAGTAATCAGTATGTAAAATATACATATGTGAAATTGTAAAAAGTTTAACGTGTTTTAAAACTTTAAAAAGAACTTTATATTGACTATGTGTAGTGGCAAATACCTGTAATCTCAGCTCATGTGTCTAAGACAAGAAGATTATGCACCCCAAGCCACCTTATATTGTACAGAAAAGGGAAGAGAGAGAGGGGAAGAGGATTGGGGGATAAATAATAACAGAAGTCCCAAACCTGAAGGTTAATGCTACCATAGTTTCCAAAATACATGTAGGAGAATCTTTTAAAGATAGTACAGAAGAAACACTTGAATGCTTGATGATGAAATTTTTTTTCAAACAAGTAGTAAGATAAGGATCCTCAGGTTGAGGTAACCCATAAGTAGCAGCATGTAAGTATAATGCAATGGTTTTCATATATACAATACTAAAACTACAAAACAACAAAAATAATTTATAAACCCTAAAAAACAAGAAAATGTTAACCCCAAGTTCTCAGAAGAACAAGTTAATTCACTGCAAAGTTAGGTAATTTTTAAAAATCTGCAAGGAGAAAGATTAGATCTTAAAAATATTTTGTTCTTGTTCTGATGTCTTTGAATCATAGAGATAGTAGCAAAAACTCAGAAATAAGTAAGTCAATCAATACATTTTACAGGTGTGATTACATGTCATTTCAAATTAATCTGTAGAGTTAATGAAATGTCAATCTAATACACAAAAAGACATTTTACTGATTTTAATGAGACTTTTAAGGAAAAATGACATGAAAATTGAAGGAAGACAAGTTGAGAAGACAATTGATACTAACAGAAGTGGGGAAAGGAAAGAGAGTGGGGTGAATATGATTAAATTAAATAATATAAATGTATGACAATGTCATAGGGAAGCCAATTACTATATGTAATTATTATGTACTACTAATGATAAAAAATGTGGAAAATAAGGGTCAAATATCACTAATATATTTCTGAAGGATCACAGACTTATTAGCTCCATACCAATTTTATCAGAAGGGGCTTCATGAGACAAAAGCACTGCTAATCACTAGTAGTTGTAGATGAATTTCTAAACCATAAGAAACACAGAGCCCTAGAGATCACAGTGATAACCACCAACTAACCTTAGTTCACCACGTTGCCGTAGCTTCCCAAGAGAACTGAACCAGCTTCTTCCTGTCTAACCTGCATCTTTATTGCCTTGCTGTTCTGCCTTCTTGTTGGCTCTTAGCCCAGCCACCTCACTTCCTCATCACTGCCTGTCTGTACAGACCTCCAGGTCTCTATGGTTGGTACTGGGATTAAAGGCATGTGTCACCGCACTTGACTGTGTCTTTGAACACACAGAGACCCTGCCTGCCTTGTGATCTGATCAAAGGCATGTGCTACCACTGCTTGACTTCTGTTTATGGCTGGCTATGACCTCTGATCTCCAGGCAAACTTTATTTATTAACATACAAATAAAATATCACCACATTTCAGCACAAATAAAATATCACCACAAGTAGTATAAGTTGCAATGTAAGCAAAATTTAGGAAAGTTACCAGAAAATCTATATAAATATATCTTCAAATAATCTCAAATTTCTAGCAAAATATTCAACTTAAATACTATAATAGCATAATCATGGAATTCAATTAATGATTCACTATGTAAGCACATTTTGGTGTGTTACCACCATGGGTTGGTATTTGTGTCTGAGATATGGCAGTTAAAAAGGTGATGCTTTGGTCACTAGAAACTTACACATGGGATGCTAAGAGATGGACAATAAAGTAATATGATGACAGAAATAATGGAAGAAGCCTTAAGAAGGCAGGATGCTGTCCTACATAAGGTAGACAAAATAACATCTTGGAGAAAGTTACTTTAGTGAATAATTTCTTATTTTAACTTACTGTTTCACAATTATACACATGTGTATAAACTGTCCCTCAACCATATTCCCCTCTCCAGAATCCTCTCCTTTCCCCTTCTACTTCCATAGAATCCCTTCTTCTTCCCTGCAAGCCCCATCACCACTACTCCTACCATCATGTCCTTTGTATGGCCCACTATATTTAATTAGGGTTGCTTAAATGAGCACACCGAGGGGATTATTTTCTTAGGCAAGGGCTCAAGCAAGTGGCTGCAGCACTGATGAATATGATTCACCTCCTCCAGAAACATTAACTGCATGTGGTTCCTCAAGGAAGCATGAAGACTAAGCTTCTCCATCTCTGAAAGAATGTTGATAGTCTCAGTTTTGTGTGCTCTTGTTCAGGAACTACTACGGTAGGCTATGTTCTGTTAGTAGTAGTGAGAATAATGTGTTGCATTTATTAATGACAGACTGCATGCTCAGCTAGCACTGAGTTGGAAAAACCATTACCTATTGACTTGTTACCATGGGGAGTTGCTTCAGAAACAGACTAAAGGGCTCAATATTCTCACCTTAGTCCATTTATATATACTACTTGTTTTCTCTTTATTGAAAACAGATATTTTTATCACATAATATGTCCTGATTAGAGTTTCCCCTTCCTATATCATAGTTTCTCCCCAAATATTCTTCCATCTGGATCCACACACTTTATATCTCTCATTAGAAAACAAGTTTCTAAGAAATAAAAATAAAATAAAATAAAATAATCAACAAAGACTAACACATCAAAACAGGACAAAACAAACAGAAGGAAAAGAGCACAAGAGAAAGCACAAAACTAGAGACCCACTCATTTGCACACTAAAAACCCTTAAAAAAACTAAATGAACCATAATACATACTGTAGGGTAAAAATATTTCATATGTACATATATATGTATGTATGTATATATATATATATATATATATATATATATATATATATATATTCTCTAAATATATCAGTGTCTAGATACATAAATTTAAAAAATAAAGGAAAAGCCCTTACATGACATTATAAGACAATGAACTTCCAAGATACCATTGACTTTGTTTTCTGTTGGCCATCTACTCCGGGGCATTCAGCCTACCCTTAAGAGTAGTTTGTTTTGCCAGTGAGATTCCCTTAGAGGTAACTAAATTTCCACTTGCATGTGTTTATCAATTGGAGAAGGCTTCTGAGTTAGGGATGGGAACATGTGTCTACTTCTGTCATTTCTAGGACCCCATCTGGTAAAGGTCTCTCACTCACTGCATAATATCTGGCTATGGGTTTCTGATTTGATCCCATCTTCTGCAGAAAGAAATGTCTCTGATGACGGCTGAACAAGGTACTGGTCTATGAGTATATCAGAATGTCATTAGGAGTCATTTTATTATTAATTTTTTAGAACAGTCATATCTGGTTTTACCCTAAGTCCCTGTACTATTTAGTCTCAGGTTCTTGATTACCCAAGCAGTATTTGGTATGGGTTCCATCTCATGGCCTGGACCTTAAGTCAAATCACACACACACACACACACACACACACACACACACACACACACACATACACAAATGTAATATAATATATATATGATGTTTTTCCTTTGCCATGCAGAAGATTTTCAATTAGATATTGCTTTTTAGATAGATAGTGCTTCAATTTTGCTTTATTATGGAATGACTGATTTTCAATTGTTAAAGTTTTCCTTGGTATAGTAGTCTGGGCTAGCATCTGTGGTTTCTTAGAGTCTTTATCATCTGGTCAGGCCCTTCTGGTTTTTGGTGTATCCATTGAGAATTTAGATGATAATCTGACAGGTCTGCCTTTATGTGTTGATTGTTCTTTTTCCCTAGAAGCTTTTAATAGTTTTTTCTTGTTCTGTATTTTAGTGTTTTATTATGTGGAGGGTGAAATTTCTTTTCTGGTCCAATCTATTTGGTGTTCCATAAGCTTCTTGTACCTTTATAAGCATGTACTTCTTTAGATTGGGAAAATTTTCTTCTGTGATTTTGTTAAATACATTCTCTCTTTTTTTAAGCTGGGATTCTTCTCCTTCCTTTAATTCCATTATTCTTAATTTGTTCTTTTCATAGTTTCCCAGATTTCTTAGATATTTGTGTTGGGATATTTTTAGATTTAACATTTTCTTTGATGAATGTATCCATTTCTTCTATTCTCTGAAATTCTCTCTTCCATAGCTTTTTCCTGTTGGTGAAGCTTGCCTACGTGGTTCCTATTTGAATTCCTAAATTTTTCCTTTTCAGATATTCCTCATTTGGGGTTTTCTTTACTGATTCTATTTTTATTTTCAAGTCAGTTTTATTCATTTCTTTCAACTATTTGTGCTGTGGGATGTATGGCAAATGTGTTGCTAATTAATCAATAAAACACTGATTGGCCGTTGGCTAGGCAGGAAGTATAGGCAGGGCAAAGAGGAGAATAAAGCTGGGAAGTGGAAGGCTGAGTCAGAGAGACACTGCCAGCCACCACGATGAGAAACAGCTTGTGAAGATGCCGGTAAGCCACGAGCCATGTGGCAAGGTATAGATTAAAGGAAATGGATTAATTTAAGCTATAAGAACAGTTAGCAAGAAGCCTGCCATGGCCATACAGTTTGAAAGCAACATAAGTCTCTGTGTTTACTTGGTCGGGTCTGAGTGGCTGTGGGACTGGCAGGTGAAAGAGATTTGTCCTGACTGTGGGCCAGGCAGGAAAACTCTAGCTACATATTTGTGTTTTCCTGGGGTTTTTTAAATAAGGAATTTATTAATTTCCTCTTTCAGGGCCTCTATCATATTCATAAAAGCTATTTTAAGGTCTTTATCTTGTGCTGTAGCTATGTTGAAATATTTGGGGTCTGTTGTGTGGTAGGGTTGCTAGGCTCTAGTGGAGACATATTGTCCTGGGTGTCATCGATTGTCTTATGCTGGTATCTAGACATCTGGGTTCTGGTTGGTTGTAATTCTAGGTGCTCTTGTCTTTGTTGGGTGGATGTTTTGTTCCTTGGTTTCTGTTACCCTCTCTGGTTCTTAGGAAGGTTTGGTGGCTGTTTGTTGCCTGGTAGGAAATTCTTCCAGGATCCTGATAGGTGTGACCACTGGAATTCTGGATAATTTGTTTCTAGGTGTTGGGATCTGACCACCTGGAATGGGGCTGGGCTGTGCCAGGGCTTCACAGATCCAGAGGAGGGAGGAAACCAGGTTGTCCCACTGAGATCTGCTTAGTTCCCTGGAAATGGGGGCTGAGTGAGGCAGGATCACAACAGGCAGTCTGCTACAGAGCTGGGTATGAGACTGGGGGTTTGAGGATTGGATATGGAGGAGAGGAGGGAGGGGAGAAGATTTACAGTTAAGACTACCTGTTCCCCTGCGAGAGTGCATGGCAATTCCCAGGTGATTCCAGCTGGTATATATTATTGACAGTCCAGTTAATTACTATGTGTATTTTTCTAGATTGTTTCAGTTATCTTTGTCCAATATGTATTTATGAAATACCATTTTTATAAGCCATATTGAATATAAGTCTTTTAAATTAATAACTTACAATTTTATCGTTCTCAAAGAATTATTAAGCATATATATATATATGTTATTCTATCTTATTTTCTGAAATCAATACAAAATGAAAAGCTAGCAATAAACATTACCCTGTATCTAAATAAATAAATTGGAAATGCCATATTTGAATTTTCAAATTTTTGTTTTACAAGTGTTTGACAACAGGGTTGATGGAGGAAGGGTGCAGTATGAAAAGGGCAGCTTTCAAATGGCAGTACTGTAGTTGTTAATTCCAGCTCAGCTGTGAGAGGACATTCAGTACCATCCCAGATTACCATGTGGCCTGATGACATCGTTTCCCTGCTATCCATATGATCAGGAAATCCAAAGATTCTTAGAATAATAGAATTTTCAAAATAGGTTAATTCATTTTAGAAGTGTATTGAAAAAACAAATGAGCCACATATACATATAATACACTACATAACTTATTAAGAGGTCCAAAAAATAGTTAAATGCAGTTACTTTGCACTATAAAAATATATTTTATGTTTACATAATTCTAATTTGTGTTAATGTCACTACATAGTCTAGTGTATGTGTGTACGTGTGCACATACATATGATATATGTTATATATGCATATGTTATTTTCTGCATTATTGTAAGCAACTTAAGGAAAGAGTATTTATTTCAGTTTGTAGTTCAAGAGGATAATCACGGAATCATGGCAGGAAAGGTATGGTGGCTGAACTAGAAGGCTGTTGGTCACATTTCATTCATAATCAGGAAGCAGAGAGTAACAAACTGTTATGTTTAACTGTCTTTATTCTTTTTATTCAGTCTTGGACCCAAGATTATAAAATGTGCCACCCATACTAGAAAGGGTTTTCTAAACTTAAATAACTTAATCCTTCATAGACTTGTCCAGAGATTTTTTTCATCGTAATCATAAATTCTATCAAGTTGACAATCAAGATAAACTTTCACATCAGGCAAACAGTCTTTGAAATGTTAATATAGTATTATATACCTTAAAGTGTGGGGATATTGGTGGATTTATCTCTTCCTTCTTTATCTTCTCACTGGTATCTTCTTGAAATACCTTTACTCATTATTCAATTTCAACTGCCCCTGCTTTCTTTTTGCTAACATACTTTCTTTGTTTCTTGTAGCCAACACATGCACCATACCTACACTTACCAGGCTATGGAGCCCTAGAGTGCCCAGAAATGGCGTCAAGGCGTTCTACAGCAAGCTAATTCAGGAACAGCAGTTCATACTTCATATGCAGGTTCTGAGAATTAAAGTACTTAGGAAACTCTGTTCTGTTCATTGCAAATTCACAGATATGCCAGCTTTCATTTCTTGGTTTCTAGATTCTATTAAGTCTTATGAGGTAATACAAGTAATACATAATAATTTTCAAGCATTCATGGTTCTTTGATTCTTTGACCACATTTTTGTTGAATCTTAGCTGAAGGGTTAGACTCAGGTTCACCTATGATACATAGACTAAAAGGGAACTTTGCAGTTGATATTAGAGTTTCAACAAACATCATCAACTCTCACACATGTATAAGCAGCTACCCTCCTAATAGTCATAAAACTAAATGTTATTAGTGAAAAATAGTCAATTGGTATTCTGTGGATAGATACCTGTTGTATCAACTAGTTTGCCTCTTATGCCAATCACCAGAAATTACCTGTTACAAGTTTCACTCTTCCATGATTTCATTATGGAGGGTATAAAACTAAATTTCAAATCATAAGCATTCCTATCTAATATAGAATAAGCAAGGTGACACAATGTGGGACAGTGTGACATAAGTAAAACTCATAAAATTATTGATTTTTCTGGGACTAAAAGAAATTACTTGAAAGTCACAGAACTGTCCAGGCATCAGTGACTAAAAAGAAAAACCTCAACTTCTCTACATCAGAATGTGTTCCTTGCTAAAACTCCAAGCAGGTACGACTTTTGTTAGTACATACTGTGTTTGAATTTACAACTCTCTTTGCTTGGCATGGAGTAAGCTATGCTTTTTCTTTCTCTTTATAGAAGTGATTTCTAATATTAAATGGAATGTAATTTTCAACAGTGAATAATAGAAAAACTAATAGAATTTCTAAATTCTATTATCTGCAAAGTCCCTGTAGGAGCAGGTACAAGGTAAACCTAGAATCCATTGGCAGTCAGGCTATGCCACTTTACTGTGTACCAGGATTAAGGAGGAGCCATTTAAGGATTTCCAGGTGTTACAAGAGGATATCATCACAAAGTCTATACTTATAAAGTGATGCCTCTAGTTTCAGTGTAAAATGTGCAGTTGAAAGAAAGCATTCAATGGAGATACTCCCACAAATTAAGCACAGTCTACTTAGAAAAAAATGATGAAAATTTGTATAGAGAAATATTGGACAAAATTGAGGAAAAGATATTAAACTGGATGGTTACAAATGAACATAAAAATAAATATGAGATATAAGGAAGAGAGAGAGATTTATAGATGAATCTTTACTTGTGAATGACCAGGAGCAAAGAAAAGCATTAAGTTGTAAGTGGGGAATGAAGCTCCTGAATGCATTGACACAGAGAATTTGAGATACTAACAGAAGATTTTGATGGAAATGGGATACATGTGTGAACTCAGAAGAGATTTGACCTTAGAATGCAATATAATGCAATCAGCCTTGAAAAGTTGCACATGTATACTATCTTGGAGGAAAATGTGTTTGCAGCACAAAGAAGAAATATTAAACAAATAAAAATAGGAAAAATAAGAGTATTGAAATCATGTAAAGATTCTCTAGAAAAATGGAGTCAGTTACAATGCCAATTGCTGCCTAAGGGTCACGTGAGTTGAGACCTGGAAAAGAGTTGTCAAAGGAATTAATCATTTATATTTCTTTGATGACCTAAACCGGAGCTGTTGTGCCAGTGAAAAAGGAAGACAACCGAATGAAGCTAATCCAATAAGAAAGGTAAAATAAGGAAATGCAAATAAAACTCATAAGGCTAGACAACTGTATTACTATATGTCTTTGTGAAGAATGTAAAACGTCTAGAGAGATAGCGTAAGAAAGGAAGTTTTGGTAGCCATGCTTTCTTTCTAGCATGGAAGAACTAAGCATTGAACATGAACACACTCATGTATTTAGCTTACTAGCTACTTTTCTTTGGCTGTAACAAAATACATAACAGAAACAATTTAAATAATAATTGACTTAGTTTAGCTCATATTTGAGAATGACAATCTGTCAAGGCAGAGATTTCAGAACACTGACATCAAGAACAAAGAGAGAAAGGCAACGGTCAGGGAAAGATGTTCCTAAACGTCCATCTGAGCGGTGGATCCCATCAGAATCATCTAGTAGCTTTGCTTACAATATTATGACATTATTGGTCTTATTCCTAATTCCTCCCATAAAACAGTTCCAACAACATCATTTAACCCTAAATTTCACAACTTGCCCAAACAGCACCACTATCTGTTTATAAAATTCTCAACAAATGATTGTTTTCAGGGAACATTAAATATCCAAACTAGTGACCAGATTCTTTAATCCTTCTTTCTCCCCAACAAATTATAAAGTTACTATTACAATTATTCATATGAGGACAGTGAACTGAAGAATAGTTAAGTATATTTCAAATATGTGAGTGAAAGTTCCCAGACAGACATTGAACTTTAACTGAACCTTCTGCGAGGCTGACTAACTGATTAGAGCATCAAAGATTGTGGAGAAGTTGGAATGCTGCAGATCTAGAGCCTAATACAATTTAATCTTGGGTTATCTTTAGTCCCTAAATAAACACTCATTGTCCACTTCCATGTCTGACCTACTATCCTATGATTAACAGACAGAGGTTTTGGAATGCATTACCTTAAAAAAATCATTTCTACCAATCAAAGAAAAGCATGTTACCATATAGAATCTGAGACCTATAGCTGGAATTTCTCCAGTTGGTATCTCTTTCATACTTCATTTTGATGAATATGCAAATATTTTATTCATAAGTAAGATGAGAGCATGAATGTTCATTTTTAATCCATCATTCAAAAGAATTATAATATACAGTGGAAATATCAATGAACACAAAGAACAGTAGAAGTGATATATGTATATATATATATATATATATACATATATATGTAATCAACAACAGCATTTTTCTACTTTTAATTGATACAAAGGTAAAGTTTCCGAACTATGATAATACACACCTCTTAGCAGTGGGCATTTTCTTCATTAGTGATTGATGTGAGAGGACCCAGTTCCCTGGGGAGAAGCACACCTGGGAAACAACAATATAGAATGTTTAATTACAACCAACAATCAAATTGGCCTAACTGACATTCATAAACAAATACCTAAGAACAACATAGGGCATATTTTTACATCCAACATTGACCCATACAGACCAAATTCTCTGCAACCAATCAAATCGCAAGCACTGGAAATGATATACAGTATGTTTTCCTGTTTACAACAGTTTAAACAAAAACAAACCTAATGCAATATAACCCTAAATATTTAGAAATTTCTATAATCACAATAAACTCTAAGCAAGCAGAAAAATAGTAAATAAAAGTATAAATTAATTAATTTAAACATATTAATGACAACAAACCCATAAAGTCATTTGTGGAACTCTGTATCCTACAGGTGCCTTAGTCTTACCTATCTTAAAGTCAAAGCTACTGTGCTTGTGCCCCCAAAAACCCTTAGGAGATTTGGGTAAGTGCTCTTCCCTCATAGCAAGGCAGGAGTGGTCAAAGGCTCAAATGACTCCATGCAGCCTTCTCTCTCCAGATAATATATAACAATACACAATTACTGGGGAGAGAAGAGTGATTCTTCAGTGGTGTAGCTGCCCGTAAGTGACCCATGTTCCTATAGATCAAGAATGTCAATGGTCCATGCTGTTTTCCTCATGGCCTAGAAACCTGACTGGGACACACAAGAATGGAGAAATGACAAACACTGAAGAAACAGTGACAGATATACACACAGAAAAGCTGTGATGGGGTAGACTGTACTCCATAGGATGGAGGATAGGTATTGAGCTAAGAAACCCAGCATGACTATTAAACAGCACAAGAAGGGGAGTTTGTCTAGTTTTGGCAGAGAGTCTTCGCAGAGGAGCAATCTCAGGCTGTAAACATCTAGGAAGAGGAAGCTGTGGTTGATAGTTTCTGTGTACACTGGTTTCAGCTAAATGTCAATCATTTTTTAACACCTATGCTCCAAAAAGAGAAAAGTTTTGTCTTTTTCTGAGCTTCAGGCAGGGAAGGTTTTTCCATTTCCACACATCCAAAGCATTGGGGTCCTTGACACAGCTTTATCTATTTCAACAGTGTGTATTCAACATTTTGACGTAGGACTTCATCCACTCCCCACAGTGTGCCAAGCTAATGGGTACAATCATTTCTGTGGTCTATTTTTCACAACTATTTAAGCAGAATAAATAGTTCTCTACATATTCCCAAGAATAGACATGTAATATCAATAGCATGAGATGGTAAACTCTTTTTCCCTTAGCTGAAAGAAATGGCATACCATTAGATAGAATGACTGAAGAGAGAGAGAGAGAGAGAGAGAGAGAGAGAGAGAGAGAGAGAGAGAGAGAGAGAGAGGAGCAATTTCAGAAATAAAAATAGGGCATAAATATTAGAATCATGAGTGATGAGTGAGAAGTAAAGACTGTGAAATGACTGTAGTGCTGTGAAATGCAGTTTAACTTGAACTCCCAATTTTGATAGTAATTCAAAATTAGAAAGAAGCCATATAGTCATCAATGAACAGGTAAGTCAATCATAGTCCATCCACACAATGAAAATATTGGCAAATAGATAACTAAATAGTAAGCAGACCAAAAAAACTTGATTCATGCAATCAACATGTTACTCAGAAATGCTGAGGTAAGCGAAGGCAGCAGATATAGAGAGCTATAAACTTTGCAAATGCATCTATATGACATTCTATTCTATAAAAGTCAAAATGATACAATTAGTTGAGGTAGGACCAAGCCCCCCACACACACACATCTAGGCTGAGCAAGGCATCCCACCATAGGTAATGGACTCCAAAAAGCCAGCTCATGCACCAAGGATAAAACCTGATTCCATTGCCAGGGGCCCCTCAAACAGACCACGCTACACAACTGTCTCCCATGTGCAGAGGCCCTGGTCCAGTCCCGTGCCTGTTCCACAGCTGTCGATCTAAAGTTCCTAAGTTCCCACTAGCTTGGTTCAGTTGTGTAGATTCCCTTTTGGAAGAGGGGATGGGGGGGTGGTTTGGGGAGGGGGAAAGGTTGAAGAGGAGCGGTAGGAGGGATGAGTGGGGGATCTGTGATTGGTATGAAAAATGAATAAAAAAATTTCTTAAATTAAAAAAATAAAAAAGAGTATAATATTCCAGTAAAAAAAAATTAAATGATGGGCTCTGAGATTGGATAAGTAATTTTTGGAAATAGATTCATCTTATCTGTTTTTTAGTTTATATTTACAAGTGCCAAGAATATCTATTTTGGTGAAGACTATGTTTGTGATCCTCATCCACATTATTGTCTGCAGCTCCAATACTTTTTTCATTCATTATTTTGTATTTTCCTGCTACAAGTCTGCCAAACATACTTACGAAGTTGAGTATTTCTGCCACACTCACATTTTAAAATTATAACTTAATCTAATTTAATAAAAAATTTATTTAAGTTTGGATTATGACATAAAATCTATGTGGGATTTTCCTTTAAAAATCATCTCTTAAATAGACACCCAAACCATGTATCTTTCTGTAAAATAAAAAAATTAATTTATTTTCATTATTTTCCATGTTTGAGTTTACTCTGAATTATTATCATATCCATCACCACCATCCTGAACTCAAATTTGTTTTCTATAGAATTTCTTTTCCTTTCTTTTTTTAAATAAATTTATTTATTTATTTGTTTTGTGTCCCAGCCAAAGTTTCCCCTCCTGCCTCTCCTCCCAGCCCCTACCCCAGCCCCTCTGTTCCCACCCCCCAATCCACTCCTCCTCTGTTCTGTTTAGGAAAGGGTGGGTCTCCCATGAGTATCAACAAAACACAGCATATCTAGTTGCAGTAAGACTAAGCACCTCTCCACGTATTAAGTCTGGGCAAGGTGACCCAGTATGAAAAGTCAGGTTCCAAATGTCAGTAAAAGGGTCAGAGACAGCCCCTATTCCCACTGTTAGGAGGCCAGGGATTTCTTTTTCTTGATTTATCATCTAAGTTAAAGTTCAAGACACTGTCATTTTTCCCATTTCTGAAATCCCACTGGATTTCAGACTCTTAATCTTTTATACCACAGCATCTTTGAATTTCACACACACACACACACACACACACACACACACACACACACACACAGAAAGATTATGTTTCTATTGAACAAAGAAAAGCAGTTTCCTCTCCCTTCAAATGCAGTATAGATAATAAAAAATTCTACCAAAACACCGAGTACAGCAAATAACTTATCACATTCTTGAGTATATTGTTTTCAGTTGTTATGGGAAACATAGTCTTATACACGTGAGTTCACTTTATATTTGTTTAATTTTTTTGAGAGTCATATATGAATACTATTTTATATCATTTCCACTCTTCCCTCTCACTGCTTAATTCCTCACATAGGCCCCAAAACTCTCCCTCAAATTCATGACTGCTTCTTTAGCTAATATACATAATATATATTTTATATAATACATACACAATATATATTTTATATAATAAACATACACCCATAAAATCTGATAAGTCCATTTAACATTGCCCCTATTTATATGTGTTTAGGAATGACTGCTTGGCATACAATAACCTATTGGGGGCATCATTTCTAGAGAAGACTGATTCTTACTCTTACAGAGGCCATTTATTGTCTGAGCTCTTCAATTAGAGGCAGGGTCTTGTGAGATTTACTCCCTTCTATATTGGCATGTCAGCGATGTTTTCATTGTTCAGGTCTTTTTACACACCATATTGCTGAGATTTCTTGGGTGAAACTTCCCTGTCATATATAGAGGATACACTTTCTCGAACAATACTTAATTTTAGATGGAAAAACAAAAAACCTAGGATAGCTAAAAGAATCCTGTGTAATAAAGCAACCTCTGGAGGCATCATGATCCCTGACCTCAAGCTCTACTACAGAGCTATATTAATAAAAACAGCTTGGTACTGGCATAAAAACCAACATGTGGACCAATGGAATCAAATTGAAGACCCTGACATTAATCTGCACACCTATGAACATATGATTTTCGACAAAGAAGCCAAAACTGTACAATGGAAAAAATAAAGCATCTTCAACAAATGCTGCTGGCATAACTGGATGTCAGTATGTAGAAGATTGCAAATAGATCCATATCTGTCACTGTGCACAAAACTCAAGTCCAAGTGGATCAAAGACCTCAACATAAATCCAGTTACACTGAACTTGATAGAAGAGAAAGTAGGAAGTAGTCTGGAATGCATTGGCACAGGAGACCACTTCCTAAATATAAAACCAGTAGCACAGATACTGAGAGAAACAATTAGTAAATGGGACCTCCTGAAACTGAGAAGCTTTTGTAGAGCAAATGACATGGTCAATAAGACAAAACAACAGACTACAGAATGGGAAAAGATCTTCACCAACCCCACATCTGACAGAGGGCTGATCTCCAAAATATATAAAGAACTCAAAAAGCTAGACATCAAAATACTGAACAATCCAATTTAAAAAAAATGGGCTACAGAGCTTAACAGAGAATTCTCAACAGAAGAATCTCAAATGGCTGAAAGACATTTAAGGAATTGCTCAACATCCTTAGTCATCAGGGAAATGCAAATCAAAACAACTCTCAGATACCATCTTACACCTGTCAGAATGGCTAAGATCAAAATCACGAAAAACAACTTATGTTGGAGAGGATGTGGAGCAAAGGGAACACTCCTCCACTGTTGGTGGGAATGAAAACTTGTACAGCCACTCTGGAAATCAGTATGGTGGTTACTCAGAAAGTTGGGAATAAGTCTTCCTCAAGACCCAGTTATACCACTCTTGGTATACCCAAGGAATGCTCAATCTTACCACAAGGACACATGCTCAACTATGTTCATAGCAGCATTATTCGTAAAAGCAAGAACCTGGAAACAACCTAGATGCCCCTCAACTGAAGAATGGATAAAGAAATTGTGGCACATATACACAACAGAGTACTACTCAGCAGTAAAAAAAAAAAATGATATCATGAAATTTGCAGGCAAATGGATGGAACTAGAAAATATCATCTTGAGTGAGGTAACCCAGACTCAGAAGGACAAACATAGTATGTACTCACTCATAAGTGGATACTAGATGTGAGGGAAGGGATAGCCAGACTGCAACCCACAGCTCCAGAGAGGCTAGCTAACAGAGAAAGACCCTGGGAAGGACACATGGATGAACCTGCAAAAGAGAAGTGGATGAGATCTATATGAGCGGACTGGGTGTGGGGCGGTGGCAGAGGGCGAGGAGTGGAGGATGAGAACATAGGGAAATGGGAGGGTCAAGCTGGAACAGGGACAGAGTGGGAGGGCGGGGAGGGAGATACCATAGTAGATGAGGACATCATGGGAATAGGAAGAGGCAGGGTGCTGGGGAGGTGCTCAGGAATCCACAAGGATGACTGTACCTTGGTCTGCTGGCAGTGGTCCAGAGGGTACCTGAACTGGTCTACTCTGGTGACTGGTCTAGCGAATAAGCTAGCTGTCATCATAGAGCTTTTGTCCAGTGAGTGATGGAGGCAGATGTAGAGATCCACCGCCAAGCACCAGGCTGAGCTCTGGGAATCCAATTGATGAGCAGGAGGAGGGATTCTGCCAGAGGGGGTCATCAAGATCATGATGAGAGAACGTGCAGAGATGACCGGCCACACTAGTGGAAGCCCATGAATTGTGGACTGGTAGCTGTGGAGCCCCCGTGGGACTGGACTAGGTCCTCTGGATATGGAAGACAGTTTTTTTGGCTTGAATTGTTTGGGGGTGCACCCAGGCAAGGGGATTGGTATCTGTCCTTGGTGCATGGGCAGGCTTTTGGGAATCTGGTGCCTGTGGTGTGGCACCTTGCTCAGCCTTGGTGCAGTGGGAAGGGGCTTGGACCTGCCTAGGCTCAGTGTGCTGGGCTCTGCTGACTCCCCATGGGAGATCTTGATTTTGGGGATGTGGGGATGTGGGGATGTGGGGTGGCTTGGGACAGAGGGCTGGGGGTGGGAAGAGGGAGGAGGGGGGATCTGTGGGTGGTATGTGAAGTGAGTAGAAAATTTCTTAATAAAGAAAAATAAAAAAAGATACACTTTCTCAGTAAATGCCCTTGTTTTCTGGCCCTTACTATTCTTCACCCCCTCTCATGAACTATTCTCTGAGCTTTCAGTGTAGATGTTATGTTGTAGATGTAGCAGTTGTGGCTAAGCATTCTACAGTCAGTCGTTCTTTGCACTTTAACCGGTTGTAGATTTCCGTAATCGTATCCATCTGCTGTGAAAAAGAAGTTTCTTTGATTAGAGGTGGGAGATTCATTCATCTGTGGGTAGAAGGATATGTATTTAGAATGCAGTTATGAATTATATTGGTTTATGAAAATGGTAGTAGTAAGTTCTCTTCTCTAGGGTCCATGACCTTATCAGCCATAAATAGTTGGCTAGGTTTATAGTACTAGACATGAATTCTCCCCTGTTGAACAGGCCTTAAGTCAAATTAGGTAGCTGTTGGTTACCCCCAAGATTTGTTTCACATCTTGCCATGTTGGTCATTGTTGTGGCTTATAGGTTGGGCTGTTGATTGCTTTTCTTCCTTAGAAGCTTGAATAATATTTCAGATAATATGAGAACTAATCTTCAGCAAAGAGACTCCCAGCTCAGTTGCAGTTTGAATCTTCGAAACCCTGTCTCCAAACTGTGTGGCATCTTCAGCAACAGGGACTTACCTTGAAATGAGGGGAAGCAACCAAGGGAAATAGCAGTAGTCTATATTATCTTAATAGTCTCTTCCATTCCCCTGACCAACAACTTGAAGATCTGTTTCCCATGCATGCCACTTGTTAGTCTTGGCTCTTGGCTCTTGTACATACATACATACATACATACATACATACATACACATACACACACATATGTATGTATATATATATATATACACTTCACTATGTATATGTGTGTATGTATTATACTTGTATATATTACATATGTAATAAGTAAACAAAATACGTTTTTCTATAGCTTTTCAAACATCCTTAGTGTCATTTACCCCTCCTTCCTCCCTCACTCTCTGAATTGATTCCTTTCCTACCTTCCCAGTTACCACCCCCCATTTCTCCAATTTATCCAGCAATAGCAGCTTTTTCTTAGTATCCTCCTCTCTAGAACTACTTCTCTCACCACCCACGGTTTCTTTTTACTTCCGCGGTTTCAGGGGTAACTCCATTTAAAGCTACATATTTAGGAGTGAGAGCTAGGAAACAAATAAGAAAACATAGGACATTCGGCTTTCTGTGTCTGGGTTACCTCCCACAGTATAATATTTTAAACAAAGAATTGTGGTAAGATAATAATCAGAAAATCTCTTGGACCACCTTTTAGTGAAAGTTTCTGAGTCTTGGAAACAAGCACACACCAATGAAGAATAGTTAAATTGAAACTTGATTGAATATTGAGTTTTTTCATTTTATTGTGGCAGTAAAAGTCATGTCATGAATACCCTATTTATTCTTCCATATAAGGATGCTCCTAATTAATCTCTTATTCTAAAGTCACAGTATTATATAAGTGCCTGCATTATTTCATGACATTGAATAAAGCCCAGAAGCAGGTTCCTGTGGCCTAATTAATTTTTTTAAAGCCTTTCTCTCAGCAGGATGCTGCCTACCTGGATGTTTGAATGAAAGGATATTAATGAAGCTGCAATGCAGATGAATATATTGAAAGTGATGAAGAATTTATTAGGAAGACAGACATCATGGCTGTGCAGTATATGAGGCATAAAACTGCTGTAAGTAATGACAGAGTGTAGTTTAGGCAAGTAATGGGCAGCAGAGCTACAAAAAGAGAGCTTGGAGATATATTATTTAGTAATAAAGTTCCCATAAAATTTGAAATATGAGGTGAAAAGATTAACATGGTCATACAAGTCATCTTTAATGTTCATAGCCAAGTTCTGCCTTTTAGAAAAAGTAAACTGAATTTATGTCTGTGACAACATGCAAGTAAAAGCCTTTATTTATATGTTTCATGCAAATGACTGCAGACCTTTGGATTGCAGTTACCAAAATAATGTACAGGAGCACTTGAATTCATTACATTGACATTGGATCAGGGCTATATTTCTACCCATCAAAGAGCTAGCATCTGAAGGTCATGTCACCAAGCAATAGACCATGCAGACCTGACCCCAAATCAACACACCTAAAATTTTCTGCTTTGCGTTTCCCTTTTAACTGAATATGGATGTGTTGTTGTTTACTCTGTATTTATACTTTAGTGGTTTTCCTTGACATCTTCCATGTGTTACCTCACCGTATTCCCTTCCACAAAGATAAGTAAGGCTCCACTGTAGATGGTGAGCTTTGGTAGAAGGTGACCCTCTTAAAAGCTTGACAATCTCTTAGCAGTTGGGCAACCTTGACCAGAACATTAAAGGTGTTTTGCTCATGTATTTTAGCTTTAAGAGAAAAACATAAAAAGTCCAATTTCATGAGATCACTACAGCAATAAAATCAATCATATAAAAGAGATCTACTTTCTGGTAGTTACCTAATCAGTTACTATTCTAATTATTACTAATATACTTTGGTATTATCCAAATTAATTGAAGCCAAATATACTCTGCTCCTCGTCCTTCTATGTTTCAGCTTTACTTTGAAAGTTAAAGGCCTGCAGGTTATCTTGTATCTAATGAGGTATGTAATTAAATTGACAGCCATTAGGATTTGACTCAAATGGCTTATAACAATCCCTCGCTTTTACGACTTCTCAGAAGTGGGCATAAAATAGACCTATAGTCTGAAATGAAATTGAATTGTAAAGGAAAATAAGATAAATATTTGCAAAACAATTTTATTCTGAACTTGAAATATTTCCCATTTAAAGTCAATCACATGGAAGATGGGAGCAATATTGCCATTTTAAATAGGGTATTCAGAGAGGATTCAGTGAGAAAACACACCTAAGCAATGACCTGAAAGAAACAAAAATAAAAGCAATGTAAGACTTGGGGTAAAGCAATTTAGGTAAAGTAATAGAAACATGAATATCAAGGAAGAATGTGGTCAGTGGGCTTTTCTCACCATGGGTCAGACAATAAGGTGTGCATTATACATAGAACATTTTAGAGTACCAAATAAATTGATAAAATTTGACGTTTACCTCTCACTAACAATTGCATAAACAATCAGTGATAAAACGTTCCTTCAAAACTCAATCTGCTTTTGTCTTAGTTTTAAATAATCAGTAGGGATCCTCTTGAGTCAAGTGGGTGGCTCCCCCAGCCCTCCGTCCTTGCCACTTTGTATAGTATGTAAAGGAGATGGGAAAGACAGCGAATATTTGAATCACGTAGAGCAGAAGACAGAGTGGCACATGAGGGGTTAGTGGTTGAGAGCAACTTTATACTGTGCCCGGCTCTGGATTCTGGAAAGATGCTTGCACTTCTATGTTTCACACAGATTGGACTGTATATGAAGTGGGGAGCTACAGGACTGCTTGTACCAGATAATTTCAAAACATTGCCTGTGTTTCAGTAAGATGATTTCCATGTGGGAAATAGAGCTCATGGGGGTCAGAAATGTCAACACAGTGATTGTTCTGACCACTTGCTTTTCATCTCATTGACAGACTAGATCCCCCAGATGACTGGAAATAGACAAGAGCATACATAGCCTTTGGCCCATCAACTTATTCATCACACAGCCTGGGATGGAAGGACACTCCATACCTTGGAGAACTTCCTGGGGAGGGCATTTGTGAACCGAGTGAGCCAGTAGGAGCTGCAGAAATCAGGCTCTGCAATGTAACTAGAGAGTACTGTACATCCTAGTTTTCTGGAGAAGGTGAGCAATTTCTCAAGCTAGAGAGAAAGTGAAACCTGAACCAAGTCAGTGCACCTAGTCTGACTGATAAGTGAAGTTATTGTGTGTTTTATTTTTCCGTACATCCCAACTGTAGATTCCCTCTCTCTGCTCCTCCCAGCCTCTCCACGCACCCACCTCTCCCCCTCCCTACCTAGTACTCCTCCGTTTCCCTTCATAAAAGAGCGGGCCTCCAAGGGATATCAGCAGAAGACAGCATAACAAGTTGCTCTATGACTAGGCATAAACCTTCTTATCAAGGCTGGGCAAGACAAACCAGTGGGAGGAATAGGGTCCTAGGATCACCCCATTCTCACTGTTGCGAGTCCCACAAGAACACCATGTTAACAGCCTTTACATGTATGCAGAGGACCTAGCACAGATGCATGGAGACTGTGATTGCCACTTCAGTCTCTGTGAGCTCTGCTTAGTTGTGAGTGCTGCTTAGTTGATTCTGTGGGCCATGTTCTCCTGGTGTCCTTGAGCCCTCTGGCTCTGACAGGTCTTCCTCCCCATCTTCCACAGGTTTCCTGAGCTCCAATGGAGGGGCTCAATGACAATCTCCAATTTAGTGTCTCTCTCTCTCTCTCTCTCTCTCTCTCTCTCTCTCTCTCTCTCTCTCTCTCTCTCTCTCTCTCTCTCTCCCCCCCCCTAATGTTTGGCTGTGTCCCTCTGCATTTGCTCTTATCAGCTGTCAGCACAGGCCATTCTGGTGATGATTGGGCTAGGCTTCAATCTATGAGTATAGCAGAATATCATTAAGAATCATTTTATTGTTTGATTTTGTTTTGTTTTGTTTTTCTAACCTAGCTCCCTGAGCTATCCAGCCTGTGGTTCCTGGCCATCCAGGTAGTGTCAGGCATGGGCTCCCTCTCTTGATGTGGGCCTTAAATTAGATAAGTCATTGGTTGGCCACTCCCACAAGTTCTGTGCCTCCACTGCCCCAGCACATCTTGCAGGCAGGACAGAGTGTAGGTGGCAGGTTTTGTGCCTGGGTTGGTATCCCACTTCCACCACTGAAAGCCTTTCCTGGTTCCTGCAGGTGGCTAGTTCAGGCTCTGTATTGTGTGTTTTAAAGAAATTATCTTGGAGGGGAGCTTTCTTTGTTGCAAATAGACGTGTCATACAAGTTCAGAGTGACTAATACTGGCATTTTAGACAGCAGGGAGACTCAAAGATGTCAAAACAAGACTTAATGCTTCATTCCTACAATACAAATATGGCTTTGAATTACTGGAATGTGATTGGTAAAATTAAAGGAAGTGAACCAGTGCTGGATGTATTTTGAAGGAAGAGCCAAGAGAAACATTGTGAAACTTGGTGTAGTGCTTGAAAAAGTCAAGCTAAATGACAACGGCTTTTAACCACAGTGAATAAAAAGATACCTATTTGATGTGCTGATATTAACAAAATTTATAAGTATATTAGGTTTGGGAATATGCATAAAATAAAATACTACACGATTTTAATAAACATTGAGTAAATTTATTAGGTACTGATGTGGAATGTTTCAAGATATAGTAAGTGACTAAAACAAGATACAGCGTATCAAGATTTGTGTTAAAAAGAGCAAAGAGGTAAATGGCTACTCGCTTTGATTTGCACAGAGACTAAAATTAAAAATAAAACCTATCATGCAACTACACATAACAAACAAAGTTACGTGGTGGAGGCAGCGTGTAGAAACTAACTGGGTTGTGGTGTGGAGGGGAGAATAATCTATTCACTGTATTTTAATCATTTCTTCTGTTTATGCCTTGTGAAAGCATTGTAGCTTAATTTAAACTTTGGTATAGAAATTCTGTTTTAACAAAATCCCATCAGCATGACTTCCTAAACATGAGCTAAAAACAGGTGACACCAAAAGAAATGCCAAATTCGACGAAGGAAAGCCTACCAGACCTCAACCCGACACAGAGAAGCACAGGCAACCAAGGATTGCTGAGCGTGAGAGAAATAGTCTTCCCCAGGGGAGAACACAGCAATTGGTTCTCCAATACGAAATGGCCAGCTCTGAAAACATATATACAAGTAACATCCTGTGGACTGAGCAGACTATGTTTACGAATATATATTTATATACATATAAATTTATGCATGTGACAGCAACTAATGATCAATGAGCCCATGAATTTGAAAGAGTGCAAAGGGGGGTATATGAGAGGTTTTGGGATGAGGGAAGGGAAGGGGAAAATGTTGTAATTATACTGCAATCTCAAAAATAAAAAATGTGTAACTGAGATTCTATCTTTGTTTCAGTTCTCACTGCCCTGATAAAAGTACTCTTAACAAAAGCAACTTAAAGGAGAAAGTTTATTTTGCTCACAACCTCAAGTTATGGTCCATCAGTGCTGGAAGGAACTTGAAACAACAAGTCATCTTGCATATCCAGTCAAGAGAAGAGAGGAATGGATTCGTGCATCCCTCATGGAGACTTCCATCCTAGAGAACTGGAGGTTGTGTCAAGCTAACTATCAAAACAAACCACTCCACCCTGATACAAGGACTACTCAAAGGCTTTGTGGAAAAACTGATGTTCATATTCATCACTTAACAGGAGGGAAGACTGATAAAACTTAAAACAATTCAAAGGCTGAAACTGAGCAGAGGCCCATTACTGATTTACAAATGTGGTGTCCCCATCTCCTCAGCCATTGCTTCATTTTCCAAGGCCTCAGTTATTGCTATGTTAACAGCAGTTTGAATATATTAAGTGCAATGCGCCAGAAATGAATAATTCATAAGCTTTAAATTGCAAGTTGCTATGAGTCACATGATGAAATCTTGTGCTGTCCTGCTCCCTCCGGCTCAGGATGTGAACTTTGGGTTCACCCGGTTAACTACATCATATATGCTACCCGCTCACATGGCAGCTGTCTATGTTATCAGATCAGCAATCATGATATGCACTGCTTGTGCTTAAATGAGCCTTCTATGATTTAATAGTGGCCCCAAAGCACAAGAGAAATGAGACTAACCATTCAGATATGCTAAGGAAGGATATAAAGGGCTTCCTTTAATTTCAAAGGTCGGAGAGGGGCTGTGGATATGGCTCAGTGGGCATGGATGCAAGCATGAGAACTAGAGTTGTGGTCCTTTCCTACCACACATGTTGAACCAGGCAGCTGCCTCAAATCCCAACATCCAAGAGGACTTGGCAAGGATTCCCCAGAACAAGCTAGGTAGGCACAGTAGCTGATCAGCAAGCTGAATTTTTCTGACTCAGTCCCAATTAAAAAAAAAAATGGGTGGGAATGGGGAGGTGGGCTGGGGGGAAGGTGAGGGGGCCTGGAGGGGGGAGAACAAGGGAATCCTTGGCTGATATGTAGAACTGAATTGTATTGCAAAATTAAAATTAAAATTAAAAAATGGTAAGGGATTAAGAAAGATACATTCTATGTACTCTGGCCTTCACACATATGAACACACAAATACACATACACACACACACACACACACACACACACACACACACACACACCAAAAACATATACATATGCAAGAAAGCAAATAAATAAAAAGGTGAAGGTATTCAAGTTAATAAGTAAAGAAATTCATCATAGGTTTATATTGCTAGTATCTAAGTTAAGCATTAATCATATGTTCGTTAAGCATCAATGAAGCATTAATCATCTAATGAAGCATTAATCATCTGTGTGGAAACTTGTAGAAAAATTGAAAAAAAAAAACATTTTTGCTAGTGTTGTTTCACCTCAAACTGCAAATGTTTGTAGGAATGGTGGAAATACATTAAATTTGCAGCTTGAGCTCATGAACAAAATCTGTGTTCTGATTGACAACATCATGTTGGCCCTAAAAGCCTTAAGCCTATTTGAAGCCTTCAGGAAAGGATCGCTGAGAACAAATGATGTCATTATAGACTGCAAGCAATCGATTATTACACAGATTCTGAAGGGTGTTTAAATTGAAAGATGAAAAAATTCCTGGCTAGGTGCTACGATATGAATATGAAGTGCCCCTCCCCTTCAAACGAAGTCTCATGTACTGAAAGTTTGGTCCTCAGATGATGGTACACTTTTGGAAGGATCTAGGAAATTTTGAAATTGGTAGCCAGTTGGAAGAAGTGGGTTACCAGGACCATGTACCTTAATCTGAGCTCTTCTTTGTTCCTGTTACCCCAGAGACAACTACCATGTACTGTATTAACCTTCTGACACAATACACATCCACATGGGCCCAGCAGAAACAGAGCCAATTACTACGGGATGAAACTACTGAAACAGTGAGCTAAAATGAAAATTTCTCCTCTTTGGAAGTCATTTCCTTAGGTACTTGAGGTATTAGGATATCTGTGGCCTCATTTGCAGCAAAGGTGACATCAAAGAGAGTGGATCATAGGCAACATAAGTCTAGTTCTGATAAAACTGGTTTCTACTAGAATCACAGGACAAACAGAACCTACATTGGTAAAAGTGGTGAGGAGGAGCCAGGACTCAGAACAGGAAAGAACAGAACCATGCTGTAAGGCATGTGACAAGGCAAGGTTTCACACACCAAGTGAGATTGCACACACTTGGGAAAACAAAATATTAACATTTGAGAAATGTAAAAGGAGACTACATTGCTATAATTTTATTACAATAATAAAGAAAATTATTATGATTTTTCTGTTCTATTAGTAGTAATTGTATTCATTACTTTCCCTGCTGCTCTGGCTAAATGCCTGACAAGAAGCAATAAGGGGCTGGGCGGTGGTGGCGCACGCCTTTAATCCCAGCACTCGGGAGGCAGAGCCAGGCGGATCTCTGTGAGTTCAAGGCCAGCCTGGGCTACCAAGTGAGTTCCAGGAAAGGCACAAAGCTACACAGAGAAACCTTGTCTCGAAAAAAAAAAGGGATGAAGGCTCAAATTTGGCTCACAGTTTGAGGGTACAACACACTTTGTTAAGGAAGGTGTGGCAGTAGGTCATGAAGCAGCTGTAACATTCACTCCACAATCAGGCAGAAATGAATGATGGTGTTCTTTCTCCTTCTTACTCGGTTCAGGACTTCATCTGAAGGGACTTGTGCCACCTACATTCAGAGAGAGTCTTCCCTCCTTAACTAAGGTTATTTTGAAACACCCTTCCAGAAAGATGGAGTTACACGCCATGTGATTTTAAATCCCATGAAGATGACAAAGTAACCATCACAGTACTTACTACAATTTTTTTACAATGCTAAATTCTTCAATTAAAACTTTGTCAAAGAGATTGAGAAGACAGATCATCAGGTAAGAGCACTTTTTGCTCTTGCAGAGGACCTGGGTTCAGTTGCCCCCACCCATGTTCAGCCATTCAAAATCCATTCACAACCTGTTACTACAGTTCCAGGGGAGACAATGCCATATTCTTTACCCACCAGCGCCTGCATACACATTGTAGACACACACACACACACACACACACACACACACACACGAAAAATGAAAAATAAACAACTCTTAAGTTAAAAAAAAACTTTATCATAGGTAAGAACAGAAAATGAATATAGAATTTGGAAATGCCTTTGGTTTTCAGGCATACACTACCCAACAGAAAACATCTATCATATATAAGAGGCAATGAATCTATGGTAACGGATTGTCTGTTGCCATAATTTGGAAATGAATGTCTGCTAACATGACTTGAGAATTCAGACTAGGAAAGGAAATGGTTGACTTACAAATGTTTGTCACTGAAGGTTGATCATCTGAAAAACAAAAGGAAACCGCAAGTGCTAAGTCATTTGAAGCATGACTAAATGTTTAACAAACTGTTCAGCACTGAGCTCTGGGGCTTGGATTTGTCACGCTTGCCAAATTAATTGGTATAAGGAATCCCATAATGATCAATATGAACTTAATAACAGAGCCTCACTTACTCTCTTTCTAATACCATCTTTTTAAAAATGTAAATCTATATAGTTGGTAATCATTTTCCTTGTTCCCAAATAGTTGGGTTTTTTTTTTCATCTTTTAAACTTTTATTGTTAAGAAATTTTCTGGATATAAGTCCTCTGTCAGATGTGGGGTTGGTGAAGACCTTTTCCCATTCTGTAGGCTGTCGTTTTGCCTTGTTGACCATATCCTTGCCTCTACAAAAGCTTCTCAGTTTCAAGAGGTCCCATTGATTGATTGTTTCTCTCAGTGTCTGAGCTACTGGTGTTATATTTAGGAAGTGATCTCCTATGCCAATGCGTTCAAGAGAAATCCACAAAGATACCCCCACAATAGACTGCTGGCAATGGTAGAGAGACAGCCAGAACTGACCTACTCTGGTGATGAGATGGCCAAACACCCTAATTGTCATGCTAGAAACCCCATCCAATGACTGAGGGAACTGTATGCAGAGATCCATGGCTAGGCCCCAGGTGGAGCTCTGGGAGTCCAATTAGCGAGAAAGAGGAGGGTTTATATGAGCAAGAATTGTTGAGGCCAAGGTTGGATAAAGCACAGGGACAAATAGCCAAACGAATGGAAACACATGAACTATGAACCAATGGCTGAGGGGCCCCCAATGGGATCAGGCCCTCTGAATGGGTGAGACAGTTGATTGGCTTGATCTGTTTGGGAGGCATCCAGGCAGTGGGACCGGGTCCTGTGCTCATTGCATGAGTTGGCTGTTTGAAACCTGGGGCTTATACAGGGTTGCTTGGCTCTGCCTGGGAGGAGGGGACTGGACCTGCCTGGACTGAGTCTACCAGGTTGATCTCAGTCCTTGGGGGAGGCTTTGCCCTGGAGGAGGTGGGAATGGGGGGTAGCCTGGGGGGAAGGTGAGGGGGGAGTGGGAGGGGGGAGAAGAAGGGAATCTGTGGCTGATATGTAGAACTGAATTGTATTGTAAAATAAAATTAAATTAAAAAAAAGAAATTTTCTATTTTACATACCAACCACAGATCCCCCTCTCCTCCATCCTCCCACCCCCCAGCCTTCCTTCCTACCTCCTCCAAGGCAAAGTCTCCCATAGGGAGTCAGCAGAGCCTGGTACATTCAGTTGAGGCAGGTCCAAGCCTCTCCCCCTTGCACCAAGGCTGCTCAAGGTGTCCCACCATAGGCACTGGGCTCTAAAAAGCCCACTCATGCACCAGGGATGGATCCTGATATCACTGCCTGGGGGCCCTATAACCAGTTCAAGCTAAACAACTGTCTCACCTATGCAGCTGACCTAGTCCAGTCTCATGGGGGCTCCACAGCTCTTGGTCCACAGTTCATGAGTTTCCACTAGTTTGGCTGGCCATCACTGTACATTTTACCATCATGATCTCAATGTCCCTTGTTGACCGAATCCCTCCTCTCTCTCATTGACTGGACTCCTGGAGCTCAGCCTGGCCCCCGAGCATGGATCTCTGCATCTGCTTCCATCAGTCACTGGATGAAGGCCCTATGATGACAGTAAGGTATTCACTAATCTGATTACTGGAGTAGGCCAGCTCAGACACCCTCTCAACTATTGCTAGTAGTCTAAGGTGGGGTCATCCTTGTGGATTCCTGGGAACTTCCCTAGCACCCTGTTTCTCCTTGTTCTCATGATGTCTTCATTTACCATGGTATCTCTTTCCTCGCTCTCCCACTCTGTCCCTGTTCCAGCTCAAACCTATCATTCCCCTATGTTCTTATCCCCCATCCCTTGCCCTCCATTACCTGCCCTCACCCCCAGTTTGCTCATATAGATCTCATTTATTTCTCCTTTGCTGGACAATCTATGCATCCCTTTTAGGGTCCTCCTCATTAGCTAGCTTCTCTGGAGCTGTGGCTTGTAGTCTGGTTATCCTTTGTTTTACATCTAGTATCCACTTATGAGTGAGTAAATACCATGTTTGTCCTTCTGAGTCTGGGTTACCTCACTCAGGATGATATATTCTAGTTCCATCCATTTCCCTGCAAATTTCATGATATCATTGTTTTTTATTGCTGAGTAGTACTCCATTGTGTACATGTGCCACATTTTCTTTATTCATTCTTCGGTTGAGGGGCATCTAGGTTGTTTCCATGTTCTGGCTATTACAAATAATGTTGCTTTGAACATAGTTGAGCATGTGTCCTTGTGGTATGATTTGAGCATTCCTTGGGTATAGCCCAAGAGTGGTATAGCTGGGTCTTGGGGTAGATTGATTCCCAATTTTCTGAGAAACCACCATACTGATTTTATCTCCCCATATTTATTCAATATAATACTTGAAGTTCTAGCTAGAGTAATAAGACAACATAAGGAAATCAAGGGGATACAAATTGGAAAGAAGAGATCAAACATTCACTATTTGCAGAGGATATTATGGTATACATAAGTGACCCCAAAAATTCTATCATGGAACTCCTACAGCTGATAAACTCCTTCCGTAATGTGACAGGATACAAGATGAACTAAAAAAAAAAATCAGTAGATCTCCTATATACAAATGATAAATGGGCTGAGAAAGAAATCATAGAAACATCACTGCTTACAATAGCTACAAATGACATAAAATACCTTGTGGTAACTCTAACTAAGCAAGTGAAAGACCTGAAGATAAGAACTTTAAGTCTCTGAAGAAAGAAATCAAAGAATGTATCAGAAAATGGAAAGATCTCCCATGCTAATGGATAGGTAGGATTAACATAGTAGAAATGGCAATCTTACCAAAAGCAGTCTACAGATTCAATGCAATTCCCATCAAAATCCCAACACAATTCTTCACAAAACTTGGAAAGAACAATATTCAACTTCATATGGAAAAACAAAAAATCAGGATAGCCAAAAGAATCCTGTACAATAAAGCAACCTCTGGAGGCATCATGATCCCTGACCTCAAGTTCTACCTATAGAGCTACAGTAATAAAAACAGCTTGGTACTGGCATAAAAACTGACATGTGGACTAATGGAATCAAATTGAAGACCCTGACATTAATCCGCACACCTATGAGCACCTGATTTTTGACAAAGAAGCCAAAACTGTACAATGGAAAAAATAAAGCATCTTCAACAAATGCTGCTGGCATAACTGGATGTCAGTATGTATAAGATTGTAAATAGATCCATATCTGTCACCACACACTAAACTTAAGTCCAAGTGGATCAAAGACCTCAACATAAATCCTGTTACACTGAACTTGATAGAAGACGAAGTAGGAAGCAGTCTTGAATGCATTAGCACATGAGACCACTTCCTAAATATAATACCAGTAGCACAGACACTGAGAGAAACAATTAATAAATGAGACCTCCTGAAACTGAGAAGCTTTTGTAGGGCAAAGGACACAGTAAATAAGACAAAATGACAGCCTACAGAATGGGAAAAGATCTTCACCAACCCCACATCTGACTGAGGGCTGATCTCCAAATTATATAAAGAATTCAAGAAACTAGACATCAAAATACCAAACAATCCAATTAAAAAATGGGCTACAGAGCTAAACAGAGAATTCTCAACAGAAGAATCTCAAATGACTGAAAGACATTTAAGGAATTGCTCAACATCCTTAGTCACCAGGGAAATGCAAATCAAAATGACTCTGAGATTCCATCTTACCACTAGACACTGCTTTCTAAATACGGCCTAAGATATACTTATTAGTCACTGCTGGTTGGCAAAGTTAACAGCACCAGGCATGAATTTCCTTCTGTTGAGCAGGCCTTAAGTCCAATTATATAAGTAGTGGTTACCCCTAAGATATGTGCCACTATTGTACTCTTGGATAGATCATACCAGGTTGGTCATTATTGTAGTTCATAGGCTTCACAGATGCATGGGACTATTGAGTGCTTTTCTCCCTTGGCTGTTTGCACAGCACCTTCTCATGCTATGAAAGCTCGTCCTCATGGAGGATGCTTTCAGGTCAATTCCAGCTAGAATTTTCTGAATCTTATTTCTGAAGTGCACAATGTTTTCACCAAAGGGACTTACCTTCACATTCTTGGATGTAAGCAATGGCCTATATTGTTTTGGTAGTTGCTTGAATTCCTCTAATCAACATCTCAAAAGGAGTTTTCTGATTATTGTTACAGTGAGTTTATTTTTAGCTAGTCTATGGCTTTGGGGGGTAGAATTGTCACCTCAAGTGACAGAACTTCATTTAAACTACATATGTAAATTATTTACTTATATTTATATATTAAATATATATTTTAGCTAAATGTATTGCCCCATATCTTTTTCAAATACCCTTGACGCTATTTATTCCTCCTCCTTTCTTAGTATTGTTCTCATACACACACAATTAAAGCCCAATGTTTTACTCCATCTCTCCATTCATATCACCTGTATCGTATCACCCCACACAAAAGTAACTCCAAATTTATCAAAGACCTCAAAGTGAAACACAAACTGATACAGAAAACATACAGTACCCTATAGGATAGAGTGGTAGGAAAGGACTTTCTGAAAAGGACTCCATTTGCCTGGAACTTAATGCCAGCTGTTGACATGGGGGACCTCAGAAAACTAAAAAGCTTCCATACAGCAAAGGAAATAAGTGATCAAATGAAGAGAAACCCCAGAGTGTGAGAAAGAATCTTTTCCAGCTTTCATCTAACGAAAGTTTACTATCCAGAGAACTCAAAAAACCAACAGTCAAAAATACAACCAACAAATTTAAAATTGCCTATGTATCTGCACAGGTAGTACTTAAAAGAAGAAATACAAATTAGTGACAATATCCCCCCAAAGTGTTCTTTTAGTTTTTTAAAGGAAGAGACTGGGGATACAGCTCCACTGGTAGGGTGTTTGTCTAGCATTTACAAGGCCTTGAGATTGAGCTCCAACATTACATAAAACTGAGCATCATGGTACATACCTGTAATCTCAGCAGTCAGGGATTAGAGACTGAAGCATCAGAAGCTGAAAGCCACCTTTAACTACATAGTGATTTGAGGGCATCCTGAGTTACATTCAACCCTGTCTCAAAACAAAAGAAAACAAATGACCCCACCACAGCATATGAAATTATGATAGCTGCTTTTATTTCTTATCATATATGGTCACAACTTCCTTGTTTCATTACAGTCATCATAACTCTGTGTTTTAAGCTGTACATTGATCATTAAAATGACGTATCAAATGTGGAAGCTGAGCACCCCTCAGCATTCATTGTTGTTGATACAGCCATTGACTAAACTATACTCTGGATTAATTCTATTGTGTCAGCATCATTTTACTGTGCAGGCAGTGAAGTCACTGCTCAGCAGTGATCAGAAAGGCTTCTATTAAATACCTTAAGGTGACAAGCACCAGTGAACATCTTGTATTTGTATTTTTGCATTCCCATAATATTAATGGACATACTTCCAACTCTGACTTAGCCCTAACTCCACATCCAGTAAGATGAATATTTATGGTTTTCTAGAGTCCTCTTTAGACCTGTTCGTGGAGACTGTAGCTGGAGTTTTTCTGGTCCTGCCTGACTCGCAGTCAGGACAAATCTCTCTCACCCGTCAGTCCCACAGCCGCTCAGCCCCAACCAAGTAAACACACTGAGACTTATATTGCTTACAAACTCTATGGCCGTGGCAGGCTTCTTGTTATCTAGTTCTTCTATCTTAAATTAACCCATTTCTATTAATCTATACTTTGCCACATGGCTCGTGGCTTACCGGTACCTTACATCTTCCTTGTCATGGCAGCGACTGGCAGTGTCTCTTTGCCTTAACCTTCCACTTCCCAGAATTCTCCTCTCTCCTTGTCCCACCTATACTTCCAGCCTGGCTGCTGGCCAATCAGTGTTTTATTTATTAACCAATCAGAGCAACACATTTAACACACAGAACATCCCACAGCAGGAGATATATGTGTACACTCCACATTCTGGTTGTCCAGAGTGTTTTGGAGCTTTTAAAAACCCCCTTTGACCCTTATGCTCCAGGGTTTTTTTTTCGGTGTTTGTTGTGTTTGTTGTTTCCTGCTGCTGTTGGTGGTGGTGCTCGTCCTCCTCCTCCTCTTCTCTTCATCCTCCTCTTCTTTTCCTCCTCCTCCTCCTCTCCCTCCTCCTCCTCCTCTTTTTTCTCCTGTTCTTTCTTTTACAAAGTTTGGTTTACTTCTTGCTAACCTAAACTGGTCAACATTTGGCACAGATTGGTTGAAAGTAATCAATTATCACTGGATTTTACTGTACTGTCAGTAAGCTTTTCATGTGGATTAAAGTTTTTGTTAAGCCCCCAGGGATAAGCTAGAAAACAACCTTCCAAAAAGCTGCCAGGGATGTCAAGTGGCTTCTATTCCAAGGGATTTTGGAGCACTCCCAGCGAATCTTGTTCTTTCCAGTTGCTCCTACAGTGTAGCATTACTGATTTTGACCACCAGAATGGTCCTAAGGCTACTGACATTCAATACCATCCTTAGTCCTGGGGAAAACAAAGTAGGGCAGGACAAGTTAAAGCCTGCTTTCTTTATAACTACTAAACCAGTTTTGAATAGTTGTTTCCTGGATTGTTGGAAGACTGTTTAATTTCCAGTGTCAAAGAATATTGATTTTGGTGGGTTTTGTTTTTAATTTAAAAAGTTATCATACTGTTGCTAAATTATTTATTATTGATTTTTAATGAAGATCTAAGCTATAGAATCTGTTGTATTGTCTGTCTTATTGTTCTTTCATCTTTCAGGAGTTGCAATGAGTCTGAGATTTTAACATAACTTCAACCTATCAAGTTACCCTGTCACAGTTTCAGATATGCTGTCAGAACACATACACATTAGGATCACTTAACAATAGATGTTTTTTTTCTTTTGGACCTTAGGACCACAGGAACAAGTAATGAGGCAAAGTTGGGCTCCTTTTATCTATCATCTATCTGTCTACCATCTGTCTATCTATATCTATCTATCTATCTATCTATCTATCTATCTATCTATCTATCAATTACTCCCCTATCTATTATATATTTAAGTATCTCTGTTGGTGTTGTGGTTTCCATACATTATAATGTTTGTGTGGTCTCCAAGATTTTAAGAGCTAAAATTTAGTCTTTACAATGAGGTATTAAGAATATGTGGTATATATACACAATGGAATACTACTCAGCAGAGAAAAACAATGACATCATGAGGTTTGCAGACAAATGGATGAATCTAGAAAAAATCATCCTGAGTGAGGTAACGCAGACTCAGAAAGACAAACATGGTATGTACTCACTCATGGGAGGATACTAGATGTGGAACAAGGATGACTGGACTGCTACTCACATCACCAGGGAGGCTACCTGGAAAAATAGGACCCCAAGAAAGACAGAGAAATGGAATGAGATCTACATGAACAGCCTGGACATGAGTGGGGGTAGTGAAGGGCAAGGGTCGAGGGAAAGAGAGCTTGGGGGAGCGGGAGATCCCAGCTGGATCAACAACAGAGAGGGAGAACAAGGAATAGGAGACCATGGTAAATGAAGACCACATGAGAATAGGAAGAAGCAAAATGCTAGAGAGGCCCACAGAAATCCACAAAGATGCCCCCACAACAGACTGCTGGCAATGGTCGAGAGACAGCCCGAACTGACCTACTCTGGTGATGGGATGGCCAAACACCCTAATTGTCGTGCTAGAAACCTCATCCAACTACTGAGGGATCTGGATGCAGAGATCCATGGCTAGGCCCCGGGTGGATCTCTGGGAGTCCAATTAGCAAGAATGAAGAGGTTTTATATGAGTAAGAATTGTTGAGACCAAGGTTGGATAAAGCACAGGGACAAATAGCCAAACGAATGGAAACACATGAACTATGAACCAGTGTCTGAGGGGCCCCCAACTAGATCAGGCCCTCTGAATGGGTGAGACAGTTGATTGGCTTGATCTGTTTGGGAGGCATCCAGGCAGTGGGACCAGGTCCTGTGCTCATTGCATGAGTTGGCTGTTTGAAACCTGGGGCTTATGCAGGATAGCTTGGCTCGGCCTGGGAGGAGGGGACTGTACCTGCCTGGACTGAGTCTACCAGGTTGATCTCAGTCCTCTGGGGAGGCTTTGCCCTGGAGGAGGTGGGAATGGGGTTGTGGGCCGGGGGAAAGGTGAGGGGGGTGGGAGGGGGGAGAACAAGGGAATCCATGGCTGATATGTAGAACTGAATTGTATTGCAAAATTTAAAAAAAAAAGAATTGAAAAAAAAAGCCAGTCATAAATACTAGCAAAAAAAGAAAAAAAAAGATTAAAAACTGAATTTGACTATGACTTTGAGAGGTTGGATATTTTAAAGGTAATGAAAATTAAATAAAGTCAATATATATCTTCATGGTTGTTTGCTGGTGACCTTATAAGCAGAAAACCAACAAATACATGTGCATTCTGTATTTCTTGCCACATGAGTCTCCATACCATCATGGAAATCTCATATGAGGAAGAACATAGCTAGATGTGATCCCTTGATCTTGGACAAATTAGTAAAAATAAACCTCTTTCCTTTATAAGATCTTTATAAAGTCTTTATGTTGCTTTGTCATACCAAGACAAAACAGATTAATGCAGTGAGTGTGTATAACAGATGAGAAATTCCAACATTAAGGTCTTAAATCTTTTCATAATGTACTAGAGGCAAATACACCCTTTTCATTGTCAGAAAACAATTTTTTTTATTAAACTACAATCATTTTTTACCTTACAAAAGGAATTGTCTGTCTTTAAAAGTGATTTATTCTACAGATATGCTTAAAAAGATTGTCTGGAATAAAATGATTCCATTTCTTTGGTTATAAGATATGAAGAAATAAAAGTAATCCATAGAGAATCATTCAACATCACAGGCCAGAAACTTAGTACCTGTGTATCATATGTATTTATTAGACACCTGCAGAATAAAGTCTACAATGATTTCTATTCTGACAAATTCTGTATCTACTAGTAAAAACAACGCACATTTTATTTCTTGCGTATGCACAGAACTCTGGAATAAAAATCTAAGAATAAACATTTATGTTGAAATTCTCCACAGTAGTATGGTAAACTGAGATTACAAAAAACTAGATTATCTTTGATCACAAATAGAAATTGCAAATTCATATGCTGACCCCTCAAAGACACTCAGCCTTCTCTTTTGCACCCTTCCTGCCTCAGCTTGTGAAGGGAAGGGTGCTATATTTGATCATGGCGGGAACATTAGTTTAAATCACAGCTACACAGTTCTGGTCTTATCCATTCATCCTCTGAAGTTCTTAGAAAAGTAGAGAATTCAAGGGAAGGTGTGTGCTAGGTAGCAAGAGTCAAGTATCTCACTTTTTCTCTGTCCTCTTCCTTCCATGCCCCAGGTCCTCAGCGTGAGAAGCGTACTATAAACTCATTTTAACTGCAGAGGTAGAAGTGGGCAGAGTAAGACTTTTGTCTGCCTTTTCCTGAGTGCTTCAGAACAGAATCCGTTTCACAAAAGAAACCCATTCTTTCCCAGAACTTTGAACCAACTTCGTACACTAAATGTCAAACATCTCTTCATCTTACTTTCTCTTTCAAAAGAGAGACAAGGCCTGAGTTCAGGATCTCATATGTATAAGCATCTACTGTCACTCAAATTCTATGTAACACAAGCACGTAACAGATTCCTAAATATTAAATGCATGCAGAGGACATTGCTTCTCTCTCTTGCATTTGCTCATGTTACACATTCTGCCTCATGTTTCTTTAAACAAATAGAAAATGCTATAAATGTTATTTACATAATTTAGCTCTAACAAAGAATAACAGCATTCTCCTTATATCTGTATAGTTTTATGAACAAGAATATTATGCTATTTTCACATACAGATTACTTCTCATATTTATGTTATACTGCCTTTCCTTTGTATGTTTAAAATTTATATAATTTTAGTTATTTCTTACTTTGTTTTGTCAGTGAAATAGATTCATTTTGAATATTCTGAAAAAAAAGCCTACCACTGTGAATCATTTATGTTTTCAGTGTCACCAGCTGAAGTTTATATTGTTCTTATTCTCCACTAGTTATTTTTTTTACTATGAATGTTTAAATTTCTTTATTTAACTCTCATTGGGATTTCTTATTTCTCTCTTGTGAATGACTTTATCAGATCAGTAATATTATTTGGACTCATTTAAGCTTTGTAACTGAAAATATTACTTATTCACAGTTTTCATATTCTTCACAATCCAAATATCTCTACATTCACACTCGCAATTACTTTTGAATTAGTGGATTGTTGTTTAAAGGCTGTGACAGTCACTTTTGGTGCTCAGTATGTCACAGTGAATAACCATTGTTCTTCCCAAGCGTTTCGTAATCTACAGGTTGGCCCTCTGCCTTTCATCTTTGGTTTAACTGTAAATACAAGCTAAACCTTGAACTGTGGGAAATCGTTAATGATAAACCATTTCAAAAAAAGAAGAAAGAAGGAGATTTCCTCGTCCAGTCTTCTGTTGTAGCCGATTTATTCTATTCTCCCAGGGTTGCAGAGGGGAGCCATACCACTCTCATATTTATTGTACTTAGACAGACAATTTTCCATGTAATAAGGAAATTTTCCCTGCAGTTCTGAAGATAACATAATTTTAATATTCTAACTTTACCACAGTGCTCAAATAATAGATCCTCAAAACTATTAAATGAAAAACTACAATATGGCCTTGACCAAATACAATATATAAATACCACATAAAGCTTGTGCTTTAATTTTCCTCATTTTTCAGGTGAAGGAATTGGGATTCATTTTACACATTTTGTGGTGGTTAAACAAAAAAATAATATGAATTCTTCCACATCATACCTATATTATTTTGATATGTTATGTCAATTTTTATGTATCTTAGTTTAGATTCAAACCAAAAGACACCTCAATAACTGTTTCTCTTATCACCAACCAAGTTGTTTGTTTTGTCTTAATACGCATTTTTATTATGTTTTCAACTTCTGTCTCTTATTTTTTTAAAAATGGCCCAAGGTATTGGGTATAAAACACTGGAAAGGAGACATTAGTTTTAAAGTCTTTACTTACAAAAGTGCTAATTTGTAACCTGCCATGAATTTTTCTGGAAGCATCAAACACATCTAATTATGCACAGTGCACTTGCTTTTCAGTGTGAGCCTCTTCTGTAAACCAGTCATGACTTCAACAACACTGGCACTGTGGCTGGAGCCACCTCCGTGTCCATGCCCACCTTAGCCTAAGCAGTAAGCGCTGCAATTTCTTCTCAAAACATGTTACTGGTGAGACATAGAGTTTGAATATTAAAATCAAAAGACATGCTAAAATAGGCAATCTTCGATGTGCTTTACAGAAGAGACAAACCCCTCTGGGGCTTCTCTGCTGCTTTCATTGTGTCTACACATTACCTCATGTTTCAATTTTTTCTCGGAGTCTTTACACTTTATCATGTGTCTCAGGAGTAGGTAAAAGTGACAGGCCTTGTGGAATTTTTTTAAGATCTGAAGAAGAGGTGTTTTCCAAAGGAATGTGGTATTTACTTGGAAAGGGAAACTCTCTAAAGGACACATCCCCCATGCACAGTTCCTTTCACTCTTCCCTCAGCAGCGCTCTGTACATTAACTCAGACTCTTAAAGGAGTGAAACACGACTTCAGAAAGAAGCAAAGGGTATCTTTGGACAGAAAGAAAATGAGGAAACTTCATGAAAGCTGTGTGCCATCACCATTAAGTATGAAAAGAAACCTCAAACCAAGTAGAGAGAATACAGATTTTAGCAATGGGGATTTTTCCTGGGTCAGCCCTGCGGCGTCAAACCACCTAGTAGAAAAAAAAAAAAAATACTCTGAAAGAAAAGAACCCTTCCTTTAGATGGGAAAAAAGCTTCAAAAAGTGCACTCTCTCTAGAATAAAGATTGATTGAAAATATGACGATCCGATGAAGCCTCTGGATGCAGTATAAATCTTTTAGCTTCTCTAAAATACTGAGTTTACTCTAAGGTGACTCTAACATAGGAGACGTGCTTCAGAGTACTCAATCACTTCACTAATGAGGCTAAGGCAGGAAACTAAGGTCTTTGTAGAATACTGAGACGATGCTTTCAGAAAACAGTGAAAAATCACCTATTTCAAGACCATCCCTTTTATTACATATCAAAATATAGTATTTGAGCAAGTAAAATTATGCAAAATTATGGTTACCACTCTCATCATGCCACTGAATTTTAGAATTGATTGGCCTTCAAAATACCCACATAACCAATGTTCTCAGAATATAAATGCTAAGCTGAAAGGCAATGGCTTTGGATAAGCTCCCCTGGTTGAAGGTCTCCCTGTCAATCCATCTCCACTCTAGGTCAGCTTAACAAGGTCTGAGAGCAAGAAAGCCTGCTCACTGAACTATTATGCAACAGCTGCCCCTCCTCCTCACACAATACACCAGGCTGTGACACACTTTCCTTCAGGTGTGTCGCTGGTACACAGCCTCATGCACCTCTTCTACTTGTGTTAACCTATGAATGTCTGTGTAAATCTGTTCAGACTTCTTTAACAAAATAATACAAGCTTGAAGGGATTGAACAGTAGAAATTCATTTTCTTAAAGTTCTGGAGGCTAGAAATCCAAGATCAAGGTGCTGTAACATTTGTTTCTGGTGAGGCTTCCTTAAAGCTTGGAGCCAGTGGCCATAAGTGATCTTTCTTCTGTAGACACTTAGATGGAAGAGAATTTTTAAACTTCTCAATCTCCCTCTCTCTCTCTCTCTCTCTCTCTCTCTCTCTCTCTCTCTCTCTCTCTCTCTCTCTCTCCCCCTGTTTTTCAGAGTCCACCATTTCAAGTACCCATGAAAAAGTACCGTTTTGCTCAGTAGCTTCTGCTCTGTCATGAAGTCACTTTAACGATTAAGCAATCCAGACCATGGCATTGGAGTATGAGATGAGGCATGGGTAGTGTTAGTGGTGTCCAGACATATGGGAGGGGCTCTTACTCTCCATACTGATGTCTATCATTTGCTCAATGTCTATTAGCAAGAATTAATTAAAGGACATTAGGTTACCTACTAGATTATTTTTTTAAATTTAAAAAGGGAGAAGAACAGAGAATTACATGAGTAGACACTTGCTTGTGGCACATTGTTCATCAACTCCTAATTCATAGAAATATTTTTCATGTGTGTACCAGGATAATTTATCTGTATGTCCCATGAAACCTATTTTCCTTTTTTTCTCTGAGAACTTGCATTCATTTTTCTTACTCATCCGGCTCTTTACACTCTCTATAAGTAGTTTCATTTCAGTATATGAACATGTGAATGCCATCATATTTCTCTCTCCTATTGTAACATGCTCATGATTTATACCACAGAGCCTCTAGCCATACTTTCAAGTCTCTGCATTCACAGCAGAGCTCCTTAGCATTTCACTTACTACTCTCATCCATGTGTTTTCACCTTGTGTGAAACTCAGGACACATGGCAATCTTATTGTCTTCTTACTTATCTCTATTAAAGTTATATTTACCACCAATTGCTTTATAACTACATTTCACAAATAGTGCTTGGTGAGCATAAACCTACAGCATTTGATGCTATGGCTCAAAAATCACCTTAATCGTGACATCTTAATCTACATTCCTATTTTCTACCTCTGGACAATCACATCAATCTCTGCTTGGGCGCTATTCTTTCTGTACCTAGTAATAATGTAAGGTTTACTCTCTGCTTGGCATGGATGATCTTATCTAGTGCTGATTATAGCCTCCATTTCCATCAGCACTCACACTTCACCATGAACTATTCTACATCCCTTACACTCACCATTTATACATTGCACAAGTTAGATACTGAAGAAATAAAAAAGGACTCTGAAAGCAGCTACTCACCTCTTCTCTCCACCATACTGTCAGTAAAAATATGCTGGTTTTTTTTTGTTCGTTTGGTTGGTTTGTTTGTGTGTGTTTGTTTTTGTTGTTGTTGTTGTTGTTTTTGGTTTGTTGTTGTTGTTGTTGTTGTTGTTGTTTTTAGAGGCAAGGTTTCTCTGTGTAAGCTCTGGCTGTCTTGGAACTTGCTCTGTAGACCAGGCTGGCCTTGAACTCAGAGCTCCACCTGCCTCTCCCTCTTGAGTTCTGGGATTAAAGGCATGTTCCAACACTACCTTGTAGTGGAAAGATTTCCTGTATCCCACCTGGCCCACTGTGGGGACAAATATCTCTCACCTGCAGTCCTGCAGCCACTTGTAAAATAATCACTGAGAAGCTTATATTAATTATAACTGCTTGGCCATTAGCTCAGGCTTATTACTAACTAGCTCTTACATTTAAATTAACCCATAATTCTTGTCTATGTTTAGCCATGTGGCTTGGTACCTTTTCTCAGTTCTGCCTTGTCATCTTGCTTCCTCTGTGTCTGGCTGGCAACTCCTGACTCAGTCTTCCTCTTCCCAGAATTCTCCTTGTCTACTTGCCCCACCTATACTTCCTGCCTGGCTACTGGCCAATCAGCATTTTATTTATCAACCAATCAGAGCAACACATATTCATAGCATACAGAAAGACACCCCACAGCACTACCTAGCAAAAAATACTGTTTACAGAGCTGGAAAGATGGCTCAGCACTTAAAAGCACTTCTTGTTTTCCAAAGGACCTGATACCCTAACACCCATGTCAGACAACTCACAATCTTTTGAAATGTCAGCTTCAGGGAATTTGACATAATTTTCTCATGTCTGTGGAAATACATACATACATACATACACACACACACACACACACACACACACACACACACACACATCATTCCTCAGTTCACATCCATATTAAACACAGCCCTCTGTATATCTGCAGATCACAGAGTCAAGGTTCTAAATTCAGCTATAACTATAATCATCTGGCTATTCTATGATTCTATGCAACACACACATTCTTGAGGATCTTTAGGACCTGCTGAATCAGAATACATTAAATACAAAATAATTGTGTGTGTGATTTTGTACAACTAGCATAAAACTCTTTTATGACCATAACTGTGGATATGACGAACATAAGTAAATAATCCTTCCAGTTCATGAAGTTATAGAATACTGCCCTCTATTAGTTCCATTATGTCACAGGATAAATTAGAGCAGGTAATTCAGGCATCCAAACTTGATAATGATTATATTTTGCATTTTAAATAGATAAAAATCAGGACAAAATTTTCCAAAATAAGAAGCCTCACACATTTTCACCATATGGCCTTACTTAGGGAAAGAAATGTTAAATAGTTGTAATAGTATCTAACCTGGAAAATGAAACACAGGAGTTTGGGCCACTGTGCCATATGCTGAACTCTTTTGTGTGATTTTTAAGACTTCTGCAAGCACCTCTCTTTAAAATACTCTTATGTAACCTATTTTGTTAAAAAACAAACATCATTTTTTCCATCAGAAATACAAGACACTGTACTTCCAATTCAACTTCTTTTTATACCTTATCCCCCCACACATACTTAGCAAGATACACCCTATGCTACAACAGAGTGTGAGAAAAAGATCCCTTGTGATTCTTTTTCTCCCTTCTAGATTGTTCCTTAAGATGGATGTGTCCTTACCTTTGCTCAATTGGAAAATTCCTATTCCTATTCAAATCCTAGCTCAACAAACTCCTCCTATTGAAGCCTGATCAATGGCCCTTCACAGGACTGCCTCCTTCCTCTTCGTTTCCAGTTCTGTTTTATGACTATTAAGTGGCACACTTCTATTGGATTATAATGGAGTATGTGTTTACCCTTTACTGTCTTGGAGTTCCTCTGCAATTTAATGTCCTGGCTCTGTCTGGAATATTAGCACATTGCACGCTATATAGTAAAGTGTGCTTTGATGACATTGCATGTAGGGAAAACTCCTTTCCAGTTGTGATATTCTATAACTGCTTGATTTTATGTGACTTCGGATTATTCCTTCTTTCCTAAAACTTTCTAGTAGTATACAGGTGGTCCTCCAAAGACAAATCAGTATCATCATAAATTAGAGTTCTCATCAAGACCATGCACACAGTTTCCCCAGATACTAGTCCTTTCTTTTTTAACCTTCTCTTATTAATTTTCCCAGTAACTCCTCATTTCTTATTCACCAAGTTCAAACTTTTCTCCTTGATTATTTTTAGTATCATTACTCTTAATTAGCCTACTTATAACTGCATGTTGCACTGTTGGCCTAGAATTTCAGTTACATCCTTATACCTACTGTGTTCATCTGTGGAACCTAGATGAGATTCTAGGTGTCTTACGTTGATTTTCTCACCGGGAGTCAAAAGAGACTATGATGCTGATGAGAAAATTTTAAGTGAGCCCAATAATGGCAAGATTTTGTTCCATCGGAAAATCAGCTTTTGGAACAGAATAATTTTGCCATCAGAGAGCAGCATTCAAGCCAGCTGTTCATAGCAGACTCAAGAACAGCGGTTTTCCGTTACCTGGCTTGGTTACCTCTCTTAAGGTGCTCAGCCTGGCCCTGGAAGCCTGGTGAGCTTGGTCATTGCTTGTTGATTGATGAGCCCTCAGTGGCTCTGTTTCAGACTCACCGTCAAAAGTGCAGATTTTCAAACAGGATCCCGAAAACTTTCCTTTTCAAAGAAGGAAGCTAAAGCAAACCAGATGACAAGGATTTCAAATGGTACAATGTTCTGGTTGTCAGATTTAAATAGAGATTTCCTGTGCAAAGAGAGGCTAGCCGGTGCCAATTTCACATTTTGTTCCTCAGTATCTTGTCGAAGCATGCTGTGCCAGAGCTGACAGGTCGACAGTGCTCCATGCTCCGTGGGCACAGGGAACATTTCGTTTTGCCTCGTGTTTCTGTGTTTCTCTGGGTAAAGGCCCTATTCACAGAGAAAAGTGCTGGGATTCATTATCAGGAAAGATTCTTCCATTTCCTGGGTACCCACACTGGGGTCTGGTTGAGTCAATGGTGCCTACAAAATACATGATATATTGAAATGAAAAATCTATCACCAATATGGCCAGAGGGATTAAGGGAGTTGGCCACTCTGACCACAGGAGATGCCTCTAATTCAGAATCTTAACCGTGAGCACAATGATGGTGATGAAGGAGCTTACAGCACATAAGGGAGTCAGAAGGCATATTAATCCACCTTTGGCAACACTGCCAATTTAAAAGAATGATTAGCCTCCCTTTCTACTTGATCCCACCTGGCATGGGTTTTATGCCACTCCAAATGCTAGCAGGCTCCATGCTTATGGCTTCCATTAAGCAGCGTTTAGCATCCGCAAAAACTTTCTTCATGAAGTAATTACTTTTGAGACCATAGACATTTCAGATGGGAAAAGAGAAAAGGAAAGGAGGCACAAGTAAGGGGAACTAGGAGAAAATAAGAAAATAGAAGAAGTCAAAGCAGCTTGATTCAAAAGGCACATTAAAAGTGATTCAAATACTCATTTGGATTAATACTCATTCTCTGTTTTAAATAAAGCACTCTTCTCTGTGTGTTAAGATTTGTGACTTCTTATTATTTAATAAGCCTTAAAAGCCTCTGAAAACAACCATGTAAGGACAGCAGTCTCAGGATACACAGGCCCTGAAGCCTGGGAACCCATCCCTTACTTCGGACTTTATGGCTCCTTCTCTGTGTATGCATAAAGAAAACAGAATATACTACAAGTTGTATATCATAAAAATCTAGATCCTTAATAGTGCCTTGCTTTAGAAAAATGGGTGAATGTTATTTGCTCAGAGACTCCCCTGGGAATTCTGTATTTCTAAAGAAGAATGCAATTAGCAAACTACTAATTTGTTTGTCTCTGTGCTTTATCTCACTAGCAATATCCAGACAGGCTTTTCTTCACATTATCCGGCTTGGATTTCACACCTTCCCGGATAGATTACTTCCTGCTCGTCTTTTCAAATCCATCCCTATGTTATTGGGCACAGCATGATCCTTGGATAAAATACAACTAGTTCTGGAAAAATCAGAAGCAAAATGTTGGTCATTGCCAGCTCTAGTAGGAGTCTATGAGAGGCTGAGTAAGTGATGCCATCAAAACTAAATAGAACATCTTCCTGATGCACTAGGACTCAGACAAAGCAGGCAACTGATGGAAGGCACAAAGGGGAGAAATCAAACAAAGGTAGCATCTAATTATTTTGTAATTATTAAAATAACAATGAGTTTGATTCTATTCTATGAAAATACACTTTGTTAAAATTCCTCAAGGTGATACAACAACATAGTAGAATCTCACTGAGCCCCAATCTTTCCTAAATCACGTCTGTCACTTCTAGTACCCTGCCTGTAAAGTCTAAGAAAGGAGCTGCTGACCCAAATCAGTCATACTCACCTTAGAATCAGACCTTGTGTTGATGAACATTTATTCTCTGAAATAAAGTTAATTCAAATAAAGAACAAGAGCTATCATTAAGGACTCATTATTAGGTTAAGACATTTAATGTTAACTATGATGACCTGAGTTCAATTCCCAGAAATCATAAAATGGAAGGAGAGAACTAACTTCCACAACTTTTACTCTAACTCACACTTGGGCATGTAGCTGTACACCGTGCACACACACACACACACACACACACACACACACACACACACACACAGAGAGAGAGAGAGAGAGAGAGAGAGAGAGAGAGAGAGAGAGAGAGAGAGAGAGAGAGAGAGAGAGAGAGAATTAGTTAAATATGTGTTAAAAAGTTAAAAATCATCTCTACAAAAGAACTAAGGACCCTCAGTATTCTGTGCAAAGTTTTGCCCTGCAAAAGATGTATTAACTAGAAGAAGAACTGACCAAGAATAATTGTTCCCAAGGCAAATTTTAACCTATGTGTATGCAGAATAGTACAAAACTTTACCGAATTTGTTCATGTAGAAAAATTCTACCCCACTTCCTTAAATCTAGAGGCATGTTAGAACAAGATGAAGTTATGAGACCCCTATCTACTTAAGAGTCAATTCTATAAATCACCACAGTGTACTGAACCCAAATGCCAATAAGTAGCCATTGAGTTTCTTCCGTAGACTGATTAGAGAGCTAAATGATGTCTCTTATGATGAAGTTTCCTGCAAATGATTCTCGTGGCTCAAATGTGAAAGCTAATTTTCAAAAATTGAGACAGAATCCTTCCTCTAGAAAATTGTCTTAAAACATTGCATTTAAAAAAAAATCTCCTGTCATGATAAATGAAGACACCATGGGAATAGGAAGAAGCAGAATGCTAGGGAGGCCCCCAGGAATCCACAATGATGACTCCACTATAGACTACTGGCAATGGTCGAGAGGGTGCCTGAGCTGACCTGCTCTGGTGATCAGATGGCTGAACATCCTAACTGTCATCATAGAACCCTCATCCAGTGACTGATGGAACCAGATACAGAGATCCAGGACTGTGTCCCAGGCAGAGCTCCAGGAGTCCAATCAACGAGAAAGATGAGGGATTCCATGAGCAAGAGATATCAAGACTATGATTGGAAAAAGTGCAGAGACAACCAGCCAAACTTGTGGAAACACATGAACTGTGAACCAATGGAGGAACCCCAATGGGACTGGACTAGGCCCTCTGGATAAGTGAGACAGTTGTTTAGCTTGAACTGTTTGGGGGACCCCCAGGCAGTGGGACTGGGACCTGTCCCTAGTACATGAGCCAGCTTTTTGGAACCTAGGGCCTATGCTGAGACACTTTGCTCAGCCTTGGTTCAGGGAGGAGGGGCTTAGAGCTGCCTCAACTGAATATACCAGGCTCTGCTGACTCCCCATGGGAGACCTTGCCTTGGAGGAGGTGGGAATGGGGGAGGGGGACAGGGGAATCTGTGACTGATATGTAGGATGAATGGAAAATTTCTTAATTAATAATAAATAAATAAATAAATAAATAAATAAATAAATAAATAAATAAGAGAAAAAGAAAAAAAAATCTCCTGTCTTGGACCAATGAGATGGTTCAATGAGTAAAGACATTTGTTGCAAAGACTGATAACCCAAGTGTGATCTCTCAGACCTAGAAGGAAGGAAAGAACTGACTGCTGCCAGTTTCCAGCTGATCTCCACACAGGAGCTATGCCTCCCCCTACGTGAATAACCTCCTCTGCATTTATTCTTTATTGTTAACACTCCATACCTAGAAAAAAAATCCTGATTATTGATGTACTGATGTGCAACCTAGAATCACATGGGACCAGTTGTTGAGGGAAGTCAGAATAGAAACTAACATATAAACTACAGAGGATCACTGCTTACTTGCTTGTTTGCTCTTGCTCGTGGTCAGCTAGCCATCTTAAATGAAGTTGGGAAGCATACAGTTTGCATTCTATTATATTCAAAAAGGAAAAAGGGGGAGGCTATCTTTCCCACAAATATCCTAAGCAATGTCAGCTATGAAGAGAAATATGAACAGTTACCTTAGAGCTCAGGAGTGACCAATCTGTACCCTCTCACCAACCTGTGGTGTGGAAAACATTGATTGTGGGGATTTGCATACAGTTTGACATGGAAAACAATTAAACTGGACTCATTAACACTACTTAACTAGAGCAGCTAATGGGCTTCCAGAGTTCTAAACAGAAGGAATCAGAAAAGAGCTTTAAATCTCATACACTCTTCAGGAAGGATGAAAAATTGAAATGCTTCTACCCTGGTTTTATGATCTTCAGGGTAACAAGTGTAATTGTTCCTTGTCAAAACAAAAAAAAAAAAACAACCTTTTGCAGGAAATAAAATCTAATTAAGAGAACTAGAGTAAGCACATTATATTAAATACATTTGCTTCATTCCTGAGCTTTAACTGTACAAACTCTAACCATGGTTTCCAGAGTGACCATTGATGCTTCCTAAGAATGCTCCCACAGTGAACCATCCAATTAGTGGTGGACACAATGACCTCTCAGAAAGTGGATGTATTCATTGAGCCTAATGGGGGTATGGGGAGATGAATGGAATGACAGCATCTTCTCACTTGGCGCTTTTAGAAAGCCTTACCTTCTCGTGGCTCCTCTGTTTCCTTCTTGCCTTGTATTTCCTAACATGTATTTTATAATATCTAATAAGGTAAAATGAAAATTTCTCCAGAAAAATGGATAAAAAATAATTCAATGTAGAAAAGTCTTCTTGTCCAAGGAAAGACTTTTCCAGTTTGGAAACAAACTGGACTTATAAGGAAGTATACAATCTCTGCAATAAATGAATGAAGCATAGATGCTCTCAAACTGTGCCCAAGTTCTCTTTGAGTGGTCTACAAATGACTTTTCTTCACATTTTAAAGAGGATAACAGAGTGAAATCTCTGTTTTATTCTAAAATATGTAACACTAGTTTATTTTGTTTTGTTTTACTTTTAATATTTCTTGATCAAGTTTCCAGCTGATGATGTGGTAGAGCAATCTGCTACAAGATCCCTCTCCACAAGCATCTGTACCCTCCATGGATGCTGCAGCTGCAGATGGTATCAAACACTATGTAGATTATGAATTTCCTATAAATATATGTCCATGGTAAGATTTAATGCATCCATAGGGTCAGTGAGAGAGCAACAATCAACCCAAAATGTCTTTAACAATATATTTTAGTGAAAGGTATAGAAACGTGATCTGGATGCATATTACTGTGCCAATCTTACTATTTTTCTGTTGATTATTTGAGATGACACAATGGCCACCTGATGAGACTGGGGTACGTGGTGTAGGCTTTATAACAGAGTTAGAATATAACAGAGGGAGAGTTACTTAACATAGCATTGCAATACTGTAACAGCTAATCTCAAACCAATCAACTTACTGACTGATAAGAAGCTAGGGAGTATGCACAGTGTAGACACAATGCCTGAAGAGATGGTTGATGTCCCATGTAGAATGAAACAAGAGATAGTGAGGTGTCCTCATGCTGATCACAATGGGTTGCTATTCAAAAACCATATAAATTATTTATTCGTGGAATTCTCCCCTAATGTTTTCAGACCACTTGATTGCAAGAAGCTATGGTAAGTGAAACTGCAGGTATCGAGTAACTTCTGTAGCAGATGTGTACACCTTAGAAAAGTGGAATGAGAATATTTCTTTAATGATGAAAAAATGGTCCAGGAAAAGTTCCAGTATACTCATAAATGAATCAGCATCCTACAAAAAAAATAGATTTTGTGAAGTATTAAGTAGCAAATCAAATGCCTTTCAATGCATTCAGATATAACTCAGGTATCATCAGCAACTTCTAAAGGTGACAGTGGCTTTGTAACAGTGAATATTTTAATTGTTCACAAATTTTATAAACCCTTGTATAGTAGTGTTATGGAGAGTAAAATCTTTCCTAAACTCAATACCTGTGTTTTTATGTTGCATAAACACAGAAATTACTGTGGAATATCTGGTAAACTTGATAGGAAATCCAGATGTCAGCAATTTGCTGTGTAAGATTTAAAGTGGCCCACACAGTTAACCTTCATCAGGAACTGTGCTTGTGGGCCAAACCACAGGGGCTCTCCCATCCATCTCATTCACCAGGGATAATGTGAGTGAGAATCTGAGGTCAGTCAGATGTGGACCACTATGCACAGATTTTTGCTGCCAAGAAATAGCCTCTGGCAGTTCTTGTTATTGAAAAAAATAACCCTTTAGGACCCAATAGGAATCCCATTCTAAGTTTTAGAGGAAGCATTATATGGTTAAACCTTTGATTAAATGTAATTCTTGGATGACTATCATGATGATAGCATGTAATTTCAGGACCTTGGGTTGAGGCATGATTTCAGCAAGTTCAAGGTCAGTCTGGTGTACCTGGTAAGTTCAAGGCCAGCTGACACTACATAGTGATACCCTTTCTAAGTCAAAAGAAAGAAAACTTGGTTCTTAATATCTCTTGTACTGAGTAAATAGATACAAAGGCTTTTCAGATTTCACAATGGAATAATAGATTTCACAAAGGAAATAGTTTATGGACACATTTTGCATAGAAGATAAAGGAAAGATATCAAGAAGCTCCCAAAAGATTGAGAGCAAGGAGGTGCATGTGATGAACTGGAGGGAAGAAAAAGGAGGGAAATATAATTATAATTTCAAAAAAATGAAACATATTGTTAAATAAGAGAAGTTTATAGATGGTAAGCCTTTGAATGACTCTCAAAATACCATGACTCAATAGGATGTAGAGAATGAAGATACATGAGGTTAGACACCTGATGCCCAGTTCACCCTCTCTGGTATCAGAAGACAATGGCAACATTACATTAACTAGTAGATTTTCCAAAATTACCAACATAATTATTGTTTTGGATCCTTTGCTTGCTGCCACGACTCAATGTCAACTCTCTCATGCCGTTTGTTTTTCATCTGTTGTCTTAAGAAGTGATTTACTTTATTGTAGCAGTTTGTTAGCTTATGGTCCAGCACTGACAGCATCATGCCCCACTCTGGGCCAACACTGTTGGCATCATGCTCCACACTTTTCCTCATGCTTCTCTTCTGCTTCACCCTGGATTGTGTGACTGGTTTTGCCAACAGCATATCAATAAATGTTACATGAAAGATCTTGAACATGAAGTCTTATTGTGGGCTAGTCTAGTCTAAGTGAAGCACTTCCCCAGGCAACAGCTGGCAACAGTGGTCAGGCATGACAACACACAGCCCCAGTTGATCATCTACAGCCTTGTAGGTAATTTCAAAGGAGAGAAGAGCATACCTACACACTCAGAAGTCTCCAAGCTGAAGTGCTAACACACAGAGTCTTTGGAGATAGATGGTTGCTGCTTTGAACGACTGAGTATTTGGTGTGATTGCAAAGACCTCAATAGATGACTTTCTTCAGCATTGCATTGCCTTCCTATTCTTGCCATCTTTCCCCTCAGAGGACGGTTCCTTTTCCTTACATTCTAGAACTGAGCTAGCAAGTGATATTGCCTTAATACTTTTCATATATGTACATACATGAGTGCCTTTTAAATAATCTTATTTACTTGTTCACAAAAGGATTTTCTTCAGTTACTTTTCTTCAGTAATGTAAAATCACAATAAAATTGTTTTTTTAAAGGTCTCTAAATATTTTATACCATGCTTTCACATCTACAAGTGCTTTATACAAAAGTTAGCGCTACAATATTATTCTAAAAAATGAATCATTCTGTGTATTTGGTCTAAATTTTCTTAGTTTGTTTTATTTAAGCAAGCAAATAAATGATATACTAGCAGCTATTAACCCTGAGTAGTAAGCCTTCTTGTGCAGTCTCACTCCTCAGTTTCAATTACCAGACAGCAATCACAAGCCCAAACTATTAAATAGACTTTAAAATAGACATGTTTCATAACACAGAGTAAAAAAAAATGCCATTGTATTTAGGGCTAATAATTTGGGAGTGGTGGTAACTCAAAAGCTTGACATTTGAAAACATACTAGTGTTTGGCAATATTAGTGATCATTTTGACAAGATGTTTATTTAAACTTTTAGCCTGTGTAGAATCAAGATAAGAAAGAATTTTCTAAAAGAATTATTAATAAACATTATGGTTTTGAGGTTTAACTATCGTGAATAAAGATACTTGTGCCTATCCAAACCTCTGCATACTACGTATGTTTTTCTGATGGCTTATCATGGGTGTTTTAATTTCAAAGTTTTTCTTTTCAATCATCTAAAATAGGAAAGTTAATTTTTATCTTTTAATTCATGACCACATTAAAAAAATCTTTATCATTTGTATGTATATATGCATACATACATGTATGTATGCGTGTGTGTGTGTGTATATATATATATATATATATATATATATATGTATAGATACAGTATATATGAGTTAGGCATCACCTTATCACCTCTCTACACACTCTCAAGATCCCTGCGGTCACTGCCAGAGTCATTAAATTTATTTTAGCTTTATATGATTATATATTTCACATTTTACTGACTTAAGTTCCCCAAAAAGCAGAGACCAGAATCATCTGCATGGAATTAACATTGGTTTCTCCATCCCATACCAGTGCTCTCAGAATGAGTGCTTCTTGGTATATGTTTGAATATAAACAGTTACAGAAGCAAACTATTCAGACTAAGAAAATAAATGACATTTGAAATAAGCTGTGACTAGCAGAATAGAGGTAGCTTGAAAATCCTTGACTATAAAAGGAATCCACCCCCGCCCCCATTCTGCTGATGGTGAACACATGCTCGTGATCCAAACGTCTTTTTAATTTGCAGTTGTGGGAAGTGTTTCAACAAACATTGTTACAAAGAAAAGAGGGATTTTGCATCTAAAATGTTCACCTTAATTAACAGTTCCTGTATGATGAAAACATGTGAACCAGAATATTCAAAGATCTAAGTGGTCTAGTCCTCAATTTTTTTGTATGGAACAAACAGATGAAGTTTATAATTTTCTTAGTTGAAGGAACTACTGATTTTTTTTGATAGGGTCATAATTCATTAGCCTTTCCTTCATTATCTAGCATTATATCTTAGTGCAAGGTTAAGCTGTTCTTTATTTAAAACTAAACAACTTAAAAACCTTTAATGAGGGTTACTTCACTAGAGTGAAGAAAGGTTAAATTGGATGAACACTGACCTATAGGGAAATGGTCCTTTAGCGACTTGCCTGAGATGGAGTCTCTTTCAAGCGAGGCTTGAATTGGAATTTGGATTCTGATATGGACCATTAAACCACAGTTCTCCTTCCTTTCTCAAAGCCACAGGAAATGAGCATGCCACCTGAGCTTTGAGGTTCTGCAATGAGACCATATTTCAGTCCTCCATGCCTTTCAATTCCCTTAGCGGTCTCTTCAATCTCCGCAGTGAGACAATGAGTCCAGTATGGTAAAACGCGCAGCTAGCACACTCTTGCAGCCAACTTGTTCTGGGAATAAACAAGTTGTTTGTTTTACACAATTGTTAGTTCCAAGGGCTTCGTTAAAGAGGGGGCTCAACTCACAAGACAGCTTCGCCAGCATTAGTACAAACTGCAAGTCATAACCAAAATGGATATACCAAATCAAGTTCAATCCCAAATGCAGAAACTTACCACTTCTTTAAGGCTAGAGAAATAGTCCTATAAAGAACTAGGAAGAGGAAAACTTGTACAGCTCATGCCCTCTTTACCCCACCATCTTGTTTGTTTACCATTTCTTCAGAAAATTACAGAATGTTTATATTATTTTATATACTCTTTAAATGGATTGTCTTTCTACTTTATTAAATACCCAGAGTTATAGAGGTTAATTATTATATTCTATTAAATTCCAAGCATGCTTTATGGGGTCTTTGAACGATATGGAACTATTTGTTCCCACACTAAAGGGCACTCTCGTTTGCTTCCTGCTGATGTCTCTGTGGCTGTTCCATGCCGTTTTTGCTTTGAGATTTGGAGGGTGAAAACAAACATTTTCACTTCTAGAGAGTATCAGAAATAGATATGACCATTACTCATCACCGTTGGAAGCATGCTTTTCACTTACTCATGACGTATGTCTATTAGAAGAGTGCTAAGGTAGATGGGTGAGCTCTTCTGGCAATCTGTGCGTTGATTTTCTTATTATTTGACTTACATTCAGAGTATCATCCCCAAGGCATGGCCTTTGCCAGTGATGCAGCCTAATCTGTTGCCAGGACCCACTAACAGTCAGAGGTTTTCACCATGATAGCAACAACTGGATTTTGAATGATGGTACCTTTGGCCATTTGTAGGGCTTGGCTTGGATTCCATGTTGATAAAGGTCCATCGCCTCAGAAGGAAGGTGATGAAGAAAGGCCACTGTCCTAAGGATGCACAGGTAAACCAAGAAGGTACACTGTGAGCTGGCAGTGATGGACACACCTTTCTTAATGTCTGCAGAGAAAGAGGAACCAGCACAGTAGCCATCCCTGTGACAGAATCCAGCATGTTTCAGGAAGTTTTTCACGTCAGATGCTGAACAAATTATGAAAAAGATGATTGAAGTGTACTCTATAAATGTAAGTTTTTTAACAACTCTCCCTAAATGCTGCCTGCCCTCAGCTGTTCTCAAATATAAGAATTAATTGAATAGTAATTCCAAAAGTTCTCATCATCAGTCTTAATACCAAAAGAAGCATTAAGTGTGATGGACCACACAGGCAAAGCATCTTTCAGATTTGTCTGCATTATCAAGAGCTCACTTAACAGATGCCACTAAGTATGGGGAGAAAATAAAGAGTGTAAATTTCAGGCTTTACACAAGCATCTGTTTCCAGAGTTATTTTTCTAGTTTGAATTAAATATAAAAATTATTCGGGGTCTGTTTAAAGGAATAAGCAGATAAAGACAGACCCAGAACATGTCTGTTCCACATTTGTGCAGGGGTTAGTCCAAGTACTAAATACTTAGTGCGCTCAGATTTTAAGGGATATTGAAAGATGTTCTTGTTCCAAAGGATCTTTGCAGCATGGAAGATAGAAGTGCCCTCTGTCCTAGAGTTAAGAGTTTGTTCACACAATTAGATGAGAAGTTTCTGTAAAGAGAGGAACACAGCTCATCACAAGACTATCTACCCTTCAAAGAGCAAAGAGGAAAAATTCTCAGCAAGGGAAATATGTACCAGCAATTTGTCGAGGTATCATATCCCACACATGGACAGCAGCAAGCTTTTAGGACTCAGTGACAGAGATGTCTTGGAAAATTAGGCATTTCAAGTCAACAGATTGCAGAGGATGGCAGAAAATAAAGCCACTCCCAGGTACAAGTCAGAGATAAAGGTGAGTCTGTTACACTATTTTCTCTCATGTGCCACAGTTCTGCTTACCTTGAGATCAGTCTTTTTTCCTCAGTAGTGTTACATATGCCCATAAGTAGTCATACGCATGCATGTACCATATGCATATGCACACACATGTATATAGACACTATACTCAGCTTATAATCTTTATTTTACAATATATATTAACTACACTCAGCTTGTTCTGTTGAAATTTATCTTATACCAACTAAAGAAAATATAGATTAGACTGAAAAAAAAATATATACACATATTTTTTTATTTATTCATTTTACAACCTGACCAGAGTTTCCCCTACCCCCTCTCCTCCCATTCCCTCCCCTGACCTCTCCTCTGCCCCCACAATCCACTCCTCCTCTGTTTCTGTTCAGAAAGGGGTAGGCCGCCTCCCATGGGTATCATCAAAACATGGCATATCAAGTTGTGGTAAGACTAAGCAAACCCTGTCTTATATTAAGGCTGGGCAAGGCAATCCAATATAAGGAATAAGTTCCCAAGAGCCAGCCAAAGTATTAGGGACAGCCCGAGCTGTCCTTTGTTAGGTGTCTCACAAGCAGACCAAGCTACACATCTGTCACATATATGTAGTGGGCCTAGGTTAGTCCTATGCAGGCTCCCTGGTTGCTGGTTCAGACTCTGTGAGTTCCTATGAGACCACCTTGTTTCTGTGGGTTTTCTTGTAATGTCCTTGACACTTCTAGCTCATACAAATCCTTCTTCTTTCTCTTCAGCAGGATTCCCCAAGCTCAACTTGATGTTTGGCTGTGGGTCTCTGCCTCTGTTTCCATCAGTTACTGGATCAAGGTTCTCTGGTGATAATTGGGATAATCACCAATCTATGAGTGAAGCAAAATATTCTTAGGTATCATTACATAGAATTTTTTCAGTCATATTTGGTTCTATGCTAAGTCTCTGGGCCTTCTAGCCTCTGGGTCCCTGCACTCCAGGCAGTGTCAGGGGTGAGCTCATTCTTGTAGTATGGGTCTGAGGCTGAACCAGTCATTGGTTGGCTACACTTACAATCTCAGCACCACCCTTACTCCAATTCCCACCCTATCCCTACACATCCCATAGGCAGGAGAGACTGTAAGTCAAAGGTTATGAGATTGGGTTGATCCCAATCTTTTCACTGAAAGTCTTTCAGATCATAGGAGATGGCCAGTTCAGGTTACATATCCACTCTTGCTAAGAGTCTTAGCTGGGGTCATTCTTATAGATTCCTTAGTTTTCATTGTATCTAGTTTCTACCTGACCCCAAAATGCCTCCCCTTTCCAGTCATCTTTTTCAGTACTCTCCCCCTCCATCCACCCTCAACCAGGTCACTCATATTCCCATCCCCATCTACCGCTAGTCTACCCATTTTTATTTCTCGACCTCAGAGAGATCCATGGGTCCCTCCTTGGACTATCCTTGTTACCTAGCCTCTCTGGGGCTGTAGACTGTAGCATGTTATATCCTTTGCTTTGTGGTTAATATCCATTTATAAGTGAGTACATACAATGTTTGTCTTTCTGGGTCTGGATTACCTCACTCAGGATGATTGTTTCTAGTTCCATCCATTTGACTTCAAATTTCCTGATGTCATTGCTTTAACATCTGAGTAACACTCCATTGTGGAAATATTCCACATTTTCTTTATCCATTCTTCAGTTGAGGGGCATGTAGGCTGTTTTCATGTTCTGGCTATTGCAAATAAAGTAGCTGTGAACATAGTTGAGATAGTGTCCTTGTAGTATGATAGAGCATCCTTTGGGTATATGCCCAAGAGAGTGGTATAGCTGGGTGTTGAGGTAGACTGAGTCCTGATTTTCTAAGAAAACACCAGATTGATTTCCAAAGTGACTGTACAATTTTGCACTCTCACCAGAAATGGAGGAGTGTTCCCCTTGTTCCATATTCTCTTCAGCATGAGCTGTCATTGTGGTTTTGATCTTAGCCATTCTGACAGGTTTAAGATGGAATCTCAGGGTCACTTTGATTTACATTTCCCTAATGGCTAAGGATGGTAAGCACTTCTTTAAGTGTTTCTCTGCTATTTGAGATTCTTCTTGAGAATTCTCTATTTAGATCTGTACTCAATTTTTAATTGAATTATTTGTTTGTTTGTTTGTTTGTTTTATGTCTAGTTTCTTGAGTTCTTTATATATTTTGGAAATTAGTCCTCTGTCAGATGTAGGATTGGTGAAGATCTTTTTTCATTCTGTAGACTACCTTTTGTTCTATTGACAGTGTCCTTTGCCTTATAGAAGCTTTTCAATTTTGTGAGGTCCCATTTATTAATTGTGGATCTTAGTGTCTGTGATACTGGTGTTCTATTCAGGAATTTTAATAAAAATGTTTAACTACTCAAAACATTTTGCAAAAGAATAAGTTTTTTATTAATGTTAGTAGTTGATATCTACAGTGAGAATATGGGGACAAGAAAGACATGACTACCTACCCTCTGCCTACCATCCTTCCTTCATTCTCTCAAACAAAATTAATTACTATTCAGATTGTAATCCATTCCCCAATACTAAAACCAAATTTCCCCATTACCGTAATGCCTTATACCAATAGTTACTACTAAATAATTACTTTTTGATAATGGCAGAAGATATGAAGGAAGGAATAATAATTATAGTATACAACATATAATGGCATGTATGTTTAGTTTAAGGTAGAATAGAATTACAATTTGAGTTATTTTTTAAGTTATTTTTGAAGTTTTATTCTTAAAGTATTTTTATAAGGCCAATATCTAATTACATTTCATATTCAGAAAATATGTTTGATAGGTATAAATGAATGCTCAATTATTTTTCTTATTTGAAAGCAAAAGGGGATTTGTACTTCTATAAAAAAATCTTTTAAAAATAGTAAACATTTAATGTTTTAAAACATGCAAATCATCAGCCTTATTAATTAGTTACTCTAATCTGAATTCTTCCCACCATGCATTTTTGGCTGGTACCTATGCAACAGACTATAGTTCTTTGGCTCCTTGAAAATGCTCCATTCTCTACCTCAACCATGCAGTTCATAGAGCCTATTATGAGGTGTGAGACTAGGGGTCAGATGGTGAAAGCAGAGGGTATTTACATGAAAGCAACATTCACAGTCTGCTTTTGTGATCTATATTGCATCTGATGACCTAAGAGGTTATAAATGAATGGATTCTTATTGGCAGTATACCTCACTGGTCAATTTTATGACAAAGGAAAGGAGCTTGAGAAAAAAAAATAATGCACAGCCTTTACATCTTAAAATTCCATCTTTGCAGAACATATTATTAAAAAATAGTAGTAATAACAGTTCTCTGAATCTTAGTGACTAAGCTTTGAAGGGTAGCAGTTATTCTCCTACAATGCCCAGATGTACCAGATGAATAGGGAAACTATACATCTAGGAGAGTAGATTAAAATATGAATGACATTTAAAAATCAATAACTCTTCAAGTGGAAAAGGCATGATATTTATAAGGGGCTGGTATGGATATTATACATGTTAGGAATATGAAGAACTTAAAAATCACTTGTAGGAGGTAATTCTAGTTAGTAGAGACTGAGTACATATAGTTAAGAAGGAAGATGGTGTGGTGGTTTGAATAAAAATGGCCAAATGTGCATAAGTTTGGATACTTGGTCCACAGTTGGTGGAACTGCCTGAGGAAGTTTAGGAGGAATAGCTTTATTGGAGGAAGTGTGTCATGGAGGCCAGCTTTGATAACAGGCTCCTGCCATCCTTAGCACAGTGCTCTATCTGCTTCCTGTTTGTGGATTGGGATATGAGTGCTGAGCTGCTACTCCAGCAACATACCTACCTGCCTGCCTGCTGGCATGTTCCTGCCCATGATGGTGACAGACTTTGTAAATGTAAGCCCCAAAGAAACTCTTCCTTGTATAAGTTGCCTGAGTCATGCTGTCTTATTACAGTAATAGAAAAGTAACTAATACAGATTTTTTTTCATTTTTATTTATTTACTAGTTTTCTTTCATTTTTTCAGTTTTAAGGGACCAGTGACTTTCAGGCATGTTTCCCAATAAAACAAAGAACTGAGGATAACCCTGTAGTCAAACTAACATTTTTAGCATCTAATATTTATTGAGTGCTTAGTTTATCACGTGCTTTGCTAAAGATTTTGTTCCCAACTTACAGATGGATGGAGAATCTAAAATGCAGAAAAAAATCACATAATTTGTTTACAGCCAGATAATCAGCAGCCTAGATAGAACACTGTCATTCTGGATCACTTCAGACAATGGTTCTTAACTATGGCAGTTTGTCAAAAATGGGGTTTGGTATATGGAGATCTGTGCAAGAAATATATTTTATCTCTAGAGTCATAGAATATGAGGATTAAGAGTGTTCTGCCTAGGAGTTAGTTAGACTTTAACCAGACAATGAAGATGGGCCAGACCCTGAAGGCAACTGTTGTTGATACCTTGCTGCTTCCACACAACCCCTTTCTGACCACAACTAAAGACATCCTGGTTCCTAGGCAGGGGATGCAGAGACAGACAACCAACAGTGTACATTGGCAGCTCATACCAGCCAACATTGAACATGTAGTAGCAATGCTGGTGAAATACAGGCAAGTCATTTGAATTACTGACAACCTCTCTGAACACAATTTTAAAACATGTACCTTACATGAGAACAGCATCATGTGTAATTTTGATGTACTAGTAACTTTACTTATAAAGTCTAAATAACTTAGAAAACTACCTGGACTCCTATCATTTAAAACATCTACAGAAGAGGAAATCTGGGTGCACACTTTCTCAAATTTTATATTTGGTGCAAATATATACATTTGAGATGGGTATTATCTCCAATCCAATACGTAGTCACAGAGTTTGCTTAGTCAGGCCTTAGCATACCAGATGAAAGGAGGCTCCTGTTCTTTCTACAACATTATGGGCATATGTGGATGGTGAGAATCTGAAGAACTACTTCAATGGCATGTAGCAGTCAGGTTTAAAAAAAAATTGAGATTATAATTACAACATGCCCTTTCCCTTTCCTCACTCCAAACCCTTCCATATAAAACTCCTTGCTCTTTTTCAAGCTCCTGGCCTTGTTTTTCACCGTTACACACACATGCACACGCACATTCCTGAAAACTTAAGTACAAAGTATCTTTAAAGAATAAGAGCTTCTATTTACATAGCTTTTCTGCCAAAAGATACTTAAAACTAAGTCATGAAAGCCAGGCTAGCAAATCTTTTAAGTGTTTGACATTGAATCACAATTGACTGAGTTATGTTCTTTTCATCAAAAGTATATTGATAGAGTATATGCATAATTATTACTACATTAGATGAGTATAAGTTTATCATGACCTGCAGTTCTGTGGTATAAGCCACCGTCTTATTCTTTTGTTCATTTCCCATAAAAACATAGTGTATTTTGTGTAAGTTCACTAATTTTTACATATTGCTGAAAGAATAGACATAAGAGGAACATACTCTTTTATGAATTGCAATAAAATATACCAGATTTTACATGTAATTATCACAAAGTATTTGAAGCCCAAAAATCATAAGTTAAAGTAACTAGTATACTTTTGAAGATTCATATATTACTTACAATAAATCTTAAAATCTTCAAAGAAGTTTCAAGTCTCCATATTGTATTTTTAGTACTGATAGGAAAAAATACCCTAATCATAAAGGTTTGATTTATAATATAATTATATCATGTTGACCTTATTACTTACATTGGAACTTGTTTTTTAATTGAAAAACCTTATAGGGTTTTTCTCTCTATTGCTTCTGTTTTTGTTTCTTATTACATATTTAACTCTTTATTAATAGAAACTTCTAGAATGGGAGATGAGATGATTGTGTGGGACAGAGGAAGAATAGTAAGACAAGAACAGGGTAGGGAACACTGAATGATGATGACATAGGAAAGATTTCCAATCCAGATCCCTCTGGAAGGGTGGCTATCATGGTCTGACATAAAGCTCACTCTTATCCTAAATCACAACTCTAAGAGATTCATTTTCCCCCTAAAGGGCCATTTCTTTACTCTGAGTGTCATCAATCCTGAAATTTTAAAAAGGAGGATTTAATTCACCTTCTCAACCTGCTCGGGCCAGCAGGAAGCAAGAGACACACCACTAAATCAAGGGCTCCACATACTGATGGAGCAGTGGCACAATAGAAGTTGTCCCCGCAGGCCATGCAGCTGGAGGAGCTGACATTGCCTCATCCAGGACATAGGGGTTGGGAGATAACTCAGTCACCACGTCCTGTTCGGTAAATTGCAACATGGGTCAGACCCAGCCACCATCTCCTTAATGGGCTCAGCAAGATCTGTACACACCTAGACATTTATCTGGAGACGGGTCTGACAATTTAAAAAATGACCCATTTATCTTTTTAAACCATATTGCTAAGACCATTCACACAAATAATTTGCAAATGCCATTTGCAAAATTTCAGTTAGATATTGTATGATTGATTGGAACATTTCTTCTTGAGTCTGTAATAAAAATAACACAAAAGAGAAAGTCTGCTTGGTTAATGCTGTTGTTTTGATAGAGGTCAGACTCCTAGGAGCATTTGAATATGGGGTCTCAGAAGTGTGATGCTGTTTTGTTGGGAGTTTATTTGTATCTCTATAGTGTATATTTGAGTCCTAACCCCAACTGTGTCAGAATGTGACTGCATTTGGAAATAAGATTCTTTGTAAATGCAATGTATTAATGTGACATGAAAAGCCTGGGATATGACTGGCATCAGTAAAAGAAACAGCACAAGAATAGGCACTTGGAACTGAACGTGATAGAGGGAGAGAAGGTGGCGATGACGCTGTGAGCAAGAAACTTCAAGGATGACAAAGATGTGCAGAAATTAGATAGGGAAGCGTCATGTCCTCTCCTCTTCTCTCCTCCCCTCAAGACTGCACAGAGAACATGACTCTCCTGATAATGTGATCTTCAGTCCTTCTCCACAGAATTTGAAAGAATGTCCTCTCGCTTTACAGTACCCAGTTTGTTGAACTTGGTTGACAGTGCTGAAACCTACCTCTTCCCTGGTCTAGCAATATGGGACTAGTGGTACGATGTCTGCATTTTAGCAGTGAACTTACTCTTGTCAAATAACCAAGAGACATAAAACTATATGTACACAATTGCAACTAGAGTCCATGACTTTTTGCCCATAAAAAAAAATGAGCATAGAAAGAGTGAATTTTCATGGAACAACTCAGTACTGATGCGATGTTTATAAAGATGCTTAATGCAAATTTCATATAAAAAACAATATTCTCAGCTTTCTAAAAACCAGGTAAGCCTCCTGCCTCCATTGCCCCACCCATGCCTGCCAAACATAATCCTAACTGGTCCCTCCTCTCCTTGTCACCACATCCCAATACACACCTCTGGCAGAAGCCTTCTCTTCTACCAGAGGCCATGCCAGCATCCTTAACCCCTAGTAAGATTGGCCCCCACCCTAACAACATGTGCCCAGCATAACCCCAAATGCCCCTCCCCTCCTCATCCTCATATCCTGGCCCACACCTCTGGTGGAAGCCTTCCTCCTCATCAGAGGCCAGGCTAGAATCCTGATTCCAAGAGGCTAGACCAGCATCCTGAACCCCAGAGACCTGGCCAACTTTCTGGAAACCAGACAGAAGCCTCCTACCCCACCAGAAGTCAGGCCATCATCTCCTGAAGACCCCCAGCCAGATCAGAGGCCACACACATAGACAAAACTTCAGCCCTATTCTTGGGCAACTATCCTGTACAGGACCAACAGCCATCTATGCCATGAGAAGTCTAGTCCCCATTGCAGGCTGAGACCCTCTACTCAACCACAAGCCATGGCAGCCACAAGACCAGTAAGGAAACAAAAACCAATGAACAAGACACCCATCCAACAAAAACAAATCCAGAAATTGGCACCTAGACCTATAAGCACTCCAAATTCAGATGCCTAAACATAAATGTAAGAACACAATCAACAGCCAGAACAATATGACACCATCAGAGCTCAGCCATTCTACTATAGCAAGCCCTGAATATTCCACCAGAGTGGAAGCACAAGAAAAGGACCTTAAAACCAACTTTGTGATGATGATAGAGGAAATGAATAAATTCCTTTTAAAAAATTGAGGAAAAGACAATAAAAAATGGGAGCAAATCAATAAATCTCTTAAAGAATGTCAAGAAAAGCAAGAAAACCAAAAACAGTTGACAGAAATGAATAAATTTTTCAAGACATGAAAATGGAAATAGAACACAAATTGAGGGAATTTTGGAAATGGAAAATCTGGGTAAGCAAACAGGAACACCAACAGAACACAAGAGATGGAAGAGAGAATCTCAAGCATTGAAGATACAACAGAAGAAATATATACACAGGTCAAAGAAAATGGTAAATCTAAAAGATTCCTGACATAAAACATCCAGGAAATCTGAGACACAATGAAAGACCAAACCTAAGAATAATAAGAATAGAAGAAGGAGAAGATTCCCTGCTCATAGATCCAGAAAATATTTTTAAGAAAACCATGGAAGAAAAATTTTCCTAACCTAAAGAAGGTACAAGAAGTTTAAAGAACACACAATAGATTGGACCAGAAACGAAACTTTCCTTTTTCCCATCACATAATAATCAAAGCACTAAACATCCAGAACAAAGAAAAATATTAAAAACTGCAAAGGAAAAAGGTCAAGTAACATATAAAGGCAGTTCTATCAGAATTACACCCGACTTCTCAATGGAGACTCTAAAAGCCAGAAAGGCCTGGACAGAGGTCTAGCGGATTCTAAGAGACCACAGTTGCCAGCCCAGACTACTATACTCAGCAAAACTTACGATCACAATAGATGGAGAAAAGGTATTCCATGATAAATTCAAATTAAAAAAATATCTATCCACAAAGCCAGCTCTATAGAAGGTACTAGAAGGAAAACTGCAACCTAATGAGGTCAAAACACCCACAAGAACATAGGAAATAAATAAGCTCACATCATCGTAACCCAAAGAAGTAACACACACACACACACACACACACACACACACACACACACACACACATACACACACCATCAACAACTACAGCAAACTTACAGGACTTAACAAACATTGGTCATTGATGTCTCTCAATATCAGTGGACTCAATTTCCCAATAAAAAGACACAGATTAACAAAATGGATGCAAAAAATAAGATCCATCCTTCTGCTACACACAAGAAACACACCTCAATTTCAAAGATAGACGTTACCTCACAGTAAAAGGTTGGAAAAAGATTTCCTAAGCAAATGAATCTAAGAAGCAAGCTGGTGTAGTCATTCTAATATCTAACAAAATAGACTTCCAACCAAAATTACTTAAAAGAGATGAGAAAAGACCCTTCATACTCATCAAAGGAAAGCTCCACAAAGAGGATCTTTCAATTCTCAACATCTATGTCCCAAACACAAGGGCACCCATGTTTGTAAAAGAAACACTGATAAAGCTGAAATCATACATTGACCCTCACACATTGATAATGGGAGACTTCAATCCCTCACTCTCATCAATGGACATATCATCCAGACAAAACCTAAACAGATAAATACTGGACATAACAGATGTTATGTCTCAAATTGACCTAACAGGTATTTACAGAACATTTCACCCAAACACAAAAGAATACATTTTCTTCTAAATATCTCATGGAACATTCTCCAAAGTTAGCCATATACTGTGTCAGTAAGCCAGTCTCAACAGACACAAGAAAATTGAAATAATCCTCTACATTCTATCAGAATGACGTGGATTAAAGTTGAATTTCAACAACAGTAGAAACAACAGAAAGCCTGCATATTCATGGAAACTGAACAACTCTCTAATGAATTATCACTGGGACAAGGAAGAAATTAAAGACTTTCTAGAATTCAGTGAAAATGAATATACAACATACTAATGGGACACAGTGAAAGTGTGCTAAGAGGAAATTTCATAGCACTAAGAGCCTTCATAAAGATTTAGTAGAGATCTCATTCTAGGGACCTAACAGCACATCTGCAAGCTCTAGAACAAAAAGAAGGAAACACACCCAAGAGGACTAGAAAGCAGGAAATAATCAAACTGAGTGAAGAAATCAATAAAATGGAAACAAAGAGAACACTACAAAGAGTCAAGGAAACAGACAGTTGGTTCTTTGAGAAAAATCAACAAGATAGACAAACTCTTATCCAAACTAACTAAAAGGCAAAGAGAAAATATCCAAATTAACAAAACCAGAAACAAAAGGGGGAAAAACAACAGCACTAAGGAAGTCCAGAGAATCATTAGGTCATACTTCAAAAAACTTGTACTTCCCCAAATTGGAAAATAAAAAAGAATGGACAAATTTTGGGGTTCATGTCATTTTTGTGTTTCATAGAAAGGAGATGTAAAATTTAAGTATGAAAAGGATCTACACAAGCCCTTAGATGACTATCAAAAACAGTGCAAGGATTGTGTTTGCTGATTTGTAATTGCAGGACAGGGGGTTTTGTCTGTACGCTTGTTTGATGTTTTGTTTGTTAGTTTGTGATGCACTCTTTACTTGTGTCTTAGCAAAACCACTTACCTCATTTTCCAGGAAACAAAAACAATGACTAAGGAAAATCCAGGGTCCCATCATCTCCTCAATTGGCACACACTAATACCTGAAACTCTCCTACTAGAAACCTCCACAGAAAGGTTAGATGACCTCCTAATGTCAACAACTGAAGAAAATTCTAATTAAGCACCTGTGCTAGCTTTCCTTGATGATCCAAAGCACTTCCTATAGAAAAAAAAATTAAATTAACAATCTCCATTCTTTGATTTTAGCAGTCAAACATGTCCAGGACAATAAATTGAATGTTACTAGTTTCCTCCCTTATTTCATTCAAGAATCAAAGTAAGCTAACAAACAAGTTTATGAACTGAAAACATGCGAAGTGTATAGAAAACAAGTGAATGTAAGATCTACTCATTGTCACCATTCTGGTCTGGTCTTGGAGGAGAAGTCTGATATATGGTAAGTTTCTGAGCCAAATGGACTCACATGTTCACAAACATGCTGAAATACAGGATGTATATTAAATCAACTCCCTCTCCCTCTCCCTCTCTCTACACTGCTTCTAGCCTTTACTACCTTCCTAGTGGTCTGCTTCACCTCTTTCCCAGTTGAACTTCTTCTTTCTAGCATCCCTAATCATCCTTATTTGGGATTTGCTACAAGTTCATGGGACAAAGCCTATAATTTATTCCTGAGAAACAGCATAGGGAGGTGTTTGTTTGGGATTTAATATCTCCATATCTTTATTCTCCATTTTTGCTTGGTTAGTAGTTTGCACACACACAGAATTCTAGGCTAGATATAATTTACCTTGAGAGTACTGAATGTATCAGTGTGCCGCTCTAGCTTCCAGTATTGATACTGAGAATTCTGCCACCATTCTAATTCACAATACCACACATATTCCTGTTTACTTTGTGCTGTGTAGAATTAGAATGCATGTTTTTCTTTGTGATCATCTTAACGTCATATAGCTATGCTTCATTATCTCTTTATTTGGTACCCAGGTAGGTCTTTCATGTAGATAAATGTATTTTCTTTGTCTTGAGAGGACCATGTTCATAATTGCTGTATCTATCTTTTCCCTTTCCATTCCTCATAAACAAAATTATTCAGATCCCTAATATCATTAATTTTTCAATTATCTCTCCTCCTGCCATCTATATATTTCTTCTAGTCCTTGGTATTCTTTTTTCAAAAATAACCTCTTCTGTCTTTTGTTTTCATTTTCTTCTCTAATGTGTTTTGGAGGTTTTGTGGAAAAGATAAAGGTTTAAAACAGGGATACCTAGAATCTTACTGAATTAAAAAGGGGCTGGTACTGTGATAACAGTAATGTCTGTGGCTTTAGACTCCAGGAAAATAGATTAGCACATAACAGACTGAATTAATGACATAGGAGTGAACTAAATGATAAATAAAAGCCTCAGGTTAATTCTGGTTTACGTGTCTTTTTCCTTATCCCCGTCATTGTTTATTATCTGTCAGTCTCCATTTCCATGCAATTCCAAGCTATCTTCTTTCTATCACTGACATCCTAAACATAGTTTATTCTGTCCATAAAAATTAACCTGTATTTTTATGAACTGCACACTTGAATTCTTTTGACTATTCCCAAACACATATATGAAAGTGTATGTAGATGTTTAGTCATTAAAAATACTTTATCTCATGTATAAATAGAAAAGTTACTGGTGACTTCAGACTAAGTATAAAAATTCTAACTTCTATTTTTTTTGGGGGGGGGTGGTTTGGGTTTTGTTTTTTGGGTTTTTTTTTTTTTTTTTTGAGACAGGGTTTCACTGTGTAGCTCTGGCTGTCCTGAAACATGTTTTGTAGGCCAGACTGGCCTGGGACTTATAAAAACCCACCTGCCTCTGCTTCCCAAGTGCTGGGATTAAAGGCATGTGCTACCACCAACCAGCTAATTTCTACTCTTTAAGAAGTAAAAACTCCATCCCAACTTTCCATTTATATTTATATTCCCTAAATGCTTTCTGTAAACAATCAAAAAGAAGCAGTAATTCTACACTTTGATAAACCGAGTTCTTTTCAGAATAAAATTTTTAAGCATGTATTTCTAGGAATAAAAACACAGTTCCCAGTAATATTGTGTTTATATATACATACATATATATGTATGTATATATGTGTGTGTATATGTATAAATGCATATATATACATGTATATATATTGCAGTTTTAGGGGAGAGTCTTAGTACCACATTGTTATTAATGTATTTGATATTTCTGTGCATGAAATCGTGTTGGCGTTTATGTCATCATTATTTGTTCTATGATGCATTTATTCAGATTGTGTTTGGAATTCAAATGTTTCTTCCTGCAGAAAAAAAAAAGGAGACTAAGGAAACGCTTAGCAGACTCAGGAAACTTATGGCACTCAAGAGGTCTCTTTCCAAGGCGATGTAAGCAGGGAACAACTGTGGGGATGGGGGTATACTCTAGTGTATACATAGCCAATAAGCCATGCAACAGACTTCAGTGAGCCATCATTATGGCTTCTCATGTATGTTATTCTATATGCAGCTGCCTTGAGACAGCCATGTTCCTTGATAAGCACTCTGATTCACCAAGCTAAACGTGGGTGGAATTATTTCTGTGGTCTGTCATAGGTACCCTCTGGGGTGAATAAAAGTTTCCCCACTTCTTTCCAGGAAAGGTCACACATCATTCAGAAAAGGTCACATGAAGATTTCTGTGCTTCTATGTCTTTAATCTGGTTGGACAATTAAGAGATTATTTTTAAATATTTGACTAGTTAGTACATGCTCTTCCTTTCTCTTCTTAAGAAAAAGCAGCCGGTCTGCTCTTTATTCATCATCTGCCTTGAAAACATTTATCTGGCAAATGTAAAAGAAGAGTATGGATTGGAGGGTCTGCTATACCTCCTGACAGCCTTCATGGGAAGGTAGTTCTCAAGTTGTCATTACATTTACCACAAGAAAATTGGAAATGATTTGTTTGGAGACATGTAGCTATTTCTAGAAACAAGATGTTTGGACAACTTTAGAAAAAGGTTTATTATCTGACTGAACTAAATATACTGTAATTACATAAAAATCAGTATAATTTTTGCTTCATGAACTCAAGTTATTAATACACATAGCACATGCATCCATAATATGATCATTCTCCAAAATTATACAAGTTTTTCCAGCCAAGTTTGTGAAAAGTGATGTTTGAAAATTAAGGTCAAGAACTGATTGGACAATAACAATGTTTCTATCTGATTGCTTCCATGTTTCTTCTGGTCTCGGAAGTACAAGCCAATCTTAGACTTCCATGCAGCCTCATGTCTCCATTTGTTAGTACTCATAATGCTTGAGTACATCAGTTAAATATCTGCTTTCTATAACAAAAAATTCAGCCATTAGAACCGATAACTCTGTCTCTTTGTTTTCTTCTGTGTGTTCAATTATTCAAATATATATTTGATAAATGAGTGAACATGTAAGTGAATGAGTGAGTGGATGGATGAACAAAAAACAAGAAACCTAAGTTATCAGGATTATGATTAAGATATATATGTGTGTATATACATATATATATAAGGTTGAAAATATTGAAACCACCCTGTGTTTTACAAAATTTTTACATTCAAAAGTTTATTTAATTTTGTTATGTAAAATGTTGTGCACATAGAGCTAATAAGGAATCATTTGAATTATCACAGGATTAGCCAGGGAGAGGATCCCCAAACTAAATGATAACAACTAAGTTATCTTTCTCTATTGTAAGTATTTAAGAAATAAGATCTGACTATATTCAGCTGGAAAATTATTATTTATCTGATAATTAGCATCATAATTCATCAAATGATGAGTGAAATGAGAGCCTCTTACATGAGTTACCATGTTCTTCCAAATAAAGAATCACTGAAATACATGTCTTTCTGGCATACCCCGATTTTATGTTTAGACAAAGATGACGGGAATTTCATGAACCGTGAGAATTTTATTGTGTATTTGCAATTTGATATTTTTAGTATTAAAGAAACATCCTAGAATTTTGTTTTTGCATTTTAAGGATTTGGGGGCACAAAAATATGTAATATCTTACTATGGGCATGCAAACACAACTAGAATGTGACCATAACAGTACTTCAGATATAGTCTGAATGAATAATATGCAACAAGAGGTACCAATGATTTGCAACCCTGCTCAGGGTTTGGGCACATTTCTTCACGTAGAATTGTTAGTGTTATTTTAAGACATGTGTTTTTTCAAAGTTTAGAATAAGAACATAAACTCTGCTCAGCGTGTCTGCGTTTACACTAAGTGAATTTCTTATGCACAGGAAGATCTTGAATTAGGAGTAGTTAGAACTTCTTATGCACAGGAAGATCTTGAATTAGGAGTAGTTAGAACTTCTTATGCACAGGAAGATCTTGAATTAGGAGTAGTTGGGAGCTGAAACTGTCAGTAGCAGCTTGGGCTGCACAGTTCAGAGGTTTCTTTCCCTACTTGCTTTGGAATAGTGCTGTAAGCACTGAAAAAAGATGAAAACAAGACAAAGGGCCTAGCCTGCCTACCAACAGATCTAGTAACTTACTTGGTTCTTTAATCTTGTGTTCAGTATCTTTCCCCTAGATGGAGGAGGTATCCATTTTCCACCAAAGTCTGATTACTCTGTTGGAGTCATCTCACATGGACTTCACCTTTAAAACTGTGTCTTTCTGTCCTACACAATCAATTTTGTCTTCTATACTTGATTACCCTTCCAAATACATAAATATATACCTGCTGTGGGATGTTCTGTATGTCAAATATGTTGCTCTGATTGGTTAGTAAATAAAACACTGATTGGCCAGTAGCCAGGCAGGAAGGATAGGCAGGACAAGCAAAGAATAGAATTCTGGGAAGTGGAAGGCAGAGTCAGAGAGAGACACTTCCAGCCGCCACCAGGACAAGCAGCATGTAAAGATGCTGGTAAGCCACGAGCCATGTGACAAGGTATAGATTTATAGAAATGGATTAGTTTAAGATATAAGAACAGTTAGCAAGAAGCCTGCCACGGCCATACAGTTTGTAAGCAATATAAGTCTCTGTGTTTACTTGGTTGGGTCTGAGCGGCTGTGGGACTGGCGGGTGAGAGAGATTTGTCCTGACTGTGGGCAAGGCAGGAAAACTCTAGCTACATACACCCAGCACGTGTATTTATCTATTTTAAAGGCATATAGTGGTGTCTCATCCTGAGAACACACACACACACACACACACACACACACACACACACACACACACACACATACTACTTTTCTTACATTCTCAGTTCAGACTATGTCAATGCCTTTTGCTAACCACCATTGTAAGATGCCTGAAAATCTGTCTCCTTAGATGAGGTTTTCCATGAGAATACAAGCTAAGACTCTCTCAATTACTTTCAGTCATGTGTCAGAATACTTTCCATTAGTTTATTTATTTTAACAATTTCTGAGCTTTCCAATAACCATTTCCAATTGCCAAAAGATTTGGTGAAAAAAAAAAAGTCACAATGTCAATTCCTGACTTACTCTGTGTAACCTCCCTCTAGTGTCCCTTCCGTTTCTAATGTCTCAGATGTTTAGTGCCCTTTACTGCTGGATCCAAAATATTTTTTTCTTTTTCTTCTTCTTTTTCCTTGTTCTTTTCTCATATAATTCATCCTTGTCATAGCCTCCCCTCTCTCCACTCCTCATAGTTTCCACCCCCCTACCTCTCCTCTCCCCCAGATCCACTCCTCTGTTTCTCTTCAGAAAAAGGAAGGTTTCCCAGGGATATCTACCAAACTGGGCATAACCGGAGACAATAAGACTAGTCACAACCCCTCATGTCCAGGTTAAACAAGGCAACCCAGTAGGAGGAAAAGAGTCCCAAGAGTAGATAAAAGAGTCAAAAACACAACTAGAAACACCTCTACTCCCATGGTTAGGAGTCCCACAAGAACCCAGAGCTAAACAACCACAGCATGTATGCAGAGGACCTAGTGCAGACCTAGGCAGGCTCTGTGATTTCTGCTTCAGTCTCTGTGAGCCCCTATGAGCCCTGCTTAGTTATGGACCTCATTCTCCTGGTGTCTTCAACCCCTCTGGCTCCTGCAATCCTTACCCCCCTCTTCTGGGTGGAGCGGGATGTTCTCTGAGCTCCATCTAAGGTTTGGCTGTGGCTCTTTGCATTAAGCATTTACTTAATCCTCTTCTTCCCCCAGTGGTTTATTGTCTCTTTGAAGAAAATTAATTCTCTCAGCTCTTTTGTTCCTCACTGCATCCTGAGCTCATGGGAAGAGCAAAGAAAACAGCAATTCCTCTGTAAACAGTTCCAGAATGAACGCACCTACAAAACCTAGATCTTGGGAAAGTCAACAATATTTGTACCCTACAATTAAAAGTCTGTCCCAAGTACTGGGTCAAACTTGGCAAAATGTTTTGTGCCACACTGGAATTTTTTATTCTTCATTACTGCTTTCATCCAGGTACCTAAGACCCATGTTTCCTCTCAAATGAGAGTCTTACTTGATATTTTCTCTCTGAACAGAACCTCCAGCTTAACAACTATGCCAAGAGTTGCTCAGCTTTTTAACATCTTCACCTTACCTGACTTTCAATATTTGATTTTACCTATAAAGTCTCAAAAGGATTATTGGCTTCTTTATATAGCCATTGACCAATTGTTTTCAAAGTTACCATCAAAAAGGCAGAGCATTCCGTCATTCCTCTTGCTTATATCTCACTTGCTCCACCTTATTTGAGGATCTTGCCTTGGACCTCCACCGTAAACTCCACTCCACACAATCCCTTTTCCATATATCTAGCCTGATCTTGCTAACATGCAAATTATTAGGCCATTTTTACTTACAACAAGAAAATAGTTGTTTCAGGTTCTAAACTTTGCCTTCTTCCTCAAAATATCATAGTTACAATAAAAGTATCATCTTAATTAACCATTTATTTCATTTCATGTTGTGTTCTAAACATTTAATATGTGCAATTCTGTTTGTTTCTTATGATAAAACATGATAGAAGAATTATCATCATACTTCTTTTTAAGATAAATAAAAAGAAACCAAAAGAGAATTATTAATTCATGCTAATTACAAAGACTGGAACTAGTTTTATTGTTTCAGAAAAAAAAGCTGCAATGTAGTTTATGTATCATGGCTGTGAAAAGAAGGTGAATGTTGGAAATAGCATGCAAATATTCCAGAATTCTAAATGAAAAATTTGAGGGGTTGCTCAACCCAAGATAGTCATAATCCATGAACCTGTCCCTCTTACATTTCAGTCCTAGGAGAACCTTGTTTCTAAGGCAATGGGAAGAAGCTCACAAACCCTTTTCTTAAAGATTCCTATTATTTACTGTAACTATTAAAGGCCCAGGACTGCAAATGACAAGATTCAAAAGGAAAGTTTACGGGAAGACACCACCTTCTCCATTCTCTCCATGTGCCCTCTGCCAACAGTTTAAAGTCAATTATAAGAACATCAAACCTGTTCAATTTTCTTGTGCACTCTGGGGAAGAACATTAATTTGTATGAAACAAAGCCTGTGATTAAAGCATGAAGTTCATTACCTCATGACTATGTGAAAGGTTTGAGATGAAGTCTCATGCCACAGTGCATTGAAGCAGTCATCTCATGAGCCAACAACCAGATAGATACACTTGGACAGCTGAAGTATGTCTATGGATGCTTACTACATATGGACTAGAAATAGCTTTCCTTTTGAATGAAGATCAAAAGAGGAAGCAATATCCACAAGAACGATGCCTCTAAAACTACTTACTGCTTATCCTCAAAGCATAAAATTATCAGAAAATACATTTTATACCATTTACTAGGTAAAAATGAGCACCACTGAATTTATCTGTGGTCTAGGAAATTATCATTCAGATGTTTTTGCTATTGTTTATTATAGACAGTGTAATTCTAAATAAGTTATAATGAAAAGGGTCATACCAGTCTGGAAGCAGAAACCACATCAATTAGGAATAATTCTTAAGATACATTCATTGCCAGTAGATATGAGTCATGAAAATCTTGGCCCTCCTAAATGATTTAAAAAAATTGTGTTATCTGTATGTTCTCTATCATGGTAGAAAAGCCATGGCAGCTACTGGTAACTGGTGTTTCCATGAACATTCTTTCTATAAGTATTTGGGCAGTCACAGCCAAAGTGTGCAACTGAAAAAAATCCATGCCAGTCCAGGCAAATGAGCAATGGTGCTGAGTAACTGGAGATGGTAAAAACAGAGGCATTGAAGCTCTTTTATTAGTAGTTAATTTTTGGTGCTGAATAGCAATAAAGCCACACGTGCCCAGTCTCCTGCTAGGCTGCTACCAAATCACTAGTGAATCTGCTTTTCATTTCCTACAATAGCATTCTTAAAAGGTGAACCAATTTAGCTTTCATTAACCATGAAATAATTTACTACACACCATTTGAATAACTATTCAAAAATATATCTTTTAAGTCAAATTTGTTGCTTGCAGATTTAGTGTCTGATAAATGACAATTTAGCCATCTATTACTCATTTCAAAATGTCAAAGACAAGGTTGAGCTATGCCAAGCTGAACCCTCCCTTACTTCCAGTAATTCTCTCATTAAAAGCCCAAATGTAATCTGCTAACTTCAGTGGCAGAACACGAACAGAACAATCTGTTTAAAACAGTATTCCTGCGGTGAAAACTCACCAAAAAGGGCAAGGGATGGGGGACTCAATTGGACAGAAAAAGCAAGGAGTAAAAATCATGCCATTTCAAATTAAAAAGCAACCCTAATCACAGATAGTATAGGCAATTATTTATACACAGCATCTGTGAGACATAATCTGGAATAAAAGCCTTAAGAAAAAAATGTAAGTACTACAACTATCTTTGAGAGAGAGAGAGAGAGAGAGAGAGAGAGAGAGAGAGAGAGAGAGAGAGAGAGAGAGAGAGATTAAATCTTGGAACAAATATTTACTAGTGCAGATGTCATTTTGTGTTTCACTGGTTTTTTGATTATCATGCTACCAACAATGGGGGTGGGGGAGACAACAGAGAAAATCCACAAGGTTGAATGTGAGATATTTTAGTAAGATCCTTTCCATTTGAGTGACTGGGCATCTGATGATTTCCCTTGTCACCATAACCCCTGTCCAGGATAATTCTGCCCTGCACATGGATGTTTTCCTCAATGACTGCACTTCCAAGCTTAACTCATTGCAATAAATGAGGTCACATGCCAAGCTATCACCACAGTCACCAGTTTGCTTCATAGACTTTCACATCTACTGACACAGGAATGTGTGAGGACAGGAATGATGACTATAGTCTTGCTCCTTCGTCCTTCTCTATGGTCTAATGTAATGTAATGAGTTCTTGCAAGATGCTAAGTTAGTATTTGCTGAATGAAACAAAATAATTTATACGAACTACTGTGCAAATGCAGCAGCATTTATTTATTTCACATATTTACAGGATTTTTCAAAGACAATAAAACCAATAATTAGAAAAAAATAAAAGTTTATCCTAAACTCCTGAATCCAAACCTCCGTAACCACAGCAACAACAAATCCTTATGTGTCATTTCTATGGCAACTTTTGTGAATACAGTGAGACTTTTGATACTAGTAATGAGATAGATACAATTATTTTCCCCTTATAAATGAAAAAAAGGAGGCTACAAGTTCAAGATTTCTGTTCACAGCTTGTAAATGTAAACCCAATTTTCTAAGGTACGTTGTGAAAAATCACATATTATGTTAAATTAAGTTGCTGAAAGAAAAAAAAAGTTTCAACGCTGGTAACTTAAACACAGCATGCTATGACAGCCATTGTCTAGTATTTTGGGGAATTCACACTCCATACTTCTCACTGCTCTAACACATTCATTATGTTCTTTGTCCTTTGTCAGATTCTAGGGAAATCATTCAGGTTAAGGTCTTAGTTTGTCAATTCTAGAAAGCAAATGCAAGAAACTTTAGAGTAAAATTTGTCCTATGCTAATATAAACTGTTAAGAAAAGAAGGCAAACCACCTTAGAGAACAGTGGGTAGCCACTTTCAAACCATGCTACAGTGCAGGAGAAGCAATAGAGACCCAGTAGCAATTGTCAAGGATGTATTAGCACATTATAGCTTGATCCATTTACAAAGAAAAATGTAGCAATTTAATCATCGTGTGTCACCTACACTAAGATGCATCTTTATTATAAAGATTTTAAAATGCAAGAAGTGGCATCCTAGAAACAATAAATTAGAGCAAATTATCTATAAACAATTTATCTATAAGAATAAGAATAGATGAGAATTTATTACAAGGACTGTGATTCTGTGTTTTATACTTTAATATGTAAAAACCCTTACAAAGATTTGTCTTACCACAGGCTTGGAATAGGTAGGCATAAGATTATCAGATACAGAGGACATAAATATATCAATATAACTATTGCTGTAGATATACATAACCTCATTTTGCTATTCTTGTACAAAACGGTTCCAGTTGGTGGAATACAGTATTAGTATCACATATTGTCTCTGCAATACCAATACTTGATGTAAGTTATACATATTCTATAAAAGAAAAAACATTTTAGTTGTACTAGGGAAGAAGTTTTCCATCAATTAATCGTATCACTTGATAATTTTATGCGCGTGTGTAATGCATTCAGATTACCTTCACCTTCACCTGCTATAACCCTTACCATCCCAGTCAACTTCACTTCCTCCCAACAGCTATCTTTCCCATGTTCATATCTTCATGGTTTGTTTCATAACTGACGGAATTCAACTCAGGCCATCTATGTGATGAGACTCGTGAGCTCACCAATGGGTAGACATCTGAAGATAATGACTCAACCTCTCCTAGAGTTTCCCATGAGCCCCAGGTTCAGTAGCAAACGGTAGGTCTCTATTAGCTTCTCTCCCATCCATGACTGGCTTCTCACAGGTCCATTCTTGTAGAGGCCCAACACAAGCAACCATAGCTGCCATGTGCTCATGACTGCAGTGGTTGTGTGTGGCCTAGAAAAATGCATTTCACCACTCTTCTCTTTTGGTTCTTGGTTTGTTTTTGTGTTTTGTGAAACCCCATCTTCTGTGATGTTCCCTGAGCCTTAGATAGGGTAGTATACATATTCTGTCTAGGGCTAAACACTCAGCTATCTTTTATCATAGTATTTTCAGCAACCAAGAGTCTCTGCATTTACAACCACTCACTGTGAAAAGATTTTCTGATTAAGGCTGACTGTCACTCATCTCCAGCTAGAAGTATAAACATGCAGGATTTAATTTGAATCCGTGTCAATTTACCTGAGCAACAGAAGTAAGTTTCCTTCTAGGGCCTGTGACCTCAGCAGCCCTGCGATCGTGACCCACTTTACATTATCAAGCTTACAATACCTCCTGCAGAGTAAACCTTCAATCCAGGCAGATAGTTTCACACACAACATAATGAGTAGAGTAGCCAGGTCTTGCTTGGTGGGTCGGTATTATATTTCATTAGATTGAAGGCTGCATAGACCTGCCTGGTACCTTCTGTTATTATGAAAGCTGTTCCACTGAATGGGAGCTTCCAGTTACATGCCACCTTGGTTTTTGTATATCTTGTAACCAAACTGTGTGGTGGCTTCAGTAATAGAGTCTTATTTAGTTCTGTTATTTTTATGCAACCTTAGATACCTTTCAGACCAACAACCCAGAAGAAGATATCATACACATGGAGCTGGAGTTTTGTTTATTAACCCCAGGATTCTAGGACCAGCACAAACTAGCAAATAGAATATTAGCCTTACAACACTTCTTTTTAATGAAATTTTAAAAAAAAACACATTTATTTATTTATTATGTATACAGTACGCCTGCATGTGTCCCTGCAGGCCAGAAGAGGGCACCAGATCTCATTACAAGTGGTTGTGAGCCACCATGTGGTTGCTGGGAATTGAACTCAGGACCTCTGGAAGAGCAGTCGGTGCCCCCAAACACTGAGCCATCTCTCCAGCCCTTTTTAATGAAATTTTAATTGGCTTACAAAATAGTAATGTTATACCTGTGACATACGGCAATTCCACTCCTCGAGTTTGAGGAATTCTGCACTGACTTTCATACTAGCCATACCAGTTACATTCCTACCAAGAGTGAAAAAAGTTCCTCTTTTGCTACCTCCTCACCAGCATTTGATGTCATTTGTTTGTTTTATTGTCCTTTAATTTAATATTTTACTTTATGTTGTGGAGGGATATTTTGTTTGCATAGATGTCTGTGCAGCACATGCATGCCTGATTCTTGCGATTGCCAGAACAAAGTGTCAGATCCCTAAAATTGAAGTTACAGATGGTTGTGACATGCCCTGTGGGTGATGGGAATTGAATCTATGTCCTCTGGAAGAGCAGCCAGTGCTCTTAATCTCTGAGCCCCTCATTTGATTTCTTGATAATAACTCTCCTCATGGGGTGAGATAGAAATTTTGATTTTCATTTAGGAAAAGAAATTTAATGTTCCTTTCCCTTCCAAATAAAGACTGTAAACTTTGCAGCTCAGATGGAAAAGTATCCGGTAAGTTGGGAGTCAAGGAATACCACAAAGTCACTGTAAGTGTAGCAGCTTACAGCCCTGCTCCAGGGAAAGGTTTGTCCAACTCTTCCCCAGCAGGGGCGGGTTTCCCCAGGGAAGTTGTTACAGATCTGAAGTGTCAACACTCAGCTCTCCTAGGGGAAGGTTTCCCTGGCAAAAGTGTTACAGGTCTGCTCTGCTCCGCTCTGCTCCACAACATCTTCAGGGAAAGTTGTTACTTCTCTGCTCCACTCTCCTCTGGCAAAAGAAGGTCTTCCCCCAAACCTCATCCAAGAGATTTATTGGGAGGGAGGAATCCAGGAAACTGGCTTCCTCTGCCAGGGTGGAAAAGGTAGTAGCCAACTGAACAGGTACATGGCTTCCATGGGTGAAGATTTTCAGGATGGGAATTGGTTGGATTTCAATTCCTGAGCTTGGACAAGCTCAGAGATTGGCTAAATGATGTGCTTAGGGACTTGTTGGTTTTCATGCTGACTTGGTAAGGGGCAGAGTGTGTTTCTTTGGCTCTAGCTTCAGGGCCAAAGTGTGTTTCTTTCACTGGCCTATTTTAACATTTTTACTCTGGTTTCAGGGTCAGGGTGTGTTTCTTTGGCTGGCCCTTTTACCCTACAAAGAGTACTGTTCTAATTGGGAATAACAGAGAACATAGTACATGAGGTTAGAAAAACAGCATTGTCATCAAACATATGATTATTAATTTCCTTGTTAGAATTTTAGCTTTTGCTTTCTTTTCTTTACAAAGCTCAGTCAAACCTACATGAATTATACTTCTTGTTATGTATTGGGGCTTTAGAAACAACTGGGATTCTTTCTGTACAGTCCTTTGGGAAAGCTTTAATTGGTGTTGCCATAACACAGTGAATTATCAAGTAGTATGTTACTGTAATTCCACCACTTTCTGATTTTAGAGGCCTTATCAAGATAGCTAATGGTTAACAATGAGGCTGAGACTTTTTAAAAAAACATGAAAAACATCCATTACACAATAAGCAATGAATGATATAATACAAGACTCAATTAATTTCTCAGCCAGGATCAAAGGAAGGATGTCAGGCCTGCCCACCATGAAGCATTGATGATTTTATGTTTATAAGCACATAAACGTAGCTTGAATCAGCAACTGACTTGTGAAGCATGTCCAGTTACTTGTATTAATATATCATTAATTATTAAAACCTTTACTATATAGCTCCATTGTATTGCAGAGCATAATGAAACGATGCCAAGATTCAATTCTATCAATAAACAGCCAAGCAATGGTAAAGATTTTTGGTAAATTAAGCAAAGAAATATGAAGCCATAATGGATCTGTGTAACAAAAGACTGGGCTTCTGGTGTCCTGCACTGTCCTGTGTTGTGGCATTAAGTGGGGCATCCTCTGGTTACATTTGGGGAGCAGATGGTGGAGGTCAGTGGTAATGGTAATTTCTGCAAGAAGAGAGGGAGGAAGGAACAATGAAGAGACACTTAAAGAGGAGAATACCAGTATTTCATTTTTATGATTTAAATTAATTGATGTCATCATAGAAGGCAACCTAAGATAGTACAGAAGCACAGTCAACTCAAAGTGTAGAGTTCCTTAAGCACTCTAGACAGCAGCTCATCCATCTCTGGTAGAAATAAATTATTTCAGAAAAACTTCCAAATTCTAAAATTCTCATCAGTTGTTTTGAGATTTTATCCATAGACTTTAAGACATCAAGAAAAGTGAAACAGAGAGAGAGAGAGAGAGAGAGAGAGAGAGAGAGAGAGAGAGAGAGAGAGAGAGAGAGAGGAGGGAAAGGCAGATAGACAGACAGAGAAATCTTCAATTTCTTTGCAACTGAATTGGTTTTTAAAATCCTGTCAAAGGACACATTCTTAAAACATTCTGCTGCGTATGACTATTATTAAATTTTATCCCACTTTCTGAGCTACACATATGCATACATATATATATATATATATATATATATATATATATCCATGAATACACACACATATTCCTAAATATTTATGTACAAGTACAACCTGCTCAGTCTGCATGACATGTGTTCAGCAGCATATACTCTGAAGATCATGTATGTGTCTGACTTAGCTGCATTGTGTATCAGTGATCCACACCCCTTTTTGATGAAGAGTAGGCAGTAAATACTTTTTTTCTTCTTCTAAATTTTGTTTTAAAAATCTAGCCCCAAAAAATTCTTCTTAGCTTATGAAAAAAATAACATAAAACAAGATCTGTCAGGCATGATTTTGTCTACAGACTGCAGCTTCGTTATCTGTATTCTACACTGTTATGTGAACGTGAGGCTCCTCCTAAACCTATCTCTTCCCTTTTTGAAGCACACAAGTCCTGGTGACCTTCACACTAACTTTATGGACAAGACACCAGCAGATCCTCCCCCATACAAGCAATGCCTGAAACCTAGTATATATTCTGTAGTTCTCAACAGGAATAAGGACAGTAGAGAGAGACATTGCAATGAATGAAAATGAAATATAAAACAAGTTTTTCCTTTTGTTTCTATTTTCTCTGGATGTCTTTAAGCATCCCTCCTCTCTATGCTCCTTCATATTGTTCTGTTTTGTTTTCTGTTAAGTAGTTACCACAGAAGTTAATTGTGTACTTATTTGGGTGTTCTCAGACTTATTACTATAATAATTTCTATTGTAATTAAAAGTCACATAAGCTTAGAGTCTTAAATCAGATGATATTTGTTGTCTCAAAGTTTCCTTAGGTCATTTTCCATAGTAGTCAGAAAGGCTAGGCTAGATCCATGCTTAAAATTGAACGATGCCAAAGTCAAGGTACAAGTAGGACTATCCTCCTTTTGTAAAGAGAAAATCTGCTGTTTCCATCATCAGCCCCTGGGACGGTAGGCACTACATCAGCAAGGGTTTACCTGTTCAGCAGAGCATCTCCACTCTCCTAGTGAGGGTTTCTAAATTCCTGCATGCCATCCCTGTTTTATTTTTGTTTTGTTTTGTTTGTTTGTTTGTTTTTTCTCTGTCAGAGCCAAAGTCCAAAATAAGAAAACAAGTCATAAGATGAGCCAAAATTTAAGGAATGAAAAAGTAGATTGCAGCTCAGTGGCAGAGGCTATGGCATATAATTCTGTGGAAAAATTTAAATGTGAGCCGATGAGTATCTAGAGACACCATTGTAATCTGCCTTTCCTAACTGCCCATTCTCAGGAAAGGGACAGTTATTAGTAGACTTTTGGATTAACATACAGGCTATTGATACATGGAAGTGTGTGTGTGTGTGTGTGTGTGTGTGTGTGTGTGTGTGTAACACATCTTTGTATCATTGAACTAATATTCCACAGCATAAATGAATGTAACATATCTTAAACTAGTATTCCACAACAGTGGAAGTCTACACTTTTTGCAAGCTTCAACCCACAGGGGATGAGATATCCTGCCTGAAACTATTATATGTCTTTGAATATTAATATATAACAAGGACATATAATTAAGTGCACTATGTGGGAAAGCTAAGCAATATTGTCACTTAGTTTAAGGAATACATTACTAACGGCACTAAGGCCCTCCCCAGCCCTCTTAATGCACCCTCCTCCCCACTCTATACGTCTCGGCTTTATCATTGCCCACCACTCTAATTTCAGTATCTGAAAATAAATAATAGATATGCTGATATATTGTTGCACTGTTTAGGTTTATATGTTATTGGACTGTTTATTGTATTTGTATATAATTATATAAACTATGTAATTTTCTGTCAATAGGTATTTGGATATTAACACTATACCCAGTTTTTTATATTTATAAATAATGTAGATGTATTTATTATTTCTAGTGAACTCATGTTAACAACTTCTGAAAGGATTATGACCAATAAATGAGTTTATACATTTTCAATTTAACAATTTGTCACAACTTCCTTTACACTGTTGTTTATTAGAAACAAACTCTCCCCCAAGGTTTGGAAGACTTGAATTTGTTCTAACAATACTGTGTTGTTAAATTTCTTAAATTTTGCTGAATGATTAAGTATGAAATTATAGTTATAGTTTTAATATGTTTCTCTGGTTTCTAACAAAATTAAAAATATTTTTTATTTCTATTCATTACCATGTTTTGTTCATTTCATAATTCATAGATTTATTGGCATCATGCTAATTTTCTATGGTTTCTTTTACATCCTTTTTTGGGATATTTTCTCCAAAACTGTAAATTGGATTTTTTTAAGGTAAATGATTTTAAAACATCTTTAAAATTAAAAAAAAAACATTCATCAACAATGAAGCAATTTAGAATTATAACATACATTGGTATAAAAGCAAACATGTTTGTGAGAGTTTTTAATTCCTAGCATATCATTCTTGAGACTCGGGAACACTAAATCAGCATTCCCATATAGTCTTAGTTTCCAAAATCAGGATTTTTTTGAACATTATTTTAATAATCTCCACACTCTAAAATTCACATAGCTTAGATTGCTGCTTAAATAAAAAAAATCCATTAAGTTTAGGAGCACTTACAAAGAGGAATAGTCAATGAAAGAGACATTTAAAATTCAGGCTTCCCAGAAAGGCAATGACTCCTCATGGAGTCACATGTAGACACTGACCATTTAAGGACATTATTTCACAATGAAAATATTAAGCAGACCCCCTTCCCTGGGCTCCATATCTTGACACATACCTCCTGCTGCTTAGCCAGAAGCCAAGTGGATTCTAGGAACCCTAGAGGTCTTGCAGGCCACAAAAAAACCCACTGGAGACACCCTCCTGGACCTGAAGACTCAATAGCCACCAGAACCCTGGCCATTTAGGCCAGAAGACCAGAGAGGAAACAAAAACCAAAGAATCAAACACCCATCCAGCGAAGACAAACATAGGAACCAACACCAAGACCTAGAAGCGTCACAAATTCAGATGGCTAAACAACAGTTTAAGAACACAATCAAGCTGGGCAGTGGTGGCACACACCTTTAATCCCAGCAGTTGGGAGGCAGAGGCAGGTGGAGCTCTGTGAGTTTCAGGCCACCCTGGTCTCCAAAGCAAGTTACAGGAAAGGCACAAAGCTACACAGAGAAACTCTGTCTCGAAAAACCAAAAAAAAAAAAACACAATCAACACCAAAAAGAGCAATATGGCACCACCAGAGCCCAGGTGTCCTATGACAGCAAAACCTGAACAACCCAACTCAGCAGAAGCACAAGAAAATTACTTTGAAATCAACTTTATAAAGATAATAGAGGTTCTTAAAGAGGAAATAAAAAATTTCCAAAGAGGAAAAGACAAACAAACAAATGGAAGTGTGGTGATATTTTGTTTGTTCTCTAACAAATAAAGCTTGCCTGGAGATCAGAGTGGGGAGGTAGCCACTAGGTTAACCATAGAGGCCAGGCAGTGGTGGCACACACCTTTAACCCCAGCACTTGGGAACTCATGCTTTTGATCCTAGTACTTGGAAGCACACACCTTTAATCCCAGCACTAGGGAAGAGGAAGTAGGATATGGCTGGGTAGAGAGAAGATATCAGCAGAGTAGAGACAGGGGCTTGGCCCTTCCAGTCTGAGGATTCCTAGAAGTAAGAAGTCTTTTGAGTAGCTGGTTGTTCTGCTTCTCTGATCTTTCAGCTTTCACTCTGATATCTGACTCTGGGCTTTTATTATTAAGACCAATTAGTATTTGTGCTACATGGAGGAAATCAATTAATCCCTTAAAAATGCAAAGAAAGACAAAAAACAAACAAACAAACAAATGGTGAAGGAACCTGTTCAAAACCTGAAAATGGAAATAGAAAGAAAAAAAAAAAACACAGGCTCTGGAAATGGAAAATCTGGGTAAGAGAACAGGAACTACAGATGCAAGTGGCACCAACAGAATATAAGAGATCGAAGAGAGAATCTCAGGCATTGAAGATACCATAGAAAAAATAACTATGTCAGGAAAAAAAAATGTTAAATCTAAAAAATTCCTAGCACAAAACATCCAGAAAATCTGGGACACTACAAAAAGACCAAAGGTAAGAATAATAGGAATAGAATGAGAAAAATCCCAGTTCAAAGGCCCAGATACTATATTCAACAAAATCATAAAAGAAAATACTCCTAACCTAAAGAAGGACATGCCTATACATACAAGAAAATTAAAGAACTGAAAATAGATTGGATAAAAAAAAGTCCCCAAGTCACATAAAAATAAAAACATTGAACATACAAAACAAAGAAAGAATATTAAAAGCTGCAAAAGAAAATAAGGTCAAGTGACATTTAAAGGCACATTTAAAGACATTTTAGAATTACACCCGAATTCTCAATAGAGAATCTGAAAGCCAAGGTCCTGGACAGATGTCATGAAGACTGTAAGAGGCCAAAGATGCCATCCCAGACTATAATACCCAGCAAAACTTTTAACCATGATAGAGAAAACAAGATGTTGCATGACAAAGTCAAATTTAAACAATATCTATCCACAAATCCAGCCATACAGAAAGTACTAGAAGGAAAACTCCAACCCAAGGAGGTTAATTATACTCACAAAAACACAGGAAATAAATAAGCGCACACCAGCAAAACCCAAAGAAGCGAAACGCGCGCGCACACACACACACACACACACACACACACACACACACACAAATAACCACCATCAACAACTACAACAAAATTACAGGAATTAATAAACATTAATCATTGATATCTCTCAATATCAATGGACTCTATTCCCCAATAAAAAGACACAGAGTAACAGAATGGATACAAAAACAGGATCCATCCTTCTGCTGCATACAAGAATGACACCTCAACAACAAAAATAGACATTGCCTCAGAGTAAAGAGTTGGAAAAAGATTTTCCAAGCAAATGATCCAAGAAGCAAACTGGTAGCCATTCTAATATTTTAAAAAATAGACTTCTATGCTAAATTATTCAAAAAAGATGGAGAAGGTCATTGCATATTCATCAAAGTAAAAAAATCCACAAAGAAGATATGGCAATTCTTAACATCTATCCCCCAAACACAAGGGCACTCACATTTTTAAGGGAAAAATATCTTTAAAGCTTAAATCACATATCAAACCTCACACATTAATAGTTGGAGATTTCAACACCCCACTCTCACTGATGGACTGGCCACCCTGACAAAAACTAAACAGAAATAATGGAGTTAACAGACATTATGACTCAAATGGACCTAACAGATATCTACAGAACATTTCACCTAAGGACAAAAGAATACATCTTTTTCTGAGCACCTCACAGAACATTTCCCAAAATTGGCCATATGTTCAGTCAAAAAGCAAGTCTCAACAGACACAAGAAACGTTGAAATAAGACCCTGTACCTTTCAGACCATCATGGATTAAAGCTATATTTCAACAACAACCTACAAACTCATGGAAACTAAACAACTCACTACTGAATCAACCCTGAGTCAAGGAAGAAATAAGAAAGAAATTAAAAACTTCGTAGAATTCAATGAAAATGAATGCACAACATACCCACAGTGCAAGTGGCGTTAAGAGGAAAGTTCTTAGCACTAAGTACCTTCATAAAAAAAATTTTAAAAAAATCTAGAGAGCTCTCATACTAGTGACCTAACAGCATACCTGCAAGCTCTAGAACAAAAAGTAGCTCACATACTCAAAAGAAATAGACAACTGAAAATAATTAAACTGAGGGCCAAAGTCAATAAAATAGAAACAATGAGAACAATACTAAGAACCAATGAAACAAAGAGTTGGTTCTTTGAGAAAAATCAACAAGATAGACAAACCCTTATCCAAATTAACTAAAAGGCAGAGAGAGAATATCCAAATTAACAAAATCAGGAATGAAAAGGGAGACATAACAACAGACACTGAGGAAATCCAAAGAATCGTTAGGTCACACTTCAAAAACCTATACTCCACAAAAATGGAAAATCTGAAAGAAATGGACAATTTTCTTGATATATACCACTTGTTAAAGTTAAATTAAGATCAGATGAACAACTTAAATAGACCTATAACTTCTAAGTAAATAGAAGCAGTCATTAAAAGTCTTCCAACCAAAAAACAAACAAACAAACAAAAAACCCAATAAAACAAACAAAAAAACCCCTAGGGGCAGGTGGTTTTAGTGCAGAATTCTACCAGACTTTCAAAGAAAAGCCAGTACTCCTCAAATTGTTTCACGAAATAAAAACAGATGCAACATTGCCAAATTCTTTTAATGAAGCCACAGTTACCCTGATAACAAAAACCACACAAAGACTCAACAAAGAGAATTGCAGAATAATTTCTCTCCTGAACATGAAAGCAAAATACTGGCAAACAGAATCCAAGAACACATCACACAGAAAATCCACCATGAACAAGTAGGCTTCAACACAGGGATGGTTCAACATATGAAAATCTGTCAGTGTAATATACCATATAAACAAACTGAAAGAAAAATACCATATTATCATCTCATTAGATGTTGAAAAGGCCTTTGACAAAATTCAACCCTCCTTTATGATATAAGTGAAAGACATGTATGGTGAGAGCCTCAAGGCTTTGAGGAAAGAAATTGAAGAAGACATCAGAAGATAGAAAGATCTCCCATGCTCCTGGATTGGTAGGATTAACATAGCAAAAATGGCCATCTTATCAAAAGCAATCTACAGATTCAGAGCAATCCTTGTCAAAATTCCACTGCAATTCTTTACAGAACTTGCAATGCAATGACAACACCCAACTTCACATGGAAATACAAAAAAAAAAAAAAAAAAAAAAAAAAAAAAAAAAAAAAAACCAACCCTAGGATCGCTAAAACAATCCTGTACAATAAAAGAGAACTTCTGGAAGTATTACCATCCTTGATTTCAAGCTGTACTACAGAGCTCTAGTAATAAGAACCACATGGTATTGGCATAAAAACAGACAGAACTGAATGGGCCCTGACATAAACCTACATAACTATGGACACCTAATTTTTGATAAAGAAGCCAGAAATATACAATGGAAAAAAAGAAAGCATCTTCAATGAATGGTGCTGATCTAATTGGATGTCAGCATGTAGAAGAATGCAAATAGATCCATATCTATCACCCTGAGCAAAACTCAAGTACAAGTTGATCAAAAAATTCAACATAAAACCTGATTCAAGACAAACTGGGGAATAGCCTTGAATGCACTGGTAGGGAACAACTTCTAAATGAACAACAATCACGCAGGAAATAAGATCAACAATCAATAAATGGGACCTCAGGAAACTTAAAAGCTTCTACAAAGCAAAGGATACCATCAAAAGGACAAAATGACAGTGCACAGAATGGGAATTTGTTTACTAATCCCACATCTGACAGAGAGTTGATTTGCAAAATATATAAAGAACTCAAGAAACTAGATGTCAAAAAACTAAATAATTCAGTTAAAAATGGGATACAGATATAAACAGAGAATTCTCAACAAAGGAATCTCAAATTGCCGAGAAATACTTAAAGAAATGTTCAACGTCCTTAGCCATCAGGGAAATGCATATCAAAATGATTCTGAGATTCTATTTTATACCTGTCAGAATGGCTAAGATCAGAAATACGAGTGACAACATGTGCTGGAGAGGATGTGGAGCAAGGGAAGCACTCCTCCACTGCTGGTGGGAATGCAAACTTGTACAGCCACTTTGGAAATCAATATTGTGTTCCCTCAGAAAATTGGGACTCGGCCTACCTCAAGACCCAGCTATACCCCTCTTGGCCATACCATACAGACTTGCTCAACTATGTTGGTAGCAGCTTTTGGTCATAATAGCCAAAAAATGGAGACAAACAAGATGTCCATCCACCAAAGAATGGATAAAGAAATTGTGGTACATTAACATAATGAAGTATTACTCATGTGTTAAAACCAACAATATCATGAAATTTGCAGGCAAATAGATGGAACTAGAAAAGATCATTCTGAGTAAGGTAACCCGGACTCAGAAAGACAAACATGGTATGTACTCACTTATAGGTGGATATTAGCTGTAAAGGGTAACCATGCTACAATCCACAGACCCAAAGAACCTAAGTATCAAGGAAGGCTCAAGGGGGAAACATGAATTTCACTGTGAGGGGAAACAGAATAGACATCACAAGTGGACAGGGTGGAGGGTAGTCTGGATGGGAAGGTGGGCATGAGAACAGGAGGGATCGGGTGAGGGAAGGATGCAGGGAGAGAGTACTGGGAAAGACAACTGGAGTAAGGGGCATCTCTGGAATGAACTAGAAACCTAGTGCAATGGAAACTCCCAGAAGTCTGTGAGAGTGACCTTAGCTAAGGCTCCTAGCAGTTGAAGATATGGAGCCTGAATCAGCCATCTCCTGTACCCAGGCAAGATTTATAGTGGAGGGATTTGGATCCCAACCCAGCCTATAAGATATGCTAGGACAAAGGTGGCACAGAAATTACAGAAGTGGCAAACCAATGACTGGTCCAGCCTAAGGCCCATTCTATGAGAGAGAGGTCACCCCTGACACTACCTGGAGGGCCAGGACCCACAGGTGGGACAGCCCAGAAACCTAGGGTGGAACCAAATAACTGGCCAAAAAAAAGGGAGAAAAGTCAATGAAATGATTCTTGATGACATTCTGCTCTACTCATAGGTCATTGCCTAGCTCAATTGTCATCAGAGAGGCTTCATGTAGCATCTGGTGGAAACAGATGCAGAGACCCACAGCCAAACATTAGGAAGACCTCAGGAATCCTGTGAAAAGGGGGAGGAAGGATTATGTCAGCCAGGGGGGCCATGTGCCAGTGGCCATGTCAGAGGAGCAGTGGATGGCAGTTGACTTCAGGGGGTCAGCCCACCAGGAGATGAATCACTGATGGGTAAATCTTGGATAGGCAAGGCTGGGAAACCACAGACTCCAGAATGTCTTTTGTTTCTGATGTGCCTTCACATATTTGCTGCTGCCATCTTCCTCTGGTATCTGGTATGATGTGAATTGGTGCAGGGAGATTTCCCACTGCCTGAAATCTCATCAAAACTTTCCATTCTACTGGGCAGTTTTACCTGTGGATTATTATGAAGATGGCTTCTTCCTAAGCTGTACTGTCTAGTTGATGACAATAATAATGTTAGTTTAAATAGATTAAAAAATGATGATTAAAAAATAAAACAAGTAGCCCCCAGCTCCCATCCTGCCCTGGACTTCCCATCGGGACAAGAGGTGAGTGCCTGGACTCAGCCTAGATCCCATCCCTGGGCGCCGGCCATTCCGGGGAAGACCTGCCAACTTGGCCCCAGGTTCTGGCCATTGGGCAGGATCCCTTCCACCCCTACCAGGAAGGCTCCCCTTCTCCAAGACCCCCGGCAGACCCTGCAATCTCCATGCCCTGCCCCCATGCCCATCCACCCGAGACCCCACCCACTTTCTGAGACTTAGAGACCGGCCCCCAGCTCCCATCCTGCCCCGGACCTCCCATCTGGACAAAAGCTCCTATCCCACCCCGGATCTCCCATCTGGACAAGAGAGAGAGACTTCCTGAATAGGTCAGCTCTGTCTGGACCAAGTGCGCTGATAAGACCAAGAATGAAACCACAAGGAGATGTGCAGATGTCAAGGCAGAAGTACATACAACAAAATGGAGAGCAATAGAGCATCACCAGAACCTAGCCCTCCTCCAACATCTAGACCTGAACATCAAAAAATGGAAGAAGCAGAAGAAAACAGACTTATGAATAACATCATGAAGAAGGTAGAGGCTTGTATAGAAGGAATCACAAATGAAATTGAGGAAAAGACAAATAAAAAATGGGAAGAACGCTATGAAAAAAAAACTAGAGGAAAGGACAAATAAAGCAGAAGAAAACAATAAAGCTCTGGAAGAAAACAATAAAGCCCTGAAAGAAAATCATGAAAAAGCAATGAAACAGATGAAGGAAACAGTCCAAGACCTGAAAAGGGAAATAGAAAAGATGAAGAAGACACAAACAGAGGGAATGCTGGAAATAGAAAACCTGAGTAAACAAACAGGAACTTCAGATGCAAGTATAACCAACAGAATGCAAGAGATGGAAGAGAGGATCTCTGGTGTTGGAGATATGGTATAAGAAATAGATTCAGAGCTTCCATCTGGCCCCGGACTTCCCTTCTGAAGCACAGCCCCACCGGGAAGGATCCCCTTCTCCAAGACCCCTGGCAGACCCTGCAGTCTCCACGCCCTGCCCCCACCCCCATCCGCCTGAGCCCCAAGCCTCTTTCTGAGACTTAGAGGCCGGCCCCCAGCTCCCATCTGGCCCCGGACTTCCCTTCTGAAGCACAGGTGAGTGCCCTAGCTTGCCCCCAACCCCATTCCTGGGCACCAGCCACTCCGGGGAAGACCTGCCCAACTTGGCCCCAGGTTCTGGTCACAGGGCAGGTGCCCTTCTAGCCCCACCGGGAAGGATCCCCTTCTCTAAGACCCCTGGCAGACCCTGCAGTTTCCACGCCCTGCCCCCACGCCCATCCGCCTGAGCCCCAAGCCTCTTCCTGAGACTTAGAGGCCGGCCCCCAGCTCCCATCTGGCCCCGGACTTCCCTTCTGAAGCACAGGTGAGTGCCCTAGCTTGCCCCCGACCCCATCCCTGGGCACCAGCCACTCCGGGGAAGACCTGCCCAACTTGGCCCCAGGTTCTGGTCACAGGGCAGGTGCCCTTCTAGCCCCACCGGGAAGAATCCCCTTCTCTAAGACCCCTGGCAGACCCTGCAGTCTCCACGCCCTGCCCCCACGCCCATCCGCCTGAGCCCCAAGCCTCTTTCTGAGACTTAGAGGCTGGCCCCCAGCTCCCATCTGGCCCCGGACTTCCCTTCTGAAGCACAGGTGAGTGCCCTAGCTTGCCCCCAACCCCATTCCTGGGCACCAGCCACTCCAGGGAAGACCTGCCCAACTTGGCCCCAGGTTCTGGTCACAGGGCAGGTGCCCTTCTAGCCCCACGGGGAAGGATCCCCTTCTCTAAGACCCCTGGCAGACCCTGCAGTCTCCACGCCCTGCCCCCACGCCCATCCGCCTGAGCCCCAAGCCTCTTCCTGAGACTTAGAGGCCGGCCCCCAGCTCCCAGCTCCCATCTTGCCCCGGACTTCCCTTCTGAAGCACAGCACAGCACAGCACAGAGAGCTCCCATCTGGACAAGAGAGAAAGACTTCCTGAATCTGTCAGCTCTGTCTGAACCAAGTGTGCGGATAAGGCCAAGAACGAACCACAAGAAGATGGGCAGACGTCAAGGCAGAAACACATACAACAAAATGAATAGCAATACACCATCACCAGGCCCTAGCCCTCCTCCAACACCTAGACCTGAACATCAGAAATTGGAAGAAGCAGAAGAAAATAGCCTTATGAATGTCATCATGAAGAAGCTAGAGGCTCGTGTAGAGGAAAAGACAAAGAAATGTGAAGAACGCTGTAAACAACTAGAGGAAAGAGCAAACAAATTAGAAGAAATCAATAAAGTCCTGGAAGAAAACAATAAAGTACTGAAAGAAAATCAAGAAAAATCAATGAAACAAATGAAGGAAACAGTCCAAGACCTGAAAAGGGAAATAGAAAAAATGAAGAAGACACAAACAGAGGGAATGCTGGAAATAGAAAATCTGAGAAAACGATTGGGAACTTCAGATGCAAGTATAATCAACAGAATGCAAAAGATGGAAGAGAGAATCTCTAGCGTTGAAGACACAATAGAAGAAATAGATTCATCAGTCAAAGAAAACACTAAAGTCAACAAAGTCATGAACCAAAATGTCCAAGAAATTTGGGACACCATGAAAAGACCAAACCTACGAATAATAGGGGTAGAAGAAGGAGAAGAATACCAACTCAAGGGCACAGAAAATATATTCAACAAGATCATAGAAGAAAACTTTCCCAACTTAAAGAAGGAAATGCCTATGAAGATACAGGAAGCCTATAGAACACCAAACAGACTAGACCCCCAAAAAAAGTCCCCTCGCCACATAATAATTAGACAATTAAACTTACAGAATAAAGAAAGAATATTAAGAGCAGCAAAGGAAAAAGGCCAAGTGACATATAAAGGCAAACCTATCAGAATAACACCCGATTTCTCAATGGAGACTTTGAAAGCCAGAAGGTCCTGGACAGATGTAATGCAGACACTAAGAGACCATGGATGTCAGCCTAGACTAATATACCCAGCAAAACTTTCAATCAACATAGATGGAGTGAACAAGACATTCCATGACAAAGCCAGATTTAAACAATATTTATCCACAAACCCAGCCCTACAGAAAGCACTAGAAGGAAAATTCCAACCTAAGGAAGTCAGATACACCCTCGAAAACGCAGGCAATAGATAAAGCCACAGCAGTAAACCCAAACGAAGAAAAGTACACACACATCACCACCAAAAAATAACAGGAATGAACAATCACTGGACATTAATATCCCTCAATATCAATGGACTTAACTCACCTATAAAAAGACATAGGCTTACAGAATGGATACGAAAGCAGGACCCATCTTTCTGCTGCATACAAGAAACACATCTCAAATTCAAAGATAGACACTACCTAAAAATAAAAGGCTGGGAAAAGACTTTCCAATCAAACGGTCTTAAGAAACAAGCGGGTGTAGCCATCCTGATATCCAGCAAAATAGACTTCAAACTAAAATCAATCAAAAGAGATCAAGAAGGGCATTACATACTCATCACAGGAAAGATCCACCAAGATGAAGTCTCAATTCTGAACATTTATGCCCCAAACACAAGGGCACCCACATATGTAAAAGAAACACTATTAAAGCTTAAATCACATATAAAACCCCACACATTAATAGTGGGAGACCTCAACACCCCACTTTCACCACTGGACAGATCCCCCAAATCGAAACTTAACAGAGAAATAAAGGACTTAACTGATGTCATGACTCAAATGGACTTAATCGACATCTACAGAACATTCCATCCTAACAAAAAAGAATATACCATCTTCTCAGCACCCCATGGAACCTTCTCTAAAATCGACCACATACTTGGTCACAAAACAAATCTAAACAGATACAAAACAATTGGAATAACCTCCTGTGTTCTATCAGACCACCATGGTCTAAAGTTGGATTTCAACAACAACAAAAACTACAGAAAACCTACAATCTCATGGAAACTGAACAATACCCACCTGAATCACCAATGGGTTAAGGAAGAAATAAAGAAAGAAATTAAAGACTTCCTAGAGATCAACGAAAATGAAGACACCACATATCCAAACCTATGGGACACTATGAAAGCAATACTAAGAGGGAAATTCATAGCACTAAACGCCCACATAAATAAACTGGAGAAATCTCACACTAGTAACTTAACAGCACACCTGAAAGTTCTAGAACAGGAAGAAGCAAAGTCTCCCAGGAAAAATAGATGCCAGGAAATTATCAAAGTGAGAGCTGAAATCAATAAAATAGAAACAAAGAGAACAATACAAAAAATTAATGAAACAAAGAGTTGGTTCTTTGAGAAAATCAACAAGATAGACAAGCCCTTATCCAAACTAACCAAAAGACAGAGAGCATCCAAATTAACAAAATCAGAAATGAAAAGGGGAACATAACAACAGACATTGAGGAAATCCAGAGAATCATCAGGTCATACTTCAAAAACCTCTATTCCACAAAACTGGAAAACCTAAAAGAAATGGATAATTTTCTGCATAGGTACCACATACCTAAATTAAATCAAGACCAGATAAACTATTTAAATAGTCCAATAACCCCTAACGAAATAGAAACAGTCATTAAAAGTCTCCCAACCAAAAAAAGCACAGGACCAGATGGTTTCAGTGCAGAATTCTACCAGATCTTCAAAGAAGAGTTAATACCAATACTCTCTAAATTGTTCCATACAATAGAAACAGAAGGAACATTACCAAACTCCTTCTATGAGGCTACAATTACCCTGATTCCCAAACCAAACAAGGATACAACAAAGAAAGAGAACTACAGACCGATCTCCCTCATGAACATTGATGCAAAAATACTCAATAAAATACTGGCAAACAGACTCCAAGAACACATCAAAACAATTATCCACCATGATCAAGTAGGATTCATTCCAGGGATGCAAGGATGGTTCAACATACGAAAATCTGTCAATGTGATACACCATATAAACAAACTCAAAGAAAAAAACCACATGATCATCTCACTAGATGCTGAAAAGGCATTTGACAAAATCCAACACCCCTTCATGATAAAGGTCTTGGAGCGATCAGGAATACAGGGAACATACCTAAACATAATAAAGGCAATTTACAGCAAGCCAACAGCCAACATCAAATTAAATGGAGAGAAACTCAAAGCAATTCCACTAAAATCAGGAACGAGGCAAGGCTGTCCGCTCTCCCCATACTTATTCAATATAGTACTTGAAGTTCTAGCCAGAGCAATAAGACAACATAAGGAGATTAAGGGGATACAAATTGGAAAGGAAGAAGTCAAGCTTTCCCTATTTGCAGATGACATGATAGTATACTTGAGTGACCCCAAAGATTCCACCAAGGAACTGATACAACTTATAAACACCTTCAGCAACATAGCAGGATACAAGATCAACTCAAAAAAATCAGTAGCCCTCCTATATACAATGGACAAAAAAGCGGAGAAGGAAATCAGAGATACATCACCTTTTACTATAGCCACAAATGACATAAAATACCTTGGGGTAACACTAACCAAGCAAGTGAAGGACCTATATGACAAGAACTTTAAGTCCCTGAAAAAAGAAATTGAAGAAGATGTCAGAAAATGGAAAGATCTCCCATGCTCATGGATAGGCAGGACTAACATAGTAAAAATGGCAATCTTACCAAAAGCAATCTACAGATTCAATGCAATCCCCATCAAAATACCAACACAATTCTTCACAGACCTGGAAAGAATAATACTCAACTTCATATGGAAAAACAAAAAACCCAGGATAGCCAAAAGAATCCTGTACAATAAAACAACCTCTGGAGGCATCACGATCCCTGACTTCAAGCTGTACTATAGAGCTACAGTAATAAAAACAGCTTGGTACTGGCATAAAAACCGACATGTGGACCAATGGAATCGAATTGAAGACCCTGACATTAATCCGCACACCTATGAACATATAATTTTTGACAAAGAAGCCAAAAGTGCACAATGGAAAAAAGAAAGCATCTTCAACAAATGGTGCTGGCAAAACTGGATATCAACATGTAGAAGACTGCAAATAGATCCATATCTATCACCGTGCACAAAACTTAAGTCCAAGTGGATCAAGGACCTCAACATAAACCCAGCTACTCTGAACCTGCTAGAAGAGAAAGTAGGAAGTAGTCTTGAACGCATTGGCATAGGAGAACACTTTCTAAATAGAACACCAGTAGCACAGACACTGAGAGAAACAATCAATCAATGGGACCTCTTGAAACTGAGAAGCTTTTGTAGAGCAAAGGATACAGTCAACAAGGCAAAGCGACAGCCTACAGAATGGGAAAAGATATTCACCAATCCCACATCTGACAGAGGACTGATATCCAGAATATATAAGGAACTCAAGAAATTAGACATCAAAATGCCCAACAGTCCAATTAAGAAATGGGCTATAGAACTAAACAGAGAATTCTCAACAGAGGAAACTCAAATGGCTGAAAGATATTTAAGGAATTGCTCAACATCCCTAATCATCAGGGAAATGCAAATCAAAACAACACTGAGATACCACCTTACACCTGTCAGAATGGCTAAGATCAAAAACACTGAAGACACCTTATGCTGGAGAGGATGTGGAGCTAGGGGAACTCTCCTCCACTGCTGGTGGGAATGCAAGCTTGTACAACCACTTTGGAAATCAATATGGCGCTTTCTTAGAAAATTGGGAATCCATCTCCCCCAAGATCCAGCTATACCACTCTTGGGCATATACCCAAGGAATGCTCAACCACACCACAAGAGCACTTGTTCAGCTATGTTCATATCAGCATTGTTTGTAATAGCCAGAACATGGAAACAACCTAGATGCCCTTCAACTGAAGAATAGATAAACAAAATGTGGTACATATACACAATGGAATACTACTCAGCAGAGAAAAACAATGACATCATGAGGTTTGCAGACAAATGGATGGACCTACAAAAAATCATCCTGAGTGAGGTATCCCAGACTCAGAAAGACAAACATGGTATGTACTCACTCATAACAGGATACTAGATGTGGAACAAGGATGACTGGACTGCTACTCACATCACCAGGGAGGCTACCTGGAAATCAGGACCCCAAGAAAGACACAGGGATCGCCCAATGACAGAGAAATGGAATGAGATCTACATGAACAGCCTGGACAGGAGTGGGGGTAGTGAAGGGCGAGGGTCGAGGGAAAGAGAGCTTGGGTGAGTGGGAGATTCCAGCTGGATCAACAACAGAGAGGGAGATCAAGAAATAGGAGACCATGGTAAATGAAGACCACATGAGAATAGGAAGAAACAAAGTGCTAGAGAGGCCCACAGAAATCCACAAAGATGCCCCCACAACAGACTGCTGGCAATGGTCGAGAGACAGTCCGAATTGACCTACTCTGGTGATGGGATGGCCAAACACCCTAATTGTCGTACTAGAAACCTCATCCAACTACTGAGGGATCTGGATGCAGAGATCATGACTAGGCCCCAGGTGGATCTCTGGGAGTCCAATTAGCGAGAATGAGGAGGGTTTATATGAGAGAGAATTGTTGAGACCAAGGTCGGATAAAGCACAGAGACAAATAGCCAAACAAACAGAAACACATGAAATATGAACCAATGGCTGAGGGGTCACCAACTGGATCAGGCCCTCTGAGTGGGTGAGACAGTTGATTGGCCTGATCTGTTTGGGAGGCATCCAGGCACTGGCACTGGGTCCTGTGCTCATTGCATGAGTCGGCTGTTTGAAACCTGGGGCCTATGCAGGGTCGCTTGGCTCGGCCTGGGAGGAGGGGACTGGACCTACCTGGACTCAGTCCACCAGGTTGATCTCAATCTGTGGGGAAGGCTTTGCCCTGGAGGAGATTGGAATGGGAGGCGGGCTGGGGGGAAGGTGAGGGGGACGTGAGGGGGGAGAACAAGGGAATCTGTGCCTGTATGTAGAACTTAATTGTATTGCAAAATAAAAATTAAAAAAAAAATTAAAAAAAAAAAGAAATAGATTCATCAGTCAAAGAAAACACTAAAGCCAACAAAGTCATGACCCAAAATGTCCGAGAAATCTGGGACACCATGAAAAGACCAAACCTACGAATAATAGGGATAGAGGAAGGAGAAGAATACCAACTCAAAGGCACAGAAAACGTATTCAATAAGATCATAGAAGAAAACTTTCACAACTTAAAGAAGGAAATGCCTATGAAGACACAAGAAGCCTACAGAACACCAAACAGACTAGACCCCCCAAAAAAGTCCCCTCGCCATGTAATAATTAAACAACTAAACGTACAGAATACAGAAAGAATATTAAGAGCAGCAAAGGAAAAAGGCCAAGTGACTTATAAAGGCAAACCCATCAGAATAACACACGATTTCTCAATGGAGACTTTGAAAGCCAGAAGGACCTGGACAGATGTAATGCAGACACTAAGAGACCATGGATGCCAGCCTAGACTAATATACCCAGCAAAACTTTCAATCATCATAAACGGAGTGAACAAGACATTCCAAGACAAAACCAGATTTAAACAATACTTATTCACAAACCCAGCCCTACAGAAAGCACTAGAAGGAAAATTCCAACCTAAGGAAGTCAGATACACCCTCAAAAACAAAGGCAATAGATAAAGCCATAGCAGTAAACTCCAAAGAAGAGAAGTACACACACACTACCACCAAAAGATAACAGGAATGAACAATCACTGGTCATTAATATCCCTTAATATCAATGGACTTAATTCACCTATAAAAAGACATAGGCTTACAGAATGGATATGAAAGCAGGACTCATCTTTCTGCTGCATACAAGAAACACACCTCAAATTCAAAGATAGACATTACCTAAGAATAAAAGGCTAGGAAAAGACTTTCCAATCAAATGGTCTTAAGAAACAAGCGGGTGTAGCCATCCTGATATCCAGCAAAATAGACTTCAAACTAAAATCAATCAAAAGAGATCAAGAAGGGCATTACATACTCATCACAGGAAAGATCCACCAAGATGAAGTTTCAATTCTGAACATTTATGCCCCAAACATAAGGGCACCCACATATGTGAAAGAAACATTAGTAAAGCTTAAACCACATATAAAACCCCACACATTAATAGTGGGAGACTTCAACACCCCACTTTCACCACTGGACAGATCTCCCAAATCGAAACTTAACAGAGAAATAAAGGACTTAACTGATGTTATGACTCAAATGGACTTAATCAATATCTACAGAACATTCCATCCTAATAAAAAAGAACATACCTTCTTTTCAGCACCCCATGGAACCTTCTCTAAAATCGACCACATACTCGGCCACAAAGCAAATTTCAACAGATAAAAATAATTGGAATAATCTCCTGCATTCTATCAGACCACCGTGGTTTAAAGTTAGATTTCAACAACAACAAAAACTACAGAAAACCTACAATCTCCTGGAAACTGAATAATGCGCAACTGAATCGCCAATGGGTTAAGGAAGAAATAAAGAAAGAAATTAAAGACTTCCCAGACATCAACGAAAATAAATACACCACATACCCAAACTTATGGGACACTATGAAAGCAGTGCTAAGAGGGAAATTCATAGCACTAAATGGCCGCATAAAGAAGATGGAGAAATCTCATACCAGTGACTTAACAGCACATCTGAAAGCTCTAGAACAGGAAGAATAGACACCAGGAAATTATCAAAGTGAAAGATGAAATCAATAAAATAGAAACAAAGAGAACAATACAAAAAATTAATGAAAAAAAGAGTTGGTTCTTTGAGAAAATCAACAAGATAGACAAGCCCTTATTCAAACTAACCAAAAGACAGAGAGTGAGCATCCAAATTAACAAAATCAGAAATGAAAAGGGGGACATAACAACAGACATTGAGGAAATCCAGAGAATCATCAGGTCATACTTCAAAAACCTCTACTCCACAAAACTGGAAAATCTAAAAGAAATGGATAATTTTCTGCATAGGTACCACATACCTAAGTTAAATCAAGACCAGATAAACTATTTAAATAGTCCAATAACCCCTAAGGAAATAGAAACAGTCATTAAAAGTCTCCCAACCAAAAAAAGCCCAAGACCAGATGGTTTCAGCACAGAATTCTACCAGTTCTTCAAAGAAGAGTTAATACCAATACTCTCTAAATTGTTCCACACAATAGAAAAAGAAGTAACATTACAAAACTCCTTCTATGAGGCTACAATTACCCTGATTCCTAAACCAAACAAGGATACAACAAAGAAAGAGAACTACAGACCGATCTCCCTCATGAACATGGATGCAAAAATACTCATTAAAATACTTGGCAAACCGACTCCAAGAACACATCAAAACAATTATCCACCATGATCAAGTAGGCTTCATCCCAGGGATGCAAGGGTGGTTCAACACACGAAAGTCTGTCAATGTAATACACCATATAAACATACTCAAAGAAAAAAACCACATGATCATCTCACTAGATGAAGAAAAGGCATTTGACAAAATCCAACACCCCCTCATGATAAAGGTCTTGGAGCGATCAGGAATACAGGGAACATACCTAAACATAAAAAAGGCAATTTACAGCAAGCCAACAGCCAACATCAAATTAAATGGAGAGAAACTCAAAGCAATTCCACTAAAATCAGGAATGAGGCAAGGCTGTCCGCTCTCCCCATACTTATTCAATATAGTACTTGAAGTTCTAGCCAGAGCAATAAGACAACATAAGGAGATTAAGGGGATACAAATTGGAAAGGAAGAAGTCAAGCTTTCCCTATTTGCAGATGACATGATAGTATACTTGAGTGACCCCAAAGATTCCACCAAGGAACTGATACAACTTATAAACATCTTCAGCAACATAGCAAGATAAAAGATCAACTCAAAAAAAATCAGTAGCCCTCCTATATACAATTGACAAAGAGGCTGAGAAGGAAATCAGAGATACATCACCATTTACAATAGCCACAAATGACATAAAACACCTTGGGGTAACACTAACCAAGCAAGTGAAGGACCTATATGACAAGAACTTCAAGTCCCTGAAAAAATAATTTGAAGAAGATGTCAGAAAATGGAAAGATCTCCCATGCTCATGGATAGGCAGGACTAACGTAGTAAAAATGGCAATCTTACCAAAAGCAATCTACAGATTCAATGCAATCCCCATCAAAATACCAACACAATTCTTCACAGACCTGGAAAGGACAATACTCAGTTTCATATGGAAAAACAAAAAACCCAGGATAGCCAAAAGAATCCTGTACAATAAAACAACCTCTGGAGGCATCACGATCCCTGACCTCAAGCTTTGCTATAGAGCTACAGTAATAAAAACAGCTTGGTACTGGCATAAAAACCAACATGTGGACCAATGGAATCGAATTGAAGATGCTGACATTAATTCACACACCTATGAATATACAATTTTTGACAAAGAAGTCAAAACTGTACAATGGAAAAAAGAAAGCATCTTCAACAAATGGTGCTGGCATAACTGGATATAAACGTGTAGAAGGCTGCAAATAGATCCATATCTGTCACCGTGCACCAAACTTACGTCCAAGTGGATCAAAGACCTCAACATAAATCCAGCTACTCTGAACCTGCTAGAAGAGAAAGTAGGAAGTAGTCTTGAACGCATTGGCATAGGAGATCACTTCCTAAATATAACACCAGTAGCACAGGCTCTGAGAAAAACAATCAATAAATGGGACCTCTTGAAACTGAGAAGCTTTTGTAGAGCAAAGGATATGATCAACAAGGCAAGGCAGCAGCCTACAGAACGGAAAAAGGTCTTCACCAACCCCACATTTGACAGAGGACTGATATCCAGAATATATAAAGAACTCAAGAAATTAGACATCAAAATGCCCAACAGTCCAATTAAGAAATGGGCTATAGAACTAAACAGAGAATTCTCAACAGACGAAACTCAAATGGCTGAAAGACATTTAAGGAATTGCTCAACATCCCTAATTATCAGGGAAATGCAAATCAAAACAACTCTGAGATACCACCTTATGCCTGTCAGAATGGCTAAAATCAGAAATACGAGTGACAACGTGTGCTGGAGAGGATGTGGAGCTAGGGGAACTCTCCTCCACTGCTGGTGGGAATGCAAGCTTGTACAACCACTTTGGAAATCAATATGGTGCTTTCTTAGAAAATTGGGAATCAATCTCCCCCAAGATTCAGCTATACCACTCTTGGGCATATACCCAAGGAATGCTCAATCATACCACAAAGGCACTTGCTCAGCTATGTTCATATCAGCATTGTTTGTAATAGCCAGAACCTGGAAACAACCTAGATGCCCTTTAACTGAAGAATGGATAAATAAAATGTGGTACATATACACAATGGAATACTACTCAGCAGAGAAAAACAATGACATCATGAGGTTTGTAGGCAAATGGATGGATCTAGAAAAAATCATCCTGAGTGAGGTAACCCAGACTCAGAAAGACAAACATGGTATGTACTCACTCATAGGAGGATACTAGATGTAAAACAAAGATGACTAGACTACTACTCACAACTCCACGGAGGCTACCTAGAAAACAGGACCCCAAGAAAGACACAGGGATCACCCAATGACAGAGAAATGGATGAGATCTACATGAACAACATGGACGTGAGTGGGGGTAATGAAGGGCAAGGGTCGAGGGAAAGAGAGCTTAGGGGAACGGGAGATCCCAGCTGGATCAAGAACAGAGAAGGAGAACAAGGAATAAAAGATCATGATAAATGAAGACCACATGAGAATACGAAGAATCAGGGTGCTAGAGAGGTCCCCAAAAATCCACAAGGATACCTCCACAATAGACTGCTGGCAATGGTGGAGAGACAGCTCAAACTGACCTACTCTGGTGATGGGATGGCCAAACACCCTAATTGTCATGCTAGAAACCCCATCCAATGACTGAGGGAACCGGATGCAGAGATCCACGGCCAGGCCTCAGGTGGAGCTCCAGGAGTCCAATTGGCGTGAAAGAGGAGGGTTTGTATGAGCGAGAATTGTTGAGACCAAGGTTGGATAAAGCACAGGGATAAATAGCCAAACGAATGGAAACACATGAACTATGAACCAATAGCTGAGGAGGCCCCAACTGGATCAGGCCCCTGGATTAGTGAGACAGTTGATTGGCTTGATCTGTTTGGGAGGAATTCAGGCAGTGGAACTGGGTCCTGTACTCAGTGCATGAGTTGGCTGTTTGGAACCTGGGGCTTATGCAGGGACACTTGGCTCAGCCTGGGAGGAGGGGACTGGACCTGCCTGGACTGAATCTACCAGGGAGTCTTTGCCCTGGAGGAGATGGGAATAGGGTGTGGGTTGGGGGGAAGGCAGGGGGAGGGGGGAGGGAGAGTGGGGGGGGGAGAATGAGGGAATCCGTGGCTGATATGTAAAATTAAATTAAATTATAAAATTTAAAAAAAACAGTAAAAAAATGAAACAAGTAAATGGTAAATGTCACATAGCTAGAAGACGTGAGTTCCTTTTGAGGAGCCATTTAAGCTCCGGCTTAAGATAATGATTAAGAAAGACAATTGAATCCTAGTATCCCAGCTAGTTTAAATTATTTTAACCTTAATGTTACAAGATGTGTTCACAGGTTTAGGAGTGCATGATAGCTGAAAGAAAGCTTTGAAAATAATTTAAAGTTAGACTAAGATGTTTTTGTCAAATAGCTTTGAGGCAAAAAATCCAAAAAGGCAATCTAAAGTTTTTGAAAGGTACATAGTTGAGTGAAGAACTCTTTAAGGTCAGGGAACAAGAACAAAGTAGCCCTATTATCATTAACTGACATGCCTTTATTGCTAGAATTGGTTGGTGACCAAAAATGATGATTAATTCCTTATACCTATTTCTGCCCTCAATCTCTTGATATAAAACATGTCAATAAAATAACTATTGATAAGTTGGTATGCATCCTAAAGATTTAAAGTAGAGCTTCACTGATATTTTTCATATATAAAAATTTAGATTTGTGGTTTCTTTAAGATTCCTTATAAGATTACCTTTCAAGATAAGTAAAAAAGGGACTGGCTTTCTTTTTAACCATAAAACACAGCCTGCCAGTAAAAGACCTGACTGAGAAGAGTAGCTTGCTTGCATACACTGTTAGTCCATAACTATATATGTGGGTTCTTGGGATAATTTGTTTTTCACCTGTAATACATAAAACGTTTAATCTTGTAAAGGATATAGTAAACATGCTGTTTTATTTTTACTCATCATAATCATTCACTTGAAAAATAGTGTAACCACATTGTAGTTTTTATATTGCCTGAAAGATTTTGCTAGGGTATATAAGGTGTAAGGGAAAGAATAACCATAAAGTTAGAAGCAATTAGAAGCAAAACATCAAGAGTAAAGATAGAGTTAGAAGAAAAACATCAAGAGAGACAGAGGGACATTTCTGGATAGAAATAAGAATAGAGAATAGAAAATGCAAAAGAAAAGGTTTGAAGAAAACCAGCATGTGATGTGTGAGTGTCTTTTTACTAACCCCCTCATATAAAAAAGTCATAGTAGGCCAACTCCGTGGATTCCCTTTGAGCTCTGTGCAGCTGGAAGCTGGCTCCCACACAGTGAAAGCCAAGGACATCACAAGAAAATCCAAGGAATCAACTAACCTAGACTCACAGGGGCTCACAGAGACTGAACCACCAACCAAAGAACTTGCATGAGACTGACTTAGGCCCTCTACACATCTATTACAGTTGTATAGCTTGGTCTTCTTGTAGGACTCCTAATAGGGGAATCAGGAGTTGTCTCTGACTCTGTTACCTGCTTTTAGGACCCTTTCCTCCTACTGGGTTGCCTTATCCAGCCTTGATAGGAGAAGAGATGCCTACTCTCACTGCAACTTGATATGTCCTGGCCAGCTGATACACATAGGAGGCCTATACTTTTCTGAAGAGAAAGGAGGAATGAATGGGGGGTGAGATTGGGGAGACTTATAACAGAGAAGGAAGGGAGAGGAAACTGAGATACAGCAGGGGAAAATACTAATTAATTAATTTTTAAAAGTTATACCCAGAATTTTAAAGATGAAAAACAATGAGAGTGCTTCAGATTTCATTGTTGGGGTGCTTCTCTTCTCTGTTTACGTAAAATCCTAAATACTTACCATCTAATTGCCAGAAATACCATTGTTTCATTCTTTTTTGAAGGGGTTGATAAAATGCATAATTATTTGTCAAAAAAATATCAATTTCCAATAGTTTGTAGGTATTCTCTTTAATATGGAAAAATGAAATTTCGGTTTATTTTATTCTCTTATAGATGATACTTCTTTAAACTCTGGATTAGTTTACTTTGACTTACAGAAGATTCCATTTCTATTTGGTTATTCCCCCTTGGTATTTGCTTACTTTAAAAAAAAAATGTACGCATGCATATATGAATATTTAAAAATGCATGTATATACAGGTAGATAAAAATTTAGAAATTCTCCTTGCATTTGACACTTTCCAAATTTGTATCTATAAGCAATGATTTCAATACCTGAGCTTGAAATTGCTGTTTGTTGTGTTTCTGCTTGGATTTTGCTATGGTTACACATTCATTTTTTTATTAAGTGGGCTAAAGATGAACATGAAGAGCTAAGCTAAAATGGTCCCTTTCCCGAGGTTTTCTAGGTTTCTGCTACTATTAGAATATTCCAACAGACTGTGATTATTAATATTTAACTTGTGAGGTTTTCAGTTTCTTTGGGGTCCCAGGCTCTACAAATCAGAATCCTGGACTGATATGAGGTAATACATTCTGAGAAGCCACTCTCCACATCCCCACCTGTTGCTGTCACCAAAATAGGTAAGTTTCCATGCCTATCAATTTTTTTCCTTGATTGGATGGTAGATGGTTAGTTGGCTAGTTGATGTTCTGTTGTTTCTGCTGATGCTGTGACCTCAACCACGGCCTTATGGAAATCAGTAGGCAAAAGTACATTAGAACTTTTTGGTGTCTCCAGCCCTTGTTTTATGGAAGCAAGGCTTTCTACATAGCCTAGGCTGGTGTCTTAATTAGGGTTTCACTGTTGTGAAGAGACACCATGACCACAGTAGCTCTAATAAAGGAAAACATTTAACTAGGGCTGCCTTACAGTTCAGAGGTTTTGTCCATTATCATCACAGTGGGAAGCACAGTGGCACGCAGGCAGACATGGTGCCAGAAAAGGAACCAGGAGTTCTACAGCTGGATCGGTAGGCAGCAGGAAGAAACACTGGTCCTGGCTTGAGCATCTGAAACCTCAAAGTCCACCTCCAGTAACACACTTTCTCCAACAAAGGCACACCTACTCCAACAAGGCCACACCTCCTAAGAGTGCCACACCCTGGTGACCCAAGTGTTCAAATGTGTGAGTCTATGAGTACCATTTTTATTCAAAGCATCACAGCTGGCTTCAAACTTATAACCCTCTTGTTCCCCCTTCTAAGTTCAAGGATTAGAGAGTTCTTACCACATTAGGCTATTCCTGATTTCTGATAGTATTTCAGTTTGAACTAGAGGCCTTCTGAGAGGCAAGATTAAGAGGAGATTTCTTTTAGATGTAGTTTCTCCCACTTCCGCACACCAAAGACTTAATGTACCAATTCCTATTCAGCTTCTGCATGTTTCTTCTCACCAAGCTAAAAGAAGAGCCCTAGATTTATTCCATCTTACAATTAAGTTCTTCTGAACCACTGAGTGATCCCCTATGTCTCCACATATGCAGAGTGAATCTGAAAGAAATAAAATTGTGCTGTTAATGCAGTTATACTTCCAACACCATGTTCCATATGAAAACTGTGTGTGTGTGTCTGTGTCTGTGTGTGTGAAGTGAAAGGCAGAAACACAAAATTAAATAACTTTTTAAATTTCTCACTGCTTCAAATATAAAGGAAAATATAAAGAATAATATAAAACTAACAACCAAGTCTAAACTACACGGATACTGTATAAATTCTTCTATATGTGCCTCAATTTTATTTTGAAATAATACATATTAACTGGTGTTGCTTGTTTCTTACTCTTTTGGGGGGGCCCACCACCCAGCTCCCAAATAAATCACACACAGCGGCTTATTCTTACTTATGAACACCTGGCCTTAGCTTAGCTTGTTTCTTGCCAGCTTTTCTGGCAAGAAATTATCCCTTCTACCTTTTGCCTCTAGGCTTTTCCTCCTGTTCTCTTACTTCTGTACCTTCCTATCACTCCATGGCTTGCTGTGTGTAGCTGGGTGGCTGGCCCCTGGAGTCCTCCTCCTTCTCTGGCTGCTCAATCTTAGATCTCTCCTCCCAGTTTTCTCCTTCTTTATATAGTCTCTGCCTGCCAGCCCCACCTATCCTTTCTCCTGCCTTGCTATTGGCCAGTTCTTTATTAAACCATCTGGAGTTTTACACAGGCACAGTAACACAGCTTCAAAGAGTTAAACAAATGCAACACATAAAAGTAATACACCTTAAAATAATATTCTACTACAGTTAACAAACTTAATAACTTTGAATCACAGCTAATTGAAGAGTAGGCAATTATTCATGCATTCTTTCAATTAACATAAGCTGACTCAAAATTAAATATTATATTCCATGCTTAGCACTAGAGATTCAAAGATAAATTATATGATTTAAAACACTTACATTGATGTCAATACTGGAACTATGCCTTTTAAAATAATATTTTACTATGACTATGTTATTGATGATTCAATCTAGTTCCATAAACATTTATTGAGCACCAAGTAAAAATCTTGCAGTGAAAATAAAGCAGAATAAAATGGTATAATTATGAGAAACCTGCTTTATTACCTACCAACATTGTATATCTAAAAAGAATTGACTCATCTGGGTGTATTACCCCTGACTTTCACCTCAATTTTGATTATTTATTAATCCTTGAGAAAAAGATCAATATATTGTGAATCCATTTATATACACTCAATATTGTTAGATAAAGTATAATTATGGAATTACTATTACATAAAGAAGTACCAGATAAAACTATGATACTTAGAGATGAGCTATGTCTCTCTCATTTCCTGTACTATACTGAGCAAGTAGATATAATAGTATTTCTTTCCATATGAATGAAATATTTTTAAATTTGTTGAAGAGTCTCAGTAAATCCAATGAAAAGAATTATTATTCCACTTGGCTGGTAGTACAAAGTACACTAAAAGTGGTAGCCTTCATATCAGAGTTCTTGGAATTTCTCCAACTGTATTAACAATTGATCATCTTAATTGTATGGTCCATTAGTTGAAATTTACATCAAAAAACTATCATGTAAGATTCCTCCCAGTTCTGATCCATTCATTGTAAGGTCAAAGATTTCCTGCTCATTGTGAAATAAAACTAAATATATCAAGTCAAAGTGTTTTGGTTCACTAAATAAGCAACCTCAAGTCAGTCATTAAATGGCATACAAAAAATAGTTCCACAGACAATGCCTCCAATACTTGCAGAAATTTTATAATGCAAAAATAGTTGTTAAAGGTCTGGGCTCCTTCAAGAAGTTGGAAAACCCTGCATCAATCTTTGAGATTCTATTTTCTGTGATGTATGTGCTGGCCCACAGAGTTGACACATGTCTAACTGATAATAATCATGAGTATCATTCTAAATAAAAAGATGAGTCAAAGCCAACTTCATGGTTAACAGAAAGCTTTCAGGACAGAAGTATCATTAACAAAAGGTACTTTGTGGTATTTGCTTAAACACAATTCTTATGCAAATGTGTTTAGATAACCAAATATTTAATAGATCAATTCCACATTCATTTCTTTACTCAAACATTAACATTTTTGAACACTTATTATGTTATCCATGCTGCTACACCAATTTAAGCATCAGACACCCTACATCCTCAAGACATTTGTGACCTCACCTATGCTAATACTTTTTCAATAAACTTAATGAAAATTTATCAAGTGTTATTGTCTATCTGAGACTTTATTTCTCCATTTTCTTCCAAATGGTACTGCAAAATAAGTACTCAGAATTCCTGCTGAAATCCAGAGACCATGTATGTCTATATCTCAAATTTTATTGACTTTGTCAAAAAATTGAATTAACTTAGAATATGGGTACGTCAGTCCAACATTGTTCTAAATTATACATATTTTCACAAATTACCTGGATGATAAGTATTGAGTACATGTTGGCAGATTTAAAAATTATAGCTACTAACTCTCTCTGAAAGAAAATGGTAACATTGAGTATCTGTTTCCTATCTTCCTATATTTCATTCTCAGATGTACCCCCTGCCTTAAAAACTACCAAGAAAATTCTAAATGTATAACCGAGTTCTTATGCTAGCTAATCTCCTCTTCTCCTGTTTTGGGATGGCTCCTAAGTTTCTCTAAATGAAGTTTTTCTCAACCTTAGAGTCTTAGTTTTCCTCTTTTCCTGTTTCTGTGATCAAGGTCCCTGACAAAAGCAATGTATGGGAGAAAATGTCTAATTTGCTCACAAAATTTAGGTTATTCTCCATCACAAGAACTTGAAGCATCTAGCCATATTACATCCACAATAAAAAGAAGAGAACAATTAATGCATGCATGCTAGTGCTCAGCTTGTCCTCTTCTATATAATGTAAAAGATCCTGTGCTTAGTGATGCTGATCAGGGTCCTTCCTACAATTAAGATGGGTCTTCCCAAATAATTTAACTTAATAATGAGAATCTCTGACAGATGCCAAACTTAAACTCTAAAATCCCTTGTAAGTGTGCCTAGAAGGCTGCCTCCCATGTGTCAGTTTGACAATTAATCCATCTGTTGTCAACGTGATAACCATATGCACCACATTGTAGCCATAGTCTTCCACCACTGGTCTCATAAACTCATTACTATTTTTTAATATAACATACATTCAAATGCAACTTTAAAAGTCCCCAGAGTAATGAATAGTTCCAACACAACTATATGAGCTGTGCTGGCTAACTCTAGGAGAGCATTTTCCTAGACAGCTGCTTTCAAGGGGCAGGAAACCCATTCAGGCTAGGTTTTCTTTTTTTCAAATGAGCCTAAATCGTCACATAATAGAGCCAGAGGTGTATGGTATTTGACCTTGGGCAGTCCTCCTATTGTCCCAGCACAGCACAGGAGACTTTTCTTTGCCGGGCTCAAAGGAAAAAAAGTTTTCATCTTAGCATGGTTGGACTATTGCGCATTAGTCCAGCCTGGAGAGGAGAAACTGAGCTGAACATGGCCAGGGCTGAAGCCAGATCCTGAGCTGCAGCGAGTAGAATGGGAAAGAGCCCCCGGGAGACCGTGTAAACGGACAGCTCGGACAGCTCGATTATTCAGAGGGGGCAAGCAGCACTTACACTCTAGGAAGAATGGCTGGTTGGGTCCATGTGGTCCTTGGCTGGGGCAAGAACATCACGCTTCATTTGCATACTCGGGTGCAACAGGGGCCAAGGGGAGAAACATTATAAGGTCATATAGAAAAGAAAGGAAGTGCAGCCTGGGATATTTGGGCCATCAGATAAGCAGCAACCAGTACCTATAGCCTTGGAGACCTGTGAGCTTATCAGTCACTCTGGGCATGGAGCACTTCCACACTGGAGCCTAACTGCTGGGGTCTGCTGGCAGAGCAAGACAAGGAAAATAGCTAAACTCTGTTGCTCTTAGGGTGAGAAAGCCCTAGGTTTTAGGCATGCTTGACCCCCTCTAGCCTCAGGCCAGCCTTGCATCTCTTTAGTCTTATTGATCTCTTTAACATTTACAAATACTTTCTTTTTTTTTTTTTTTTTTTTTTAATTTTTATTTTGCAATACAATTCAGTTCTACATATCAGCCACAGATTCCCTTGTTCTCCCCCCTCCCGCCCCCCTCACCTTCCCCCCAGCCTGCCCCCCACTCCAATCTCCTCCAGGGCAAAGCCTTCCCCATACAAATACTTTCTTAGCACAAGCCTGAGTGCTTTCTTGTCTGAAATCCCCCTTCCAATCAAACCAGTCCATTTTCTCTCAATTCAGCTTCACTCAAGGTCTCCGGACACAGGTAGAATAAAGCTACATTCTCTGCCAAAATATGCCACTAATATCACTTACCTCAATTCCTGTTAAAATTCTTGTTCCCCTTTAAAACCTCATGAGCTCGGTCTCCAATGTCAGTGTTTCTCTCAGTATTCTTGTATTCCGTGCCCTTCCCCCAAACTACAATGGCCTACAAAGCTGTGTTTATAGCATTTAATGACTTTTCTAGCCCCAAGTTCCAAAATCCTCATTCCTCCTGCAAGCAGTTCTGAATGCCTAAAAACTATATGGAGGGCTTCATCACAGCAATGAAATCACTTCTTGGCACTGATTTCTGTCTTAGTTTCTTGTCCTGTTTCTATAATAAAATGTCACTACTAAACCTACTTAAGAAAGAAGGGTCTGATTTGAATCATAATCCCATGGTACAGACACTCACTGGGGAGAAGCAAGGCAGCAGGGAATGAAGCAGTTGGTCACATTACAGCCACAGTAGGGAGCAGAGAGAAAAATGAGTGAATGCATGCCTACTAGTACTCAGCTCGCTCTCTCCAAAAACTGCTCAGGGAATGGTGCTACCCACAATGAAGAGGGGTCCTCCCACACCGGCTCTGATTACCTGTCACATGTGGTTTCACGTCAGCATTTATTCTGAACCTCTCATCTGAACATCACCTTTCCATAAATGACAGTGGGCATTTGAGGAGTCCTACTTCTCAATTCTACATTAATGCCTTTAGCTTGAATGCGTGGTCATATCTTAATGTCTCCATGCCTTGAACAAAGTAACAAAGTAAATGAAATATAAAAACTTTGATATTTTACATATATCTTTCTTATTGCACATCTTCCACTGTTCTGTTATCCCATTTTACATCTTTGATTAAATATTAAGACTATTATTTGTTCATTTGTATCAATTCTTTTAAAATTATATCTTACTGGATTCTTTCTGCCTTACTGGACTGCATATATATATATATATATATATATATATATATATATATATATATGCTTTTTTCTTATATTCTTTCTCATTAGAATCAGTTGCATTTGTAGAGTTTGATATTCATTTCAAAAGACTCATGGCCCCTTAGCTCATCCTCCCTTTTAGTGGGTCAAGCACTGGAACCAAATCTCTTGTGGTAGAAGCTTTAGAGATGATACTACTTAAGTCAAATCATTTTATACAACTCTGGCTGGCTGGAAAGAGAAATGAAGCAGTTTCCTGGAATGAACTGTTTAGATAGGATAAGCTCTATAGCGTTCAATCTACTTCCTAATCCTATTAGTCCCAGGAAAAAGAGATAAAAGGACCATTAGAGTAGTGTGGATATGTCCTGGCCTGGTTATTGCAAGGCAGCCTCTGACAGTGGTGACTTCTTTGTGATCTGCAGAAAAGATGCTGGTGATGAGGAGTTACAACAAAGATGAGGTGCACCCGCAGCCACAAAGACAAAGGGAACAGAATTCTACTTCAGTATTTCTTAAACAGGACCAAAGATGTACGCATTGAAACATATTGGAAGGAGTTTAAAGAAATCTCTGCTATCCTAAAAAGAAGATAAGTAGGAACATGGGATTGTTGGAAGTTTTAAAGATCAAAATGAAAAATGAAAAAATATAGAATTATTATCATGTAATCATAATAAGTTAATTCTATGGTCATGTCTCTGGGTTTCTGAATCTAGGAACTACTTGTATTCAAAGTATGTGTGTGGTGTGTGTGTAAAAAGGAAAACAAAGGAATGGGCCTTTTATAACTGCAGGCATTAAACTTGGTTTCTAATTTCTTGTTTTGCTAACAAGTTGGATTCAAGGCATACAGCTGCTTGTCCCCTTTAGTCTGCCTCTGCCACTTTGTATTACTCTTCCTCCAACAACCTCCGTTTCTGTCTTGGCTCTTTCATCTTTCATTTTCTTCAGATGTGGATTAATTTACCTCATCATATATTACATCCCATGATCATCATTCATGCCCTCCTTGAACTGACAAAAGGAAGCTAAATAAGGGAACATCCCATTTGTTATTCGGATATATCATCAGAAAATGACAACAAAATTCTTAGATGACACATTTCTGTTATATATCTCACACTTTTCCAATCCTTTTCTACGTATTCCAAACTGAGTGTTAGTATTTCTCAGGCTTTTAACTAAAATAAAGTATATAATGTTAGAAAAGGAGAAAGAAGTTGTCACATGACCATTCCTGATATGACAGGGCAATGACAAACAAGAGAAAGGATTCCATCCAAGTTCAACTCAAAATTCTAAGTAATTTATTAGAGTTACTTACAAGACTCTCTTGTTGCTGAATCACCAAATGCCCCACCTCCAGCATATATGACTCATAGATGGCCAAAATGTTGAACCAGTTCCCAATTAACCTTCTGTCTTCTGTAAAACTTTAGCATCACCCAAGATTATGTGCAGTTAGAACAGGAGTTGTGCTTGGACTCTCAGGGGAAGGTCTGGGGGGCCTTGCTTCACGCTCATTCCGTAAAGAAATATTAACACAGTTCCACACCATAGACCTCATCATCTTTGTACTGTCTTGGCTCTTTTATCTTTCATTTTCTTGAAGAAGACAAGGTCTTCGTGTGAACAAACAGCTCTGTTTCATGATAGAGAGGTGTATGGCAATTGAGACGGAAATAGCTAGATTTCAATAGAAGTCATAAGCAATCGTAAGAAATCTCCCACACCCATCCATGGATAACACACATCTACAAATAAGTATATAATCAAGTGTGGATGATGTAAATTCATATATTTTCAGAAAACTAGGAGTTAAAGATATAGGATAAAAGAAAGTGAGTAAGATATAGCTAAGCTGAGCTATAAACAGATTTGCTCTTTATAGTATTCTATTTGCAGCTGTAAGGATTCTTAGAGCCTTTTTTCTTTTTTAATTACGAATTTTTATTCATTTTTCATACCAATTACAGATTCCCCCTCTTCCCTCCTCCCACTGCTCCAGGCTTCCCCCCACAACCCACCCCCTTCCCTCCTACAAGAAGGTAAGGCTGCCCATGGGGAGCCAGCAAAGCCTGGTACATTCAGTACAGGCAGGTCCAAGCCCCTCTCCCTGCCTCCACGCTGTGATAAGTGTCCCACGATAGGTAGTGTGCTCCAAAAAGCCAGCTCATACACCAGGGATAGATCCTGATCCTACTGCCAAGGGGCCCCTTGAGCAGATCAAACTACACAACTGTCTCAATTCCAGAGATTCATCCATGCTAATGAATGGACACAATGCTGAGTTTGGTTTCATCAAGTTCATATTGATTCATGTGGGGTTTGATGATAAACAGTGATTGTGCTCAACATCATCTCTCTTGGTTTCCAATGCATGGTTCATATTTCTATATTGTATATAAACCCTCTAGATCTGTCTTCATTTCTGATTAATTTGGATCTAGCTTCTTCTAATTTTATTTTCTTTTGGTGTCTACCACCTGTTCATCACTATGAATCCTATGCTGGATTCAAAATTGGTTTCTACAAATGCAGAGATCCTGAGCCAACCACTTGGGCCAAGCTTTGGGCCTTTGAAGAGAGAGAGGAAGGACTGTATGGACTAGGAGAGTCAAGGTAATCACAAAGTTACCCACAGAAACAACTAATCTGGGCTCATAGGAGCTCACAGACTCTGGACCAACAGCTAGGGAGCCTGCATGGGACTGACCCTCTACACATGTGTGACAGTTGTATAGCTTGGTCTATTTGTGGGACTCTTAGCAGTGGGATCAGGGCCTGTCCCTGGTACTTGAGCTGGATTTGGGGAGCCTATTTGGTAACTGGGTTACTTTGCCTAGCCTTAAAACCAGCACAGAAGCTTAGTCCTACCTCAACTTGATACACCATTCTTTGTTGACACCCATGGGAGGCCTGACCCTTTCTGAACAGAAACAGAGGAGGAGTAGACGAGGGAGTACAGAGGGGAGGTGGGAGAGGAAACAGGAGGAGGAGAGGAAACCCAGGTTGGGATGTAAATAAATTTAGTAAATAGATATAAATAAATAATTGGTTTCTAAAGGGGAGAGATTTGAGCTTATGTCTTAAAAAGTTTGTGTTCCCTTGGTCCCACTGCTCTGGGTGTATGGAGAGAGATGACATCATGCTAAGGAGCACAATCAAAGCAAAGTTTCTCACTTCCTCCTGCCCAGATAGCATAGGAACAAGAGGAGAGACAAAATTTCAAAATCACCTCAGAGATCCTGAGTCCAGTGACCTCACTTGCTCCAACTGTCCCTACCCTCTTTGATTTCTATGCCTTCCCAGAGATGCCACCAACTTAAGAAAACCCTTGAATATGTTCACTTTTCAAACAGTTAAGGTTCAAATCATAAAACTCATACTCAATATCTATGACTGCTTTAAAATATTTTTAAAGATTTAGCCAACTCACTTTTCACAAACTGCTAAGTTTTTAAACCAATGGTGCCCTCATTTCATGAATAATCTCTTAATAAATATAAAAGATTCAGTTCATCCTTGGGAAATGATTCTGCACTGTAGAGTTTTGAGTTATGGCTGAAAGACAAAGGCTATTTCTAGTAGAATATTTGCAGCAAGTAATCTTTCTGGGTAGGCTTTGCAGTATAATGTTAGATATAAATACTATGAAGGAGAATGCTACTCTTGCTTGTACCTTCAGGGGAAACCATTTCAACTTTCACCAATGAGTATGACAGTAACTATATTCTTGTCACATGGCTTTTATAACACAATTCCTTATGTTAATCATTGCACAAATCCATTCACATTTTTAAAATTATCCTTGCCTACAAAATATCAATAATTTTACTATAGTGAATAACATTCTGAATGTGCTTTTGAACTCAGTTTACTATATTATATTGTTAATAACTTCCTGTGTACATTCATCAAAATCTCTTTTAGTTTTTTTTATTTTCTTCTGCTCTTCTTCTCTCCTCCCCTTTTCTCCTCTCTTCTTTTTCTCCCCATTTACCTTTGCTTTTCCAGGTACTCTAGTTTGGCCACAATGATGGAGAAATGGTAGGTTTGTCAAATGAATTTGAAAATTTCTCTGCCTCTTCAATAATTTTTGGAAAAATTTGACAACAATCCCATGAATCTCTGGTATAAATCTCCAGTGCATCAGTCAGTTCCTAAACACTCCTTTAAGAGATATCTTGAGTTAGTGGTTCACTCTCCATGTCAGTTAATAATTAATACATTCAGACTTTCTATTCATGATTTGGTGTTGGTACATAGTATGTTTCTAATAATGTATGAATTTCTTCAGATTATCTGATTAATTTTACTTATTTGTTAACTGTAATCTTCTATGATCTTTCTATCTCTGGGATATAAGTCACAATATCTCCCTTTTATTTCTGATTTTGTCTTCTCTCCTTCTGGTAGGCTATGTAAGGGCTTGTCAACTTTGTATTTCCAAAACAGCCACTCTTAGCATCCTTGACTCTTCCTAGAATCTTCCTAGTCTACATTTTACTTATGCTGTGAATTTTTATAATTTTCTTTCTTAATACAAATTTAGGCTAGACCTGTTATTTTTTTCTGTTTCTGTGTGGTACAAAGCCAAGTGTAAAGATCAATACTTTTGTTTTCTGTTCGTGTAGGTGTGCATCACTGCAAACCATCCTATTCTCTCAGCTACAACTACACTTGTGGATATTATGTCCTTATTTAGCCTTAATTTATTTGTAAGTTTCACTTGTTATTTCCTCTTTAGATCATTTGTGGTAGGTTTTGTGCTATTTATTTTAACATATTTGTGAGTTTTCCTATTTTCTTTCTTTTACTAATTTCTATATGCATATCATTGTGGTGGTATGAGATTCTTGAATTTCAGTCTTCTTGAATTGTTTTAGTTTTATATGTGTAATGATTTCCCTAGAACAAATGATCTACTTTAGAAGATTCTATGCACACAAACTGGATGTATATTCTGACTCTCTTTCTTAGCTTATGCTCTCTCTCTCTCTCTCTCTCTCTCTCTCTCTCTCTCTCTCTCTCTTTCTCTCACTCACTATATATATATGTGTGTGTGTGTGTGTGTGTGTGTGTGTGTGTGTGTGTGTGTGTGTGTTAGTCCACTTGGTCTATAGTGACGTTCAATCTGGTAATTTCTGTAGGTTCTCTGTCTGGATGAACAATCCATTGTAGAAAATGGAGTATTGAAGTCCCCTACAATTCTTCTATTGCTATTCTCTCTTTGAGTCTATTGTCATTTGCATTGTACATCTAGGCGCTCTGATGTTGGGAACATATACATACTGGTTTGGTAGTATGCTCTTAATAAGTTGCCCCTTTATCATTACATAAGAACCTTTTGTCTCTTATCACAGTTTTCACCTAAAGTCTATTTTAACTGATACAACACCCTTACATCTACTCACTTTTGATCAGCATTTGTCTTTACCATTCTTTCACCCTAGCCCATGTATGTCCTTTAACAAAAGGAGCCTCTTTTAGATAGGACATGGGATCTATTTGGTGACGTCATTTGTGTGACTATTGATCTCATTTACAAAAAAGTAATTATTGATAAATAGGAACTGTCCTTATCATTGTCTTTGTTGTTTTGCCCTCTTTTGCTGTCTTCCTTTGCAACTGATAATTTATAAAATATGATTTTTTTAATTTTTGTATACAGCCCACTCTTGTGCTTTACTGTGGCCCTTATGTAAATATCTGTATTAAGCTGACAGTAACTGAACTTTAGCTATGTATAAAACTCTACCTTTAAGTATTTCTCACTCTACATTTTTGGCTACTGATGTCACAGTTGACATATTTTATATTATGTTTTCATGAATATATTATTAAGACATAGTTATTTTTACTATCCTTCTCTTAACATTAATATTTGGGGGGAAAGGCTTGACCCTAACAGTATATTTAAAATGGAAGAAATTTTAATCTAAGCAAGAGGAATATCCTTAATAAAATCTCTAGAATAGCCCAGTATTGTTAACAGCACTTCCTATATACACTTTTCCTCATGTCAGTTTCTATGCCTCATTCACTTTTACCTCAAGTCTTCATGAGCAGCAGTGAGCAAGGTGTCTTCCTACAAAATAAACCTTCAAAGATAAATAAATGTTAGATACAGGCAATGGAAAAATACAAACCAAAAGTGTACAATTCCCTATTTTTTTCCCTATGAATAGAGAATGGAAAAATAATTTGGAGAACCAATTTATTTTCCTTAAAATAAATACCAGTGTGTTTCGTGTCTTTAATCCTGATGGTTTACATTATTTTAGAGTGAGACACTCAAACAAAACAAAACAAAAACCCTAATGGACACAATATTATTCATAGAGAAATTTGAAAGAAAGAAAATCTGAGGATTAATGTCCTTAATCTTCATTTCTGACAGGCACTGTTCACGTTTGGATTGTCTGGTCAACATTTGGGTCTGATTCGTAGTTTCCAAATCATGGTGTGTAGTGTTCTAAGTCAGTTCCCTGGGAGAGATTTAGGGGTAACTTTTCCACAGGTTTTCTCAATTAGATTCATCCAGCTCTTTGCCCACATCACCCACATCTGCTCATAAGAAATGAGTAATGGAACGCACATGTGCCGACTCACGAGCCATTTCAGCCTTTGCAGGTGCAAATGCAAGTTTTAAGGTGCAAAGTGGAGCCACAAACGTTGCAGGCTTGTCCAGCTGAAGCTCTGGGCTTTAATCACATCTAAATAACTCCTTAACGCCGCAATCACGGGATATTTCTCACGTGTCAGAAATGCTGCAGACTGAACTGGTACATATTAGCAAATGAGACGTTATTTACAGAAAATAAAATGTAACTGATTTTCTCCATATCAGCTATTTGTTAAAGCATTCTTCTCATACATTAATCCAAAATTTATGTTAGTGGTTTTCAAGGCAAATTTTACTAAGTGGAATAGAAAACAAGATACTTTTATTTGTGTAAATCAATCTAGAGGAGCTACACTAATACTTCTACTATAATCAGGACATATTCTTGCCGCTGTATTTTATTTCTAGGGGAAAAATTAAGTGAACACTTGATTACAAGGAGTAATAGAGCCTCTTACGGTGCAATAATCCTAAGAAGCAGAAAATCTCCAGTTGCTTATTTCCTGTCTGGGTATGCATTTATAAGACCCCTTTTCAGCAGATGTGCATTTCTAATTTCATTTTTTAAATTAAGATTCTTTGAATTATACACCTTAGTAGTGATTAAGTCATTGTATCATTTTTCACTAAATAGGATAACTGTGTACAAGTGTCCTTTGTTTTCTAAGTTGCTACTAGTCCTGGGGTTCCGGGAAACTGGGTCGTGAGCTTTGTTTCCGTGGAGACACATCTCTACAACCAGACTTCTTCCATGGAGTTGATTAAACATGATAGTCTCTTTGTCTTCTGGTGCCCAACTATGTTTTAATTTTGTTCATTTTTCTTGCGTAGGAAAAACACATTTGTCTCTACTCTGACAAAAGAATGCACAGCCGCCTGGTTGGTGACCTGGGGAAACTAGGTTGTACCAAAGAGCACAATTCCCACATTAGAGAAGGACACATGCTTGCTTTCATTTCACACATCAAATAGGAGAGTTTAACAATCATAGGCATACATTATTTCCAAAGTGGTAGAAATGAATATACCTTTGACCTAGGGGTCATAATAAAAAGTAGAATTGTCCAGAGAGTTTTATTTTGGAAATTATTTTGTGATAATGGGGAGGTCCAAAGTCAAGGAACAAGAAAAAGAAGATTATTTCTCTTTATGTTTCAGGTTTAAATATGTTTATCTCTGCTCCTCAAGCCCAAGGCAAAAAGAAAGACAAGTTAAGCTGCCTTTACACTTCACTCCTCGCGCCCAGCCTTCCTTGTTCTGATTACCCAAATCCTGCCCATTTTTCAAAGTGCAGTTCAAATCCTGCTTTTTTGTAAAACATTCTTTGACCATTTCATCTGGAAGCAATCTTTCTTTCTTTAAACTTCCACAAGCCTTATTTTCCATACCACTCATTTAAGACATATTATTTACTGTCCAGTAAATGTAATGTTTTCAGAAATGTTGAAGCCATAGTAGAGACATTTTATAACTTTGTACACAAAAGAAATTTTTATTTTTAAAAGGAAATAGGCCTATGACTTTTTATTGTCCTTTATGGATCCCAAATCTAGTTTGTTAGATTACACACTACATCATTGTAGCAAAATGAAACTCTGAGGTAATGCTTACTGTAGGCCAGAAATTGTTTTGAGGGCATTAAATTAAGTAAACGCCTAAATACTTTATAAATGTTATGTTTTTAATAATAGAGATTTCATGTGGGTATATAAATTTGTGCACCTTTCTAAGCATCCACGTATTTATGTATGTAGATATATGTATGCACTGCACATACACACATATATACAAGTATAAATAAACTTACTTGATGAATTGAATGAAACAATGTTTATTCAAACATTTAATGTGAAGACATCCCTTAATTGCTAAGATTATATATATGTTACTGTATTTATGCTATATTTTTACTCTTGTAACAAGTAAAGGGGCTGGTTTATAAAAGGGAACTCAATAATATTTTAGTATTTTCCATCTTTGAGTAAGAAAGGAAAATTTAGGACACTTAAAATCTATACACTTATTAGAACACACAACTAAACTTTATGTCTCTGAATTTGAGACATTCTTCTTTTTAACCCAATAGGTAATACCAGTTTAATTTATTTTTGAAGAAAATAATTATGTGTGCCAGAAAACAAAACCCAAGACCACATTTGAGAATTACATCTAGATGTAAATCCACACCAATCACCAGTTGACTCTAAGCGGCAAGCTCCACTAAGATTCAGCTTCTTCATCTGGAGATGAGGACTTCAAGCTTGATGGATGGCAGTATTTCATTGTGATTTTCAAAATTGTTGTTGTGATCTTGGTTATATAGAAGCTAACCCACTTAAATGAATTTAAAGAACCACATCTGTCATCAGCTTCCAAAACAGCGTTACTTGATTTTTAATAAAATGCTGTCAATTTATTCCACTCACTGGTAATTGATAAAGAAAAAGAGTTAAAATAAATTATAGGACCAATAATTACAAATATTTCAGCCTTATGTAGATACAGATTTTTCTTGAATTACTGTCATTGTAAACATACTAGAGTTTAACCGTGGAAACAAAAATCTGAATTCAATACATCCAGTTTTTTGTAGCTTTATGATATTCAACATATGGAATTAACCAAAGTACTCAACAATATGACCATAACTGTAGAACACTACTCTAAGGAAAATAAGTCAAATATGGGTAAATATTTCATGTTCTCATTTACATGTAGATTCTAAGCTAATTGAGCTCATAGAGGCAGAAAATAAATTGGTGATTACTGGAATCCAGAGGAAGAAATGGGAAGTAAGGAGATACAAGTACAAATTGTAAAAACCTCAGTTTGGCCTGGCAGTGGTGGCACACAGAGAGGATCTTCAATTTTTTCATTATGATAAAATATTAAACGTATAAAGTGATGAACAGGTTTGTTGGCTTTATTTGGTCATGTCACACTATATTAAAAATCACAACAGCACTTTTCATGCCTTAAGTATATATAGAAATAATTTGTCAATACGTAATTCTATGTTGTAAGCAAATAAGTACAATTTAAATAAATAAGCAGAATAAATCCATGAATCTGTATTCTTAGAAAAATTCACAGTTTTCTAAACACTGAGTAGTCTGCCTTCTCTTCATGCGCCTTTCAAATACCTGGTAGTGTATTTCTTACTGTGTGACTCACTGAAGTCCAATCCTGTTTATGTCATTGTTACCCCAGGTTGCTGGGTTGTCACTCCAATATTTCCATTCGCGGCAGAGGGCTCAGATTGACATCTACCTTTAAAAATGTGTATTGTCAAATGGAGGGGCAAGAACGTAGCTGCACTCCTATGTCACTGACTACAAAAAAAGACTCATTTAAACTTCTTTTTTTTTTTTCTTGTTGAGGGGATCCAAGTAAAAGAAGATCACTTTTACTTTCATTTTAAAGTTTTCTCTGTTGTCTTATGTTTCCAGCCATCTTCAAGTTCTTATTATTTCTGAATGACCAAAAAATTTACAGCTTGAGTCTAAACAAGATGACTATACCAGAACCAATGTAATGGTGTAACTTATCTATCTATCTATCTATCTATCTATCTATCTATCTATCTATCTATCTATCTGTCTATCTGTCTATCTGTCTGTCTGTCTGTCTATCTACCTACCTACCTAACTATCCATCTATCCAACCATCTATCATATGGGAATGCTGGCACAGCTAAGGATTGAACTTAATATACCTTTTAATATTTATGTACTTCTTTATATGTTTATGAATGTTTTGCCTGCAAGTGTGTATGTGAACCATATTTATACAATGTCTGAAAAGGCCAGAAGAGGGCATTGGGTCCCCTTTAACTGGAGTTATTGGTTTCTGAGCTATCACATGGGTGCTGGGAACACAACCCAGGTCCTGCATGAGATCATTGCATGAGATCATAGGATGCTCTTAATCACTGACTTGAATTGAAAGTGCACGACTTGAAAGTAGAAGGAAATCATGATTCCCAAATTGACCTCCAGCTTCAGAGACAATTGAGGAAACTGAGTACTTAAACCGACAAGCCCAGGATTTCATAGGGGCTAATGATAGAATCATCCTACAAGTTTCAGTGATGGGTGTTTTCTTTGCTGTGGGGACTACAGGAGCACAGAAAGCAGGAGTGATACACAGTACAATGATACACAGTACAATACACCTAGAAAGAAAAGACTGGATGGTGCATTATAAACCTTTTATGATGTTATGTATCAACCCAAAGGATTGAGAAACTGTAAAAACTATACACACAAAAATCTTTATATTTCACAGACTGGAAAACCCAAATGCAGTTTAGGAAGGCCATTTAGCCAAACATATTCTACTCATGGATTTATACTTGTGGGGGATCAGAAACCCTCATACAGCATTTTGTGATTTTTATTCTAGTCTCAAAGCATCTTTTGACATTTTATTTACTAACATTTAAGATTTTTAAGGAGTCATTAGCTTATTACTGTTTCTAGATATTTTTCTAACTATTTCTAAATATTTGTGAAAATTTCATTTTATATTTATTTAAGTCCCTGTAAATTTGCCATAGACACGTAGGCATTTAGTGCTTGGAGATTCCTATATAACAGTGAATCATTGATCTCAAACATTATATTCCATTTACCAATGAGAAATACAGGACTATAGCTGAGATGACTGCCACTGACCTTAAGCAAGATTTATTATGTTGTCAAATTAGATTCTAAAACTTATACTCTATAAAACACTAGAACATTTTTGAGACTTGACATCAAAGGACTTTTTTTAGTATTTCTATGACATTTCCTTTTTATAAAGTTTTCTTATTAACCATCTGCTAAACCTATGTCTTTCAAGGTTATTCAGAAGCAATTTAATTGTTCCAGTTAGATATTTTCCTTGCTGTAAAAAAGGGAGATGAATTAGTAGTTGGGTATTGGGAAGGTGGCACAGTAAATGAATAAGAAGAGACAGAAAGTGTTTCCTATAGATAAAGCTTAGAGAACTGTTACCATGCTTACCAAAGGGACCTTCAAACACAGCATCCACTCTCTCTTGCTTTCTATAAAAGACATACATATTCAACTGCCTTTGCTAGATGCTTTATTGTTTTAAATATAGTTCAGGGAGTAAATGAGAATTCGAATAAGAATTATTTCCTACCCTTTAGTGCCATCGTGAGGCCAAAATAACAAAGTACTAAGAAAGTCAAATCTGCAGGTTAACCTACGGTTATGGTATTTTCTTTTCTTTCAGATTATTATTATTCAGATAATGGGAATTTATTTCAGAAACATAATTTCCTGATCTGTTAACTTAAATCCTCCAACCAACAATTTATAATGCATATGTCAACATATAACATGTACCTTGAAATTTTATGCAACTGTGAAATGAGAGGTTTGTGAATTTGTCATCAATACAAAACTTACATCTTGAAGTTACCAGGTCATACACCTGAAGCTTTTCAGAAATAAAATGTTTAGAGTGTTTTAAACCAACAATGTTTTACCTTTATATATCTATCCATTCATATTTTCACTGTATTGTATCAAATTATAACAAACAACACAATATGACATAGTGCCTCTGAGGCTTCTAAGAGTAGTAATACCACACTGGAAAATGTGCCATTGGGGAAGGAAATAGAGTACCAGAGGAAAGCTGTCAATCAAAATGACTGATTGTCAGGTAAGAACTTTAGACTTAGGTGAACTCAAAGCATTAGAGTCAGCCAAGTGACTACATATTGATTGGAAATCATCACCACAAATCATATCCAAAAAGTTTACATGTTTTATTTAAAAAATCTCAATCAAATGTCCATGGTTCCATTAGCCCTGCCTTTATCAGTATACAAGCAGGTTCTTCCCACTCCTGGTCCTCCTTTACAAGTATATCAATTAAGTTGAAAATATTCATTATTTGTCTATTTTTTTTCAGTGCATTTAATTTTAAATGAGTTGATAGAATTTGCTCATGTGCAGAAAAATGTAACTCTAAAATGGTATTTTTATTGTTTCCTAAATCTGACTTCTCCTCACGGGCTTTCATATTCTATGTACTCACCTCTCACTTTGCCCTCACAGCACTCAGAAACTAAATATTCTGACAGTTTTCATCTGTAAAATAGGAGATTTTCTACGAGGCATGAAAAGTTCCACTATGCATACTTCTTGCTTGCCTTGGCTTTTCTTGAAAGGCCACAGAGGGTAGACAGAATAAAACTCTTGAACAAATTTTTATCTGCCTTTGTTCTTACTCTTTTCTAGTCTTATTAGTGTCTTAACATTTCCACATATTCTTGTGTTCCAGAGTTATCCAAAACAGACACCATCAATTGCAGTCATAACCAAGGCAGCACAAACTGTGTTCTTCTCTCCTCTTATCTCACAGACAGACTTGAAGTAGAGAACTGGTAATAACCTGCTCACAGTTAGTGACATGTGATCTCTTTCTGGGACTTGGCTTCCAGCACTCTCAATAGAATCACCGTGCTCTTCAGGGTGCAGCTGTGAACACATACTGCTATATTTGGTCCCTGTAACACTGCTCAAGGAGATGGATCATCTCCTTCAACATCTATCCCAGGGAAGTAAGAGCAGAAGTTATATATTCATTGAGAAGACGAGTATCGAAGTCCCTTTCACCAGTGGGAGTGGGAGTTACAGAAAAGAACCATGAGATTGTTTCTGCCCTGAAAAAAAAAAATGCTCTCAGGTTTGAAACAAGAAATTCTAATGGAAGCTTATAAGCCTCATAAAGAGAGTCAATTGGTCACCTATAACTTCTTTCTAGCAAGGCAATACTATTCTGATATCATATAATACTGTTTATTCAAATATTTAAATATGATCTCATTATAATTCTACTCATCCCACATGACAAGATTTCTTTCTATTGTAGCATGGTATCTTGCTTCATTGCATTAGTTATGGTTGTACAGAAAAATATAAGCAGTAGGATAGATATATATGTGTATATATATGGGTGGAGATACATATATAGATATAGATATATATATAGAGAGAGAGATATCTCCAATGTGTGTGTGTGTGTGTGTGTGTGTGTGTGTGTGTGTGTGTGTGTGCATCCAATATCTGTGTATGAATGTCATGATTATGCTTTTGGCTATACTTTGTCTACACCTAAATTATAAAATGGCTATAAATCTATTTTCTATAAATTTATAATTCAGCTAGTGGGATTATGGAGGCAAAAGTACCTCATGATCTACAAGACAGAGACTGGGGGAAAGCAGTGGAGGAATTTAGCTTGATTTTGAAGACTTGAGACCCAGAGGCAGAGGTGGTGTAGGTCACAGGCTGAGTCTGAAGTCTAAGAACCAGTAACAGTAACGCCAATGGAAAAAGACAGAAAACCCTGGGTGATTGATAGTCCAGTTCAGAAATAGACAGCCAATTTGCCTTTCTTCCAGGTTTTAGTTCTACTTTAGCCCTGAGTAGCTTGGATGAGAATAATCTGTATAAGGTCTAAAAACTCCAATGTTAATCTCTTTTAAAAACATCCCCAGAAGCTCCATACTGTATTCCAGCACTACAATTATAGCATTTTGAAGGCTGAACCAAGGAGACTATATGTTTTGGGCAAGTCTACACTATACAGAGAGAGTCTATCCCCAAACAAACAAATAAAAGTTTCAAAAATGAATACAGAAACAGTGTTACATTAGATAACGCCACATCTCTTATCACAGATGAGTTGATACATAAAATTAGCCATGGCTTTTATGAGATAGTTTTGGAAATAGAATGAATCTTAGGAGACAACTAAGTGTGTAGTCATCTGATAGAGTTGTAATCTAAAAAGAAGAGTTTAATTTATAACAGAAAGTAATGCATATGGCATTACACAGATTATGGAAATAAATAATGGAGAAACCTGAAAACTGCCCGAAGGAAACCACCACTAAGGCCTGGACTTTGGAGAACTGGGTGTGTCACCGTAGAAGAAGCCCAGGAGCCAGAGTCACACGGTAGAGGGTGGAACCACGACACTCTTGGAGCTGGGACTGCACAGGCTGAAGTCACCAGTAGGATATCTGCAACCTCTCCCTCCTTCCCATTGTCTTCAGTCTCAGGCCAATAGTTCATCTCACGCAGACTCACCCGAGACCCTCAGTGAGGAAACCTGAGCAGAGTACAGCTCCCTGGCAGTCAAATCAGGTCAGGTGTAGAGGCAGACATCGGGCTTAGTGCACGGAACCATGGGCTGTGGAAAGAAATGATCCTGAATATCTGATGTATACAGACAAAATCAATATAGGAAAAGCTGTAAATGCCTAATAAAATGCCTTCTCTAAGTCACAGGTTGACCTGCTGTGCTTGAAATTATTGTTTAAAATTGGTGATGCTTTAATTCCAAATCAAAAAGCCTTTGCTCATCATGTGCCTGCATGAGCGTGTGCACATACATGCCCCCCACCCCAAACACAGGTGTGGTTTTTTTTATTTACTGACAAGCTGCAATCAAGAAATCATAGTTTAAATAATCCTAAATTTGCTTTTTAAAAGCTGAAGTATTCTTTATTTTGGTTCAAAAATGGAGTTTCTGGGGAAATAACCTTCATTTAAATTAGTTTTTCATTTTATTCTCTGCTGCTAGTAAGGAAAGCTCATCTCCCAGTGGAGACAGAAGTATCATTACTAATGGAGCATGAGGAAGAGTTCTCACTGTTAGTCATGTATTGTCCAAAACTAACTGCAGCACTGAGGTCACTTTAGGTAAATACATCTATAAATTATATCATAGGACCTTTTCCTCAATCATTATAATTTTTGAATTTTAATTATGAACTGAAAAATTTTCATATTAAGAAAATATATTCATGCTTGAAGGACTATTTATATAATCTATTAACTAAATCATAAAATACTATATTATTTCCCTTATCAAAGTAATCATTGACTTTTACTCTTATTATGACAGATTCAAGTAACATATTATGAAACTCACATAAAGACATAAATATGGATGTTTTCTAAATATGGCCAATTTATTGTAACATGTTGTTTTATAACTTTTTTGCTTAACATCTGTAAATTTTGAACAATCTAAAGATTCTATGGGTTTGATGATAAACTCTCTGAAAATGTATAAATTAAGAACAAACACCAATCTGACCATATAGACTATCAATTCACTAAATGAAAACCATAAGTCATACTTATTCTTTGCATATCTAACTTATGTCTAACTACACCTGAGGATAATAAAGGAAGCATGCTAAGTGCTTTTGGAGTGTCAGCCAGTGCAGTCAGCGTTTTAGTGGTAATAGGAAATTTATATTTACCTGCTCTGACCTGAGCACATGGAAGTTAGAACCCCCTTTTCTTTTTTTTGAGTCAGTATCACTCATTTGTTCCCAGGGGTACTTTTAGAAGTTCTTTTGTAGTTTTACAGTTGTTCAGCCTTCATGTTCTTTATTGTGAAAACTCAATGATAATGAAAGCTTAAGTAATCCGTTGGAGCATCATGCCCTGAGACAAGTTTAATCTCATTAAAATTGCATACAAAGCTCTTGACGATCTTCCCTGCTCACATTCATCTCTCACTGTTCCTTCTTTCCCAGTTGTACTGCTTCATTATCAAATTACACACAGATCTCAAAACATGCCATGTTAATTACTTAGAACATGTTGTTCCTTCTAGCTGGAATGGCCTCATCTGAACTAGTTCTTCTGCATCAGTTCTTCTCACTCTTTGACACCTGTGGGAATTATTGATTCCTTTAGGAAGTCCTCTGTGTATAGATGTCATCCCTCTATAGATCATCATGCAGTAGGATTACTCATTAATGCATAACACTGTCCAGTGAGTGTCTTAAGGCACATACTGCAGATGCACCACTGTTTGCACGTGATAGGTGCTGACAATGTGGAATGGGTATTCCTCGCTCCCAAAACAGTGCATTTGAGCTGAAAAATAGATGATACATCATAAATGCCACTTTGACGGTTGGCTACAGGTACAATATTCAAATTTGTAAAATAAGAAAATTATTTGTTGGTGGCTTAGAAAGGAAGTAAGGTTACAAATCCTCAGATTCTGGCATTAACACCTTAGGCAAGCAAAAGCTGGTGAGTTTTATCATGTTATTGTGGCCTGGTTTTTTTTTTATGAAATTTTAAGCAGGTACTGTTTTAACAGATCAGTAACTATATGTGGAGTCACTAACCAACCTGTCTCTGAAATCTGAAAGTAGGGAGGTGAGAATCTGCAACACATGCATTCCTCCAAATCAAGAAATCTTCATTGTTCAATAGACCGACTATCTTTACTAACACTTCCTAAAGCTAACAGTCAATTCTTTCAGTGGTCACTTTCCACTATTGAAAGCATTTCTTCTTTTCTTATACCTACACTTTAACTGTATAAAATCTCACAGCTGTTTTGTCTCACCATGAAAGCGTATAGGTCTGTAATTCTCTGCTTTCCCTATCTTCAATACTCACTGAAGGTATTCTTGTTGCCAGAATAGTACCCTATTTTGTACCCTTTGGCTGCCATGATGACAAGTACTATAATCCCTGGTACACAGATGGCAAAGAGAGAACCATTGATTAAGCCAAGGCAATAAAAGCAACCTGAGTAACACAGTGACATGCTCATGACAGTGAGCAGCTTAAGGATACAAAAATAAAATCTAGTCACTGCTCAGTAGGCAAATTTATGTCTGGAATCCAACCAAAGTTTACCAGGGAAACAAACATGTAGAAGAATGCAAAGTGATCCATACTTATCACCCTGCACAGAACTCAACTACAAGTGAGTCAAAGACTTCAACATAAAACCAGATGCACTGAACCTATAGAAGAGAAAGTGGATAATAGCCTTGAACTCATTGGCACAGGAAGGCAACTTTCTGAACAGAACACCATTAGCACAGGAACTAAGACCAACAATTAATAAATGGGACCTCGTGAAACTGAAAAGCTTCAGTAAGGCAAAGGACATGTCAATAGGACAACATGTCAGCCTATAGACTGGAAAAAGATTTTCACCAACTCCATAGCCAATAGTAGGCTGATATCCAAAATATATAAAGAACTCAAGAAACTAAACATCTACAAACCAAATAATCCAATTAAAATTGGGGTACAGGTCTAAACAGAGAATTCTGAACAGAAGAATCTCAGATGGCTGAGAAACAATTAAAGAAATGTTCAACATCCTTCGCCATCAGGAAAATGCAAATGAAAATGTCTATGAGGTTCCATCTTATATTTGTCAGAATGGCTAAGATCAAAAACACAAATGATAGCTTGTGCTGGAGAGGATGTGGAGCAAGGGGAGCACTCCTCTATTGCTAGTGGAAGTGCAAACTCATATAGCCACTATAGAAATGAATATGGTGGTCCCTCAAAAAATTGGAAAATTTTCTACCTCAAAACCCAGCTATATCACTCTTGGGCATATACTCAAAGGACACGCCATCCTACCACAGAGACACTTGCTCTATCATGTTCATTGCAGCTTTATTCATAACAGCTAGAAACTGGAAACAACATAGATGGCCCTCAATCTAAGAATGGATAAAGAAAATGTGGTATGTTGCACAAGAGAGTACAGTGAGCTGTCAAAAAATAATGATGGAATAGTCCCCAACTGACCCCCCTCACCTGCCATCCAGGCCCAGATCCACTGCTTTGAGTTGGTCTACCTCAACATCTATGATTGACTGGAGTGTGTGAAAGAAGTGCTCCTGCATAACCAGATGTCATTACTGAATAGGGCCAGTCCTAATCCTACAAAGGGTCCCCAGTAAGCAGCTGCTGTGGCTGTAGCCCACATTACTAGCCCTGCTGGGACACAGAATGCAAGGCAGTGGTGGTGCCTGCAGGTTACAAGCACAAAGGTTGAGCTCTGCAAGTCTCAGATGGCAACACTGAGGGCAAGGGAGGTATGCGTCACCCTGGAGCTCACACAGAACCTGCTCCCTGATTCCCTATTTAACCAAAAGATCACCTTTATTCTGGGCAACAGAAGAATATCCAAAACAAGTCACAGCAATGGTCTAGTATTTATAATGTATCAGAATCCAGAAACCCTGAACCAGATTAAGTATTCATTGCAATGAAATGGCATGTAAAGCTATATATATATTTGCTGTGTGACATACAATGCTGCTATGATGAATGAGTCTGCAGGGTGATATGCAGCAGCCTGGAGCTTGCACAGACTCAGCTTCCCAAACATGATGCCCAGCCACACAATCACCCTGGCACTGAGCAATGGCAGGATGTCCTAAATGAAGAACAGGTCATTTTCTGGATTGGAGTCCCTTGAAAGACCTCTATGGTCCCTTCCACCCCTGGAGGCCATGTTGGTATCCATGATCACTGCCCTAGGCTGTGTTGAAGACCAAGGTTCATGTGGGTGTTCATGGTCTGAGCTGCCACTTGTGGCCAGGTGGATGTCCAAGGCCCCTGCTACCCAAGTAGACATCAGTAGTCCATGCTACCACAGGAGGCCATATTAGTGTCCATGGTCCTGGTTGCCAAAGGAAACCATGTTGATGTGAGTGAGTTGGAATACTGCTCAAGGCCATGTTGATATCTGTGGTCTATGTTGCCACCAAGGGCCATGCCTGGGTCTGTGTTCCTACTGCAGCCAGGTGCTGTGTTGATGTTAACGACCTGTGTTACCACCAAAGGCCACTCAGAAGTCTGTCATCTGCACTGCCTCTTGAGGCTGTGTTGATATCCTTGGGCAGTGCTGTCCTCAGAAAACATGTAAAGTAAATGTCAAGGAAGCTACTTTTGTAATGGTATGGATGACCACAGACTCACAGTTGAGAAAGAGGAATATAGAAGGCTTTTGTGACAAGCTCTTCCCCACACCCCATCCCCCAGAAAGTAACAACCTAGACAGAAAGTCGTGGAAGAGAACTCTTAAATTGTTATAAGAATGCTGAAGTATAGCTATACACAACCAATGGATCCTGGAGGGATGGGGTGGGGGGAGGACTCCATTTATTTAAGGGGCTGGCCACTGGGAGTTTGGCCATGCTCCAATAAGTATATGCAACACACAAATTGGACAAGTTTTCTCCTTCTCCTTCTCCTTCTTCTCCTTCTTCTTCTCCTTCAGTGGCAAAGTCACAAGGTGGGGAAAGACTTGGGAGGACTGGGAAATGAGTGTGATCAGGGTATATGATGTGAAATTCCCAAACAATCAATGAAAACATTAAGTAGGAAAAAAACGACATTGTGAAATTTTAGGCAAATGGATGAAACTAAAAAGGATCTTTCTTAATGAGGTAACTTGGACCCAGAAAGACAAACATAGCATGTGCTCGCTTATAAGTGGACATTGGCTCTTAAGTAAAGGATAATCATGCTACAATCCACAGACCCAGAGAGGCTAAGTAAAAAGGAGGTCTCAAGGGTGGATACATGAATCTCACTGGGAAGGGGAAATAGAATAGATTTTGTGCGTAGACTGGGAGAAGGTGGAGATGGGAACATGAGGAATCAGGTGAGGATGGGAGGTACAGAAGAAGAGAGTACTGGAAGAGACGACTGGAACTGGGGAGCTTTGGAGGGGTGATGTAGAAACCTAGTGCAATGGAAACTTGCTGGAATCTATGAGAGTGACCCTAGTGAATTCTCTCAGTAATGGTGATATGGAGGCCAAACTAGTCATCTTCTATAACTAGGAAAGGCTCCCTCGTAGTGGGACTTAGACATCAACCCAGCCACAAAACCTTCAATCTACAATCTGTTTCAGCCTACAAGATGTTGTGGGGTAATAGTGGCACAGAACTTGTGGGAATGGCCAAGCAATGACTGGTCCAACTTGAGGCCTACACCTGGTATTGCCTGGATGGCCAGGAACCAGAGGAAGGACAGCCAGGAAACCCAGAATAGAACCAAACATGACTGGGGAAAAAAATCAATGAAATGATTCCTAATGATATTCAGTGTCTAGCCCAAGTGTCATCAGAGGGGCTTCATCCAGCAACTGATGGGAGCAGATGCAGAGACCCACAGCGAAACCCTAAGTGGAGCCAGGAGAACCCTGAAGAAGAGGGCGAGGAAGGATTGTAGGACCAGAGAGACAGAGAACTCCACAAAAACACAGCTCACAGAATCAACTCAGTAGGGCTCATAGGGGCTCATAGAGACTGAAGCAACAAACACAGACCCTCTATGGGTCTGAGCTAGTTTCTCTACATATACTTTATGGTTGTATAGCTTGGTGTTCTTGTAGGACTCCTAAAGTGGGAGAGGGGAGTGTCTTTGAGTCTTTAGCCTGAGCTTGGGACTTTTTTCTTCCTACTGGGCTGCCTAGTCCAGCCTTGATACAAGGGTTTGTGCCTAGTCTATTGTAACTTGTTAGGCCATGTTTGGTGTATATCCTGGGAAACGGAGATATAGTCTACTTCATTGTGCTGGATGATCTTTTTGATGTGTTCTTGGACTCAATTTGCAAGTGTCTTATTGAGTATTCTGCATCAACATTCCTAAGGGAAATTGGTCTATAATTCTTTCTTTGTTGAGATTTTATGTGGTTTGCATATCAGGATAACTTTGGCCTCATAAAATATTTCTTCTGTTTCCATTTGTGGAATCATTTGAGGAGTATTTGCATTAACTATTCTTTGAAAGAAAAACACTAAATAACACTAAAACCATCTGGCTCTTTTGTTTTGTTTTGTTTTTGTGATTTTTTTTTTGCGGGGGTGGGGGGGACTTTTAATGACTGCTTCTATTTCATTACTAGTTGTAGGCCTGTTTATATTGCTTATATGATTTTGATTTAACTTTGGAAAGTGGTATGCATGAAGAAATTATCCATTTCTTTTAGGTTTTCCAGTTTGTTGGAGTTGGTTTTTAAAGGATGTCCTTAGGATTCTCTGGTTTTCCTCAGTATCTGTTTTTTTTTCTCCTTTTTCATTTCCGCTTTTGTTAATTTGGATATTCTTTCTCCACATTTAAATTAAGTTGGATAAGGATTTGTCAATCTTATTACTTTTCTCAAAAAAAAAAAAACAGCTGTTTGTTCCATTTATTTTTGCATTGTTTTTGTTGTTTATTTCTTTGTTTGTTTCTCTTTTATTTATTTCAGCCCTGAGATTGATTCTTTGTTGCCATCTACTCCTTTCAGATGTCATTTCCTCTTTTTACTCTAGAGCTATCAGGTGTGCTGCCAAGTTGCTAATATGAAATCTCTCCAGTTTTTTTTTTTAATGTAGAAAAAAAAAAAGTGCTATGAACTTACCTGTTAGAATAAGCTTCACAGCATCCCATAAATTTGGGTATGTTTTGTGTTCATTTTCACTCAGTTCTAGAAAGTCTTTAATTTCATTTTCAATTCTTTTCTCTAATTTCTGTCTTGACTCATTTTTCTTTTTCTTTTATATATATATTTAAAAAATAACTTAATTTCACCTATCAGTCACGGATTCCCCCGTCCTCCCTCCTCCCACCCCCAGCCCTCCCCCCCAATCCACCCCCCATTCCCACCACCTCCCAGGCAAGGTCTCCCCTGGGGAGTCAACCCAGCCTGGTAGACTCAGCCAAGGCAGGTCCAGTCCCCTCCTTCCTACACCAAGGCTAAGCAAAGTGTCCCAGCATGGGCCCCAGGCTCCAAAAAGCCAGCCCATGCACCAAGGACAGGTCCCAGCTCCACTGCCTGGGGGCCTCCCAAACAGTTCAAGCTAATCAACTGTCCCACTTATCCAGAGGGCCTGGTCCAGTTCCATGGAGGCTCCTCAGCTATTGGTTCATAGTGCATGTGTTTCCACTAGTTTGGCTATTTGTCCCTGTGCTTTTTCCAATCATGGTCTCAATATTTCTTGCTCATACAATCCCTCCTCTCTCTAGCCCATTGGGCTCCCGGAGCTCCACCTGGGGCTCGGCCATGGATCTCTGCATCTACTTCCATAAGACACTGGATGAGAGTTCTATCATGACAGTTAAGGTGTTCGGCCCTCCGATCACCAGAGCAGGTCAGCTCAGGCACTCTCTCGACCAAGGTGCAGTAGTCTACAGTGGAGGTATCTTTGTGGATTTCTGGGGACCTCTCTAGCACTCTGTTTCTTCCTATTGCCCTGGGGTCTTCATTCATCATGGTATCTCCCTCCCCATTCTCCCACTCTGCTCCTGATCCAGCTGATACCTCCAGCTCCCCTAAGCTCTCTTTCTCCGACCCTTGCCCTACAGTATCCCTCCCACACACACACAACATTTTTTGTTCAGTAAAGAGTTGTTGAGTTTCCACAAGTTTTTAAGATTTCTCTTGTTGATAGTATGCAACTTTGATCTGTGGTAGTCAGATAGGGTGTAGGCTGTTATTTCAGTTTTCCTGTACTTTTGAGACTTGCTTTGTGTCTGACTCTGTGGTGAATTTTATAGAAAATTCCATAGAGTGCTGAGAAGAAGGTATATTATTTTGTGTTTGGGTGAACTGTTCTGTAAATATCTGTTAAGTCCATTTGGCTTATACCTCCAGCATTTCTCTTTTTAGTTTTTGTCCAGATGACTTGTAATACAGGCCAAGTTAAGGTCACAGCAAAGGAAAGTTCAGGGATAAAGGGTGTTATTTCAATATGAGAAACAAGGCAATCTGCCAGTCAGAAAAATACTATTGCCAAGTATTTATACTCTTAGAAAGAATACAAAATACTGTTGGAAGAACCAAATAGAATGTGATATAAAATGGAAAATCTGCAATGACAGATTTTCTGTCCTTCTTATGACAGTGGAGCAAGAACATGATTCCAGGTGTAGAGAATCTGATCAGGCTTATTGAAAATCATATTCTTTTTAAAATTGGTAGACAACCCTGCCAACAGCAAAAACCATAAAAGTACACACAGAAAATTCATTGAGATTAATTGCATCCTATGCTACAAGCTTTCCTCAACCAAACAACAATGTAAATCATGCAAAGTGCATTCTCTAGTCACAGTGGAATACAATCAGGAGTCAGTAATAGAAAGATATAAGCAAAGACATCTGGAAGTCAATTATCACACTTCCAAATAAATCATGGCTTAACAAAAAAGTCAAAACTGGAATTTAAGCCTTTTTACATGAGTGAAAATAAAATATAACACGTTAAAATTTTGTAGAGTTCTGATAATGTTGTGATTATAAGGAAGTACAGTCATGAAAACCTTTCAGCCAGAAGGTCTGAACTAAAAGACCTTTTCCCATTCTGTCATTTTGTCTTATTGATTGTGTGTGTCTTTTGTCCTACAAAAGCTTCTCAGTTTCAGGAGGTCCCATTTATTAATTGTTGCTCTCAGTGTCTGTGCTACTGGTATTATATTTAGGAAATGGTCTCCTGTGCCAATGTGTTCAAGACGGCTTTCTACTTTCTCTTTTATCAAGTTCAGTGTAACTGGATTTATGTTGAGGTCTTTGATCCACTTGGACTTGCGTTTTGTGCATGATGACAAATATGGATCTATTTGCAATTTTCTACATGTTGACATCCAGTTACGCCAGTACCATTTGTTGAAGATGCTTTCGGAGGATACTAAAAGGGATGCATGGATCACCCTGCAAAGGAGAAATAGATGAGATATTTATGAGCAAGCTAAGGGTGCAGGGGGACAATGGAGGATAGGGGATGGGGGATGAGAACACAAGGCAATGGGATGTTCAAGCTGGAACAGGGACAGAGTGGGTGGGAGCGCAAGGAAAGAGATACCATGATAGATGGAGACATCATGGGAATAGGGAGAAACAGGGTGTTAGGGAAGATCCCAGGAATCCAAAGAATGACTCCACCTTAGACTACTATCAATAGTAGAGAGGGTGCCTGAACTGGCTTACCGCAGTAATCAGATCGGTCAATACCTTAACTGTCATCATAGAGCCTTCATCCAGGAACTGATGGAAGCAGATGCAGAGATTCACACCCAGGCACCAGGCTGAGCTCCAGGAGTCCAGCTGATGAGAGAGGATTCTATGAGCAAGGGACATCAAGATCTTGTTGGGGAAACATACAGAGACAACCAAACCAAACTAGTTGGAACTCATGAACAGTGGACCAATAGCTGTGGAGCCCCCATGAGGTTGGACTAGGCCCTCTGAATAGGTGAGACAGTTGTTTAGCTTGAATTGTTTAAGGGCCCCGCTGGCAGTGGAATTGGGAACCCTCCCTGGTACATGAGCGGGCTTTTTGGAGCCCAATGCCTATGGTAGGACATCTTACACAGCCTTGGTGCAGGAGGGAGGGGCTTGGACCTGCCTCTACTGAATGTACCAGGCTCTGCTGACCCCCAACGGGAGGCCTTGCCTTGGGGAAGGTGGGAATAGGGGGTGGGTTTGGGGGGGAAGGCTGGAGGCAGGAGGAGGAAAGAGGGGGGATCTGTGATTGGTATGTAAAATAAATTAAAAAATTCTTAATAATAAAAAAAGAAAATTTCCTCCACACTATACAAACAGACAATACAAAGCAAGTTAAATCCAAAACATTTGGGAAAATATTAGGATGGGCTCAGTGTAATCAGTAATAGAGAGAGAATGCAATGAAAAAAATTAAAATATCAGTTATTTCAAAATAATAAAATTGATGGTACTGTAACTATCTAGGAAGAACTTAGAAAATCATGTTCAAAATATCGAATGGTTTAAGACAGGATGAGAATCTTGGAAAAAAATAATCAGGGTGGTCACTCATAATATTAAATATCTTCTCTAAAATCTATTTCTAGATCCTTGTTTATAACTTAAGTTCCCTTATTGAAAAGACAGAAGACAGGAATAGAAAATACATAAATGGAAAACAGATGAGACATAATCAATGATGATATATAATAGATGAGTGGTTGCATAGATGGGTGATTGATAGATAGATAGATAGATAGATAGATAGATAGATAGATAGATAGATAGATTATGACAAAGAGATTCAACTGCTTTTATCTTTTATCTATGGCCAAATATCATCATCATCATTATCATCATTATATATATATATAATATATATATATATGTCTATAATTATATATATATATACACACAAGTTCCTACTTTGGAAAGTTTAGCTAGATAAAATTTTAGCTCTTATCTGAGTTGAAATCCAATGCTGATACAGAGATAAACATTTCCAAGTCTTCTTCTCTACTCTGCTTTAACTAAAATAAAATGGCTGAGTGAAAACAGTTTCTAAAGTAGAATTAGCTGTTTCTGTATATCTTCAATGATTATTAAGATGCTATAAAACCTACAGTAAACTTGCACTTGTGGCCTTATACTTGTATTTACACCAAGCAGTCCCATTAACTGGAACCATCCTTCAACAGGGACTCAGGCATTAACGAAACTTAGCAAGGATTTGTCACCAATTATGAATCAAAAATTATCAATACACACTGCAGGAATAAGTAAGTAGCATAGTCCAAAACACGGAGGATTCTGAGTCTTTCTAGATTAATAATTTGTATGTGTGATGGGTATATACCAAAGGCTAAAATAGAACTGAACATACAGCAAAAAGCCCATATAGTGTCCGGCTTGACACAGAATGCAGCTTTGGTAAAGCAACTAATCTATCATGTGAATGTTATCAGCCATCTGTCATATTAATAGTACTGATTACAAGCCCTTAATGAGATTTTTAACTTAATTAATTTTGTGATATAATTTTATAGAAGCTTGTAAGGACTATATCTCTAATTTTAATCACATTTTAAAAAATTATGGGGCTGGAGAGATGGCTCAGAGGTTAAGAGCACTGGCTGATCTTCCAGAGGTCCTGAGTTCAATTCCCAGCAACCACATGGTGGCTCACAACCATCTGTAATGAGATCTGGTGCCCTCTTCTGGCCTGCAAGCATGTATGTAGGCAGAACACTGTATACATAATAAATAAATAAATCTTTAAAAAATAAAATAAAATAAAATTTACATCAACACCAAAGAAACTAGAAGAATTATCATTTTGATTTTGAGAGTTTCACAAATTTAGGCACTGTGATAGTAGCCTATAATAGCAGCACCTGGGAGAAAGAGGCACAGGATCCCTATACCTTCATGTCTGGGGATGAGGGGAGGGATGAACAGTTTCTTAAATCACCTCATTCATGAAACAATATGTTAAATCTTTCATAGGAAATAGGAAAATGACAGACTGGAGACAATCCAGTACTTTCCTGCATCTTCAAAAATCTAAAACAAAATGTCAGGTGCATGGCTGCTGGGAGAGGTGGGCAGAAAGACCCAGTAACCCTGGTATAAAGCCTGAGGACGAGCAGTTTAAGGACAGTCTGGTCAAATTCTGCATCTTATGAGGAAAGGGAAAGAAGTGATTGAAGGAGACAATGGTATACAATGAGAAAGACCAGTGAAAATACAGAAATAATGAACTTTAGATTTGTAACATGAAAAAATGGAGGCTAACAGCATGTCCTAAGAAATCAGTAGGGAAGGAAGATAATCCTCTTCATTGGGACTCCAAGCAAACAAGCAAAGAAATACTCTGGAAGCTTCTCAAAGCCAAAATTTGTACTCCACAAAATTATGGTTTAGGTGGGAGATCTACAATCACACAATAAGTAGACTCCAGAGCAGTGCAACCTATGATGGGGGGTGAGGTCGAATGACCTTTTTACAGGGGTTACCTAAGACTACCAGAAAACAGATATTTACGTTACAATTCATAACAGTAGTGTGTAGATGAATTTCTAAATGGTCTTATTAAATAAAAAGCAAGGAGCCAAATATATGGGTGAAAACCTGAGAGAGATCAGAGAAATAGGGAAAGCCACCAGCCAACCTTACCTCACCAACTCTGCAGCTTCCAAATGCCATGACTTCCTGTGACTTCCTGTCTACCCATGCCTATATGCCTTGCTGTTCTGCCATCTGATTTGCTCTCTGTTCAGTTACATCACTTTCTCTCTGTCTGTACAGACCTCCAGACCTCCGTAGTTAACTAGTTTTGGAATTTAAGGTGTGTGCCACCACATCTGGCTCTGTTTCCAGTGTGGCCTTGAACACACAGAGATCCTGCCTGCCAAGTGATAGGATTAAGGGCGTGTGCTACCGTTGCCTGACTTCTTTGTTTACTTAAAATGGCTTGCTATTTCCTCTGACCTTCAGGCAAGCTTTATTTATTAAAGCACAAATAAAATATCACATTTCAGCACAAATAAAATACCACCACAGTAGTGAAATTACAGTTATGAAGTAACAACAAAAATAATTTTATGGTTAAGGGGTTAGCACAACATGAGAATTGTATTAAAGGGTCACAACATTAGCAAGGTTGAGAACCACTGCTCTAGAGAATGGCCTTACCACAATCTCCTTGCTTGGTGAGTGGAGATGAGGTAGAGAATCATCTTAGGAGAGGTCTTAGAATCATCTTAGGCCAGGTCTTAGAATCATGGCAAACCTTTTTTACTAGGGAAACAGAAGCTCCAGCATTTTTATATCCCAAAGCACAGAGACTTCCTCATGTCCACTGGCCAAGCAAGCAAACAAGCAGTCCTCAGATCAATGTGATCTCGGGAAATCTAGATGCAGGTTGCTAAGCACAGTCTATGTGGTGGGAATACAGACCATGTGTCACAGGATGGTCACTTACAGCTAGAAATTATGGACCAACTTCTTGGAAGAAGAGTAAACCAAATGTGTGAACACGAGTTGGGGTGAAGTGTGAGGGAGCAGACCCTGTTCAGAGGAGGCAAGGTTACTCAGTGACTGTGCCCTGCCCCCTCCTCAGCTCATGCTTACTTGGTTTGCCATTGTTTGCACACTCTCAGAGCCTTGAAGGCACTTGGTGGAAATGCAGTACATTTTGCCAACCCATGTGTATACTGACAGTACACCACTGGTGCAAGAGGGCATCAAAGTAGGCAGTCTTTGTGTTCCCCTGGCCAGAACTGATTAAAGACTACTCACACATTTCTAACTTACTGGATGTGAATACCAAAATCACTAGGGGAGTGTAGTCCAGTCCAACAGCAGTTGTAGTCTTTTGCCTGGCTGTTTTGCCTTGTCTCGACTTGTCTTGACTTACTTTTTGCTTAATTTTTCTGTATAATTTTATCCCATGCATTTTCCTTGCTTCTTTTATTTGCCCAACTACCCCTTTCCCTTTATCAATGAAAGATGAATAATTTTACTTTTAATAATTCTTGAGTATCTATGTTATCTTAAATGTTTTCTATCCTTAATAGGAGAGTAGTTGATATTTCTAATAGTTTTTATTACATTTAAATGTTTAATTTGTTTTTGAATTATTGTTGTTACTATATTCACTCTGTTACTCCTCTTCCAACCACAATAACCACAACATGCTAAGAAGACACCTCACAAAATTCTTACAGTTATGCAGATCATACCATAGAAACAAGAGATACAAAAAATGCAAAGCAATGTGATTCCTTCAAAGGTTAAAAGCCCCTGAATAACTAAATCAAAAGATTGAAATGTCTTAAATGTCACATAAAGAGCCATTGGTCCAGTTTTAAGGATGATCTATAACCTCAAAGATGATTCACTTGACAGATAACTGAAGACAGGAAGTTTATTCAAGATTTCAATGAGAAGTTCAACAATGACAGAAATTCTAGGAAGATGTGTGTGTGTGTGTGTGTGTGTGTGTGTGTGTGTGTTTGTATGTATGTGTGTGTGTGTGTGAGAGAGAGAGAGAGAGAGAGAAAGAGAGAGAGAGAAAGAGAGAGAGATAATAAAATTTAAAAAAGAACAGTGGTAAGCATAAACAATATACTAATCCACACAAAAGAAAGAATATCATTGAGAAAAGTTTACGAATTGCTGCATTCAGGAATCAATAAATAAAAAATAAGCAATCATGACTTATTCAATAAGGTGCCTAAAATCTTAGCTAGAACAGTAAGGTACAATAAAAGAACAAATAGGAAAGAAGTCAAACTCCATTTTCAAGTGATATGACTCCATATATAGCAGACTCAAATGAAGACTATACTCATATTTTGGCAAAGTTACAGCATATAAAATCAACATAAAAAAATCACTGAATATCTTATAAATCTATAATAAAAATACTCAAATGAACTGAAGGAAGCGATCTTTTTCTCACAATTGCTTCAGTAAAACGAAATAAAATATCTAGGCAGAAACTGAGAGATGTTAAAGAGTCTCAAGATATCAGATATAAAACAGTGAAAATTGTAGAAGAAAACATAACATTGAAAGATCTCTCATGTTCACAAACTTGTAGAACTAAATTTGCTAAAATGGCCATGTTGGCAGAAATGATCTGCGGCTTGAATTGGGTCCTCATAAAATTTCCAATGACATTCTTTATAGAAACAAAAAAAAAACCCTGAAATTTTAAAAGTTATAGAGAAAAAACTTTGATTATTCAAAATGACACTAAGCAGAAGAGTAATGATGGAGGTATCACAGAACCTGACTTCAAACTATACTGTAGAGCCATAGGAGCAAACATAGCATGATATGGGCACCAAGCAGAAGAGAAACCACACGTTACAGCCATCTGATTTTTTTTCTTTGAAAAAATGTCAAAATCTTATTCTGTAAAAGAGACAGCTTCCTTACAAGTGGTGCTAAGAAAACTGGTTATTCACATGTAGAAAATTGAAAGTATATTCTTATCTCTCATCCTCTAAAAAAAATCAATTTAAAATTCACCAAAGACCTTAATATAGCACCAAAAACATTGAAACTGAAAGAGTAGAACATAGAACAGTATAGAACAGAGGCATAAACAATGACTCTCTGAGTAGTATTCTGATCTCTCAGGAAACAATATCAAGAATTGATAAATAAGAATTCCATCTTTTTTATTTTACTCTCTCATGTGGTATGTAAGTGTTTTATCTGCATGTGTGTCTGGGCACCTCATGCATGTAGGACCCTCAGAGGCCAGAAGAGGGAGTAAAATCCTACTGGACTGGGGTTACAGATGAATATGAGAAGTTTTGTGGATGTTGAGTATTGAACCTGGTCTTCTGGAAGAACAGCAAGTGCTTTTGACCATTGAGCCATGGCTCCAGCCTGGATTGCCTCAATATTAATAGTCCTGAACAATAGAAGAAATGATTAGTACAGTGAAGGCAGTCTATAAAATGGGAGAAAAAGAATCACCAATCTTTCATCCAGCGGGCCTAATAATAACCAGACTTTGTAAAGAACTCAAAAGATGAAAGACTAACATTTAGAACAAAGAATACAGCACCAAATGGACAAATGAATTGAGCAGACACTTTCCAAATGAAGAACAAATAGCCAGCAAAAAAAAAAAAAGGTTCAACATCTTCAGCTTCAATGGAATACAAATCAAAGTAAGAATGAATCCATATCACCCAGTTAGAATAACTATCATCAAAAATGAAAATGCCTTTTGGCGAGAGTGTGGGACATCTTTATACTGCTATCCGGAAGTAAACAGGTGTAGTTACCATGGAAATTGTCATGGAAGTTCCTCAAAAATACAAAAATAAAACTACTATATGACAAAGGGTGTACAGTCAAAAGAAACAGTGAGCTTGTTTAATAAAGATGTTTGTACACTCATGTTAACCTCTGAACTATGCAAAATAGCCAAGCTATGGAATCGGTATGGGTGTGCCCTCAACAAGTTAATAAAGAAAACATGGAATCAATGCACAAGGGAGATTTATTTGTCCATCAAGACAGATGAAATTATTTAGTTTAAAGGAAAATGAATTTAACTGAAGCTCAACAAGTCAGGTAAGCAGGGTAGTCTTACAAGGACAGGTACCACATGCACTCTCTCATGTCAAAGTTAGAAGGAAGAGGATGAAAACAGGTGAGGATTTCCAAAGTGACTGTACAAGTTTGCATTCCCACCAACAGTGTAGGAGTATTCCCCTTTCTCCACATCCTCTCCAGCATAAGGTGTCTTCAGTGTTTTTGATCTTAGCCATTCTAATGGGTGTAAGGTGGTATCTCAGAGTCATTTTGATTTGCATTTTCCTGATAATTAGGGATGTTGAGCAATTCCTTAAATGTCTTTCAGCCATTTGAGTTTCGTCTGTTGAGAATTCTCTGTTTAGTTCTATAGCCCATTTCTTAATTGGACTGTTGGGAATTTTGATGTCTAATTTCTTGAGTTCTTTATATATTCTGGATATCAGTCCTCTGTCAGATGTGGGGTTGGTGAAGATCTTTTCCCATTCTGTAGGCTGTCACTTTGTCTTGTTGACCGTGTCCTTTGCTCTATAAAAGCTTCTCAGTTTCAAGAGGTACCATTTATTAATTGTTTCTCTCAGTGTCTGTGCTACTGCTGTTATATTTAGGAAGTGATCTCCTATGCCAATGGGTTCAAGACTACTTCCTACTTTCTCTTCTATTAGGTTCAGCGTAACTGGATTTATGTTGAGGTCTTTGATCCATGTGGACTTAAGTTTTGTGCACAGTGATCGATATGGATCTATTTGCAGCCTTCTACATGTTGACATCCAGTTATGCCAGTACCATTTGCTGAAGATGCTTTCTTTTTTCCATTGTACACTTTTGGCTTCTTTGTCAAAAATTATATGTTCATAGGTGTGCAGATTAATGTCAGTGTCTTCAATTCGATTCCATTGGTCCACATGTTGGTTTTTATGCCAGTACCAAGCTGTTTTTATTACTGTAGCTCTATAGTACAGCTTGAGGTCAGGGATCGTGATGCCTCCATAGGTTGTTTTATTGTACAGGATTCTTTTGGCTATCCTGGGTTTTTTGTTTTTCCATATGAAGTTGAGTATTGTTCTTTCCAGGTCTGTGAAGAACTGTGTTGGGATTTTGATGGGAATTGCATTGAATCTGTAGATAGCTTTTGGTAAGATTGCCATTTTTACTATGTTAACCCTGCCTATCCATGGGCTTAGGAGATCTTTAAATTTTCTGACATCTTCTTCAATTTGGCACTTTCTTAGAAAATTAGGAATCAATTTCCCCCAAGACCCAGCTATACCACTCTTAGGCATATACCCAAGGAATGCTCAATCATACCACAAGGGCACATGCTCAGCTATATTCATAGCAGCATTGTTTGTAATAGCCAGAACCTGGAAACAACCTAGATGCCCTTCAACTGAAGAATGGATAAACAAAATGTGGTACATATACACAATGGAATACTACTCAGCAGAGAAAAACAATGACATCATGAGGTTTGCAGGCAAATGGATGGATCTAGAAAAAATCATCCTGAGTGAGGTAACCCAGACTCAGAAAGACAAACATGGTATGTACTCACTCATAGGAGGATACTAGATGTAAAACAAAGATGACTAGACTGCTACTCACAACTCCAGGGAAGCTACCTAGAAAACAGGACCCTAAGAAAGACACAGGGATTGCCCAAAGACAGAGAAATGGGTGAGATCTACATGAACAACATGGACGTGAGTGGGGGTAATGAAGAGCAAGGGTCGAGGGAAAGAGAGCTTAGGGGATCGGGAGATCCCAGCTGGATCAAGAACAGAGTGGAAGAACAAGGAAAGAGATACTATGATAAATGTAGACCACATGGGAATAGGAAGAAGCAAAGTGCTAGAGAGGTCCCCAGAAATCCACAAAGATACCTCCACTGTAGACTACTGGCAATGGTCAAGGAACCTAGTACCTGAACTGACCTACTCTGGTGATAGGATGGCCGAACACCCTAACTGTCATGATAGAACTCTCATCCAGTATCTGATGGAAGTGGATGCAGAGATCCATGGCCAAGCCCCAGGTGGAGCTTCAGGAGCCCAATTGGAGAGAGAGAGGAGGGATTATATGAGCAAGAGATATTGAGACCATGATTGGAAAAAGCACAGGGACAAATAGCCAAACTAGTGGAAACACATGCACTATGAACCAATAGCTAAGGAGCCCCATGGAACTGGATCAGGCCCTCTGGAGAAGTGGGACAGTTGATTAGCTTGAACTGTTTTGGAGGCCCCCAGGAGTGGGACCAGGACCTGTCCTTAGTGCATGAGCTGGCTGTTTGGAACCTAGGGCCTATGCTGGGACACTTTGCTCAGTCTGGGTGAAGGGAGGAGGGGACTGGACCTGCCTCAACTGAATCTACCAGGCTGAGCTGGATCCCCAGGGGAATCCTTGCCTTGGAGGAGGTGGGAATAGGGGGTGGATTGGGGGGAGGGCTGGGGGTGGGTGGGAGGAGGGAGGACAGGGGAATCTGTGGCAGATATGTAAAATTAAATTAATTATAAAATTTTTAAAAAAGAAAGAAAAGAATGTAAGGAATATTAGGAGGCTGCTGGGGCAATCAATTGGCTGTAGGAACACTGCCTGCTCTTCCAGAGGACCCACGTCCTGTAACTCCACTCCTGAGAATCCTGTGCCCTCTTCTGCTCTCCAAGAGCCCTAAACACACTTGGTGCACACATATTTGTAGACAAAACATGTATACACACTCAAACACTTTTATAGGAAAGACTAGAGATGTTGAAGAGGAAAAAGTGGTAGAAGATGAATATGATTAGAGCACATTGTATGCATGTGTCTAAATGTCATAATAATGTTCATTAATCTGTACAATTAACATTTGCTAGTATATCCTATATTAAATATATATCCTATATATTATATTCTGTGGATTATATGTGTATTCCTTATATGTTATATGTATCATATAGATGGATAGCTTGTCTGCATGTGTATACCATGTAAAACCACTAGAGGTCAGCAAGACACTTAGACTAAACAAGAGGGTTTTTTTTCCTGTTCTGTCAAACTGCAAAAGTGAAAGAAGCATCTATACACTGTTTACATTTTCAGCCTTCTATTCACATACTGAAAAATCCCTGCCTCTTGCAAAGCCCCAACTCTACCTAGTCTTTTCCCACTGTGGTGCAAACTTGTGCTTTGCCTTACCTTGGTTATGACAATACATGCGCACTCATTCATGCTGCACTGCTAGAAGCTTGTTTATTCTCTAATAGTACAGGAAGGAAGTGGGTATAGATGGGAGGGGAGGTGGGGAGTAACTTGGAGGAGTAGAGGGAAGGGAAACTGTAATCAAGATATATGTAAGAAAAAAATCTATTTTCAATAAAAAGGAAAAAAAATACTTTTCACACAAAGACTGAATTGTATAGAGGTCGCTAACTATGGAAGATAAAATTTGCTTATATTTAAGAGGACATTGGTGCCAATATAATTGTTTAAAAGGAGAAATCTAACAACAGCAAAAGAGAATTTCAGTATTTAACATTGACAGAACACACATTGTGTCCTACAGTTTTACAAGAATTTTCATGAATTAGAATCTTTAATACGAAACAAATGAGACGTGAGATACAAAGGCAAACTCAGTTTTGATGGGAAACTCAGCCACTAAGTGATGTGGGTGATAAAGGGCAAAGCTGGCTTCAATGCCAAAGTCCCATTCTCTAAAGATCAATGGAGAGCCTGGAGGCCTAACACAGAGAGGAGATAAAGACACATCACACCGAGACAGTCCTAGTAGGCAGTAGAAAGGGGAATGAGAAATTCAAAGACATCTGTGATTTATCAAGAGGGCATTGTCACTCATCAAAAACAGAATCTGCCCAGAAAGGCTGAATCAACGCTGAAAATTTCAGCTAAAACAGATAATGAATAGATATATGCGTCATTGACCAAAATAAACCTAAGTAGGAATAACAGTTCAGGAAATTGGGAAATAATGGGATTGTTTTTATTCTAGTTATTAAGTGTGTTTTATTTGAAAAATTAAATTGCATTTAAAATCAGAGGAAAGAAGTGGGGAAATAAATTCTACTTTGATTTAAATGTTTCTACAAATGCACACTGATTTTAGGAATTATTTACCTAGTGGTCACTGTTTGCTAGACACTGACTTGCATTCTAGACAGACAGGTGGACAATTAAAATCCATCTTAAGGAATAAGCAAACACCTTAGTTGACAGAAGGTGTTAACACTCTTTAAAACCTATAAAAAAAATAAAGCACAATAGAGAGTCACGTGTGCACTATTGGGATGGATAGGTTATTGACTGCTAACATTACTTCACAGCTGTGGTGACTCATGTCAGCCAACGTCTTATGGCAGTACCTTGCAATTCAATGAGCTGCAATGAGGGTCATTTCAAATTTTCTAGACATCACATTAAACACAACAATCAATATGTAAACTGATTGGTGTAATATTTTTTCTCTCAATGTGTTTAATGTATTACCATTTCTACATGAACTCAACATGGAAAAGATAGATTTAAAATTTTGCCATGTCAAGACCTCAAAATTCAATGAGCATTTTAAAATTATTTTACAAATGTTTTCCAGCATTGAGATCACAAATGCTGTCCATCATTTCCATTTCCCTGATCTTTTTGTCCAGTTCTTCAATAAATTTCAAAGAAAATTCTAACATACCAATTTTCACTTAATATAGACCAAAAACTTCAATTTTTTTAAATGTCATCTCAGCAACAACTGATCTTAAAAGCACCATAGTCTGTGTTATGAGTCTGTGACTCCAGGCCAATGAGTTCTCCCTAGGCTTACAGACTATCCTCAGTAGCCTCAAAATAGTTCCTATTCTCCACACTCAGGTGCTCCAGTGTATGGGTGCCACATATGCATTTGATGTCCCACAATGAGCCATAGCTTGACGACTTGGTCCATATTTTGTGTTGCTTTAGGAGATGGGAGATCATTAAGAATGTAGGGCCCAGGACAAGGAAGTGAGTTTACTGGGGAATGACCACAAACGGAAACAGGACCCACAGTCACTTCTCTGTTGCTCTCCAGGGGCTCTGAGGTGAGCAGCCGCCTCTGCCACACATCCAAGCTTGGTGCACAGCTTCCTCACAGACCTTGACCCATTGGAGCCAAATAAGCATTTCCTCTTTTGGAGCTGATTGTGCTTAAGTGCTTTGTTATAGTAATGGAAAACTAATATGGTTACTTTTTCTTTAAAACAGTCTCTAAGTTGTAACATTCTGAGATTTAATGCAGGCTGGTGGAGGTGGGTTTTGGATAAAACAGCATCATTTCTTCCTGAAAATAACCATGTCTTCAAGTTCTGGAATGGGAAGTAGTTGCCTCTCCCAAACTGTACAATCTTGTCTCATATAATTGCAGCCATTTCCTACAGGACCTTGAATGTGTAATGGAAGACATTTTTGAAGCTGCACGTTCAGTTATCTCCCTAACTTTCTAGGCTCATGGTAAAGCCTTGGAACGGTTTTCAACACCACGAGCACTCCCGCTAAATGAAAAGAGCCGTGCTTCGAGTGCTAGCACAGTGCCCTCTGCTTGAGCAGTTGAAACTGGAAATGAACTAAACTGGTCAGTCTGTGGTGTGGGGGAGGGGCTGCAACCTTGCTTCCATTTGGTTCAACCTACTTCACAATCACATCTTTCTTTTTTAACCTTGCTGGAAAAAAAAAAAAAGACTTTAATGGTTATTTGCTTTTATTTATTTATCTTACATTCCAACTGCGGTGTCCTCTCCCTTCTCTCCTGCCAGAGGAAAGACTGCCATTTTGTCCTATTGACGGTGTCCTTTGCCTTACAGAAGCTTTTCAGTTTCATGAGGTCCCATTTATTAATTGTCGATCATAGTGTCTGTGCTATTGGTGTTCTATTCAGGAAGCTGCCTCCTGTGCCAATACTTCCAAGGGTATTCCCCCACTTTCTCTTCTATCAGGTTCACCGTATCTGGATTTATGTTGAGGTTTTTATCCAGATGGACTTGAGTTTTGTGCAGGGTGATAAATATGGATCTATTTGCATTCTTCTACATGCAGACATCCAGTTAGACGAGCACCATTAGTTGAAGATGGTTTATTTTTTCCATTGTATAATTTTGGCTTCTCTGTCGAAGATTGGATGTCTATAGGTGTGTGGATTTACTCTGGGTCTTTGACTAGATTCCATTAATCCACCTGTCTGTTTTTATGCCAATGTCATGCAGTCTTTTATTAGCATAGCTCTGTATTAGAGCTTGAAATCAGGGATGGTGGTACCTCTGGAAGTTCTCTAATTGTACAAGATTGTTTTATCTATCTTAGGATTTTTTTTTGTTTTTCCATATGATGTTGAGTATTATTCTTTCAAGATCTGTGAAGAATTGTGTTGAGATTTTAATGGGGATTGCATTGAATCTGTAGATTGCTTTTGATAGGACGGCCATTTTTACTGTTACTCCTACTGATCATAAGCATGGGAGATCTTTCCATCTTCTGATATCTTCTTCAATTTCTTTCTTCAAAGACTTGAAGTTCTTGTCATACAGGTCTTTCATTTGCTTCATTAGAGTTTCCCTAAGATATTTTATATTATTTATGGCTATAGTGAAGGATGTGGTTTCCCTGATTTTTTTCTCAGCCAATTATCATTTGTACATAGCAAGGCTACTGATTTTTTTTTCAGTTAATCTTATATTCAGCCACTTCACTAAAGTTATTTACCAGCTGTAGGAGCTCCCTGGTAGAACTTTGGGAGTTGCTTATGTGTGCTATCATACCATCTATGAATAATGATACTTTGACTTCTTCCTCTCCAATTTGTATCACCTTGATCTCTTTTAGTTGTCTTATGGTTGTAGCTAGAACTTCAAGTACTATATTGAAAAGATATGCAGAGTGGGCAGCCTTGTCTTATTCCTGATTTTATTGGAATTGTTTTGACTTTCTCTCTATTAAATTTGATGTTGGCTATTGACTTGCTTTATATTGCTTCCACTATGTTCAGGTATGTTCCTTGTATCCTTGATGTCTCCAAGACTTTTACCATGAAGGGATGTTGGATTTTGTCAAAGGCCTTTTCAACATCTAATGAAATGATAATTTTTTTTATGTCAGTTTGTTTATATGGTGCATCACACTGACAGATTTTCATATGTTGAACCATCCCTGCATCTCTGAAATGAAGCTAACTTGATCACGGTGGATGATCTTTTTGATGTGTTCTTGGATTTGGTTTGCCAGTATTTTATTGAGTATTTGTGCATCAATGTTCATGAGGGAAATCATTCTGTAGTTATTGTGGAATATTTCTTTATACTGTTGAAGATATGTGATTGGTTTAATAAAAAGCTAAATAGCCAATAGCTAGGAAGGAGGTATAGCAGGGATTTCTGGACAAAAAGAGCTCTGGGAGGAAGAAATGCAGAGTCCCCAGCCAGATGGAGAGGAAGGAGGATGGACAATACAGATTAAAGGTCACCAAGCCATGTAAAGGAATGTAGATTAAACGATGTGGGTTAATTTAAGTTATAGGAACTAGTTAGGAACAAGTCTAAGCTAAGGCTGAGATTTCATAGTTAATAATAAGTGTTTGTGTCATTTTTTTGTAAGCTGATGGCCCAAAGAAGGAAAAAATTGTCTACATGTAGTTCTCTTTCTTTGTTGAGTCTTTATGTGGTTTGTGTATCAGGATAACCTGGCCTCATAAAAAGAATTTGGAAATTTTCCTTCTGTTTCTATTTTATGGAATACTTTGAGAAGTATTAGTATTAGTTCTTTTCTGAAGGTCTGGTAGAACTCTGCCTAAAACCATCTGGCCCTGGGCTTTTTTTGGTTGGGAGATTTTATTGACTGCTTCCATTTCCTTAGAGGTTATAGGTCTATTTAAGTTGTTCATCTGAACTTGATTTAATTTTGGAAAATGGTATCTATCAAGAAATTTGTCCGTTTCTTTTTTGTTTTCCAAGTTTGTGGAGTAGAGGTTTCTGAAGTATGACCTAATGATTCTCTGGATTTCCTTGGTGTCTGTTGTTATGTTCTCCTTTTTATTTCTGATTTTGTTAATTTGGATATTCTCTCTACTTTTCAGTCAGTTTAAAGAAGGGTTTGTCTATCTTGTTGATTTTCTCAAAGAACCAACTCTTCGTTTCATTGATTTTGTTTTGTTTTGCTTTCTTGTTTCTATTTTATTGAATGCAGCCTTCAGTTTGATAACTACTTGCTGTTTATTGGTGAGGACTGCACCAGAGCAATGGAATTCTACCTGAGTTGGGGGCAAGGCCCTGCAATGGTACTGGTGCTGAGATGGGAGGGGGAGAGCCATGGGATGTGCCCTGGGGATCAGGGTCTGGAGAGTTGGGCAGCCAGTCTGGGAGGCAAGTCACTCAACTGTTCTTCTGACCAGTGAGGACTATTCCTGGTCCGATGGAGTCTGCTGGAGTTATGGGGGAGGGCTGGCCTATGGGAGGATGATGGGATGGGAGCAGCTGGGCAGCAGAGTGGTTCTGGGGGAACAGAATTCAGAGGAAGGGAGCAGTCCGGCTGGCAGGTGGATCACTCACCTGCTTGTTGACTGGTCTCACAATTTTAGTAATCGTACTTCCCACATATATTGCAGCCAATAGTTGCCATTGTAATAAATTTATCTTTGCACCATCACTATTTGAAGTAGATCACTGAATCTATTCTGAGAAAAAAGATAAAGAAATAATAGAATAAATGGGTAGATCACTGAATCTATTCTAAAAAGAAAAAAAGGGAAGATATAAAAATGACAAAAGGTAGATTACTGAATCTATTATTAAAAGAAAAATACTTTTAAAAAGGAATTACTTGTTTTAAATAATTTTTCATTTTAAGTAATGAAATTTTTTTGTCTGAGTTTATCAAATGTTACTGGACTGGACATTGTTATATATTAATGGAATTTTTATCTGAATCTGTCAAATATTAATGGACTAGACATTGTTAATGTAATTTTTGACTGTATATATTGTATATACTTATTGGATAGTTTTTCTTGTATTAGTTATAAGCTTTTTTTAATTTTAGACAAAAAGAGAGGAAATGTGGTGGTATTGTGTTCCCCAAACTATTGTGTACCCTAACAAACTTATCTGGGGTCAGAGAACAGAAAAGCCACTAGATACTTAAGTTAGGCAGTGGTAGCACACGCCTTTAATCCTAGCATTCCAGAGGCAGAAATCCATCTATTCAAGGATACAGCCAAGCATGGTGACTCACACCTTTAATCCCAGGGAGTGATGGCTGAAAGCAAAAAGGTATGTAAGGCGTGAGGACCAGAAACTAGAAGCATTTGGCTGGTTAAGCGTTTGGCTGGTTAAGCTTTCAGGCTTCTAGCAGCAGTTCAGCTGAGAGCCATTTGGATATGAGGACACAGAGGCATCCAGTCTGAGGAAACATCAGCTGAGAAGTTGGCCAGGTGAGGTTAGCTGTGGCTTGTTCTGTCTCTCTGATCTTCCAGTGTTCACCCCAATAACTGGCTTCAGGTTTATTTTTATTAATAAGACTCTTTAAGATTCATGCTACACCCACCCACACTGACTCAGAATGTCTAAGGGTGAGACCAGATATGGATGCTACATATCTCTCAAGCTACACAATCACTGATTTATAGGAAGACGTTGCCTTAGGACAGTGAAGGGAAGGGGAACTGCAATAGAAAGGGACTGCACATAAATACAAAGTTGCATCATTCTGCAGGTTTCAGGCTCTATAGAAATCTGCCTCCGTTTTCTCATCAAAGTTAACGTATAGTCCCTGGCCTTCCTACACACCTTGTCTGATTGGGTAGCCACTGGGTAAACAGAACCGTTGGCCTACACTGTGTTAACTACATTACATGTAGAAGAGTCAAGTGTGGGTTTTGCCACTTTTCACAATGTGTTCATTTTCCTCATTCAAACATTTTATTTTACATTTGAAGGATTTAAAACATTACCAAATCAAACAACAGGGTATTTTTCAGTTACCAGTTGAGCATAAATCTCTCTGTGCTTAAAACACAGGACCAGGCTCAGTCTCCTGCTGATTCCCATATGCACAGGCCTCAGAGGATTGTGAGAGGATTCCAGCTGTCAGCTCCCACTTTCGTATTTTATCCAGAATCATAAGAAAAGCCATTTTGCTTCTTAAGTCTCAACTTCTCTTACTAAAAGCTCTTTTTAATGTGTGCATGCAAAATGCTTGCAGAGGCTGTGGAAAGAGGACCAGCAAATCCATTCTAATCTTTATATGTTTTCATTAGGGAGCATGAAATACTGAGGAACCGAGATGGCAATAGAGTCTCTATTGTCTGTGTCATGGATCATGAATTTTCCATTTCCTCCTTTTCCTTTGAACCAGCCAAGCAGAAATCCCCTGAGCTTCCATATGCTTAGAAATGACTCTCTACTGGGAGTTCCCAGGGAATCTCCCCCCACACCCTGCTCTTTTCTTCCACTTTCTTGCTGGATATACACTTGAAGAAATGCTACATCCTACACTCTAAAATAGGCTTTTTGAACTTCATGTTAACTCATAACATGTGTCTCACTACAAATTCTAAACCCTAGTCAATAAACTAGTTGATGCCTAGGTTTCTTTCAGCCCCGGGTTGTTAATATATATATATATATATATATATATATATATATATATATATATATATATCCACAGCATGATTTCAAAGGACAGAAGTAAAAAGGGCGTGCTCACTTTATTAAAAAACTAGACTCATAAAAGATGTAGAAAGAAAAACAAAAATTGAAGAAATCTCAATTCCCGAGAGAAAGTTCAGAGCAGAGATAACAGGGACAGTCAGCACTTTGGCTTGAGTACAATTGTGTCATTGTCTGCTCTGTCCCTCTTGTGTATGGTTAAGCCTCCATCCCCAGGGTGGCACTGCACAGAGGAGCTGTGAGGTTTTAAAGGTAGGCTTTATGAGCTATCTTTGGGCTGTGTAGTTGACAACAACTGTGGAGACTGGCCTGTTCTTTTTTTATTTACTGGCTCATGATGTAGTCACTCTACCACCAACTCCCACTGTTCTGGGTCACTCTCCCCACACCCCAAAGCATACAGACAACTGATCTTGAACTAGAACCTCCAAATGCATAAACTGGACAAATGTCTTTCTCTTTATAAGCTAATTACCTTGGGTATTTAGTTATAGTGTACAAAATTGACTGATATGGTCACCAATTAAGGGACAATCATCTCAAGACTACATTAGCTAGCACTAGTATCCAGTAGTTGTTTGTGAGCCTGAGGAGTGGTATTTACCATTCTGAATCTGCTTGTTTCTGAATCTGTCCTTTGTAAATGAAAAGCAAAATACCAATTAGGTCCATCTGGTATCTGGACAGAATCAACTCAACTACTAGTCAAACTAAAGTCAACTTGAACTGTTAACTCAAATAGGATCACTGTCCAAGTTACGGTTCTAGGATCATAATGAATGTGGGAGTTTTCCTATATAACAAATGAACAAAATTTACAAAAAAAAAATACTAATAGTTATATAAATAAAATGTTTTTCTGTTGAACATATGGTTTTATTTACAATTATTCTTTCATTCCTGAATAATTATATTCAATATTCATTTTGAAGTTGGTATGAAGCCATGACAAAGAGGCCTAAGTACTTGGCAGCACAAAGCCACACAATTTATCAATATTTGGTAAAACAGAAACAGCACTTATAAAGACCAGATGGTCTTTGTAACATAAAATTTTAAGTAATGGATATAATTTGTGTATGAATTATAGACTGAGAAATTGGAGTATAATCAATTCTTTCAGAATATACCAGGAAAGAGATGTTTTCCTAAATCCCCCTTTTGGTCCTGAAGTATAAGACTTAAATAATTTTTATTTGCCTTTATGTAAGCATACAAAAAAGTACCATAATAATTACTATAAAATACAGATGATAGAGCATTAATAGATACTAAAACATTTGAGCTCCCACTTTTATAGATTATGAAGTTGAGGTTGAGAAAGTTTATATGATTGAATTGCACACAGGTCTATTGACTCCAAGTCCATGAACTTCCACCTTAAAAAGAATATTAGCTCACATTATCACAGTCTCTGTGAGCTCATATATTTATCAGTCCTGTTGTGTCTGAAAGACACCGTTTCCTCGGTGTTATGAATCACCTCTAACACTTAAAATGTTTCTGCCTCCACTTATGCATAGTTCCCTCAGCCCCAAGGAGAGGGCTTTGATGAAGACACCCCATTTAGGACTGAGTGTTACAACGTTTCTCACTCTCTGCACATTGTCCAGCTGTGGGTCTCTGTATTTGTTCCCATCTACTTCAGGAAGAAGATTCTCTGATAATGGCTGAGCAAGAAACTGATCTAAGAGTATAGCAGAATGTCCTTAGGAGTCATTTTATTGCTGTGTTCCTTTAGGAGAACAGTAGTGTTCTGTTTCCCCATAGGTCCCTGACCTATCTAGTCTCAGAATATCAGCCACTTTAGTAGTGTCAGTTATGGCTGCAATATCATGGACTGGGCCTTAAATCCAATCAAAACGTGTTTTGTTTCTCCCATAACGTTTGTGCCACAGTTGCATCAGTGGGCACTTTTTGTAGGCAGGTCACCGATGTTACTCACGGTTTGCAGCTGGGTGGTATTGGTGATTATTTTTCTCTTCTGGTAGCATGCAGAGAACCTTCCAGCCTGGTAAACACTATTCAGCAGGGGTGAAGCTTCTAGCTGAGCACCAGCTTGATTTCCTCATGTTCAAAGACGTAAGCACATGCTGGCAAGGATTCTGGCAAAGGGGAACACTTATTCATTGTGAGTAGAGGTGTGAATTGGTACAGCCACTGTGGAAATCAGTGTGGAAGCTCCTCAAAAGGCTGGAAATTGATATAGCTCAAAATTCAACTATACTGCTCTTACACATATACTCAAAGATTTCATACCTTACTATAGAGATACTTGCTCTTGCTCAGCCATGTTCATCGGTGCTCTATTCACAATAGACAAAAACTGGAAAATCCTGGATATCTGTCATCTTATGAATGGATAATGAAATATGTATGTTTACACAATGAAATATTTTTCCGCTATTTAAAAAAATGAAATTATAAGATTTTCAGGTAAATGGATCAGGAGACAATCATCTGAGTGAGGTAACCCTAAGAGATAAATATTACATATTTTTTCTTGTATATAGATGTTAGCTTCTAGGCTTTTGGTATGTGTGTTTCAATCTTAATAACCACAGAGGCTAGGTACCTAGTAATGGAATCTTCCAAAAAAAGAGAAATAGAATATAGTGTTATAAAGAGACAAGGGAAACTGGAATAGAAAAACTGCATAGAAAGGGGATGGGAGTGCTGGGTAAACGAAGAAATATGGGAAATTGGAAAATCCATATGGAAACCTACTGCTATAGAAGATTCCTAAAATATATTCATATATGAAAGTAATTTCATGGAGTCGCCATAAAATGAAGGAGATAATGCCAGGGCTAGGAATCTTGTGCCACCTCTTATGCCAAGAATGGGTTAGATCTTGCTGAGTTATTGACCAAAGGAGTTCAAAGGACACTTGCAAACATCAGCTATTGCCAAGGCAAGGGTTCATACAACCTGATGGCTAAGCCTTATTGCTGAACACATTTAAATTTTATAGTATCTGTAATGTTTAAATTTTATACCATACTTGTGTATTGATCTGTATGCTGGAACTCGGGGTGGGGGGAATTGTTGTTCAGTTTTCTCTGTAAATTAGCATCAAAATAGAAATGCTGACAAGTAGTAATATGCAAACATTCAGGCTGATTACAATGTGTGTATTGTAACAATGAATGTTCTGTCTTACAATACACACATTGTTAGAGAATGAGACAAGACAGTGAGTTTTCAAAACCAATTGTTAACAAGATAAACACAGAGACATATTTTCGCACGATTGCTGAAAATATAATGGAGTGAATCAGAAGAATACTAAATGCAACAGCTGTGTTTCCAAGCTGTGGAGTTATAAACAGTTATTAATAAAATTAACAAAGCCACCATGTACCTAATATATATTTAGTTCTCATTTCCAAATAAGAAACAAAGGACACAGCCTATTTAAAACTGAAACTCAAGTACTGTTTTTATGATAAGCTTCTCTTTGTCAATCAAAATTTAATTCTTGAAAATGTAAAGGGAGTGGAAATGTGCATAAATAATAGCAGAATCTCAGAAGGCTTTAAATAATGTTATTGAGAGACATGAGATGAGATCAGTTACAGAAGACAAAAAAGCAGAAAGACAGAGATTTTAACACCGACTTGTGGGATTGGTAGGTTGAAGGCAAGGGCTGTTTCCAAGGCCCCTGTGTATTTAGGCTACAGTAAAGTGACTCAGAGTAATAGACATACTTCTTCTTATTGTATCTGTTCACAGGGTGATCTCTAAGAACCAAAGAAGGCATTTTCCAATCATCTCTTGGGTAGAAAACACTTAATCCTCCTTGTAGTCCTTAATCAAGGGTTTACAAGATAAACTAAATTAAAATGATTAATATAGGTGCATGTGTGGGAAGGCCTGATCTACTAGTAAATTTAAAGTACATGGAAAAGCAACATGATCGTCATTAGGTTTAGCTCTTACACATACTTCTAACACTGGGCCAGATCCAAACAGTTGCTTTCCTTGGAATTTTCTCCGTCCATTCATATCAAACAGTCCCTCTATGTGGCTGGTGTTGCTAGCTGAGTAGCTCCAATTGCTAGTTGCTCTTTAAGGAATATATAGCCCTGGAACCTGAAGGTCTCAGGCACAGGTCACCTCTGGCCAGGCCTTGCATGTTAAACACAAGCCACCTACATTCCGAAGGAGATTTGCAGTCATTTCTTCTTCCTCTATTCTCTAAGGGAGAGATTAGAAGGAATCTAATTCAGTTAATATAACTTCTTAAAGAACTCTAACAAAACACCACTCCTTTTTTATGAAGGTACACACCACTCTCTAGTTTGACTTTTAGCCCGTGAAACCATTTCTCTCTGTTCCATTATTACTTCAGTTTCTCTCTTCCAAGACTCAGCTCAACTATTACCTCCTACATCATCCTTTACCCTGGCATCATTAACCCTGGGGTACACTTTAATTCAATGACTTTTAGAGATCTTGTTTTCCCTGATATTACTCTATAGTCACATATTCATTAGAGGTAAGGATGACATTCAAATTTTCTGTATTCCCTTATGACATAGACAGGTAGTGCAGGCATATCTTTGGAATTAATTCATTAAAATCAAGGTAAGTAAAGTATGGTGGTGAAGGCAAGAAGATGGCAAGGTGGAGACCAGCTCGATCTACGTAGCAAGACTTTGTCTCAGAAAGGGGGTGGGTGTGGTAAATACGTTTATAGAGGGTGTTATAAATTTGTTGCTATTGCTTTTCCCGAAGTAACTAGAAGTCCTTCATGTATCCTGATTATTATTACTCAATATTTCTACACATTTCCTTCATCATTATCACCCTGCCCTGCAACTCCAAATCTCATCTTATGCAGCAAGATGTTTTCTGTAGGGAAAAGGGGCTGGCTAAAGAAACACACCCTGACCCTGGAGTCCAGAACTAGGGAAAGAAACACACCCTGGGTCTGGGATCTGAGCCAGAGAAAGAAATGCTTTATCCCCAAACCCAGAACCAAGGAAACATGCCCTGACTCTGAAACAAGTACTAAAGAAACACTCTTGGCCCCCTAGAGTCAGAGCTACTGAAAGACATATGCCCTGGCCTTATAATTAGAGGCAAAAAGTTAAGAAAGGCCGGTGAAAGAAACACAGTTTGACTCAGATCAGAGCCATCTCTGCCCCTGACCAACTGACCAGTGAAACCAACCAATCACAGAGCAGGAAAGTATCACCAAGACCCTGGAGCCCAAAACCAGGGAAAGAAACACACCCTGGGTCTGGGACCTAAGCCAGAGGAAGGAACACTTTATTCCCAAACCAAGAACCAAGGAAACATGCCCTGACTCTGAAACTAGTACTAAATAAACACTCTTGGCCCCTAGAATCAGAGTCAGTGAAAGAAATATGCCCTGGCCTTAGAATTAGAGTCAACAGCTAAGAAAGGCCAGTGGAAGAAACACAGTTTGGCTCTGAAATCAGAGCCATCTCTGCCCCTAACCCACAAAACTAACCAATCCCTGGTTGACTCCACCCCCCAAGAACCCTATATAAATGACCCTGCCTCGTTAGTTGTGGGCTGTTCTCTCCACCCTTGTAGAGACAGCCACTCTCCTGGACACCTCCTTCCCAAATAAATCTCTTTCTCAAAAGAGTTTTGGGTGTGAAAGATCTTCATTCACCAGTGCAGAGAAGATTGCTAAGATGTCCCATAGAGGACTGAGCAGGAAAAAAAAAAAAAACTTGCTGAGACATTCCCTGAGCGGGCTGAGCAAGGCAGAGCAGAACCGAAGAACCTTGCTGAGATGTCCTTTGGGGCTGAGCAAGGGGGAGCTGAAAAAGTAACATTTTTCGCTGGGGCCAGAGGAGATCTGCTAGGAATTCCCCTTAAGTGAGGGCCAAGCAAAGCTCAGCTGTAGCAGCTCTCCAGTAGAGAAGAAGGATTGCTATATCCTGCAGGGAGTCTATCCCCTACCACACCAGGTACAGCCTGACTCCCAAACAGTCAAGATGCCCTTCCCTGATGAGCTGTCCTAGCAACTCCAGGCCTGACTCTCAGGTCCAAAACAGTCAGGATACCTTGCCTTCCAGGGCTTGAGCTGTCTCATCTCAGCTCCAGCCATCAGAGCTGTCCTAGCAGCTAGTATCACCAGACTCCCCAAATAGCCAGGATATCTTTCCCCCAGAGTAGCGAAACTCACATTTTGGTACCGAAATCTGGGACGAAACCCACAGAGTTGCAAAACTTACATTTTCTGTGTCCTCTAAGATTTCTTTGGTTTGTTTTCAAACAGCTTTCAAACAGGTTGCCCCCAAGAACTAAATGACACCACACACTTTGGTTGCAGGATATGGAAAAATTAAGCATTATCTAATCTGGGATCTTCTTTTCTGTTGGCTACTTCCATGGTCATGGAAGGTGCTATGCAGGCTGCTGGCGAAGACATTGTCTTACCCAACTATGAACCGCGTGAACTATATCAACCTGCGAGACGTGATGCAACCACTTGTGCATTAAAGGCACTGATGGGAGGGAAGAAACCAACTACTCTCTGATTGGATTTGAGACTTGCTCCATATTTCCAAAACTCATGGCATTAGAGGCCCTAGGCCCTGGTAGAAGGAAACTACTAAATACTTCCATTTAACTAAATTGACCTAATGTCAAGCTACCTACTAAATGTTTATGTTTAAACTCATAGACAACATTCTAGAACAATTTCATTGTTCTGTAATAACTGTATATACCTATATTGAGTTTCAAGTGTTTTTTATATAACAAGGATTTTAAAAGACTTGTTTTAATCAAGTTTGTCATGTTTACATGAAGACTTGTGCACTAAAACTCTATTTTTATATTAATCTTTTCCACTATTTTAGTTCCTCCTAATTTGAGTGGATAATCATCTCTTTACCAGGTTTTCCAAATTGACAAAACAACTAACCAGTAAAATACCCCATCACAAATCTTCCCAGATACTCTGCAGTCTCTCTGCTCCCAGAGACAGCCCCTGAATGTAAGAGTGTCAAGAAGCATCTGGGCCTGAATCCAGAAAAAAAATGACTTTTATTGCAACATATCAACACAGGTCCTTCTACTTCCTACATAGTGAATGTGAAGAGTAGCAGGTCAAACAAATTTATGGAACTGAAAATTTTAACCACTTTAAAGATCATTAAATTCAACCTTTCCATGTCACAAATAACCAAAGAGGTGCCAAAAAATTAAGTGACTTCAGAATCCCAATGCACAGCAACGATATAATTAAAATTAGACTTCAGGCTAGGAACCAGTTCTCAAGTCAATGCACTTTCAACCTTTGGAACCCACCACAAAAAGTTTCCTTTATTATTATATTTATTTGGGTCTATAGGTCAACATTTATAAAAAATTTACATGAAATTCATTTTTGGATTACTTTGCAGAATTTTCTTATTAACTTCCTTCTAAATAATTTCTCTCAAAATTATTTTAGAATCATTTCAGTTATTCAAATGTACCTCCAACCATTCTTATCCATAATTTGGTATTATTGAGGGTCTTCTCTACACAATTGGCACTCGATGTTCAAAACTAAATATCCAGATAAAATACGTGTACTGTGTGCTCTGTATAAACCCCCTCCTCAGGATGACAGAGTCAAGGAGAAAGACATCTCCAGATAGGTCTCTGGTTTCAGAGGGAGTAGAGACTTTGTGTTTCACAATTACATGAGCCTTCTGATTGGAGGCTAAGTAAAGAACTGATATAAGATGCTCATATTATTTCACTAAACTGAAGCCAAAAGAAAAGAGTGGACATTGCATAAAGACACCTTTAACAAATGATTATGATTAGAATACTTACAGATCGTCTAACGTGGATCACAGGAAAGTGAGAGTAGTTCAGCTAAAGTTTACCAATTAGTAAAACACACCACATTATTAGAAAGAAGAAAAATGTGGTTATCTTAGCATATGAAAAAAATAAAAGGTACTGGGAAAACTTGAAAGTCTCTCATGTTTAAAAATATAAAGGTAACTCAACACTACACAGAAAAAAGTATCATGTTCAACACGATAAATGACATTTACATAAATTACAGAGTTATTTAAGAGACTGAAAGCAGCCATCCTAAGATCAAACAGTCAACAAAGACGCCCACATTCACTTCAACATTGCTCTGGACATTGCAATTGAACAACCAACACCACATACCAGGAAAATCAATCCCAAATTGATCAGCAACCTAAATATAAGGAGCGGAAACTCTTGAAGCATCTATCGGGGAATTTTCTGTGAAAATTGCTCGAGCAGCAGATTCTTAGACCACCAAAAACAAAAGCAAGAAAAGAAAAAGCTAAGAGTCAACCTGGAGTTTCAAATTAAAAAATTTTGTTCACCAGAGGATGATACTAAGAATATGAAGGAATAACCTTGGAGGAAAGGAGAAAAATATTTGCATCTAATTATAGAACTAATGTGTGAAATTCTCAAAAAATTAAAATTATAAATAAAATAATTAAATTTTATTAAAATTATTATAATTTAGTCCTTAAAAGGAGAGAGGAATATGTAGCTTTCAGGATCCTGATCAAATAACTGTGGAAAGGACCTCTTGCTGATGTAAATGTATCACCATGTATTACCTTTATGAAATCATAGGTATAAAACTCACAACACTGCACATGACCTTTGAATGAGTGTGTGCTAAGCAGCTCAAAGAGCTTCAAGGAACCCACGTGGTCCCTGTTTCTTCTTACTAGTGTTTTTTGCTTACTGTTACTTCTGGACTAGTTTTTCCAAAGGAATTTTAAATTTATGAGATATGAGGCAGTCATTATAATTGACTTCATGTAATGCCACAAAAAAGGATTTGTTCACAGATTGTTTTGCCCTCTCCTTTATTTCTAAGTGGCTATCAAGCTTCCCTTTTAAACAGAAGATATACCCTAACTATTTAAATGTAGGGCATGGTTGCTTCCTACCTCTCAGAATGAAAACCTCTTGTCTCCCTGTGGGGATCTCTGAATCTGGGCCCTTTGGAAGAGGAGTCAATCCTGCTGTCTCTATTCTCTCACTGTTCCTCCTCTCATCAACATTGAGCTTCTTCATCCCTTTTGAGTTCAAAGGATAGTTTGTGTCATTCTAGGGACTCTGACTTTGTACTTCAGGAAGTAAACAGTTAAAAAATAATTTTAACGATAAAAATAGAGCAACCATAATACAGTGGAAAATGCCAACTCCACACTACATCAGAAAGCTCCTAGGACTTAGGTTTCAATGGTTAGGTTTCAATAGAAGGCAACAAGTAAATGCCTTTTCACTCTGCTGTCATCCTTACTGAAACTCTTTATTCAAAATGGTGAGTAGGAAGCTTAGGTCAGTTTTTAAAGCTTCAAATTAAACCTCATTGGAACTATTATATTTGACTTACTTATGTTAAACAATATATATAATTGGACTATAATATAAATGGACTTTTATATTAGTTCAATAGAATATCCAAAAGCTATCTCTAAAGTAAGCAACCAGTAAAGTGAATTCTTCAGCCTATTCATGCTGTAGGCTCTGAGAAAGAGAAAAGCACCCTGGCTACTTTTCCACAGAAGCAAATGCCTAAGCTCTCTGATGTCTTAACCTTGTGGAGAGGACATTTCAGAGTGGTTTCTGAGCAGTGGGAATCACAGCAATGACTGTTTGCTTTGGTGTTCTGTATAACTCCCAGTCTGGCCTCCAACTCCTGACCTCCTGTCTCAGCCTCCCCAGTCTTGTGGTTACAAGCATGGCCCGCAGTGCACAGCAGCACTATAGCACTAAGAGTCTGATGAATCTTGATTATTTAGTAAGGACCAGCAGGGGCAGCTCTATATGGTGGGCACACCTCTGGATCAACAGTTGGTGGACTCGTCAATCTGATGTGCAAAGTCACTTGTCTATGCCTACTATGCCAACAGGTTGAGACTATAGTTCAATAGCAACATGTTTGTCTAGTGTGAGCAAACCTTTGTGTTAGATTCCAGCACGAGAAAAAGATAAAAGGAGCAATAAAAGAAAGAATCTAATCAGAGTCCATGCTTTGTCACCCTGAGGTAAATATAGACTAAATGTATTAATACATTAAAGAAAATATCTGGCAACTGATATAGGATAATTTCTACAATGTCTTAAAAGTAACATGCAAAAAAGTATGTATATTTACCTTCACTGTTGATAATAAAGAAGAGACCATAACAAAATGCATGTGTCTGCTCATTTATACAAAGGGCATACAGAAAGGATAAACCAAAGAGTTATGTGAATGATTAGCTACAGAAAGAGATGGAAGTGAGTAAAAAGCAATGTTTACATAACCTACTAAGCAAGTAAAACAGAGCAAGATTCCAACATATACAAAAATGTATGGCAAACTTTAGGCAAGGAACTCAACTTTACTTCAAATGAATCTCATGATTACTCTGATGGAGCTGGGAAGAAGCCGATGAGTAATCTTGAACAATATCAGCAACCAAATGATCAATAAATTAAATATAACTCCCCAAAATTAAGTAACTACCCATGCCTTCACACTGATAGAATTGAGTAATACTGACGAAGACAGAGAGGCAGCTCTTCCTTAGAAATAAATGATAATTAATACCTGTGAGAGGTGTGACTGGAATAATAATGGAACATCTGTGATGAATCACAGCAGCTCCTTAAGATAGACATTATTGACAGAGCTAAAACTGGTGTGAGGAAAATGAAGACTGAAATGGATTACTTGAGTGATTCGAAATACAAACTCCTAAAATTCTTACTGTATGAGGAGATGGATGCAGTTATTTTGAACTATCAAAGTCAACATCACTAAATAGAAGGACAGATTTCTCATATTTCCTGACACAGTGCACTAAGAAGTGTAAGAGACCACAATGCTGTTTAACTAATGTAGGACCTCAGCTCACAGCAAGAATTCAAAAGCACAAACCTGAAGGGCATGCTACACACCCACAAGTTCAATGTCATAAACGATGATAAGGGATCCTACATAGGGAAGCATAAAGAAACACAGCAATTCACTACAGTAAGTGATCCTGGACATGTGCCAAGAGACAATTCACAGTGTATGAACATGTCACTAATACACCAATGTGAATCTTTTGGTGTATGCATTAAACAATTAAAGACTTTTCAGTTTCACACATTCCTCACATGTTTCTCACATGAGGCACTGAAATGTAGTCAGCTTGAAGGCATTAATAATAAACTGCAAGTCCCCAATAGTGCATTTGTGTCCCATTAAAGAAATAAACCAAAGCATTTCCCCTTGGTGTCATTGAACCAAGAGAGAGTCCAGATTGGAGTTCTCCATGTTCCTCTGTCTTCTACCCTCTCTCTGTTGTATGAATCCATGCCTGCCTGAAAGCTGTATTGTGAATCTGTCCCTATATGTAAGTGTGTACGAGAGAATCTGTCCCTGTGTGTCTGTCTCTAACAAAGGACTTTGTTCTGTATTTGTTGAAAGCACACAAAGTCTTAGATGCAGGGAGGATTGAGGGAAAGTTTACTGAAATCTTTAACAGAATTTTACAGGGTATTAAGTCCCTGACTCCACCTGACTCCACCTGGCCCAGATGACAAACAACATTACAAACATCATTGTTCATCAAGCAACGTCCAAATGTTGTGTACAACATTTATGGTGAATACTCATTTTTCAAGATTGCTTTCAACTTCTATTTTTTACTAGTTTTAGAAAAGTACATGCATGCATTGCTTCCTGAATAGCAGAATACATAACTTAAGGTTACATTTATATGTCAGTTAGCTTCTGTTGTAAAGGTTGGTTTCATAGCAAATCCAAGACAAGCAAAGTTGGTTGTTATCTTGTTCTCTAAAAGTCAGATTAAACCAACAGACTGAGGACACAGTAGGACAGCAGTCCAACGTTTTAAGTGACCTCAAGTTGTATTCTTAAATGGCTGTGAGGTCCAGCAAAGGTTCCAGTCCATTAGAATGTAAGAATGTTTTATACTGTTGCACTGCCACATTCTGACTTTGATAATGTACCACAGTTACGTAAAATGTTACCACACAGGGAAAGCAGGGAAAGACTGTGAGTTTCGTGTGGTCATTGTCTAAGGAGTTGGGTAACATTGATAATGAGAATGAAAACAGGCTGGACATTTCAGAGCCGTTTTCATTTCCTTGTGAAGGAAAGAACTTCGCTTAGGAATATTAGGAATTCAAATCGGAGGATAAGATTTAGGAATGATCGCTTCTCACACTCACCCCATATGGATAGGGAAACAATGAAGTCTTGCCGTTTATAGACAACATGTAATTTTTAAAAGTGAGATGCAAACTTAAGTGAAGCTAGGAAGCAATGGCACCATAGAGGATCCTCACTGTAAAGACCCTAAGAGTTCACCTTTTCAAGTCCGTAGACAGCTTCTCCTTAAACGCCCAGACACAGGGAATCACAACTTCAAGAGGAGGTCTGTCTTATTATTGAAAACTTCTAATAGTTTAAATGCTTTATCATTTTATCACATTAAACCTGACTCATTGATCTCTATACTCGCATCTATACTGAAGCAGCTTCATCCGTTATCATGGACTCTATCCTCCAATATTTTCAGCTGACCCTGGTTTCCTCTGGTCTTACCTTGTCTCCTCTGATCTGTTCCTAGTTCCTTTATTTATTTTCTGGCATTTTAAATTACAGACACATAAATTTGATTTATCTCTTCATCATAGGAAAACGTCTATTGTAAAAGTTAGAAAGCACAGTTTGCTGTTTTTTATGTAGAAAATCTGAACTGTGTTTCCACCACCTGATACTCATCCAACATGATTCACCACGCAACTGCAGCTTCTTTCTATGCATCATTAATGTTACCCTGTTAATGATAATTCTGTTCTATGACAGAATTTTTCATCAGTGCTAGCCGTGATATTGAATAGTGTTATGAACTAAGGGATTAGAATTTTAAAAGATCATTTTAAGGAACTATTTAGACATATTTTTTATTAGGTGGATATTTCTATGTTTCTTCACCTATGATTACTTAGGCACATTCACCAACCTACAAACCATTTCATGGATTACTTTTAAAGAGATTATTATACTTAATCAACATTGATCTCTTGCCAGGAAACTGCAGTAATCATGACCACAACAGTGAAATTTCCAGACAAGTAACAACCTTTCTAAGACTTTGTTTCTGTGAAGGTAAAATGAGAGAACAAGTCCAACACTGAATTCATAAAATTGATGATGGAAAAATGTAGGTAACTGTAGTAAAAGTTTTTGGCTCACATAACACTAAGTATTCACTATCCACATGGTAATTGCAGCATCAATGATGACTGACAATTACCCCAACAATAATATGCAAGTGTGTCAGGGGATTAGGCCTCTGGGCCAAACTACCTTTGCTGCCTCACCCCAGCTCCCACACCTCTTCTCTGTAAACATATTTAAAGATGGTCCAGCTGCTCTCTTCTAGAAGAGAACTTAAAATGCACACCATGCATTCATGTCATCAGCAAACTTGCAACTCTACTGCAATGATTGTCTCCACATCAGACCGCAAGTCTTCTGTAAAAGAAAATGAGTGTCACCCCTACAACCTAATATAGTGCTTAATACAGGGAGATGCTCAAGAGCCTTTTTGCAATAAGTTAGTGGATACAGAAGGAAAGATTATTGTGGTGTTCTTTAACATATTATGTCTAGAAATCAAATCATGAAAACTTAAATAAGCACAATGAAGGGGATTTTTTCCCTACACTGATATAGAATATTTATTAATGCCAGGCCAGATGCTGACATGTGCACCATCTTGACAATGGGCTTTCCTTAATCTACATGCACCCCTAGTGAAGATGAATCAGTGGAAAACTTCCCTTTATTTTAGTGTTTCAATAATGATGAGACAAGCTCTCTTCTGAAATGCTGTCTTTCCATATGTGAAGTAAATGTCAGTGCTAAAGCATTTGCTTGATATGTATCAAGTTCCAAACACACAGTGAGAAGAGACTATGTTAGATAGAACAGGGCAGGACAGGACAGGACAGGATGGGCCTGGAAGTGATGCACTGGGGCCGAAAAGAACATGGCAGATCAAGATAGTATAATGAAAACTAAATAAAATGAATGGACTTGAATGTCGTCTTCCACATTCAGCCGAAGTGTAGTCCTTAACATAATCTCAGACTAGGGAGGAGGGGAGAGCGCTAGCATGCTAAGTCACTATATGTGATGGCTGCAGCATCCCTTACCGCGATTATCACTGGCCACCACGTTGGCACTTCCAGAGTCTTGTCTTTCACTTCATCAAAGGGGTGGGAGCAAAAAAAAATCATGTTGACAGTTCCACAACCAGCCACAAGAGGGAGGAGTTGTATCATGCATAGAATGGAGAGTCCCTGAAATAAGAAACCAGATTCCTGTGAGAACAAAAATTGAGTCAGCTATCAACATTGAATCTGTATTAGAGAGTAATGTTTGTTTAACTTTATTTTATATCTTTATTCCCAGAGCCAGAGAAAATTCACATCAAATTTGTCAACAAGTGTAAAATGTCATGGATGCAAAGAGAGAAGAGTGGTGGGTTAGAAAGCTGTGTAAGCTCTCCAAGGCTTACTTCTGTGCGGACAATGACAATTTTAAAAGTTGGTTTTAATTGTGTATATTTATAGATATACCGAAGTAGTGTGATATTTTGAATATGTGTATATTTTGTATATTTGTATATTTTGAATATGTGTGTGTGTATATTTGTCATCAAGTTGGGGTATTGGCATATCTACCACTAAAAGTTTCATAAAACCTATCTCAGATTTTATTAAAAATTTATCCTTCACCTAATACAATACTATTGGCATAAGATTCAAGAAGTCATCATGGGGATTTCCTGGGTAGCAGGGTGCTCTGGTTTCCTCTTGGTTGCTGTGGTAGATAGCACTAAGACAAAATTTGCAATTTACTGAGAAAAGAACCCTCTTCACGGGTTACATTCCATCACCGAGGGAAATAAGGGCAAAAAAATTGCAAAAACCTGGAGCAAAACCCACTCACTTGAAAGCACATGCTTAACTTTCTTATGCTTTCAGAACCACCTGTCCAGGAAGGGCACCACCTACTGAGAGCAGGGACCCTCCTGCAGTAAGTAGCAATGATACAGTCTGCCACAGATAGACCCACAGGCCAATCTGACTCCCTGTTTAGATAGCTCCATGCTGTGTCACATGGACAGTTAAAGCCAGCTAGAACATGGGGTGAACTCTGTACTTGATATGTCATTAGGTGCCAAAATTTCAGCTTCTGTGAACATACATAAAATTAAAATCAAAGAAAAGACTAGTGGAAGACTTTGGAATGACCTAAGTCTCAATTCCCTATTTACTAAAATGAGAGTTTGTTGGAAGGAACTTGTTATACTGACCGCAAATACAATGGCCACTATCTTTAGCTGGACTAGCCAGGCAAAAACCCAAGACCCCTAAGTCAACTCAGCACCTGTGCCAAACGGACAAGTGGGACTGGAGAAACCCTAGTATCTTTGCCAATTGGTCATGTTTAAAATCATAATCATCAACCCCGAACAAACTCAGAGATCAGTGGGGACCTGAATGCAAACCAATTCCTTCTCCCGGCCCTACAGAACCACTACAGACCTTCACTTTTCTCACAGATTCCAACATTTCTCCCTCTAAAGTTTCAGCTGCTTCTTTTTATCCCTGGGAACATAGGCAAGACCTGCACAGTTTCCAAGTTTTACAAACATCAAGTCCACTGATGTGTCTGGGTCCAGCAGATGCTGCATGCTCTGTGGTCCTGCTGTAGGGAAAAAAGTGTTTGTCCTCTCATCCAAAGCCAAACCCTGTTGTCTTCACTGGATGGACACACACACACACACACACACACACACACACACACACACGGCTTTTTCCTAGAGTGGGTCCTCTTCCTTGCCATGTCTGCTTTCCTTCATCCTAGATGATCTCATTAACATACAAAAACGACTGTCTCCAAACAAACAGATACAACCTCTTTTCTGTTTCCACATCTGATTTTAATCATGACTCCATTGCTCTGGTCCTTCTTACAGTGAAATTAGGGGAGAGGCGCTAAGATTCTGGAGAAAATTTTGTGAGGTATCTGATGTCTTTGAAGCAGCCAGAGTCACTGAAGAATTACATGGATGGGTCACTCCAGTCTAGACAAATGCTGTTCTCAGCTTTAATCAGAGAAGCTTCTCTTCCCAATGAATGGTAGTAGAAGCAGAGACCTGCAGCTGCTCTGGATACTGAGAATAAGAGACGGTGGCGTGCTCAGCACTAACGAGTCATTTACAACTCTCCATCTCAGGCTCAGGGAACATCATGGAGGGGAGAGTGGAAAGACTGCAAGAGCGTGAAGATACGGCGAGCTAGGAAATGCTCTCTTCTGTACCTGTCACAGCCACTGTGGTTGTTATGCCACAGCATCTGAGATTACCTCCACTGGGCCTGGCATAAAGAACCGTGAACAGGGAGGGACTCACAGGGTGTCAGCCCTCTCAACTAAACTGCTGGTTACTCGTAGATTTGGGGGGGGGAGCAGCAATCATCGCCTTCTGCTCCGCACCAGTAGGTGAGCCTACAGTGGCCAACGGGCAGTTCCAAACCCGTGTTCTCAGACAGCCCTGGTTGAACCCAATGGGTCACAAAGCAAGACAAAAATATGAATATGAGAAAAGCACTTGTAAGGAAGAAAGGTGTTGAGAGGGTTGGGAGGGAGGCCAGGGGCTTGTGAGAGTAACCAGAATGCATTGTATACAGACATAAAATAAATACATTAAAAATAAAATTCTTTAGACATATTTCTTAATAGTTTGTTAATTATGACAGGAAAGTTTTCATTAAAATGTGCTTTTCCTTAAAACAACTTGTTTAAAATAAAGCAAGGAGTGCTTTAACTCAAGGCTTCATGATTTTTAAAACTTATTTGAGAATTGTTTTCTACTATGCCAATTTCTAAGCATATGTGAGAAGGAACAGTAAAGAAACTACTGATTCGGTTATCATGACCACTCCAAGATATGGTCATGGTTTTTATTGTAGACATGAGAGGGAGAACAGCCAGAGGCATCTGGAGGAGTCCAGAGTAGAGAGAAAGAACGACAGATTGGAGATGGCCAGGGCTAAGGAAGCTGCAGGGAGGGAGAGAATGGTAGAGACAGCAAGATGCTAACAGAGGATAGAGCATAACAAGAGTGAGCAAGAGAGTAAGAGGACGGTCAGAAGAGCGGGCCATGAGCAGGGCGAGTAGCTGCGAACAGGGAAGCCTGTGAATTTGAGAGAGTTTAGAGTAGAGGTGAGAATGAATAGGAATCTTGTGTAACATGAACTTGTGATGCTGAGGAAGTCTGGAGGCCAGCATGGATTTTAATAATGCTGCTACACACCACAGATAGCCATATGTGTCTTCTGCCAGAGGCAAGGAAATAATTCCTTTTGGCAGATGGGAACCATTTCACAAGGTCCCAAGGAATACTGATGTTTATTGAACTGCTACAAATAATTCTCCTTTAGTCCAGGCTGAGCTCATTCCTGAATATCTGGGCAGCTAAACACTTCACTTAAGGAAATATTCACATCACAATCAAACACAGATTCCAGTTTCAGCCTCATGTTATATTATATAGGTACTACATGGCAACTTCTTGCCAGGAAAAAGAAAACAATAAGAAGACAGGAGGTGGGAGCTAAGGAAACATCATTCCTTCTGCTCATTACTCTCATTATCCTTCCAATGGTGGATTTCTGTTGTATCTGCTCAAATCCATTGATGCTCTAGTACCTAGTATCAATCAATCTTCACATAAGTTATAGTATTCTTATAACTTGTATCAGGGTCCTCACATAGGGAATTTCTGTCTCCCTTGGTGTATACCATTGAAAATAACTATACTATAAATGCATAGTATTAAAATATCCTAGATTACATTATTTCTTGGGTATAATTATAATAGTGTATGTCCTTTAGTTTTACTGTACTTAAACTATCCTGCATACTTCTTATATAATATTCTTTTTAACCTTATTTTTAAAAAGGCAGAATTCTTATCATAAAATTAGAAGATGTCTGTAGAGTGAATCACAACCCAAGCCTAGCCACACTCACAAAAAGGAAGAGAGGATAAATCTAAGTACTCTTGTGAGCTCAGCCCCCTTCTGTAAGTCTTAGTCACAGACAACAATGTTGGGACTACCTTGCATGGAGCACACAAGCCCTTTCTAGTAGATGGAGTCCTAGCTATCCAAAGACCCCTATGGAGTGTAGAGGGTAGGAGATCTGGCTGTCAATGGGGTGACAGATGCTGGAAGCAAGTCCCTCTCAATTATAAATCTGAGACGCTAATCTCTGCTAAATTGTTAATGGCCGCTAATGAAATACTCAGTTACCCTTTTGATAAAACATTTGCATGTAAATGAATCCTTCTGGAGGGACTCCTTTAACCCAAAGGAGATGTTCTGAGTGCTGGCAGGGCTTTAGCTCTACTTTTGCATTGTCCCTTGCTGATATCAATAGGCTGTTTGATCTCTAATTTGAGGATATCAGAAAGGAAGTAAAAGCCCTTGACCACTAAATCAAGAGCTGGAGTTGAGTTTCTAGTAGATGACATTCACTGAAAACTCTGAGTAAAAACAATGAACGAACTCTTTCACTTCACTCCTCAAAGGAAACTACCTGGCGTGCTGGAGTGAACAGAAGTTTCCAGTGTGCCTTCTGCTCAACTTCTACACGGCTGATTAACGGACCAGAACTTCAGTGATGTGAGTGCTACAAGTCCAGAACCAAATTATCCGGGACATCTTTAGCCTTCTTAACAGCCATGGTTTACCCCTCCCCCATAGCTCACCTAATGTCTTTGTGACAATTAGGCAAATCCTTTGAAATGTATAAGCACACATCTACCTTCTACCGACCAAAACAGGAAAAACACTATCAGGTAGCCTCTGAGGCCCACAACAGAGGTTTCCCTACTGTGCCTAAACCAGTAGGTCCTAATTACTTTGCTGTTGCTGTGATAAACGCCATGGCCAAATTCAGCTTGGGGAGAAAAGGACGATGTCTGTTTGCCCTGCCAGTTGACAGCCCATCTCTGAGAACAGAAAGGGCAGGAGCTCAAGGTAGGAGGAACCTGGGACACCATGGAGGACCATGATGACAGACTTGCTCAGCTTGCTTTCTTTTATTTTATTTCTTTCTTTTCTTTTTTTTTTTTCTTTTTTGGGTTTTTGGAGGGAGGGTTTCTGTAGTGGGTAGCTGTTCCAGCTTTGACCTTGAAACACTGCCCCTAGAGTGACAACAGGTACCTGCCTATGACCAGCCCCCAGGGGTGACCTGCCCTTTGGGCGTGGCTGAGAGGGACACCTTAAGACTAGAGGTACATACATGCTTGCCCTTCTGGATACCTCAGGATCCTGGAAGCTGGATGGGACACCAAGCCAGAGTTCTCCACTGGATGGTACCTCATCTCTCCAGGATCCTGTAACCAACCCCTATTGGCTGTAAGTTATCCCAGAAATAAACCTCTCTTGTTTACCACATAAATTACATGGAATTGCCTAGTTAATTACAGTAATAGGTTTCTCTGCGTGTAGCCCTGGCTGTCCTGCAACTCGCTCTGTAGACCAGGCTGGCCTCACACTTCGCCTGCCTCTGCCTTCCCAGTGCTTGGCTTAAAGATGTGTGTATCATCACCACCCCGCTCAGCTTGCTTTCTTCTACAGTCTGGGGCCCACCTGTTCAGAGAGGGCACCACCTGCAGTGAGAGGCCCTCCAACACCAATCTGCAATCCAGAAAATGCCCACAGACTGTTCTGACAAAAGCCACCATCATACCCATCTCCTTAACGTTTCTCCTAACGCATGTGAGAAGTGCCTTGATTTATGACTTCCTTTGTTTTGTCACAGGAAGAACTTCATCAGATCATTACCATGTTTAAATGGAGTTTGGGGTCCCCTAATTCTGAGTTCCCAGTCACTCGTATTTGGCCCAAAAGTAAATTCCTCTTGCTCCTTTGAGGTGGGGACTATTTGTTGTTTGTTTGTATGTTTGTTTGCATGGGCTCTAGTGAGTGTCTACTTCCAAGAGCACAGACCTCAACGTTGTGTGTGGAAATAAAATATTCGTATTTATTATTCCCCCTTTTTTATCCATTTCCCTATGCCTCTCACCATGCTGTTGTCCACTTAATGCTGACTTTTGTCTCCTCCCTGGCAGTGTCCACACACTGATTCTATTTCATGAATTAAATAAATAAATAAATACACAAACAAACAAATAAATGAATAGCAATACCTGGGACTATGGAGACAGTTTGTACTTGCCTTTCAAAGGTAAGGACCAGAGTACAGATCCCCAGCAGCAAGTAAAGAGGGGCCTGATAGTAGATCTGACCCTGGCTCTTCTAAGTAAGATGGGAAGCAGAGATGGGAGGAGCCCTGAAGCCATTGTAGGCTAACTAGCCTGGCAGCCAACAAAGAATAACAAGACCCCTGCCTCAGAAAAAAGTGGAGGGTAAAAACTAATACCAGAAATTGCTCTCTAGACTTCCACATGTACACCACAGAGGGCACTTACACTCACATGAAGGAACACACACACACACACACACACACACACACACACACACACATACACACACAATCTGGATAGAGGGGGTTCCTGGAGAGTCAGGACTACGTAGAAAGACTGTCTACACACAAATCCCATATATAGTCATAGCTTTATTTAGTTATACACTTGAAAAATATGATTATTAGAGAGATGGATTAATAATTCTAAGGCTGCTATGCCTGTATAAGGCACTGGAGTTCAACAATTGAGTAAATAATAGTAGAGTCATATCTCTCACTGTTGGAATTATCATTCACAGATAAGCAAGGGAGGTAGGCTTGAAGGATCTTTGAATAATAGAGCAATCTGAGGCCCTTATAGGTCTCAACTGGTTTACAGATATTTGGGTACACACATGGTACATACAGAAATATTTATTGGTGTGTGTATACACATAATTAATACATATATACAGAACTTTGCTCTCTTGTATTGAAAGCCTAATCAACATCTCATTACTCAGAAACAAACTTGGAGTCCATATCTTAGTTTCTCTTGTCATTCTTCAGTAAATGGAAATAGGTCTCTTTGAGGAAATGACTGATTGCAGTTATAGGCAGTTCTGAGCCTGGAACATTCTCAAAACCCAGGGAATTGTTATACACATATAGTGTGATTAATACTAAAGAATTAAATAGCTACCAACTGACAGAGCTTTCAGTGACTGACTAAACCTGGAATATTTTGAACAATAAAATAAAACATTAGATTGTTATCAAATGTATAAAACCCATATCTATATTAACCAATTGAACTAAATTATACATGGGGGAGTGTAGACAAAGCTAATATGTGGAAGGATTTCACTTATTCACATTACTATGCACACAATGCATCCTCACGGGTTGAACACAGCCCCCCATGGGTTTTGGCTTCACATGGTGACTAGTTTCCAACAGTGCCATAGTGATAGGCTTCACAGCCTTACTTACAACAGAAAACCCTGTCTGTCTGTCAGCCGGTCAAAGTCAACCTCAACAGTCGTATCATTGTGTTGTGTGTAATCTTAGACGCTGTCCTGAAAAGGGCACTTCACCTCTGTGGTCATCATTTCCATAACCTATAACTCCAGTCTCGTCACAAGAAAGATATCAGCCACCCTGCAGTACTGTAGAATTCTACAAAATGCTTGACGTCTACCCTTCAGCTGTCAAAGTCATCAAAACTAATGTGAAACTGTCACAGCCTGGACTTACCTTGGGGGATACAACAATTAAATATAAGGTGGTATCTTGGAGAGGAGTATAGAAAGGAGTTGAAGACACTAGGAAATCTAGAGAAATCTGTATTAACCTTTAGTTAATATGAGTGTTGGCTATTAATTGTAAAGAAGCTGCTGTGTTCCGGTGTGACGCTTATGGTAGAGAATACAGGGAGTGGGACATATGGGAAACTACTAATTCCTCAGTTCACCTAAACATTAACACTGTGCTAAAATGACATTTATTAAACACTGAAAAGTACTAATATGGCGATCTAGCAATTAAAAACTTCGTTGAAGGGTCATCTGTCATTTCTGCTAGTGACAACATTCCAGTATGCTCACTGTTATTGAGGTCTCTACCACATTTACATTTAAAGTACATATTCAAGGCTAATTTAAGTTAGATATAAATGAAATTAAGATGTTATTTCTCAACCTTATTCTGCAATTATGAACTATATGCCTATACCTCTATGATGCAAGTTAAGAATTCAGCATTCTGCGATAGGAAAGAGGGCTTAATCTTAGGAAAATAATTCACAGAGATGGTCTAAGTTGTCCCAAATTTCAAGTGTGCACACTCCACATGCCAAATTCTGACTTATTAATTTTGTTTTATTTTGTTTGTTATCTCTGTTGGATACCCTACCTCCTCTGTTCTGGAAGTGATAAGAGGAGAAGGAAGTTTTCATTGAGTATCTTCTGTGACCTTGTGCAATTTCAGTGTAAGACACTGGCCAGACTCCCAGGGTAATACCCACATGATGTAACGATCACGGGGAAGGCCAACATAAGTCGAATGAGGAACCTCCACCCTGCAGAATGCTGGTGATAAGGAAAATCCCTGCTTGGAATTGACTTGGTGGGGAAAGAAACCCTGGCCAAGCAACAAAGACTGAAAATCCTCAGCGGCCACCAAGCCCCTAAACCGCTGGTTTGGTCAGTAACTTGGAAGGAAAAAAAGCAGGAGCGTGGAGGGAGAAACATAACAACCTTAATAGTCGCTGCTAATTGGAAGAGACAAGGTCAAGAGGATTGTGTGCACCCCAACGTTTATTTTTTCCCCAAGGGAAATTCTGAGAAATCCTTTGGGAGTTACAGCCATCTGTAGATGTGAATTCTGCCTCTTGATTTTCAAATATTATAGCTTTCACCCAGACAGTTTCCCCCAAATGGGGGGACTGGTGGGTAAGAAGAGCAGAGGGAACGAGTAGGGTGTTGGGCAGGAACAGCACTAAAATCCTGGGATGACCCTTCTCTGTGTCCTTGGGTGATTTCTGTGTTCTGCCCCTCTTCACTGAGTTGGGAGAACCCCATTCTATCACAATAGCAGGAATACGAGAGTTCCAAAGCGTTCAGCTTTCATACCTGCTATAACTGCTGTAACTGGTGTGTGTGTGTGTGTGTGTGTGTGTGTGTGTGTGTGTGTGTGTGTGTGTGTGTGAAAAGCAAATGAATCGTGCTGTGCTGTATTTTAAAAGACCGATTGCCCACTTAGAATTTTTTTTTTCCGGAGTATTTGACTGTTTATCTCAATAGACAATCAGCCCTCAAATTCAGCGAAATGAACAGTACTGATAAGGAAGATGGAGAGGCTGGGAAACCCACACAGTCAGATGGAGCTGTCCAAACAGCCACAGTGACAGGGGAGGACGGGAAGCAAAGACAGAGAAAGTCTGCCTGTCCCTTCTCTTTTCTTGCACAGTCCGGCAATGCCTGGTGTGCAAAATCGTTCACAGAAGATCAGCCTTCACGCCGGGGAGCAGCGTGTGTCGGGTGCAGCTGGCAGATGCGGTGGTCTGCCCCCGAGAGGGGAGCGTCTCCCCCCGCGGCTCGCACCAAGTGCGCTGCTCCGGCGGGGGATGACTTCATGCGGCCCGCCTGGAGTAGCCAGCGGCGGCTGCAGCTGCAGGTGGGGCGGGGGCCGCGCGAGCCCAGAGATCCCAGCACACGCGGCCAGACGGCGGGACTGCAGCCCGGGGCAGCCAGGACGCGCCTCTCCATCCTGAAGGTAAGCCACTAGCCCGCGATAGCCGCCCGGAGCCGGGCTTTCTGCCTGGGTGATGACTGGCTTTGTAAGACCCGGAAAAGAAGAGATAACCCTGCTGCGTTCTGCAGAGGGAAAAGGAGTAAGGGAGTGAAAGGTTGATCAGCCTTGCTTTGGAGATGGGAGGAGAGGATGTTCCCTAGCAAACAAAGGGGCTTTCAGCCTCCAGCTCTTAAAGGTGATCAACCATTTCCGTAGCATGTTGGTTTAGACACCAAGGAGGATTCGAAATGTGAAACAGTCTGAACAGTCTGAGTGCCCGTTTTACCTTTGTGTCTTCCACCTTCCTTCGGTCATTCCCTGGCTTGGGAGCATCATGTCCTTGGAAGCAGTTGGGGAAGTCGTCAGTAATCTTGCCCCTCTGTGTCTTCTTTGGTTCTCTGCCATCCCTGGTGTCAGGGTGTTTCTTCACTCACCTCAATGTCATAACACCTGCTCGCTTCAATGCTGTGCCTTTGGGAGTCCGGGTGGAGGGAAAACTTCGCTCTCCTCCGAGTTCTGCTTGCCGTGGGCTGCACTTGGCAGTTTCTCCCTTCATTTTCATCTTCCCTGTCAATCAGTTCATTGATTTACAGAGAGGCTGTATCTACTCACAGGTCAACTCATCATCTCTGGTGCTCCTTCAGTTCCGTGGCTGACTTCATCAAGGACCCAAAAAGGGCATTGCCTCTCACAGGGTTCCTTATTGGGTATTCCCTTAACATACTACGACCAGTGTACTTTGCCCAGACGCATAGAATAAAATGCCCTGCTTTCCGCTCAGGACCAACATGGTTTTCTCTAACTGCCTTTCTTGCAGTCACTCTGGTCGGATAGTCACAATGGCTTGGGTGGGAAAACAGACTATATTGGGCTCTGCAGGCAGTTTTCTCTGTACAGCCATGGGTAGAGGAACACTGGAAATAGCAGTCTATCTAGTTCTCTTAAAAAAAAAAAAATTTAGCTCTCCGGGATGTAAGAAAATTAGCTATCAGAGTTTGGGGCAACCATTCCAAAAAAATAAGTAGCGTGCTTGTGCTAGGATTCCTCAATAACCTCCAAATGGGGCTTTCCCATTGGCAGACAGAAAGCCTGGCGGTCTGCCCAATCCCAGGCTTGGATTATTTGATCATCCCAGGTTTGTCTCCTTGTATATAGGTTCCTCACACTCTGAGCCTCCGCTGCCGGTCCCCCACACACACCGCCCCCCCAGCCCAAGTCCTTATTCCTGTTGTCACCTAGTTGCATACATCTGAATATGATGTGAAGCGTTAAGATGGCTGTGGTGGGTGCTGCGGATGTGTACCTCACCATCAGAGCCATTACAGTAAGCCAGATTGTGCGGAGTCCATGAGCCAGAATTCCATTTAATTTTAAAGATCTGTCATCCCGACACTTGAAATTGGAAAAGCGGTTTCACTCAACAGCCATGCGGTTTCCTTCAGTAGAGAAGGTGATAAGGCAATGAAGAAGAGGACAAAATCTAACCTAAAATGTCACGGTTGCTTGTCTCTCCTTCCCAGGGTGCGATTTCTCTGAAGTCAGGCTAATTCTAGTGTGCATTGGTGCTACTTTTCTAATTACAAATTCCTTGTGAGAAATCCACTCTAGGAAGATGTGGATTTGTTCCTTTGTCTCCACTCTCAGTACCCGAGCAGAGGGAGGGGGTGCCCACCATAAAATGGTCCACTCCACCAACTGTCTCGGGGATTTTCAGGAACTGAGGGCCATTTTTATTTGTTGATTGTTGTGATTGTGTTTTGAACGTGGTTTGTATTTCAGGTATTTAACACTTGAGATTCTAGAGTTTTGACTCAATAACATCTTCTAGTAAAGGAAACAGAGAATAAGATTTGGGGGTGGGGGAAGTCCTTACTACCATGACCTTTCCTGATTTAAAAATACTGAATGCATCAATCATTTTCTTCTGAAAAATAACTAATTTTATAATAAATATAAATAATCCCTTTTAAAAACTTAGCTCAATGCTTTCTAAATCCAAGTCCGATTATATAATGATCACTCGATCCTACAGGAATAAAAACAATTTCTATAATGCTAAGAGCTATATGTTTTGGTTGAGAGAGAGCTATCTGAGAACATCCCAATAGTAGTTAAAAATTCTAAGACTCTGTTATTTGGTTTCTGAGGAAAGAAATCGGTTCAGGATCAAGGGGCTGGTGCTTGGTGAGCTGGTAGGATGCCTGCCAATGTTTTCACTGGAAACAAATCTACTAAGTGAAGGACTGGAGTCAAAGGCACCTTGTAGGGAAGAAGACAACTTTAAGATGTCATTTTCATTCTGGTACAAATGAGGAGGACAGGACACATACGGAACTCCAGATATGGACCTTGTTATGTTTAAACAATTTTGAGAAATATTTATAAACTTAGAGCTCTAAGTAGGAACTCACTCACTCTCATACACACACACACACACACACACACACAGTTACACATGCACATACATTCACGCTCACACATTAATTGTGCTTCGACTGGAATTGATTTATCACTGTATTTCCTTTACTTTACAAGTTTCTCGGGTGAAAAAGAGAATGAATTAGCTGGTTGGTATTCAGAAATGAAGAAGGAATGGAGAACAGAATGCTTCACAGAATTAGGTGCTAAATGAGCTGTGAGCGTTCCTGTATGTTTGACAAGATAGAATTGAAGTCAATCAGTTGCTTTCACACCACATGGACACCGTTGATGTCTAGCAGGCAGTAATATCAGATCCTTAGCAGGGGCAAATTGAGAGGTCGGAGTTGACTTCTCATGACAAAAGAATATGTCATGGTTTGTATTGCTGCCATTTGCTGCACTTAAAATAGCCTTGAGTTGAAATAATGAAAAAATGGAAAAGAAAGACAAAGGAATAAATGTCATTTTTGTTTATCCAGTTCCTCTACTGAGAATGAGTGGGGAAAATGGTGTTATATTGGAGTTCTGAGCTAAAGTATGGAACCCTATCTCAAACAAACACAAAAAGCTACTTTGAATATTACTAGTGGTGTCTTGATGGACAGAGGTCTGCAATACTCTACTTTTTTCAGTATTTATGATAAATAATACCTACCATGCAGAGTGAGATCTCTTCATCCAGCTCATTAACCCTCTCAAAGCAACCAATGCCCAGCCATACATTAATTCATTCCCATACACGCCTCCTGATAGCAGGCATGGTTAGCCATCCTGCCAGGTCTTGTTCACAGCTGCCCCTGGCTCTTCCACAACGCCTTCTCTAATGAGATAAGCTTTCTTCTCCTTTGTCTAAATCCCTATTGTTTTTTTATGTCTTACACTAACCTTTCATGTGAAGATGCACTGTCTCTTTATCAAATGCAGACATACAAAACAAAGTCCAGGACTAAAATCAGCATATTACCAGCAACAAATTTTACAGTGCCCAGCTATGTGTATCCAGGGAAAATGTTATGGATCTTTCATGACTAAGGGACCCAAACTTAGATTACTGTGTTGACAAATGTGTAGAGGAACACTGCCAGAAGTTGACTGCTGTAGTCCGCTTTGAGACACACTCATTTATCATTAGAAAAACTTATATCTCCTTCATTTGTAATTTACTCTTAATATTGCTCGCTGCAGAAATGTATTTGTCTTTGTCAAGTGAAGGAAACAATGATAAATTATGTTCATCCGCCAAACAATTTCCAGTGTAAGGAGACACATATCGCCTTGAATAAAGAGAAATGCATTAAAATTCTCAGCTGGAATGTGTGAGGCTGGAACTAGCTGGCAGGGCCGCTGTTAATTCTAACAGGTGTCGTAGGAACAAAACATCAAGAAGGAGAGATTGAAAACTCAAGAGGACACCCTCAGCTGTCACTTTCTCTACATTCCCCCTAAATCTTTTGGTTTCTAGCCAAAATATGACATTGTATAAGCACAACAACTTAGTGTAATTTTTTTAAAAAACCTTCGACTATCCCCACTCATGAAATAAATTGAAATTTTATAGTGTATTTTGTAATTTTTAAAAATGTGACAGTGTACACACTTATGGGAAACTGGAACATATATATTGTATATAAGTTTTATGTATCTTAAAATTAGTATAGTAATTTAACTATGTAAGATTTGAAATTACATAACACATCAATTTACCATTTTAACTCATTTAATTGCATACATTTGAAGTGTTCTACAAACACTATGCTATCCATTTTCAGAACTTTTTCATCATCCTAAACAGACTCTGTGCGTCAAATAGTAATCCACCAGTCTTTGTACCCTTTAGGCCCTAGTACTCTCTCTATCTGTGCCTATAAAATTGTCTATTTTGTCATAAAAAATAGAAATATTACACTAGTTGTCTTATTATGTCTGGCTTTTTACACTTAACACAATGCATCCAGAGTTCATCCATACCACTCTGTGTCAGGATTTCATTCTAATTTAAAGCTATCTTATTCTATGCATATACTGGATTTTGTAATTTTTAGTTGCAGAACACTTTCAGTACATTATGTTTCTAACATGCATAATGCTATTTAGAAAATTAATAATATTTACCAGTTTTCTATGTGTATGCCATAATTTATTTAGTCAAAAATAGGTTGTAAGTATGTATTAAGTTCATAGTTGTCTTGTGATTTCAAGCCATGGTTATATTGTTATGGACATAGCAGTTATATGTATATAACATAAAGTTATATATCCTGTTTATATATAACATAAAAGTTACTGCATTTTACATTTGGTGGAAGTATGCGTAAACATTTAGGTTTGAATATGTAAGCTAATTATGAAAATTGTGATCTTCTTCAGCAGATAGTATTTATGTTTATGGCTGAACCAGTTCCAACAATCTTGCAAATGAACCCAAGTAATAAAAGGGAATCCATCTAGCATAATCTGAGTAAGGAGAGAGTCTCACATTTTTTCATTTGTAGTTTGCGAAGGAAAACACTCTGCATAAATATTGGAAGATTTCAAGTCTCACATATTCTGTCATTTCAGGATAGTGCCAGTGCATCACAGATGTCAAGTCTTCTAACAACGATGAATTAATGTAAAATGATCTGTAGCAATTTTTCTTTGTCTCAAGTTCCAGAAATGGATCGTTGTATCTAGCCTAATCTAAAGCATGATCTGTTTTTTAAGTTCAAATTTATGGACTAGCTTTATGGTAAATCTACTTTGTCTTCCTGATATATCATTTTAGTTTTTCTTTTTGTTTGTTTTTCTCATATATTACATCCAGATTGCAGTTTCTCCTCCCTCCTTCCCCCAGTCTCTCCCCGCTACCTCCACTCTCCCCCAAATCCACCTCCCCTCAGAAAAGAGCAGGTCTCCCAGGGACATCAACCTAACAAGCATAACAGGTACAATAAGACCAGGGCCATACCATCACTTCAAGACTGGATGAGGCAGCACAAAAGGAAAAAAAGATCCCTCAAGCAGGCAGATGAGGCAGAGACAACCCCCACTCCTACTGTTATGAATCTCACAGAAACACCAAACTGTCCAGCCATAACACACATGCAGAGGACCTAAGACAGGCCCCTTGGCCTCTGCAAACCCCCAGGAGTCCCAGTCAATTGACTCTGTGGGTCCTCTGGTCCCTCAGATCCTTCCTCCCCCTCTTCCTCGGGACTCCCAAGCTCTGCCTAATGTTTAGCTGTGGGACTCTGCATCTTCTCCCATTAGTTGCTGGATGAAGTCTCTCTGGTCTCTTTGATGAAGATTCTGCTAGGCTCTGGTCCCAGAACACTCTAAAGACAGGAAAAACTGTAGGTCAAAGTTTTTGTGGCTTGGTGGGCGTCCCAATCCCTCCACTTGAGGCCTTTCCAGTTACAGAAGGTGGTTGGTTCAGGCTCTGTGTCCCCATTACTTTCTTTGCTAAGGTTATTCTTGTAGCTTTTGTGGAGTTTCCCTTGCACCAGGTTCCCATTGCACCTCGCCTCAAATTCACCCCAATTCCAGTCGTTTGTCCCAGTGTTTTCTCCCCCTGCCACAACCTGATCCCTCCTATTCCCAACCCCAACCATCCACCCATGTGATCTATTCTATTTCCTCTTCCCAGGGAGATCCTTGTATCCCCACTTAAGCCCTCCTTGTTATGTAGCCTCTCTGGGTCTGCGGACTGTCTCATGATTATCCTTTACTTTAGAGCTAATATCCACTTATAAGTGAGTACATACCATGTTTGTCTTTCTGAGTGTGGGTTACCTTACTCAGGATGAATTTTTTCTACTTCCATCCATTTGCCTGCAGATTTCAAGATGTTATTTTTGGTTTTTTTTGTTTTTGTTTTTCGAGACAGGGTTTCTCTGTGTAGGCCTGGCTGTCCTGGAACTCACTTTTTAGAACAGGCTGGCCTCAAACTCAGAGATCCACCTGTCTCTGCCTCATGAATGCTGGTATTAAAGGCGTGTGCCACCACAAACCAGCTGTTTGTTTTTGTTTTTAACAGCTGAGTAATACTCCATTGTGTAAATATACCACGTTTTCTTATCCATTCTTAGGTTGAGGGATATCTAGGTTGTTTCCAGTTTCTGGCTATTATGAATAAAGCTGCTGTGAACATAGTTGAGCAAGTCCTTGTGGTAGGATGGAGCATCCTTTGGGTATATGCCCAGGAGTGGTATAGCTGGGTCTTGAGGTAGATCTCTTCTCAATTTTCTCAGGAATCTCCACATTTATTTCCAAAGTGGCTGCAGAGTTTGCATTCCCACCAGTGGTGGAGGAGTGTTCCCCTGGCTCCATATTCTCTCCAGCATGAGCTGTCACTTGTGTTTTTGATCTTAGCCATTCTGACAGGTGTAAGATGGAATCTCAAAGTTGTTTTGATTTGCATTTTCCTGATGACTACTGATGCTGAACATTTCTTTAAGTGTTTCTCAGCTATTTGAGATTCCTCTATTGAGAATTCTATTTATATCTGTACCATTTTTTTTGTTTGGATTATTTAGTCTGTTGATGTCTATTTTCTTGAGTTCTTAATATATTGGATATTAGCCCTCTGTCAGATGTGAAGTTGGTGAAGATCTTTTCTCATTCTGTATACTGCCATTTTGTCTTATTGACAGTGTCCTTTGACTTACAAAAGCTTTTCAGTTTCATGTCCCATTTATTAATCGTTGATCTTAGTGCCTACATTATTGGTGTTCTGTTCAGGAAGTTATCTCCTATGCCAATTTGATAAAAAGCTGTTCCCCACTTTATTTTCTTGAAACACAACTAAAAAAATCCACCACCTAGTACTTAAGCTGAATTATCCAGTGTTTGGAATATCGAAAGCATCAGTGGAACTACAGGATGTAACTACTCACTGCATAAGCGTGCCTTAGTTACCTTGTGCAGGGGAGGAGAAACTCTATAATATAAAGATAAAAGAATGAATGTTGTGACATATATTTAAGGGATATTTAAAACTAATGGGTTACAAGAATTTATATTTAATGAACAAAATCATTCCACAAAGTAGGCCCTAGACAGATAACAGTGGTATTTTATGGATGTTTTTCCTTTGTTGCTAGAGGTGGAGAGACTTATTGATGGACAGTTCTCTTCTTACTTGCTGTTGTCCTTATTTCTCAGAAGAGCAGTCTTAAAATACCCACTCTGACTTTGCCTATATGAACAATGTGGACACTTCTTAAACAATACATGGCAGCTTCTATGAGAAAAAAAAGGTACAAGCTTTAAGCTTTTCGTTGAGATCATAGCTGTAGTGCAAGCAATCTACTGAATCCTTCTGTTGTGTAACTTTGAATTTAACTGAATAAATAGAAAAGTCAGTAATATCTTTATTGCCTTTTCTTATACTTTCATCCCTGTTCCTTCGTGCTCAGCTTCTCTTGATAACTGTAATATAGGAAGGGGACAGCCAGATCTCAATATTTTCATGCAATTACAAACTTAATCCTGATAGAATATGCCAAAGTGCCTTAAGAGCTGGTGGATGTCAAAAACAATCACTGGTAATAATCTTTCCTAGTCCTCAAACTTGAGCTTAGCTTTAAAGATTAGCAGATTTTCACTACTGACTGGTAGTATGTCAGTAATATCAGATTTTTGGAAAAAAAATTACACGTTTTTGTTTCTAATTATAAAGTATGCTTGCTGGTTTTTGAGAAGGATTTATTCTGAAAAGGCTATGTTAGCATTCTCCTCAAATGAAGTTTTGACAGGGCCGTGTAACCAAGTGTCATCTCGTTTGATGGTTCTCAATAGTTAAAAACTGGGGCTGGGGCTCAGCCATTAAGAGGAGCACTGACTGCTCTTCCAGGCTTCCAGGGGATCTGGGTAAATTCCCAGCACCCACACATGGCTCACAACTGTCTGTAACTTCAGTCCCAGGGGATCTGACACTCACTCTCTTCTAACCTATGCTCTCTCTCTCTCTCTCTCTCTCTCTCTCTCTCTCTCTCTCTCTCTCTCACACACACACACACACACACACACACACACACACACACACACACCAAAACCTACTCATTTGAATTCAATTCCACTTAAATGACGATTTGAGCCAGTAGACCTATAATGCCATCGTGTGACATTGTGAAGTCACTATTCACCCCCAAATTAAATCTTATGCAAAATGATCTGACGGAAGACCAGCTCACTGAACAGGGGGATGGTGCTTGATGTCTCGATTATCTTAGAGAGAAAAGACAGTAACCTGTTACACAAAATATTTGCAGTGTTTAAATTCTCCTTCCTAGCAAGTAGCATGGGAAATGAGACGAGAAGGCAGTGAAATGTCATAAAAGGAAGAAGTTGAGTTGATTTCAGGTTGCTTGAGTATATGGTTAGTGTGGGTTTCTTTGCTTTATGTTTTTTTCTTCAAATAAATTGACAGTAATTTTATACAGCATCCTAATGCAGTTCTTTAGTCGTTTCTGAGATCAGTTAAAACATGTACACTGACCACTGGGCTCTCCAGTTCCCTTTCCATTTTTTTTTTTTTCAATAGTTTGGGCAACCACTTAGGTTCTCAATGTGTCAAATGAAATTGGGTTTGTAATTCATTTGCTAGCAAGGTGAGTTATTTGACCATGCCTGAGCCTCCTGGAGTGCTATTTCAAAGCAATGGGCTCTGATCCTGCAGTCCTGTGGGAATTAGACTCAGCTTCTATTTTTGACTTTCAGGCAACTGATTGGATAATCTGATTCAAGTGACTGGCATCTTCTTTCCTCTCTGAATTATGTTGAATGTCTACTCGCACTTGTCACTGACTATCAGATGGCAGTGAGGATGTTATGTGGGGGTGTTGATTTCAGAAGCCAAGTGCCATGAAGAAATGGAGCTGCCTCTTCCCTGGAGAAACACAGTTGCTGTTTTCTTTTTCCAGTGACAGTGTTGAATCCCTAAGGAAAGGATAGCTTTAATCCATAAACACTATTAATGTCTATATCTGCCTCAGACAAGAGCTTAAGCGACTGCTGTTCATCATCTGGGGAAATGATAAATATTTTTAAAACAATTTTTTATTTAATTTTTTGAGAATTTATGACAATGCATTTTGAACATACCTTTTTAATGTGTAAAAATGGGTGAAATTTTATATAGCTAATCAAAATAATTAAATTATCAAAAAGGAAAATTGATCTGTAACTATATGGTACATGAAACAGAGCTGGGATTGGTCTGTTACATGTATTTATATTTAAAGCTCACAAAAATTAATATTCACAGAATGGTTCATTACTAGGTACAGCTAATTAGATTTAATTAACAACAACTTTAAACTAGTATTTTAAAAATGCAATGCCTGAAACACAAATTCTCTGATACAATGACAGTTAATTCTTGAAAAGCAGACTTCAGTTTTTTGTTGTTGTTGAATGGCTTTATCTTATTTACATGGATCATTTATTTGTGCTTAATGAAACTGGTACAAAAACCATCAAAGGCCTATGTATTCTATAGTATGCAAATCATAGTTCAAAATTAGTATGTCACAGCTAGAGAGAAGGCTCAACTCTTAGGAGTCCATATTGCCCATTCAGAGGACCCAAGTTTGTTTCCCAGCATCCACATCAGAAACTTAACAACTACCTGTAACTCCAGCTTCTGGGTATCCAGTGCTCCCTTCTGGCCTTTACAGGCACCTGTACTCACATGCACATACCTACATACAAACCCATACACATATACTTTATTAAAATAATTTTTAAGTGAGATGTTTGTGGTGATTGACAGCTCTGGCTGCACTTGTATTGATTCACTGGGATTGGTGATCTCTTTATGTTTATCTGGGGATAGAATACCATCATTACCTCGGATAAAAGCATATGTCATTAGTGAATATCTCCTCAATTTGAAGCCAATACATGGGAACAGGAAATTCATCAGACATTCATCAAAGGATGGACATGGGACCTAGTCTCATTCTAAAATGTTGCCTTGAGAACAAGGAAAATACCTCTGTGAAAGATGCACATTTCTGTATTTGTACATTTATCACAGATGAATAGAAGTGTTTTATGTATGTTGTAAGCTAATTTTCTTTAGTTAGTTATATGTGAATAAATATGTATAGATTATGTGTGTGTCTATATTCATGACCTTTCTATTTCAAATACTTGATCACTACAAAGTTGAATTTCATTAAAATTTGAATAATACATGTTTTCTGAATCAATTTTTACAAAGAAAACATAGTTGCATTTTAATATCTGCACATGTACTGTATAAAACCTGAATTATAGATATTTATTTAAATGTTTAATAAATGTGTATTACTGACTTATTACTACTACTCAGTTAGGGGAAAACAAAGGCCTGAACACTGTGATCTTTTAGCTTGAACAGCATACTAGCTTAGATTGTTTTTTCAGCAGCTGTTTCTGCCCTTCTCATCGGATTTTCTCCTTTGAGTGATACCTCGTCCAATGCAAAGGAATTTTTCTCGTCTATCTGTTTTTCAGGCCGTGTGCCACAGTGCCTCTCTAGTCCTAATTGAACGGAGTGTTTTAGAACTCAGACATTGCCATGGCTACTGAACATGATCGGGTATATTTGTTATGGATCCCTTACTTTTTATGTTAGAGAATGTAGAGAGAAAGTGCCCTGTGATGCTCACACTTTTCTGTTCTTGGCAGAGTGCCCTGTCATCCTAGAATCTAAGAAGGAAGTTACTGAGCTCAAACTAGAGCATGGACCAAAGGAGCTGTGATTTTTTTTTTAAGTCGGAAAACCAAATCTGATCTGACATTTATTCATCTGTCTTCACCATCATGACTCCAGGAGAATATTAGCCAGGTTTTTAAAAATAGCTGATTACTGATTTCAATTATATTTATGTCAAGCTTCATCATAAATTTAGTCTCATAACACTTTCATGTAAAGAATTCATTTAACAAATACCCCGAGTTACACAGTTACACTGGATTTCTTCTGCATTACCTTGGAGTAAAATTATAGTAAAAAAAATGCCTAAAGGCCAGACCTATCCATCAGAATTGAAAGGAAAAAAACCTCTTTTTTAAAACTGCTCTCCATAATAAATTTCTCTTAGGATTAATGATATATAAACTGATAGATGTGTGTACATTTGGACAATTTATTAAGTAAATAGTCATGTATCACATATTTTGCTCAATGGCTGACTGTATATTCACTCATAGTGGACTATGTCAGCTACTGATGCAGATATCTTCATTACAATACATGATGGTATTCCCACAATGATAGAATTACTTGATGATACATTTTTCAAAACATACTATGGTGAAATGACATGGTTGTAGTGTATTTAATCATGTACTAAATTGTACAAACAGAAATTCCTTTTAGAGAAAAATATGATATCATTCAATATTTACATTTTATTAATTTGTGAAACATTATATGTGTGTGTCTGTGTGTGTATTGCCCCAAATTTAAGACTGTTCAACTTAGATTTTTCAACTTTACAGGACTTTAATAACAACTGTAATTTGCATTAATAGCAAAAATACCTAGAACCATTCAATTTCCAACATTAAATACAGTGCTTATTAATTACACTGTAATTCAGCAGTTTGATATAAAGTAGGTGTATTTTTAGCACAACTGTAGGCTAGTGTACATATTCTGAGTATATATAGAAGTGGGATTAGGATAGATTGATCCCTGGATTAGCTATACAAAAAGTATCTTCAACTTTGGATGTCGTCTATTCACAGCAGGTTGGTTACATCACAACTCTGTATCTGTGATTTGTATTTCTTGTACATGTAAACTCTTCCTTAATAGCAATGGTAGTTTAGGAATTTTAGTTCAACTATAAAATATTAACAGGTTAAAAGTACTACAACTGTAAGGTCAATCAAATTTGAAAGTTACTGATGTCACTGTTATGATTTCTCAAAATTGCTATTTGAAATTTCATATTATATATAAAAAATCCCTCATTTAGAGTTTCTGCCCCACTTAGACAGGCGGTGGTGGCACACACCTTTAATCCCAGCATTTGGGAGTCACATGCTCTTAATCCCAGCATTTGGGAGGTGGAGATAGATGGATCTCTGAGTTCAAGGCCAGGCTGGTCTATGGAGAGAGTTCCAGGACAGCCAGAGTTACACAGAGAAACCCTGTGTCAAAAAAATTAATAATAAATACTAGAGTTTCTGCCCCATTAATCACATAGTATTATCAAGATAATAATGAAATGATGTAGGGTTTGGGAATATAGCTTATACAATTGTTTTATAAATTACAGGTACCTATTGATGACACCTATAGATGATAAAATATATTTGATATTAAGTGTTTTAAAATTATTGTACTATATAACTGTGACCTTAATAAAATTAACAAATAACCTGCAGTGCTTATTCTGTCTTACCTTATGACTTTCACTAATTATTAGTAGAATAGATGTTAAGTAACAATTCTATAAAGTCCATTTAGAATTTTTAAATCTCTAGTTCTGTTGCTTTTAAAATCTAATACGTAAATTCATTAAAAGAAAAGAATCTGGAGTTTTACATAAGCTTTCCAATGCGTCAGTCACTTTAACATTATATATGAAATACATTTAAAAATCTGTATATGGTCTTTAATTAAATACAAATATTGGGGTAGTCCTTGAGACATTTGGTAACATTAAGTGTGCAAGAATGTGATATCCTTTAAGATGTATGGATTTCTAATGTAGATCCTTGAGTTATTTGCACTAAATTATTTTATTCATTAAAATAATAGCTTATAGATACTTCTTTAATTGCAAGATGCTTGGAGAAGGAAATAACATAGATATGAACAACCAAAATTTCATTTTGATAAAGTGCCAAGCAACAACATTACAATGCCAAGCATCTAAAGATCTTTATTCACAAAATGTTTATATATATATATACATACATATATATATATATATACATATATATATATGTCCAAAGAAAATTGAAAATTGAAAAATCATTTGTTAGTGCTTAAGCCAAGAGAGAGTCAGTGTGTGCTCATCTGCTGTATCAAGTACATTTAACATCTATACACTGCTTCCAGAACTCAGGGGGGATTGACTTGTGCAGATGCATTTACTAGCTGACCATTGTTAAAAGCGAGGCAAAGACGCTAAAAGGTGAATGTTTCATAGCTTTCTTGAACAACTAAGCTGAAAAGGCAAATATAGTAGGGGAAGATGAATTATTCCTCATCCCTGACTAGATACAATCAATTATGTTTTAGAGGCATTATATAATCCTCAAAGCATCCCAGTGTCCATTCTTTTTTTTTTTTTTTTTTTTTTTGGTTTTTCGAGACAGGGTTTCTCTGTGTAGCTTTGCGCCTTTCCTGGAACTCGCTTTGGAGACCAGGCTGGCCTCGAACTCACAGAGATCCGCCTGGCTCTGCCTCCCGAGTGCTGGGATTAAAGGCGTGCGCCACCACCGCCCGGCCCAGTGTCCATTCTTCTGGTAGACCATACCAACTCTGAAGCTGGAAGAACAAGAGACACGCTCATGTTTCTGACAGAGAACTGGAAGTTCATGGTGGTAATGTGCCAATTTAAGGAGCATCCATAAGAAACAGCAGCGCCAAATCAAACTCATTGCAAGGCAAGGCCAAAGCAGTGTTTTCCTCTCTGCTATGGTATGTAAGATATGATCTCACAAATGAGAACTGGGCTCCAGTCTGCTCCTGAGTACCGATCCCTCAGCAATCCCCACTGCAAACTACACCAGCAAGACCTTTGGGCAGGCTATTTACATCAAGCCAGATGGACCCGGTTAGCATCTTCTCAAGTGTGGTTCACTCTTCTACTTCACCCCTAACCATATCCTAGTTCGTGTTCCTTTTGATTATCAACTACTTCTGAGTATACCGTACACACTACTTGAAGATTGCGATGTGAGTAAGCAAACACAGACTGTGCTGATGGGGAACCTGACTTGAATAATTCCAGTCTAGTTTGTACTTGTGTAATTCCACCATTACTGAAATCTTATTACTTGATTTAAGGATACACACGTTCACTAGGTCCAATTTAAGACTCATTTCCCATACTATAACATTATTTCTGTAAATTGAATCTAATTGCAACACATAACTTCATAATCTCCCATTTTAAAAGTTATACAAAGTGCACAGAAAATTCTCTCCTATAATTACATTATACAAATTTAGTTCATTTTGATTAAGCATCTTTCAAATATGCAATAGTTAAAGAACTCGTTTGTGAGATTTGTATTATTTAATGCTTCTGAAACATCATCACTGTAGCTCGTTTTTTTTTCAAATAGTTTAACACCTGCCAAGTATTCTTTCAGCTCCTACAAGAAAGCAAGAAAAGAAATATATTAATATTTTTAGCTTTAGTTTTTATTTAAGAATTAGTCACTTGCTGTTATTGAAACACCAAATGTGCTCTTAGTACTAGAAATTTTTTTTCTGTATGAATTTTTCTAAGTGTTTTTGTATGTAGCGTCATTAACTAGTGAAGTAAAGCTTGATTGTCCATTATTTCTTTGTTTCTTTAACGTCTGATGGTGAGAGCCCTCTTTCAAAGACTTACATTTTCAGTGTGCACATTGGCTGCTAAAATGTCAGAGACTGGTGATTTCGTTTTTTCAGTTGTAAAAAGCAAGATGCTTGAAGAATGGGGCTGAAGAAATAGCTCAGCCGTGAAGAGTATGTGCTGCTTTTACAAAGGATCTGAGTTCTGTTCCCAGCACACCTCTTTTGGGCTACTTTCAAATGCCTATTACACACACACACACACACACACACACACACACACACACACACATCTTTAAAGAAGAAACTAATAATAATAATTATATAATATATATAATATAATATATATAATATATAATATATATAATATAATAATAATAATTACAATTTTTCTCCATTTAGCCAATCAGCTGCTCACATCAAGCGCCATGTTTCCACATCTAAATGTGTCATACAGCCAGCGAAGTGAGAAATATCAGTGCACTAACTCTGTGCTGAAGCTGTTTTAAAGCCAAATGAATTTTTGCTCACAGCAATCCTAGAAGTACATGTTATTATTCTTTCACAGAAGGGCTACCAAGGCATAGAATAATTGAGCACATTATCCATGACTGCGCAGGAAATAGAGGATTAAAACCAGGTGATCTGTTGTGAGAGTCCACTTTCTCAAGCCCTATCATGAACACAAAAGTTTCTACCTCTTCCCTTTGTTCTACAAACATTTACCAAACTGGAGTGGAGAAGAAGAGATACCAAAACCCTGCTCATTTTGTTACACTCTATACTAGGGTGAAGTTCAATTTAAAGGCTTACAGAGACTTTACTAGAATAAATACTTCTGCATTTATTAGGATTATACCTCTATTAATATTATCAGATGGAGATAACACTTGAATTTTGAATTATCACAAGTAAAACCCTGTGGCAGCCTCATATTGTAATATGAATAATTACAGTAATTTTTGCAGCAATAATTCTACCTTTCATAAATTATTATCAGATATATTTCCACCTTTGGCTCTCAACTTAGTTCTGGTTGTACATACTTTTGTGTAAAAAGGCATAGAATTTAGTAAGCTTTTTCTTTTTTGTTTCTGAGGTGGGTCTTTCTGTCATAGCCTGTCTTAAAGTTTAGGTTGCTGTGATGAAACACGTAAAGGCGACATAAAAAGGAAAGGGTTTATTTGGCTTGCATAACTGAATCACAGTCCACTGGGAGAAACCAAGACAGGAACTCAAGCCGGGTGAGAGCATGGAGGCAGGAGTTGATCAGAGGCCATGGAGGGGTGCTTCTTACTGGCTTACTCCTCAGGGCTTGCTCAGCCTGCTTTCTTATTGAACTCAGGACCAGCAGCTAAGGAGTGGTACCACCCACAGCAGGCTGTGCCCTCCCACATCAATTACTGATTAAGACAATGTCATACTCGATAGTGGTGGCCCACGCCTTTAATCCCAGCACTGGAGAAACAGAGGCAGAGGCAAGTGGATCTCTGAGTTCTAGGCCAGTCTGGTCTATAGAGCAAGTTCCAGGACCGCCAGGCCTACACAAAGAAACCCTGTCTCAAAAAAGAAAAAGCAAGGAAGGAAAGAGGAAAGGGAGGGAGGGAGGGAGGGAGCAGTGGTATGGTAGGGGGAGAAAATGTCCTACAGGTTGGCCGATAGTCCAATCTTATTCAGCCAGTTTCTCAATTGAGGTTACCTGCTCTCCGATGACATTAGCTTGAGTCATGTTGACATAAAGTTGGCCAACACATAGCCCAAGGCTGGTCTTGAACTTGTTGTGTATCACAACTAGGTCTTGAACTTTCTGTAAAGTCTAAGCTGATGTCAACTTCTTTGTCTTCCTACCTCAACCTTTCAAGTACTTGGATTGTAGACTTGCATCACCATGGTCAGTTCCCCAGTAAGGTTTTAAATTAGGTTTTCATCATCGGGGAGATTGAAGAAAATATATAACTTATCAGGAGGGAGGCAACTTGGTCCAATGGTAAAAACTAATTCTGTCTACCTTGTCTTATAGCTACACCTCCAGCTATGAGACAAGGATTCAATAGACCAAATTAAAGCATCCACTAATACACAGGGTCACTGTGTGTAAAGGTCCCCAGCAGTGATTTCCCTGTTCTTTCTTATCCACTGCCTTAGCTTCTAAAGCAAATGTAGCAAATATCTTGGATATCAGACATTTGTTCTATTTCTTCTCCATGCAGCAGAGTGGGCTTCATACAGTAGACCAACAGATGTTTATCTTTTCACTGCTGATTCCGTGAAAATGAGTCAAGCTCCATTTGAAGCACAGCAAAACTTGCATGCTCTCAACTCCACATCTAACTTTAAACACATACTCAGAAAATGATAGCATGTCTATAATAAGCCACTTACCGTCCCTCTAAATTCAGAGCTGTCAGATCCTGTCTGTCTTTGTTAGCAAGTAATTGCAGTTATGTTAACATTTACTCTGGGTTAGTCACATGTTATTTGCTGTTTGTACCCGTTTTTGTTTTCCTGTACTGCAGCCTAAAACAGTTATGGGTTTTATTCAAGATAACATAAGACTTTTGTTATGTTAGGTATCAGGCACTCAGTGTACTAGGACCTCACCATAAAGTGTTAGTAGGAGTGTGTACATGCTGCACTTTAGTTTTCAAGGAAGACTATTCGGGAAGTATTCTTAAATTAAGAATCAAACAGGAAAAAGGTACGGAAATGTGTACAAAGGAAATCTCAGTTGAATGTATATGTTTGGATTTTAAATTTTGCATTATTTTATATATATGAGTGGTTTTTCTATGTGTGTGTGTACCACATGCATGCTTGGTGCCTGTAGAGTTATTTAATATTGTTTAGCTCATATGTTTATGTTTTGGGGGAACCAATCACATAGAAGGCTTATCTTTCGGGATGATTGATTTTCCCCCTCATAGTAGCTATTAATTGCTTATAGCTTTTCACCTATAGTTAGAGTCCTATAAGATTTCTCCTATTCAAGTTGGCATGTCAACTGGTGTTGCCATCATTTGGGTCTTGCTTAGGCTACCATACTGTTGAGATTTTGAGAGTGCAGCTTTCCTGTCCAATACAGAAGTTACAAATTGACAGCCAAGTCCTGAGCCTCTGGCTTTTACAATATCTCTACCTCCTCTTCTTGATGTGTAGAAGTTGGCATGTAGTGCCAACCAAAATTCAAAACCAGAGAACTTCTTTATCATGACATTCCTTTACCATCAAACAGGAAATAATTTTCTGCTGTGTAAATCGATATGAATTGTGTCTTAATTAAAAGAGTTGATGTTGTGTTTCATTATGTCTTTGTTTCTACTAAAATTACTGTTATTTTATTGTCTATTAAATTAACCTAGAACAAACACCAAGTCCTGGTAGTCCAGGCGTTTTTACTGTTCCAAATTTGCCATGGCTCCATCACCTTCTCTCTCTCTTCTAATTGTCCAATATTAATCAAGGCACAAGCCTCCTGGAGAGCTGATAAGTGTTCTGATTTCTATGATACTTTTCGGGCCATCTACTCTGCCAGGCAATTGATTTCCCCAAGCAGAATGCACATGAAACCCATTTTATTATAATATACTTTTATAGCTAATAAACAAACTAACATTATTAAATGACCCTAATCAAACCTGTGGTGTTAAAAAGATGGGGCACAGATGCTTCTCTCATAAAGCGAACTCAGTGCCCTCATGGTACTTAAGATTTCTTGAATGAACTTAGCTCTGAATTTTCAAGATCATTGCATGCAAGTGATCTCTTAATTTTGAATTATCTCCTCCTACTCTTCATATTGTCTCCACCCCTCCCCCCAGATAAAGCCTCACATTGGAGAAGTCAATAATTTTCATCTTACATGGTTTTACTGTGATTAATAGAACAGTACCCTGAGCTGTAACTCCCTTGTCATTGTCTAGCATCCAACATGTACAAACTACTCAAATGGATGAATGTTGCTGACATTTAAATACAAAGCAAATTGACCTTGAAAAGTTGCATGGGGTTAGTTATTAAAAAATTATTAGTATATTTATATTTTAACATACCAATCCAGAAATCAAACCCTCCAATGTACTCAGGGGTTGGGCAGGCAAAGTAAATATGTATTGTGGTAGTCGGGGAAGACATCAGTTAGTACACACTATGACCTTCACTCACACACATTTTGGTTTTGCTCATTAACTCCATCTAAGCCAAACAACCCATAATTACTCTTATTAAACCTTGTGACAAAACTACTTAGAAGTATAAGAAAAGAGATTTTCATGAACATGACTTGTACATTCATCTACAATAAGAAAAAATAAATTAAGTAGTTATTATCTACTGCACATCACATATTTCTTAATGTTAAACTCTGAATCGTAGTGTGTGAAAAATGCCTTCCCAATTGGATACAGCAAAGAAACAGGAGGACAGTGGTATTCCACAACTGCCACTGTGTGGAAGCATGCATCATGGGAAAGAGAAAGAAAGACAGGAGTGAGGAAGGGAAGGACAGAAGCAGAAGAGAGAGAGGGGTAGGGGAGTAAAGAATGCCTCCATGTTTCAGTGAAATGAAAACTCTCGGGTCGCTCCTCTCGTATGATTTTGTTTTCTACTTCAACACTGAGAAATCCTACTGTTCTCCCCATCTCTGTAGAAAATTTTGGAAAACTCTTTGATGCCCTTAGAAGACAACACCTAACAAGCAAAACCGGGTTACTTTGGATAATTGCTGTAGAATATTAATTGTGGGCTGTGATAGAAATACCATTGTCATAGCAACCACCAACGACGTTATAGAGAAGAAATGACTTGGTTTTTTTTCTTTTTCTTTCTTTCTTTCTTTTTTTTTTTCTTTTTTAATGGAGCTGACTAACAAGATCCCCTTTGAAATAGCTCTGGCACAGTGTAAGCTGATACACAAAGTTTAATAAATGCTAACTCACAAGTTGATAAACCTTTTTATTTAGTCAGCTCCATTATTTTCATTTGTTCAGCTGAATTGTCATCCTACATGACAATTGTTTTCATGTCCAAACTTCCCACAAGGGCTCCTGTGTTCAGTCCCACTCTGTTAGGGCGAAGGACAAGAATACAGACTATTTGGGGAGCCCAGATTTGCTATGGTTTATAAAATTAGTACCAGTAACTAGCCTCAGGATGCTTCTTGTGATACAGTGAGGGTTTCTTCAATGGTGGAAACCTACTTCGTCATCTGCCTTAGTAACCAATCAACTAAAACTGCTAATTTTAAGATTATGCTAACGCCACAATTGGTTTCCTTGGAAACCACTTGCAAAAGCTGCATTGTCTTAGAAAATGTGCTCCTTTGCCAGTACATTCAAAGGGTGACACTTTGTCATCGTGTAAAAATTAGCATCCTAGACATTGTGCCCTATAATCAAAGAGGCAGAGGTTGTCACTAATTACATTTAAGGGGAAAATTCTACCTAGGATTGTTTTTAGCTTGAGGTCAACTTTTATAGATGTGGATTTTTTTTTTATAAATAGCTATATATCGAAAATAGTGTGTGTGTGTGTGTGTGTGTGTGTGTGTGTGTGTGTGTGTGTGTACAAACTTTGAATGGAAAACAAAGAAATGAAACAGCAAAATCCTAGTACTCTAAAATAGGGAGCTGTATACTACTATCTGGATTGTGGAGATAATACTTCTCTTGTTTCCTTAACTCAGAGGGTTATGTGTTTCATTGTTTTATGATAAGACACATCTGACATGAATTGGGAATTTTTTTTCTTGAAGAGAAAAAGCCAATAGCAACTGTGCACAATAGAAGTCAAAATCTGGCCGTGTTATAATGAAAAAAATTTGCAGAAAAACTTTTATTTAAGATTCAAGATTATTCTTTAGCTTAACTTCATAGGAAGGTTTCACAATGCTGTCTTTCTTTGAGATGGTTTAATTTTAAGAACTGACTTAGTAACTGCTATCATTTTACAACTTAAAGTTTTGGATGAATGCATCAATTTATAAAACATCCCCTCTGTCTAGACCACCATGAAGCCTGGTGCTTGAATCGATCCTGATGTCTTCAAAGAGAGTTCAGCCATGAGGGACCATATTAAGTAACATATACAAGATGAACATGATGCATTACTCCCAAATTTGTTCATAATTATGAATGATTGAAATTACAGAAATATGGGAGAAAGGGCCAAACAACTAGAGCAAGCATGCTCTGTGGCTTCTTCACAGTCACCTTGGGGACAGGCACAGTGAGGAAGAATAAAGAAATGCAATTTTCAAAATAATTCTGGTTAAAAGAGAATATGATGGACTTTGAGGGTTCATTTATTGCTAATAAAAGAGTAGTTGATAGCTGGAAATAGAGAGCAGTTGGCAGAGGGCTTACCTATAAAAGAAATCCTACTTCGATCCCCAGCTGTACATAAAAAGGACATGGTGACACATGTCTGTGATGAAAGCCAGCCTGGGATATATGATATCCTCTTTCTAAAGAAAGAAACAAAGAAAAACTAAATGAAGGAGTCATTTGGGCCACTGTAAGTATTTACTCTCAATCCTCACTAGCAAAGGCTGATTCTAACTAGCAGTTACAAAGGTTGACAAGACAGTACTTAGCATGAAAGTGGACAATTTGGTAAAATCCAGTTTTTTCTTAACTAAACCTGGATGTAATCTACCTAAGGCAAAAAATAGAAGACAGCTGATTTAATGGAGGCTGTTTCCACAGGGGAGACTGTTTGGACTAAGAATGCTGCTGACTGAAAAGTCTGACAGGTGACCTGGTGGAGAAGTGCTAGAAGACCCAGTGGGGGAGAGAAAGGCTCTATATAACCAGGCCATCTTTGTTCATTGATACCATCTAAATTGGGATTCTTCTGTCCCATAAAGATTGGAAAATTGGACACCATGTCCATCTTTTATAAGTTAGTTGATAAAGATGCTCCTGGATGATATCTCTCTGAAGTTCTCAGGATCAACTCAAGTAATACACATTTAAGGCCCTCAAAAGAAATCTCAATTTAAAGTTTTTTAATGTAAGTGCTATACAAAGGAGAAATCAGTGCCAACACTCTGGGAAGGAAGACATTTGACTAGTTAATCTTCAAGTCACTTTTGGTCAATCAAATCTAGTCCACTTCCTATTTTGATTTGGATATTTCACTTATTACTTACTATGGTGGCACAAGATTAAACTACTGTGCTAGATGATTTTATGTCAACTTGACACAAGCTAAAGTCATCTGAGTGAAGGGAGCCTCAATTAAGAAAATATCTCCATAAGATCCTTCTGTAGGCAAACTTGTAGGGCATTTTCTTAATTGGTTATTGATGAGGGATGGACCAGTGGCTGGTGACATCCCTCCGCTGGAGGTCTCTGGTTCTATAAGAAAGCAGGCTGAGCAAATCATAGGGATCAAGCCAGTAAGCAGCACTCCTCCATGGCCTCGGCATCAGCTCCTGCTTCCAAGTTCCTGCCCTGTGTGAGTTCCTCTCATGGCTTCCTTCAATGAAGCAATGTGGAAGTGTAAGCCAAATAAGGCATTTCCTCCCCAATTTGCTTTTTGGTCATGGTGTTTCACCTTCACTGCAGCAGTAGAAACCCTAACTAAGACAACTACCATGAGATTTACCAGGTTGAATCACATATTTTTAAATATTTACTTATTTATCTACTTACTTATTGAGATAAACCGTACCATAGAGCTCCAGCTTTCCTGGAATTGAGCACCACCTGTCTCAGACTTCCTACTGCCAGCATAACTGATGTGAACCACCACACTCAGATGGTTCATTATTCTTGACTTGAACCACGGATTTCATTAGAGGAGTGATCCAGTTCAAACTTGTAACTCAGGATTGACAGTAATGACTCTTACTGTTTAGTAAATTAGCTATTATTATTATTGCTGAAATAGAACTGTAGGAAAACAGAGAATATGGTAGGCACTGTCTGTTAATATAGGAATAGCAGTAAAGAAAATAGAAAATAACTTCCAACTATTTGGAACAATGGATCCTTGAAGGAATATGATCAGAGGCTGTATATTCTTAGAAGATGGATTTTCCCAGCAAATCCTAGAAAACTGAAGATAGACCACACTCAGAAATAGAAGGTTCATATTTAATTTATGCTGTGTGATACAAGCCATGTTAGAATAATCTGTGAGGAAAATACAGACAATTCTATTTTTTAAATGAGAAAACTGACATTTGGGGTACCCACAGGGCAAAACACTCTGTCACCTTTATGAGGTCAATAAATAAATCCACTTAATGTGGCTATCTTAAACCTAAATTGCAAAGAAATTTTTAGAAAATGGGAGAGAAAATAATCAGAACTTTTAACTTTAAGTACTAAGTGAGGCCCTAAAGAAAGGACCATCCTCAATATGTAAGTAGAATCACAGGTTACCACACATACCTTTAAAGGATGGGGAAAGGAAGAGAGTAAAGAATTATTCCAAAGTTTTGAAAGTGATGCGAAGATGAGGAGAAGTTGTCTCTTGGCAGATCATTGTCAGGGGGAGTCTGGTTGAGTGGACATTGAAAGAAGTGAGGGAAGTTCTTGTACTCACCCCATCCTCTGTTACTGTTCAGTACCAAAATGTACCTGAGATTCTGAATTTATTCTCAGTGAGTAGGATTACATTTTTCCAGAAGTCTGTTGACTCCTGTAGTGCTAAAGAAGATTTGTATATACAGGACGGGAAATTTTAAGGCTGCAGGTAATAGTCCCATTCAGTTAAATACACATTTAAAGGACACTATTCATGAACTGAAGAGGGACAATCAGGAAATAGGCAAGCAGACAGAATTCTGTGTACACTTTAGTTTTGTGATCTGAAATCTCGTAAGTGTCATACACCAATTTACGACTTCTGTGAACTTCTTCTAAAATAATATGGATTGAAATTTTCTCTCAAGAATTTGGCTAGGAAAAAGAATGTTCAATAAGAAATGTCTGTTTTTCTCAAACTCATTCAGATTCTAGACTTTCCATATTACTGCTTTGACCTTTTTCTAGAAACAAATATATGAATAAAGAACCACCAAGATGATAAATGCTGTGGTGCTTTTCCAAGATGCCGTTGGCATTCTTCCTGCTGCTCTGAACACCAGTCATTTATGTGCATGCACAACTGGAATTGAAACAAAAAACTCTGTACTGACTTCAGACAAAAGTTTCAGGACATTCTAAATGGAACTATATCTGATCAGGCTTAGTTAAAATAATTACTAATTCATATTATGCCCTAAAAGGCCATACTGTTGCCTAGCAACAGAGTCAGGCACCCATAACAGAAGCATGCTTGGGAACAATGATGAAAAATCCCTAAAATCCTAAGAAGAGAAAAGAAAGTATGCCATGAAGTGGTGGCGTGTTTTGACTTAAGAAATGTCCTCTAAGCATTGTTGCATAGCCAAACATGAATAACCTACTACAGTGTAGCTAGAACATGATCTTTCAGTATTTACATAATTTAGCACATTTAAGAAAGAGCGTTTAACAAAGTTTGGTAAAAGGTACATAATATCTTCACAGTGCCCCATGGATTATCTTGAAAGATATCTTGAGATAAAGAAACAATGGATTTAAAAAAAAAATAATTGAGAATGGGGAAATAGTCTTCCCCAGAGAAAAGCACACCAATTGGTTATCAAAAACCAAGTGGTTAGCTCTTAAAACATACATACAAGTAACATTATACAGACTGAGTAGGTTACATTTAGGAATATATATATATGTGCATGTAACAATAATTAATGAAAGAGAGCAAGGTGGGGTATATAGGAGGGTTTGGAGGAAAGAAAGGAAAGGGAGAAATGATGTAATTATATTATAATCTCAAAATTAAAAGAAAAATATAAAAAATAGTTGATACTCCAAAAGTTTTGATTAGTTGTCAGATGTCTGTTTTCACATCATCACATATATCTAGACTGTCAGAAACCTCTCACATTGGATTTGTTTTCAGTTAATATATCATGTTCATATCCATACACAAATGTAGATGCATCAGCACATATCTCTTGAGCTCATTTTAAAATATGAAAAAGGAAAAGGAAACAAAAGCTAAGCACGTTTGCATGTTTTCTATTGAGAGCTTTAGATGGACTTTTTTATTATTTTGGCAGAATGAGCTAACTTTGTATGGGCATTCTCTTAAAAGAATGTCTCTTTTAATAAAAATGGAGCAAGTCTTAAGCATTTGGGCTGTCTTTCATTTCTGTTTTTTCATTATATAAAAGAAGAAAACTTGGAAATAAATAAAAACATCAAACACCAAAATTAACCAGATCCAAAAACTTCCAACTTAACAAACATACATACAAAATTGACATTCAAAATTGTAGCTGTGATGTTTCACAATAATTTTTACACTTTTAGCATATTATATATTTTATACATTTACCCACCACTATAACCAAATAGTTCCACTTTGGGACAGTCTTGATGTTACGTTTAAACATTTAAAAAGTTCAAGAAAGAATAAATTTAGGATCCTGGATAGAGTACAGAGATCCTTTGCAAATCTGGTACCTCTAAATCAATATCCATTAACTCTTGGTGGTATCAATCTTTCCTAAAAAGTATTCTCTGCTCCATTGAATTGGATATTGACTGCTGGTTTTATGAATTTATTAAGCAGAGTAGTTCTGTTCACCAATGCTATTTAAGCATCTGACAGGGGGTGGAGAAATTACATTATTACTGGCTTCTTGATTCTTACTGTGTGTCTGATTATATGATGCAGAGCTGAATTTTAGCATCTGAAAGCTGGAAACATGAATGAAAACATTAATATGCTACAGCCGTTCACACAAAGTCATTCGGTTTCAACACCACTGAATGTTGCACAGTCTAAAGAGGAGGCTTAGATAAGCACATCTGTTTTTCTTTTCTAAAGAAGTTCTATGAAGTCAGCAAAAGGTCATCCTTAACCATGAAGACAAGACAACAGCAGGATCTTGGACACGAGCAATGCCACAGCCAAATAAATCCAAAGACTACTTATAAATGTTTAGATTGGCATCAGAACCCAGGGCGGGAAAGAAAGGAGAATGCCTTTTAGACACTGAGAAGGAATATCATTAGGAGACCCCAGGACATTGAACTATTTCATGAACATCCCTGACACCCAACATCCAGCAAACATTATGTGCATAAAGATGCTGGAGTCAAAGATTATGAGTTAGAGAAGCGAACCTATAGGCCACCCTCTCACATTGCAGTCTACATTTTATGTATTCAATTGTTTGTTTGTTTGTTTATTTATTTATTTATTTATTTATTTACAGAACTTGAGATTAAAGTCTGGAGCTTGGACATGCTATACATGTGTTCTGTCGCTTAGAAATATCTCCAATCTTTTTTAAAACCTTCATTTAACTTTGAGATAAGGACTCACCAAGTTGCCCAGACTTGCCCTGAGCTTACTCTGCAGCCCAGACAGGTCTTAAATTTGTGAATTTTCTGCTTCAGCCTCTCAAGGAACTGAAATTATAGGCCTTGTACTACCAGGCCAGCTATGGCTTAGTAAGTCTGTTTCTATCCGTCTCTGTATCTCTCTGTGTATGTGTGTGTCTCTGTCTGTCTGTCTGTTTCTCTCTGTGTCTCTCTCTGTTTCTCTGTCTCTCTCTCTCTCTGAAAAAAAAAAACCCTTCTATGTAGACCAGGCAGACTTAGAACTTGTAGAGATGCACCTGCCTCTGCCTCATGTGTGCTGGGATTAAGGACATGGTGCCACCACAACCAGTCTTTAAATTCTATTTTTAATACATGTACAAAAAATGTAAAAATATTTTAATTGTGTAAGAGTGGTAGTCATTTATTAGTTAGTGTTGGTCCAAGTTGACTATGTGACCCCAGATATAGCCCTAAAATCCTGACAACTAGATTTGAAGAATATATTCTTCCTTCCCCAAATGCCACTTCTACTAAAGATTCTAAAGTAAGTAAATGTTTTTACAATAATACATGTTATAGGTATTGAAATTCAGGGATATGGATTATTGATGAACACTTTGTGCTTCTGGTTGAAACTTTCAAAGTGAAAGTTTCAATGAACAAAAATAGAGAATTTTCTGCTATTTGTGCTTAGCCATGATTCAAGAAAATGGCCTATTAGTTTACCAGGATGAAAAGCATCCTATCTGGCAAGGGGTATAGTGCTATCCAAGAGAGAAATGACAATATTAAGAAGACTGATTTTTGCAGTGACTGCTTCCATATTTCCAAGAGGCTTTTATGAATGGCAGCAAAGTCAGATTGGAGTTAGACCTAATGTAAATCTTAAATTATATAACATGCAATGTTATGTTTAGGATAAGCTGTCAATAAACTGTATATAATGATTGCAGTAGTAAATACTACATCTTGTTTATTTGTTGAGAGAAGATCTCCTGTGGCCCTGGCTCCACTTGAACTCCTGATCCCTCTGGCTCAACCTCCCTAACTGCTGGGATTCAAAGCATACACCACCGCACACAGCCTGAATATTTTTTAACGAATAGTTTCTGTTACCTGTTTCCACTGTAGACACTGCCCTGATTTCTCTCTCTCTCTCTCTCCTCCACATCATCAAAACTTGCTTTTGAATAATTCAGGCTGAGATAAAAATGACTAATATCTGAAAGTACAGACATTATGAAAAAGAAAATCCTAGCTAAAGAACTCATTCTCAGGTAAGGGAGCGTCTACCTAACATTCACTAACTAAGTGGGATAGGAGACATGTTTAGGTACCAAAATTCTCTGCTTATGCAATTATCACTCTAGTCCTATGAAGTCATATAGTTGGGAAGGGAAATTAACTGCATAAAAGCCTCAAGATTATCAGGAAACAAAACAAAATCATCTTTAGATCATAATAAGAAACTAGGTTTACCAAAGAGAGCAATGTAGCTGTCCATTTTCAAAACCTTGGCAGTGAAATGGAATTGGAGAAAGTAGCCTCCATGATAGTGTGCAGAAAGGAAGACTAGTATGAGGTTACAAAAGTAGTATGAATATCAGAACAGCATATGTAAGTCCATACTTATACAGAAATCACTTCTGTCTACCCAAGATGGCACATAAGCTTATTAATATTATTAATACATTGAGAAGAACCAGTGATTTCCATAAGATTCAATTGCCAAATGGGTCATATTTGAGTCAATAGGAATGACTCCATTAAACCGTTGTCCAGGTTTACCATGTCATTTTATGGCCCTGGTGTGGAAGGAATCTGCCACAAACAACATATAGGTAATCATATCTGTCAAGAACATTGGCAATGCTTGAGCAAAAAATTAAATACTTTAGAAACCAATTTGTTTCAAATATAAAGTTAAGATAAAAATGAGATATCAGTTTTAACTTTTTATTTTATAAATTAAAACAATCAGATTGATACTCATTAATCCAGTTACCAAAGGAATATGGAAAAGGAATCTGAATGCAGATGGCTTTTCCTTCGGTACAACCACACAGTGAATTGTTTTCTGTTAGTTTGAATGCAGATGGCTTTTCCTTCAGTACAACCACACAGTGAATTGTTTTCTGTTTGTTACATGGACACTAATTTAGTAGTTTTTTGATCATTTTACATGGAAAATAAAAGTGATTTTTCAACATTTACTCTCTTATAAGAGTATAGTAATAAAAGCAGTGGGTCTTTTTTTCACCTCATTGGGTATTATGTAATTTGTTTGAAGGAAAAATGGCATTTCCTGGTACACAACAGCTTCTTGACTCTTCTGATGGTCATGAATATGAACCTTTTCTATAGAAGTATCTCTTGACCACAAACGGGATGATGCTGAAAATTCTGCAAGGAGAGAAAAACAATGAGACATAGTTTTCAACCCTTTATAACCATTCAAAATTCAAATGTACTTCACACAAATTTTATATTCCTTCCAAATGACTTTAAGGTGAAATGTATTATTCTGTAAGTCTATTTATGGCATTAATATAATAGGCTTCACATATTTCTACATCTGGTGTTGATAACATTTAAATGTGAGCGCTGAATTTTTAGTGTTTCATGAACTAGAAGGCAGTCACTTTAACAAAAAGACCCTGGTGGGAACAAAGGATGTGCCACCAGCTGCTCTTTATCAGCTGTGATAATCATTACTCTGGCTGGCCCATTAATGACAATACATTACAAAATTTTCCCAACTAATGATTGACTCCGATTCACTGGTTCTGTTGCTGCCAATTTGACTACTCCTCTCACATGTGGATACCATAACCTACGTATCTTTTTCCCTTTCAATTTATCTCATATGCAGCACACTCTAATCACTCACTTTAGAATCAGATACTACACTTGCTATAATAAGGGGAGAGCAGAGAAGAGGGAGGGACTATAACGGAGATTAGTGTTGCAGCTAACTAGAAGCCATGCTGTGGGGATAATAAGCCAGAGGGAGGACTGAAATGATGATGTTTCAGCTTTAGAATGCTGTACATTAATCAACCCAATAGGACCCCACGCCTAGCTTTCTAGCCAGCTTGTGAACGTTAGTACGTAGCTAATGACAAAGAGGATTCAAAGAGTTACACATCTGCACAAGTCAGGTTGTCCATATAAAAATATCCATTTATTGGCTGTTCTTTTCTTCATTCACTGTGCTAGAACTTATATGATTGTCTAAGTTAAACAAAAACATTGCTCTAACTATAAGTCTGTGTGACATTAAATGAGAACTCAAGATAGAAGAAAATAAAGGGGATAAGGGAGAGGAAAGGGTTTAAAGACTACTTAGTTGTAAGGTGGGGTAAGGTAATTATTGTTACACTGTCACGACAGAAGGATATTAACATTCCCCTCTTGTAGAGAATTCAATCTCTTCAAATGCTAGTCCATCTGCCAGACCCTCATAGCTTGACATCAGGAATTTCAGTTTTAGTGAGGGTAAAACTGGTAGAGTCCCCACTAGTTGTATTTATATTTACTAATTTGTATTTGTAATTGTATTTTTGACCGTATCATGCAAGTCTATAGTGCATTGCAATTCCACTCACCTGACTCTCAGTTCTCTCCCATTCTCACTGTCCTCTCCTCCTTCAGATACCTTTCCCACCTTTACGCCTTTTCAAACACATTTTTGGCCACACTAACTAGTCACTTATCCTTTCCAGGATAATGGTCCACATTTCAGGAGGAATTATCATTCTTTTACCCATAGAATTTTTATTGAGTTATTTATGCCAAGTATAGGTTTTGGCTGGTTTTATGTCAGCAGAGAGAGATGCAGCCTTACAGGCAAAGTGGGGTGCACAGTTTGTGGCAAAGTGAGGATTACAGAGCTCTGTCGGGTACTCGGAGCAAGATCAATTTTGAAGTATTTAACATTAAATCAGGAAATAAATGCATTTTTCCACACAAATATTATTTTAATTGTTTAAAATTCCTACAGCTGTCTTCAATTAGCATCAAGGAGACCAGGGGATAGGGAGGTCTAAGTAATAGATGAGGGAGAAGCACACAAACCAAGGTTAGTGTCGGTATCGGAGTGGAGCCCCTAACTCCATTCCCTGCCCTGCCTCCTAGTGTGAATAGTCAAGACTTCATTGATTCCCCTTTCTGCATATAATCTATGTGACTGATTCTCACACACCATGATATCACTTTCCGTTTCACCATCCCTTGCTGTGTGTGCAAACCTTTCACCAAAATAACCAGCACATGAATTATTTTCCAATTGCTGAATCTGGAATATTAGCTATCTTTGCATTTCAGGATTATTAGCCCTTAAACTTGTAATAGAGTTCAGGTACCTGATAAAGAAACAATCTTCCTGTTATTACTTTTATAAAAATAAATGTAAGTCTACAATATTCTTTAAGAAAAACTGACTTATTATCATAAATGTATGCGATACTTCCTTTCAAAGCAATCATTAAATATAAATTTCCCAAATATAAACTGTCATCTTAACACAGCTAGTGACAATAACATTGTCTTGAATCACTGTTTTCCTTTTCCTTGAAATATACTTAGGATATGGTTTTATCTCCTTGAATCTCTGACAAAGCCACCTCAGCTGTTCTTTTGAATGATGGAGCTCACAATAAAAGATCTGAAACATGTGAACCTTAATAGCTGAAGTGATGTATTATTTACTAACATGGAACTCAGTCCATCTAAGACAAGACACTGGAAAGGCAGGTCAACAGTGAAAGAATGAGAATAATTTTAAAGTAACAATGAACTTGATATGTAGAACAACCTCTAAGGAAAAAAATAAAGTGAAAAACAAGCTTCATCCTTATCAAGAAAGCAGAGAATTTGCAAATGATGTAATGTTTATAAATTGTGTTCTAATAATCTGGAAGTACATATAGGATTTTATGTGTTTTTTAATCACATTGCTTTGTCATAGTACTGTCCCTATGGTAGGTAGCAAACTGACTTGGTGAAAGTATGAACGTTACCTGATTAGAATCAGCACCAAGACTTAAGCCAACTTAATTCCAGCGGAAGCACATTTCTGCCTTATGAGTGTGTCTTTATCTCATTGAGAACTGATGGGTTATCTGAGCCAGAAAAATGAAGCCCACTGGAAAGCTCTCTAAATGTGTTAATCGTTGGACTGGCTTCTGCTGGAGAATCTTCTGAAAAACTGCTTTCCTCTTAGAGAGCGGGCTTTAAATACTTTCTCTGATGATGTTTCTAAATTGTACACATCAAAACTATTTTGCTTTAAGACAAAAATAAACAAAATTATAGTTTAGTGTATTGTAGTGCCAGTGTGCCAGTGTGTCAGTGTGCCAGTGTCTGTTCTACACAGGTCAAAGCAAGTTAAGACGTGTCACAGTCTCTCCAGTATAATAAGAACATTTTTTAGTAATTGAAGTAGAAAGCTTAATAATCACATGGCAAAAAAAAAGAGGAAAAGAGACACTGAGTCCCACTTCAGAACCTCATGCTGATTCCTTAGCCTATCCCACAGCCCTAGACCACAGATCTTAAACCGTGGGATACCCGATGGAGGGGACACATAACCAAATGCGGGGGGGGGGGGTTTAAAATGAACAACACGTAAAATGTAATTCCAAATCAAAGGCCCGATGAATCCCAAATGTTTCTGGTGGCACTTTTCCATGTGTCGCCACAGGGCACCACTGGACTCTGAACACATGTGCACAATCCGTGCACCATGCCTGATGTCACACTGCACAATATTAACAAACACTGAGCACCTTAGATTGAAGACCGCTATATGCTATGGGCTGTAGATGTCACACTGCACAATATTAACAAACACTGAGCACCTTAGATTGAAGACCGCTGTATGCTATGGGCTGTAGAGTCTTTACGGTACATAGGAACTTCTCTGATCTGTTGCAAACATAATGGTTTAATTGCAAAAAAAAATAGACTATGCATAATTTTCTACATTTTTTCTACATGAAAGCCCCACATTAGCAGTGTGTCTTGAATTATATTGTGTTAAAATGCTGAATTTTGTGAATTGTTTGAATTAATGTTTAGACACTCAAAAAACAAATCTTCAAGTGAACTTCATCTTGGGATTGTTAGAATTTCCAATAATTTTTCATAAAGTCCTAAACATGCCTTTTCTGTCTTATATCACGTATTTATAGGAAATAGAATTCTCAGGACTAATGCTATATAAAACAAAAATATCATAAACTCTGAAAAACATTGAATATGCTCTAAGTCTCTCCGTACATAGTATTTTGCTAAGATTTAATTCTCAATGTAAGAATAAGCAAGTAACAAATTGGGTTCTTAGTCAGGATTTCCTTTGCTGTGATAAAACACCATGACCAAAATCATCTTGGAGAGAAACGGGTTTATATCATCTTACAAGTAGTAATTCGTGATATAGTCAAGTTAGGACAGGGACTGGAGGCGGGAACTGATGAGGCAATGGAGGAATGCCGACTACTAGATTGCTCCTAATGATTTGCCCAGCCCACTTTCTTTCAGCACCTAGGACCACCATCCCATGGGTAACATTGCATTCAATGAACCATACCCTCGTGTATTAACAGAACTGATATGGTTGCTTCCATTGGTGTGGGTCCTTCCAGATGAGGAGTACGTCGTATAAGCTCAGCCCTTATACAGTCAGCATGTGCTGGGCAACCTTGTCCCTTGATCCCATTTACGTATAACTTTCAGCTCCACAAATTGGCTTCTTGAGATTCATAAAACCCAACCATTAAAAGACCTGTCACTGTTAGCTGACCCTGTGAATCAGAACACTTCCTACAGTCCTGATCTGCTGGCTGACCCAAGAAAAATCACTTAAACCCTTTGAAGTGTCAGATTTCTTTATCTGTAAAATGGGATAACAAGTATTCCTTCTTCATAGATTACTGAATAGTTAACATAAGGAAAGATAATGCATGATTACCTTTAGCACAATTCCTGGTTCTTCTGAGAACAGTTGCTCTTATTATTGTTTTCTTTGTGGCCCGTTCTCAGCTCTGGCAAACACACGGTGCTTTTTCAGAAAATCTTTACTGCACTGAGTTAACTGTACACAATGTATCATATTAGGGCAGACCCCTTGCCCATTACTTCTCCCACCAAAAGGAGAAGCCACACACCAGGCCCTCTTCTTTTGCTCAGAACATCTTGTCCATCCCTTAGTTACAAAAAGATATCACTGAGTTCCCCAATTTTTAAATAATACTCAACTGAAGTGGGTTTGTTTACCCTATGATAATGTGTCCCAGGAAGTTGGAGTCACCTGTTCAATTAAGACTAGTAATAATAATTAATGCTTGCTGTTATTTTGAGCCTTACAGAGATTTTTGTTTTCATTCAAATTCTATACGCAGGGCCTCAGCCCCTCTCCCCCCAACAGCTGTTGTCCAGTGTTATTGTCCTCAGCATTTATTTACCAGTTAGCTTTGTGCCTCTTTTCACTTGGGGTGTCTGCTTCTGAGGGAAGGCACTGTCCTTCCTCGTTAATGACTGCACGCTCCAAGACAACAAAGCCACACAGGTCCAAGGCGCTCAGGAAACACGCGTTGGACAAGTAAATATGAAAAGGTATACACAAAGACACGGATGCATGCTACAACTGTGTCTCTTATCAAGGAACAGAATTATCATAAAACACGTTGACTCAGTAAGACTCAACCATGTGGTTGCCTGTGTGACCTCACGTACAAAGTATTGCTTTGCTTTTGAAGTATTCTGATGCTTTGGAAATAATTCACTCATTTTACTCACTTAAGAACATACTTTATTTTTTTTTTTACCAATTCAAAACTTCCAGTATTAACTCCATCAAGAGGTAGCAACAATTACTGGTCATGTGACCTTTGATAAATTTTATATATAGCCTTTCAGAGCCTCGGTTTCCTCATCTGTGATGTGGAAAAAACAATAAGACACAGAATTGTGAGGAGAATAACCATTATGCTGAACATAAAACTCTCCCATTAGTGTCTGACACTTGACAAATATTACAAAATTGCTGACTCTACCATCACTGTAATAGAGTTAAATATTAAGAATAATCTTTCAGAGTCACGTATTTGTTGAAGGTGAATGAAGCTAGGAGAATATTTAGAAGTCAGATTAAGGGAGATCAAGCAAAACATGCTGAGGCAGTGATCAAGAAGGTATGAAAGCATAACAGCACAATAACATTTCGGAATTTTGCCTGCTTTCCTTTTTTTAAGAAACAACAAGCCCAGCGTGTGAGCATAGAACTTTTTATTGTCTGCGGTCACACAGGTTCCCTGGTGACCTTCACAAATGAAATTTCAGAGCGCTGTACAAATGCCTGGGGTGGGGAAGCCAGATGGAATCACGTTATAGAGTAAATGGAATGTGAAGATGGGGAGGCAATGCATGCAGATCATTTCAAGAAGCGCAGCTGTGAAATGGAAAAGGCTGCTGGAGGCGGAGGAAGAGAAGGCTTCATGCTGCTCGCACCATTTTTAATACATAGAGAGGCGTTATTCATTTAGAAAAAAATGAGTTTTGATTAGACTAATTTATAAGGCATATAGGTAAGATGCAGAAAGAACTGTGCAGTCATTGGTAAGGAGAAAGAAATGGAAAGTACATTGCGTACATTGTAGATAGCTTTTTAACTCTGACAGTGGAAGGGAATTCAAAGACCAGTGCAGATGTTGATAAGGTTTGACAGTGGGTCATTTACTGGCATCTGTTTTCTTTTTCTCCCTTTTCTTTCTTTGATGAGAGCTGAGGTAACTCATTATCTGAGAGCGGAAAGTATCAAGGACAAGGGGAAATGTGAGGACAGTATGAAAGGTTTATTTATTTATTTATTTATTTTTTAACAATCTTTAAAGGCAATGAGAGAAAGCTAAGCAGTGAGTCAGAACAGCAGTCCCAGGCTTGAAAGCCTATCCGAGGCTGAAAATTGTTCATTTATTGAACTATCAATTTGCCCTGTTAGCTGGGCAGGCCTCACAAAGAGATGAAGTAAAAAATGAGAAAAGACAATTTTAAACAAGGAAATACAGTTAGTATTTTGAATAAGTGTTTATTTGATGTTTAATCTCTGTAATTATCAAAAATGTAGAATATGAAGTTGCAGCTTATGAACTTATGAAAATCAAAAAATCATATCTTATGTTGGCCAAGGTCTTTTTTGTTCCTTTTTTTATTATTAAGAAATTTTTTCTATTCACTTTACATACCAATCACAGATCCCCCCCTTCACTCTTCCCGCCCCACAACCTTCCCCCACAACCCACCCCTATCCCCACATTTCCCAAGTTAAGGTTTCCCATCAATCCATTCGGGCACCACACAGCATTAATCCTCCCATCTCTTTAGGTTCCTATCAGTTGTCACATTTTCTTAGACTTTCCTTATTTAAAGAATGAAAATTTTGGACAATGCTGATTGAATATTTCAGGACAGAAGTTATATGCTAGCCTGCTCCCAGAACTTGTCTGATACTTTCCTTATGATAAGACAGGATTCTATGTGAAGGATTGACATGTCCTCCATAAGTCTTGGGCATTGAATATTTGGTCCCCATTTGGTGTCTGTTTGGATAGGATTAAAAAGTCTGGCCTTGCTGAAGGAAGTATATCACTGGGCAGACTTTGGAGTTTGCAAAGACTAGCCATTTCTAGTTAGCTGTCTTAGCTTCCTGTTTGTGAATGAGATATGACCTCTCAACTGCTATTCCATGACATGCGTGCATGCCTGTTGCCATGCTCCCTACCGTAATGGTCATTGGCTCTCATCCCTTTGGAACAATAAGCCCAAAATAAACTCCTCATTCTATGACTTGCCTTGGTCGTGGTGTTTTATTAAAGTGATAGAAGAGTCACAAGTAAACTATGTTTTTAAGGAGGAAGACTGTTGAGGTGAAGATTTGTCACATGAAGCCAAGGATACATATTATCATCATGGTGTAACCGCTCATGTTGCATGACTTTGATCACTGAGCTGAAGCTGTATTACTAGGTTTTTCCATAATGGTTGTATTGTTTCTTTCTTTTCTATAAAACACACACTAGGAAAAAATAATCATTAATTGAGCAGAAAAATAACCACACAGACTATTCTAGTTTATCTTTATGTTTGAACTTCAACAGTGCATTTAATCATGTCAAGCAGAGTAATTCCTAGAGGACACACAGTATATCATTGAACTTCATCTTATGATCTGAAAGCAGAACTTTTTTACATCAGTAGAACTCCATATTCCGGTTGGGACAAAACAAAGAAACCACATTACTCCCAGATATTTCCCACTAAATCCTGAAGTTACCAAATAACACAGGAGGCACTGCACAATGTGGATTACTCAGGACCTCTGGACTTGGAGAGCAATGTGGCATTGAACTGTTCATATTTTCTTATTGCCTCCTCTATATTCCAGAAAGGGTTGTACAGGCTTTCTGATTTATTGACTGCAAACAAAAGAAAAGATTAAGACAAATGTGTTCCTGATAGCCAAAGTATTTAAGAAGGAGTTGTTAACAACAGTAACCGTTTGGCAATGCTTTTACCATTCCAACAAAATTCTAAGGCAAAACTGTCCCCCATTTCCCATGCTTCTACTTCAGTGACATCAACTAAGTAGTTGATTTTGTCCCCCAGGCCACTTGTCTCTGACCTAACACGTCAAACTCCCCAGCAGGGCTATTTCAGTGAGGTCCACTGCCTAGCAAACCTTCTGCCCTTAAAGAAGTGAAACCAGATGTGGCCACTTAACTCTGGACACACCACGCACAGTCACCACGAGAAGCTTAGCATCATTCTGCTTCACCTCCAAAGCAAAATGTTCCAAGTTAGAAAGAGTAGGCCCTACGCCTTTACCCCATCCCTGCCGTGAGTGGGATCCAACGTGAAACTGAACCTCTACTCAGAAGTAGACTCCAAATGTAACAAAATGTCGTGCAACAGCATAGCTAATACTTCATGTCTCCCTTCTCTGTCAGGATTCCTACTGAGGATCTTAACTTTTACTTCCACGAATACAAAACAAGTTTACATGTGGCTCCACCACATTTAAAGAGGTGACATCAAGGCCGAAGGGGAAGCTGAACTCTTCATTGTAGACGTTGATATGATTCGTTGCTCAACTTTCTTTGGATTGATGTCAATGGGACCCATTGACATTCTGTATATTCTTTCCCTCATACAATTACTCAAAGTAGAGTAAATTCTGGCTAAAAAAAAAAAAAAATGTGAAGAAGATAAAGCAGAATGCGGGGTTATGCAATACTCACAATTTGTTTAAAGTACAAATGAAAATCATTTGTCATACCCCAAACCAGAAAATCATGAGAACCAGAACAGTGTAATGATTGCCAAGTAAACTAGGGTTGGAAATATAGTCAGTATGCTACATAAATTACTGATAAATCTTTGACATATGTATTTGTTAAAATACATGAAAAAAATATAAACAAAAATTGAAGCTATTAAGAATAAAGCCCAGTGAAAATGGTAAACATAAATTACACATTATCATTTAGTCATACTTGAGAAAAATAAAATAAAATAAAATTGACCACAACTGAAAACCAAAGAGAAAAATAGACCAGGGTTCTCATAATCTCAGCGACAATTGGGACAGTATGAAAAGTGATATTTCTTGTATCATCAGATTCTTAGTTTAAAAATGGAGCAAGGGAAACATAAAAAACTTGAAGAAATAGTGAACAAAGTGTGCAAATTGCCAGAAGAAATAAACCTAGAGACTCAAGAACCCAAGTGAACCCCAAGTAGCCCAAATACAGTAATAGCTATTTAAGCAAATATAATTATTAAAATTCTAGATAGAAAAGATAAAGGAAAAAATTTAGAAAGCGGACAGAAATTACACATTTTATCCATTTAAATGATAATAGATCTCAAATTTGAAACTCTGTAGGCCAGAAGTGTTTGCATAATGGATTTGAAGTGTTGAAATGAAGATAATGGCTGGGGCGGCAGCTTACTAGATAGAGCACTTAGCATAAATCACATAAAACCAGATATGGTAGCTCATGCCTGTGATCCCAGCACATGAGAGGTAGAAATGCATACAGTCATCCCTGGCTACCTAAAATGTTTGAACCAGCCTGGGCTACATGAGGCCCTGCCCAAAAAGCAAATGGAGAAAGAAAGGAAAGAGGGAAGGAAGGGATGCTTGGGGGGGGGGGGGAGAAGCAGGAAAGAAAGGGAAGGGGGAAGGGGAGGAATGAATAAAGGGAAATGCTAATTATAATTTTATTTCTAGTTTGACCTTATTTGACTTTTAGTAATGAGCTATTAGGTACTTTTCTTATCTACAAGATTGCAATCACATTTGAAAACAATTCTACTACAAAACTAATTTTCAAAGTAACAGTAACTTTTCTAAATTGCACACAGAACTTTAATGCACAGTGATCATAATACACAAGCCAGTTTTTATCTAGTATAACTTCATGATTTCTATTAAAAATCCATCAATGGGTGGCCATAATCTTGAGAGCTAAATCTCAACATCCTTGCCACATAGACATAAATCATTCAGTATCCTGTGTTATCTTTGCATCATCCTCTTTTTTTCATTCCTTTCCAAACACTCATTATACATCTTACGTACAACATTCTTTTCTGTCCTATACAGAGTATTTGTATTTCTCTTGCCATCATATATTTTTCTTCCCTTTGTTTTCAGAAACTCATTCTTCCTTCCTAATTCACACACTATCCAAGACTGCCTTGTACAAGAAGATCTGTAAACATTCCTTACATTCTATAGCTTTATAGCCAATTCATAAATTTAAATTCTACCTGTCCATATTCAATGCACTCCATAATAATTTGTGTTGTAATTACGGATTTACATTGGGTCTTCAGTCGATGAAATTAAAATACTGACTATAATAACACCATGTAGCTAAATACCTGGCACACTTAGTGGGGGCATGGTTATCCAATGTATATTGCATATGAGTGGTCAAATTAAAATTTTGTTTCAATTTCTTCACAATAATTCTGTTAAAGATACTGATGACTGTCCAAAACATCAGGGTATTGGGATTCTACACTTGATTCAGTAGAGGAAATTTTCACTGATATCAATATCTGAATACCTCAAAGGAAGAGCACTTACTTGGGGTGTAAGGTTATCCATTTGGCTTAGGAGCCAATCACAAGGCAGTTTGATGCTATTGACGTAGCACCCACATCTCCTAGCATTTGCCCTTTCAGTACATACTCACTGCATCATACTGTTACCGGGAATTGCCTTTTGAGGTAAGTCTGGAAAGCTTGGCAGTTAATGTTTCCTAATGTGATTTTAAACCAATTACAGTGGTGACTTGGAATATATGCATATCAGCTTTCTCACCCATTTATTGGGATAACCATGAGTCATATTCTTCAGAGTCTCAGAACTCCTCTGAAGAACTAACAGGTACCTACCTACAGGAGTAACTCATTCACAACCATGGCTCTAGTTGCTTTCTTCCAGTCCCTATCTCCAATTTCCTACTCTACTCTTTAAATTAATTGGATGACCTCCTCCATAGTCAGTTTGCATTTGATGTCTCATGCTGTGGGATGTATGGCAAATGTGTTACTAATTAATCAATAAAACACTGATTGGCCGTTGGCTAGGCAGGAAGTATAGGCAGGGCAAGGAGGAGAATAAAGCTGGGAAGTGGAAGGCTGAGTCAGAGAGACACTGCCAGCCGCCATGATGAGAAACAGCTTGTGAAGATGCCGGTAAGCCACGAGCCATGTGGCAAGGTATAGATTAAAGGAAATGGATTAATTTAAGCTATAAGAACAGTTAGCAAGAAGCCTGCCACGGCCATACAGTTTGAAAGCAACATAAGTCTCTGTGTTTACTTGGTAGGGTCTGAGAGGCTGTGGGACTGGCAGGTGAAAGAGATATATCCTGACTATGGGCCAGGCAGGAAAACTTAAGCTACAGTCTCATCTCAGATTCAGCTGCTAGATGGACTCACACTAAGAAATCCCAAACTCTTTTTGACCTGAAAGCCCAATGCTTCTTACAGGACCATAAATGGTAGTGTTGCAAAGGGATGGCATAAGATATGTCATTCTCTGTAAATCGTACTGACTTCAAGTCAAAACCACCATGAATTTACAAAGAAACAGTTGTTATGGGAATGGCATGGGGGTAGAACAAAGTGGAAATAATGTCACTTGTTTTCTACTCATGAAGGTTTGAAATTTATGGGCAGATGGTGTCTAACAGGTGTGGCTGCAATTTAAGAAGCCTGCTCCATTAGTCATCAGGAAATTGCTGTTAGTATTTTTGCAGTGTTGACCTCAAAACATTAACATTCCACTTGTTTCCACTTACCCTAATATCCATTGGCTTTGATTACTAATAATTGATGGATTTATCTGGCCTCTACCATCCTGCTACAAAAATCTACACACATGTACACACATACTTCATGTGTGACAACTTGAAAAAGCATTAAAGGTGTCTGTGAAATACCCTTCAAATGAGTTCTTATGTTTACTTTATGAATAATTAAATTTAATAAAACTAAATTCTGAAAATCTAAATGAAGATTGCTGAGAGGAAATCCAGTGGAGAAGGGAAGTGAATAAAATAAAATTTAAAAATAATTAGAAAACTTGAATCTTTTGTCCTCATTTTGTTTGATAACTCACAAAGGATACTGAGCCTTCTGGGAACACTTTGCTTAGCTTGAAGTCTCAAACTGTAACCTGTGGTCTTATTACAGTGTATTTACTTCAAACTTGTAAATTATAACCTTTCTTAAAAATTGGAAGATATGGAGGACATTTACTTAAACTGGTAAGACAATGAAATCTATAGGTACAGATTATTAATATTTCACTAAACATTTATTTTCAGCTTCTGGAATATCAAGGCCTGGTGACCCCAAGAAGCAATTTCTGGTAGAAATCTGAAGATTCTCTTTTCGGGGGGGAAAAAAGTCAATGAATTAAGGACAAGAAGGTTTCCAATCAGGTAGGAACACTAAAGAAAGTCACAGATTCAATCATGTCAAATGTCCAGGTTTCTCAGTAGCTGTTTGAAACAGATGAGTCTCTAACTGAGAGGAGTTGGCTTTCAATTAATTCCTTGGAGGTGGAAGTGTTTACCAGAGGGTTCCTTGGAGGGAAGAAAATACAATAACAGCATGATTTTTTTTTTCCATTTTTAGCTTATGGTTACTATGTGCACTTAGTAAGCTCATGGCTTTAATCTCAGGAGGCTGCACATACAGAATGCTAGATTAACCCATTCCATCTTGTCTCCTAACACAAATCATTTTCGTATGTTGTCTCCATGGCCCTTTAGTTGTTTATCAAAATCAAGGACTATTTTTCTCATGTGCAGTTAAGTACTCAGCGTTTAGCCTCATAGATGACCTCTAGCCAGCATTCCAAACAAAAACGCATGATGAATGATGATAGCTTAATGAGCGAATGAAACAAGTTAATAAGGCTAAATAAATAAATTAATTAATTAAATTAAATTAAATAAAAAAGGTGTCTGCCCTGATGTTGCATGATGTGTTGACTTCTGGAGTCCTAGGACCCATCACTGTAACTGAAACATGGGATATAAGCCGTGAAAATCTACTGAAGGAATGGATTAATCCTCATGATTCTCAGTCAAATTGGACAACAAGCCCAGACACCATGTTTGCCGAGGGCTAGTGTAGAATTAGCCCTGACATAAAAGCTCAGATCTGACAGTTTACCTTGGTTTCAGATTAATTTTATAATAAGGTCACATAACATGCCTTATGTGTAGACATATAGCCCCTGCATTAAGCTTACTACCAGATGGTTGAAATGTGAGTAGAACATCCCTGCAATAATCTTCTATTTTAAGAAACATGTTTTTAAAAGAATTTTATAATGGTACTCTTAAAGATTTGATTAGCTTGATCTGTTTGGGAGGCATCCAGGCAGTGGGACCGGGTCCTGTGCTCAGTGCATGAGTTGGCTGTTTGAAACCTGGGGCTTATACAGGGACGCTTGGCTCAGCCTGGGAGGAGGGGACTGGACCTGTCTAGACTGAGTCTACCAGGTTGAATTCAATCTCCAGAGGAATATTTGCCCCGGAGGAGATGGGAATGGGGGGTAGGCTGGGGGGAAGGGGGGCGGGAGGGGGGAGACAAGGGAATCTGTGGCTGATATGTAGAATTAAATTAAATTATAAAATAAATAAAAAAATCAAAAAAAAGAAAAGAAAAGAAATTAAAGATAATTTTAAAATAACTATCAACTAAATTCTGCTTTGCATTCTTTTTGATGTGTGGAACAGCCATAGTGCCAAAGCAGTGATATTTCTGGGGGCTGTTGTTATCTCCTGTGGTCCCAAGAAAGGAAAAAAAAAGCTGCTTTATAATTAATAAAAGAAATGTAAATTTTATAGATTGCAATTACCAAAAAAACTAAAACAACAAATGTTCAAAAATAGCATACTGGAACTCATTTCAAAATATGTAGAAATATATTCCCCTGGACTTTTATTCCTTTACCGTTGGGTGGTACACAGACGTACCTACTAACAGTGTGTCTGAGATGCTACGGTAGGCATCAATTGCTTTGCAGTTTTGCAAACTCTGTATGCATTTGTCAACAATCTCAAGTTTATTTCCCACACTTCTTTTCTTTCTTATATTCTCTTAGTAACAGAAGCTGTACTTATCTGATGTTCTTAAAGTTTCTGGACAGCCAAAAGGACAGTGCCACTTTAAGTAAGGATGATACATGTTCAGAAGTAGAATGCTTCATTATGAAATTAAGATCCTTCTATGAAAGAATTTCATAGCAGAAAGAAATTTACATACAAACCTATAAACTTAGGTTTGTAAGTGGATGTGGATGGTCTTTAGAAGCAGAGATAGTTATCTTCAGAATTAAGGCTTGAAGGTAACACTTGCTATCTAGAGATTTTTAAAAACAATCTTATATAATATTTAATTCTGGAAACATATATAATTTTTGAAATATAAGAACAAAATAAAAGTCTCCAAAGTTAAGAACTAGGATGAACATCACAAGCTTTTCCTCCCATGTACAACATTGCTTTAAGCTTCTTCCATCGACAAAATAATGCTGTTCTTGGTTTCATATAAACATCTATGAATTATTTTTATTGTATTGGGTGATCTTTTTTAATTTTTTAGAATTACCATTATATTTTAAATAATTAGTACTTTTAAGTCAATATAATATTTCTAAGGTTCATACATTTTGCTTGAACTTCTGTTTTCCCACCACTATTATAGTATTTTCTTGTGTAGAGATGAGCACGTGTTTATGATCATGTTGATGATGTTGACATTGTCTTGGACTTACTTTAATAGGACTTAATGATTATTTATTTCAATATACCCTTGTACACATGTGAGAGGGGTGTGTGTGTGTGTGTGTGTGTGTGTGTGTGTGTGTGTGTGTAGAGCCTTCTTCTCTATAGCTTCAGGCTTTGCCAAACTAGATGATGAACAGTTTGAATTGCAATAACTGGCTAGCATTGCTTCAACAAATGTGACAAACCTTTTAGCTTAAATAACAAAGTTTTTTTTCATAGTTCTAGAAACAAAACAAAAAATCTGAGGGCTGTTTCTGTGCCTCTTGGTTGGCTGTTGCCGTGGCTCTCATCCTTTGATTTTAAGGGAATATCCTGCCTTGGAATCCACTCAGAGTAGATTAAGGCCTCACCGTTACAACCTCATTTAACCTGAAGTATCTCTTCAAAGACAGAGCTCTAAATGTTTTCATATTAGAGTAGCAGCTTCAGTGTGTGAATTTGTAGTAAATAATTCAGTCTATAGCAATCTAATGTAACTTTATTTCTAGTCAGTAGAAAAATTCCTCATTGGTTTAATTGTCAGCAAGTTTTCCAATATGTGAAAATTCAGGAATATCTTCTACTAATATTTAGATTTTTCTTTTATTTACTTACTTCTTACAGTTTTCAAGTATAGACAAATTAATAAACAATATACAAATTACTTCACCTAGGATAGTCTTTACTGGAAAAAGGGTGTCTGGAGATAAATAGCCACTCTTAACATTAATGAAACCAAATTTATCTTTTAGGATAGTAGCTTTTTATATTAAAATGTTCTTTTCTGGTATTATGGTGTATAGATACCTGTTTTGGGGTACAGTCTTCAAGTTCTAGTGTATTTTCTTTTCAAGACAGTAATCTATGCAATATGATTCGTGTTTGATCCATTTTTATGAATCATCAAACTTTTCAGGACTAATCCAGTCACATTCTAGTAATTTTTTAGAGTTTATTTTAATTGTTTGTGTGTGTGCAAGTGGGTTTACATATGAGTGACGTGCCCAGTGAGGCCGGTAGAGAGTGTGGGATATCCTGAAACTGAAGCTGTAGGTGGTGGTGGTGGTGAGCTCTCTGACATGGGTGCTAGGACTCAAAATCTGTCCATCTGCAAGAGCAGCACATGCTTCTTATCACTTATCGCTCCAGAGCTCTACATCCTTGTAATTGTAAAGAATTCCCTATGACTAATCTGATTTCCATATAAGTTGTAGTCAGTTTCCGGACTCTTTACTCTGTTCCATTTGTCTGTTTCACTGCCTTCAAGTGCCACTTCACATAATACATAATATAGCTCTATCTTTGTGTATGTAGTGAGCTAAAATACCCCCACATTAGGAAGATCTAGGCTATTCTTGGCCACTTGATCTTTCGTGTAAATCTCATAATTAGCAACTCCACAAAAGATCTGTCAAGTATTTGTATTGAAATTGTACCATATGTGATAAAAAGTTTAGAAACCCTCTACTCTTGCAAATAACCTTTCTATCAGAGACTGGATCTATCTTTATACACAATTTTTAATAAAGTTTTTTTCTGAATAATATCTTGTATATCTTTTGTAAACTTATTCCAAAATAAGTTTGTTTCTAACAATTGGAAATGAATTCCAGGGTTTTTCCTTGTAATTTCTTTGAAGAAACACCATATTTTATATCTTGATCTTATTTTCAAACATTTTGATAATATCAATTCTCATTTTATAATAACAGTTTGACTTCTCCAATAACTGTAGACTTTCTCAGAAAATGGAATAAATATGAAAATATTGTTTAAAGGTTAAAGTGATCTCTGCTCAGAACTTTCTGTAATGAAAATGTTCTCTGTGATGTCTAACATTGTAGCTCTTGTGTGTGTGTGTGTGTGTGTGTGTGTGTGTGTGCATATGTATATATGGTTACATTTTTAATGTATAGATATAGTTTATGTATATATAAATGCAAATTCAGCAAAATTTAAAGTTCAATACCTGAGTAAACCTACCCCACACTTAAAATATTTAGTCTAGTGCCATGCATTGTTAAGCTATTGGGCCAAGATATTGCAGGATTTTGTACTTGACATAGGGAGATATTTTTGGTAAAAAATATCCTTTTATTTAAAAGAAATTCACAAACAGATCATCCTTAAGTTTAATAAATAATCCAACATCTGTTTTACCATTAATGATTTTCTTTAATAACGTCTGCACTCCTACTGAATGACTTAAGACACCAATCTTTGTAATAAGGCTGCTGTGTAAACACTCTACAGTCATTGGTAAGTCTTGTGTTGTTGTCCCCATTTTCAGAGATTAAGAAACATAGGATACTTAGCTAATTCACCTCCTCACATGAATGGCTTTCAGGTCTACAGCTGGAAGGGTCTAATTTTCAACACTGTAAGATAACTGATACAGCTATATCGACGATTTAGAATGTAAGATTTATAATGACATAATTAAAAACCAAAATTGAGAAGATCAAAAACAAATAATCAATAAAGCATTTGGGTGCAGAAAAGGGGAATGATCTGTATCCAGAACATTCAAGTTTTACTCTTTTGTCATAAAATATGAGCTATATGAATTCATGTAAGCAATTATATAAATAAGCTTAAGTTTTTCTAAAATTGCTATGATGTCTTAAAAATTCTGATTGAAATGTTATGGTTCAAGCCTGTAAATATTTGAAATCTATGGAAAAAATCTATAAAAACCAGGTATTTTTTCTTTTACTTGATTTTACTGTTTAACTTTTGTCTTTATCTTCACCTACAACAGTCATGCTGCAATTGCACTGGACATACTAAATGTTATGTCAAAGCATGGTCATCTATTTTTTAAATGGACATTTTATTTAAAATGGTGTTTCATACCAGTTGACATGCTACCATGGATGGGTAAATTCTCACAAGACCCCATTCATAAACAAAGAACTACAGGAAATCAAGGCATATTGAGATAGGGAGAAATAGTTTTCCCCAGAGCTGAACTTCCTATTGGTTATCTAATATCAAGTAGTCAGCCCTGAAATTGTAACATATACAAACCAAGCAGTTTGTTTCAATATTTTGATTAGACAGAAATGGGGAAATGATATGGGATGTCCTTCTGTACGCTGTGAATATGTGTTGCTTTCATTGCTTGATAAATAAAGCTGCTTTGGCCTATGGCAAGGCAGGATAGAGCCAGGAGGGAAAATCCAAGCAGAGATACAGGAGAAGAAGGGTGGAATCTGGGAGATGCCATCCGGGCTCCTAAGAAGCAACATGCCAGCAGACAGGTAATGCCATGGCCACATGGCAAAATATAGATTAATAGAAATAGGTTAATTTAAATGTAAGAGCTAGCTAGTAATAAGCCTGAGCCATCAGCCAAACATTTATAATTAATATTAAGCCTCTGAGTGGTTATTTGGGAATTGGCGGGTGAGAAACTTCTGATTACAAGTGTGTGTGTGTGTGTGTGTGTGTGTGTGTAACAATATCAATTAAAGAGGGCATGATTTCAGGAGAAGGAAGGGTCAGAGGAAGGAAATGAATGGAGGAAAAGGAAGCTGTAAAATGATATAGTTATATATTAGTTTTAAAGGTAATTTTAGAAAAATCTAAATGAAAATAGAATTGTGTTTCTATCCTAAATTTTAATTCTCTTTTTACAGTGTTAACACTCCCATTGCCTCTGCAGTCAGTTACCTTTTTTGGTCACTAAATGTCTTAGAATGAAAATTTAGAAAATCACCTTCTGTGATTCCAGTGTCAATGCTATTGTTTCACTGACTTTCAAGACATCACACTTCTCATGAGAGAGAACTTCCTGTTCTCCTTTGGTGATTCCCCCAATTGCTATTGGGAGTCACAATTTCATTTTTTGGGTTCTTAGCCTACTTTAATAAAAGATTTTTAGTGACAGTCTCTCTCTTTTTTTTTTTTAGATTTATTTATTTATTATGTATACAGTGTTCTGTCTGCATGTGTCCCTGCAGGCCAGAAGAAGGCGCCAGATCTCATTACAGATGGTTGTGAGCCACCATGTGGTTGCTGGGAATTGAACTTAGGACCTTTGGAAGAACAAACAGTGCTCTTAACCTCTGAGCCATCTCTCCAGCCCTCTAATAAAAGATTTTTAATGCAGACTCAGAAAGAAACTTGAGTACAATATTTTAGAGTTTGAAATCAGAGCAACAGGACAGATAAACTGCAAATGTCAGCAACTGACCAAAAGAAGAGAGAAAGCTACAACATTGAGTTAGGAGTCAAGAAAGTAGGCAGACTCATTGGTTATGACCTGATGGCAACCAAAGTATGGACAATCAGCCACACTGTAGGTGGAAAGACCTTCAGAGAATGAAAGAGAAAGGCCAGAGTGCATACCTATGCTTTGATGAGTATCTGAAAGAAAAAAGAAAGAAGGAGAAGAAGAAGAAGAAGAAGAAGAAGAAGAAGAAGAAGAAGAAGAAGAAGAAGAAGAAGAAAGAGGGGAGAGAGAGAGAGAGAGAGAGAGAGAGAGAGAGAGAGAGAGAGAGAGAGGACTTACAGTTTTCTGAATAACAGAAAAAAGTGGACAGGGTCCAAAGTGCTTTGTGAAAAAGCTCTGAAAGCCTCCACCCTGAGGCTTGTCTTCTGGTTAGTATTCCTTGGGGGTTAACTCTTGGCTAACTGATCAACAGGCTCTGAAGGACTGACTCTAAAAAAAGATAATGATAAGTACTATTTTTAGAAATTTAGATTGTGAACTCTTCACCCAGGGCCAGAGATAAAACTTACATCCTATTCTTTTGATCAGGAGGAATTATCTTTGACTAATGGACCTCAAAGAAGTCCAGATATCACCAACTTCTCATATAGGAACTTAAGCCTGAAGGAGGGGCTTCTTTTTCTGTCTTATCAGGGAAACAGGAGGTAAGGGTCCATCCTCAATTGTCTAGAAGGCTTCTAATACCAGCAACGTTAAGAGCTGAGACTCATTGAGGAAAAAGATTAGGGACCAAACCCTCAAATACTTATGGTGTTTCTGATATCTAGCTGGGATGGATCCAAGGAAATGTCTGGTTTGTGGCCAAGGACACTGATCAAGACCTCTGGTCCCTAAACTGCCTGCTGGCTTTCTATCTGATGTCATCAGCAGTCATCCTCTGAAGATGTAACCTTGACTGCTGTTAGGGAATTTGGATGAGGACTGATCTGGCTTATTCCTGCTCATCTGGGTCATAGGGTGTGGTGGTTGCTACAATTCTCTAGTAGGCTTATCAGAAAACTTTAAAAGTGCATAGATATGTGGTTTCATTTACTTAACAAACAAGTGTAGCTAAGAAAGCAGCAATCAAGGGAACCCACATAGATGGGATTAGATTACCATAATACTGGACTGGCTGTAATCAAAAAGATGGGAAATTAAAACAGCAGGCAAGTACATAAAGTGCAATGCTTAATAGATTGTGACTAGAGGTTATAATTGATATAAACCATTTCCACCATAAAGTGCAAAGACCCTATTCCAAAGATAATTACCAATGGAATGATGGTATTTGGCATGGTCTCAGTCTAATTTTGAAAATACAATTACAGGAGATATTAGTAGAATTATCCAGAATATGTATGCAATATTTTATTGACTGTTAGGAAGGGCTAGTTAAAGGTCTGGTCCTCAAGGGTCAGTTGGGCTTGGAATGAGTCTCTGGATCCTTTAAACTTTTATTTATTTATGTATTTTACCAGCTGTGCCATCTGTTGGGATAATCCCGAGTGTTGCTGGCCATACCATTTCTCATGTAGGGGAGTTTATACTTCAGATGGAGGGGCAAGGCAGCATTCAGTCTGGTTTTTTTGTCATTTCAGGTAATCCCCACCTTGGTATCTCACTCTTTCACCATTGGGGTCATTGGAACAGGACCCCAGACCTCAAACCTTTGTCTCCCATCAGGGATTGTCCCTGTAAAGAACATTATCCCCCAGTCTAGAGGTAAACTTCCCTAATGCCCATTTCTGGAGCACAGTTTTCTATCTACACTCACTGTTCATGAGGTTTTTTTGTTTTGTTTTGTTTTGTTTGTTTGTTTTTACTGTGGTCTCAGTACATTAAAATGAAGATCCTTCCACATTTGACTGCTCATCCACATCTCAGATCTTCATAACTACAATTTTCCACTGTATATGCTCTGTGAATCTCTTATACCAATGTTAATAAATACATTATGCATTTTACATTTTCTTTTTTTTCTTCTAGTGCAACAGTTCCCAACTTGTCAGTCACAACCCCTTCACAGAGGTCACCTCAGACCATCGGAAAACACAGATATTTACATTATGATTCATAACAGTAGCAAAATTACAGTTATGAAGTAACAACCCAAATAATTTTATGGTTGAGGGTCATCACAACATATTATAGGGTTGCTACATTAGGAAGGTTGAGAATAAGTGATTTAGTGTTTTGAAATAGGGTCCCATTGGTTGTCTAAGTTGTTCTTTAACTTATAATCTTCCTGCCTCAGTGTTAAGCCCAGATCATGGGGACACCCAGAAGACCACCAAGGATACTGAATCCCATATGTAAAAGCAAAGGGCCTTTATTTCAAGCTCAGAGCTTGGTCTCTCTGCCTGTCTGATGCAGCGATGAGAGCAGAAAGCCCTGAGCCCAGGGAAGATAGGGTTTTTATCATAGCAGAGATTAGGGTGAGGGGATTTCCAGGGTTCAGGACCCTGATTGGCTGACATTTGTCTAGGAGGTATCTTGGTAAAAGGGGGAAATAGGTCTGTACTAGACTCAGGGACATCTGGCAATCTTATCTAATCTTAACAGTTGGAATGTTTGGGATGTCAGGCACTTCCCCTTAGATGCTGACCTATCCCTGGCTGGAGTCAGCTTATGGCTTTTCTTGGATCTGAGTGTTGCCTGCCAATAAGCCAGTCACAGAAGCTGTGTCTGGGCCCCTAAGCCTGTCATGGCAGCTGTGTGGTCAAGCTGTTTCCACCCCCGCCCCCACTCAGCATCCTGAATTTCTGGGAATAAAAGCGTATACCACCACATCTGCCTACTATTTTACATTTATCTATCACTTTCACTCTAGTTTTTCCTATCTTTGCCACTAATTTATTTGCTGAGATCAAAAACCTTGGCTTTATCCTTAACAGGTCATTATTCCAAGTTCCTACGTCTGGTTCATCAACAATTTGTAAAGACTAAATTCAACATCTAGCATTAACCCATCTATAAGCACACAAAGTTCATGATTTCAAACACATGGATTTTATCATTTGTAACTCTTGTTTGAGATCTAAGTTCACATTTCTTATTTAACCAAGTGGTGAATTGCTAAAAGTGTGAATAATGTACAAACATATCTTTAGTTTTCCAAAATGTCTTATCCCAAATGTCTCCACAAAAATAAAATGCAAATGCTTTTTGAAATCTAGTTTGTTGGAATCTTACAGATCATTTAGGCTTCAGCCAAAACAAGTGCAAATATCAGAATGTTGAAAAAAATCATATGGCTGCTACAGTTGACCCGTGAGATGCACTGAAGATCAGCAGATGGTTTATAGTCCATGTGGCAAAACAGGGGCAGAGGATAAGGTGAAGGTGGGTCCAGATGCTATCCCAAGCACCTTGACTAGCAATTATGCAGATCAATTCATAGAGTAGATAACAGTCAAATGGCATTATTATTTTCCAACCTATTAGGTATTAAAAATTTAGGGGATTATCTGGGGGAAATGGTAAGGACGTTTTAGAAAGATAAAAGCATCTGATGGGGAAGGCACCACAGCCAGCAGCACTTAATAGCTATTCATAGCCTTTGGCTGCATGAGGAAAAGTTTGTATAGAAGGAAGGGTGATAGCAGTAAGAATTTGATAAAATATTTATCAATTCATTAAGGAAGGCTATCTGGGATTGTGGTGACCAGTGTTTCTCACTGCCTGAGGGGTAAAGTAGGAAAAGAAAAAATAACCTACAATGAACCATATGGTGTTGAATGAAAATGAATCATATTGAAGTGAATTGCATTTTTCAATGTAAACTGATAAGAAATAAAAAGACATAAGGTATATAAGAATAAGCGTATATGTTTCCATAGGTATATGTCCCTAATCTCAAAGATCTGTCATTTGAGGAGTCTTACAGCTTCTTCCCTGCAGCAATGTCCACACATAATGTCCCAATCTTAGTTTCTAGATCTAGCTTTCCATTTAGAAGAACCAGGGGTCTTTAAGGAAATGGCTGATTCAGAGGCAGATAAGGGAAAATATAAAATGGCCCTAGACTATTCTGCTGTTCCAAAAGCTATAAAAGAAATTAGAGTGACTGGGGAATATCAAAGCATACTGGCCACACTGAAGCATTTCCACAGGATAAGTTACAAACAATACAGTCCTCAAAATAAGTAATGGCAAATTTTAATCACCTTCCACGAAAAGTTTAAGTCTACACTGAAATAAGTAATGGAGTTAAGTATAACTTTGATATTTATATAAAACAAAAATTATTGATGATGACAAAACAACTTTATAGTGAGAAAGGCAAGTGGGATTATTAGTGAATTTAATTAATGTTAATATGCAAATAAGGTAAAACTCAAAGGTTTGTCAGTATCGTGTGCTAAGATGTCACGGTATAAATGCAGTTTCACAATATGACATTTTCCGAATCCACTCACTCGTAAATTCAAACTGCTTTCTACAAACGTAACTGACCTGTGATCTTGAAAGGTGTCAAGATCAGGCTACCCAAAAAGAAGCCCAAAAATGTTTCCATATTAAAAACAGTTGGCAGAAAGCTGTATTAAATGCTGCATCTACATCCTGAGGTGATCCTTGTGATGTGAATATGGTGTTACTGGATTAAGTGACAACCCTTGCAGGGGTGTGAGGGTCACATCATGGCACTGTATTGAGGCCTGTGAGCATTCTGAATTCCATGATTTTTTTTTCTTGTATATTCATAGGAAATACTGAAGTATTTAGACTAGACAGGCCTGGTGTTGATAACTTACGCTTACTGTTTGGGAAACAAATTACTTTTTACTTTTAATTCATTTTTTTTTTTTATTCATGTGATGTTTTTTGAAAAATTGTCAGCAACAACAAACCCCCAATTTCAGCTAACCCTCCTCTGGACTCTAGGAATGTTAGAAACAGTGGCTTCAGGTTCTAGTGTCGGCCTGCTCGCGTCTTGTTAACACTTTATAATCCTGGCATTATTTCATTTAGGCCTTTCTATGTTTTTTTTTTTTTTCCTAATAGTATTTTTATTTTGCTTTGCTTTTGTTTCGTCAATTATCTATGAAATGATGTGGTTATCTCTACTACAATAAAACCAACAAAATTCATAAGAATAAAAGTGAATACTTGTAGAACTTGTAAATATTTATTGACATTCAAATTAGAGGTAGTTGCGATAAAACTGAGAAAGAAAACAATCATAAGGAATCCACTCAGAAACTCAGAATAGTCAAACTTGTCTGTCAAGTGACAGACTCCTATGTCCCAACAGAAGTATGAGTTTTTGAATTATGTTTGGCATGAGACCATGAAACTATTGAGAAATTAGCAAGTATTTAATGTGTGTGTGCACATGCATGTATATATACACACATATATACATATACTACATACATGCATATATATGTACAATATTGAGAAACAAGAGAGTATTTAATGTGTGTATTCATACATGCATGTATATACACACATATATATACATATACTACATGCATATATATGTACAATATTGAGAAACAAGAGAGTATTTAATGTGTGTATTCATACATGCATGTATATACACATATACATGTATAATATACACATATACATGCATATATATGTATAATATTAAGAAATCAGCAAGTATTTAATACATGTGTGCATACATGCATATATACACATATGTATACATATACTACATACACACAAATATATACATCTAGCTTTCAATTCATTCTAAAGTCAAGACTTAAATTAGGTGCCAAACAATTTTTTCTTTCTCTGAAGCCTGGACAGTTATTAGTTAAAACAAATCTGCTGTCCTACTGGCCTACACCTGGTTATAAATAGCAGTAAGACATGAGAACACCCAGCATGCCAAATGGGCCTTCTAAATATAACTTGCCCTTCCTCCAAAGGCTTTGAAAAGAATGCTATCTTTTGTGAAAACATGGCCTTTACAAAGGGCACATGGAGGCTAAGGTCAGAGACTGTGAGACCTAGAAAATATTTGAAATATTTACTTAGTCTGGGAACCCATATTTTGGAGGCATAAGCACTAAAGCCAGATTAAATTAATTTTGTTACTCAGTATCAAATGATACATAAGCAGTAATGACACTTCAGTCCATGTCTTGTAATCCATGGCCCATGGCATAAAACGGATAGGAAGAAGTACTCATTTCCAGTGTGTTCAGCAGCAAGCAGGCCCCACCCTCTGGGCCTTGTTCTTCTTGCCCCGTTTAGAGGAAGGATTGAATCTGACAACCTTAGCCGTGACCAGTTTTCTAATTGTTCTTTCTTGTACAATTCATTTCTGAAGTTCTGTTTCCATCTTTAAAATATACGAGACCTTTTCCTTTCCGTAAACAATTCTGTCTGGTGTTTGACTGTTGAGCGGCCAGGCAACGCCAAGTACAGGAACACATTATAGCAAAGGAGCCAAGAATGCAGGGCAGTAAGCCGGGCAGCAGAGATGCCCTGCCTTAGGAGAGCAGAGAGAGGGGAGAAAACAGAAAATGTGTTTAAAAAGTAAATATCCAATTGATGTTTATCAGTACAATACAACACATCTCAAGCTAATTGTGAAGAAATTCCTGTTGTTGGTATTGACACAGACTAGAGAGGAAACAAAATACCAAGATTTGTGTGTGTTCCAATTTCATGTGACTGTTCTAAAAGTTTCTACAGGGCCAGTTTTCATAAATAAAAAAAGGCCCTTTTTTTTAACTGTTCTCATCTGTCTGTGCATTAATAAATGGATAAATAAGAAGATACACTAAAAGTCATGGTTAAACCTGCCACAGATTTGAAAGCACAGAAGACTGTGTATGTGCATGTATGTGTGTGAGCTAGTGCACACATGCGTGCATGTGTGTGTGTTTGTGTGTATGTGTTTGTGTATCTGCCCTGTCGTAAAATTTTGAGGACTAGTATGCTGCCTTTGCAGTCAGTGAAATACAGCTCTCATTTTAAAATTGTTCTAATTCTGCAGGCAAGGCCAGATTTGCTGGTGAGGTCAGCCGCTGGTAAATTGGTAAGCATCCTGGGTGGTTTCTATGTGTCATCTATATGAACACTTTCCTTTGCACACTTAGATGGAAGCATAACAAAGCATGCATGATTCTAACTTTAACTTGAAGGGTATTTTATTTCAAGTCACTCTGTAGGTGTTTACTCTATGTGCTCATGGAGTCTGTGTGGTGAAAAATATTAAAGTTGATATGAATTAAGAAAGCTGTGAGACTCCCTACGCAGCAGTGTAAGTGTAGAAGAAATGACAAGCACCAGGCCTTCTGATGCTCATTTAAAAGCATTTTGACAAAACATTATGGAAATCAGATAAGGCATTCCTAAGTTACGAAGCTGAAGTAAAAATCTTCACTTAGACTCTGTGTCAAAGAAGTTTGTACTATACTACAATATAATGGATTTGAGAATTGTTAGCTGTTAGTATTTATTTTGTATCTAGCCTTGTATCTCTGTTTTGAGAGTCTTTTTTAACTTGAAAATTCATTGTAACTCTATCAGATGAGTTAAATTTTAATTGATAAAGACAGGGTTTAGCATTTAAATTTTCATGATACTGAAAGAGTGTCAAAAGGCCAAGTTCCAGTACTCAGAATCAATAAGATGCTCAATATGCACCATCAAGCCACGCTTGTTTTGCTGGCCTGTAATAGCAACTATAAGAGAGGCTGAGGCTTTCCCAGATAGCTCAGCGCCTTAGAGGCTTGTTTCCAAGCCTCACAACATGAGTTCAATCCCCAGAACCCAAAATTCCTGCAAGATGTCATCTGACCTCCTCGTGAGCATGGCGGTATAGATATGTTCTTCCCACACCCCTCAAATAAATCAATAAGTGTAAACAAACAAACAAGTATATAAATAAAAGAGACTGAGGAGGAGAATTGCAAATTCAAGGGCTGCAGGCTTTAAAAATGTTAAGTCAACCCTTGACAATTCATTGAGTCCCTGACTCAAAATAAACACTAAAAAGAAATCCTGCGGATATAGCTCAGTAACAGAGTTCTTGCCCAAAGCCTTATGTTCAATCACTGGTACTGCAAAAAAATATGTAGATACAGAGTCAAGTGTTTGTGATAATCTGTGACACATCATTGTCTAGGCAAATCAGTTTAACAAAATAAATATTATTTGTCTTCTCAATATAAATCTTTTTATATTACTAATACAATGACTTTATTCTTACATTTTAAGTATTTTGTTTAGTGAAGTATCTCATTTGAAAGTATTCATTGAACTGGACACATATCTGTAATCCCAGTACTTGGGAGGTAGAGGTAGAAACACTAGTTCAGTGTCACCTTCTGCCATGTTGTGAGTCACAGAACAGCTGAGCTGAACTACAGGTGATCCTGGAAGTAGAAGGAAGGGAAGGAGGAAGACAGAGTGACAGAGCATCTGTCGATTTACATATCAGTATCTGTTCTAATGGACACATTTCTCAATGTCCACATTAATACTTTGTAGAATGTTTATTTATTTTTAATGTTTTCTTAATTTTAAAGTAATTTAGTTAATTCTGCTGTTCTTCAGCAAACCCTCTTCTCTCTGTTCCTTTCACACTAACTTAGACAGTGTATTAGCATTCAGAAAGTCTAATGTATAGAAAAAGCTTTGAAATAACATATAGCAATGGTAAAGAGTATCAACATTGTGTAAGTAAGTCATTAATAACAGGATTTTACAAACATAGTAATATTCAAATATATCATGAATTGAACCGATTCATCATACTCTTGAGTAATGAATGGAGTTCATAACACTGCATGGAAAGTAACATCTGTGAAGCAGATAATTGGCAGGAATTATACACATATTTAAAATATGCTAAGTGCAGTCATAGCATGTGTTATTTTTGGCTGAAAAGAGGCATATTGGGATGTATAAGCACGATTTCAATTGGAATTTCCAGATATCACACAAGCAGAACTTGTGCTTGCCGAAGAAGAGCTCATATTGGTGTGTGTGTGAAATGTGTGTGGTTTTTAGTTAATGCATTTCCACTCATTCAGCAAAGAAAAGATGAAGCATTGTGATATCATGAAGTGCCATTCTTAGACTTTTCAAACGGCTGTTCCTTTTCCATTTACCAAATAATGCCATCTGCTTATTTATCCCAGTTAAAACTCTAGACACACTCCAGGATTCTCATCCCAGATCCCTCAGATTTCAACCATCCTACTCTCGTAGACACCATTCATCCCTTCTGTGGAGATAGAAGCCTCTTCCATGTGCCCCAGCTCCTTCATCCTCAGTGCCTAGCAGCTCTGCCTTGGGCAGGCTGATAGAGGTATAGTGCAGAGCAGGGATCTGTTGAAGCATTTTCCCCAAGAATGGACTAAAATTCATCATCATCATCATCCTTGTTTTAAACACAAACAGTGCATATTTAGTTGTTATGATCATTCAAAACAGGTAAATATCACCAGCATCATATTTGCATAAATTAACTGGCATAACCAGGTCCCTTCTGTCTTTAGTTCTCTTTCAGTTATATTACCTACAAACTAATCTTTATTGCCTTCATTTTCTTTTTCTCTTTTTCTTTTTTTAAGCCTTTCTTAGTCACAATTTATGTTATTAACATTTACCAAATTAAAAGCCAATATCATTTATAAGTAACCGTGCGCACTGGTTTTTTGTCAACTTGATACAAACTAGAATCACTGGAGAGGGGGAAGCCTCAACTGAGCAAATGCCTCCACAAGATTGAGCTGTAGGCAAGCCTGTAGGGCATTTTCTCAATTTGTGACTGATGGAAGAGGGCCCAGCCCATTGTGGGTGAGACCAGTCCTGGGCTGGAGGTCCCTGGTTCTATAAGAAAGCAGGACGAACAAGTCATATGGGGCAAGCCAGTAAGTAGCACACCTCCATGGCTTCTGCATCAGCTCCTGCCTCCACGTTCCTGCCCTGTTTGAGTTCCTGTCCTGGATTTCTTCAAAGATGGACTACCCTGTGGAAGTATAAGCCAAATAAATCCTTTCCTCTCTGCCTTGATTTTCGGTCATGGTGTTTCATCACAGCAATAGTAATCTAAGAGAGTAACCAATTCTACGTAAAAACCAACTAGCATCCAATTTGATGAACTGCATTAATAACAGTATTGAAGTTATTAAACATTTTCTCACTTTTGCAGGTTTTGTTTGTATTTTGGAATCATTTTCTCAGAAGTTACTTACATTTTTTAGATCCTTATCAAAATCCTAGTCACTGTTAATTGTGTTTTTATTCTCTTAAAGCTAACCCACCTTCACAGTGAGGAATCTTGAATATAAAGAGCATCTTCAAAGGATTAGACCAGATATGTGGGGTTTGGAGTAAGAAGGTTTTATAGACCAAACATAGAAATCAAGAAGGACTTACTGGCTCTAATTAACATGTGTGATCAAATGATATGATTGAAAAATCATGTTCTATAGCAATTTAAATAGACAACCAGTTTGTGAAGTAATGTCTGTCTCAATATAGTGTGGAAATGGCTACATATTTATAAAGAAATATTAAGGTAAACTCTAAATAGAAAATTAAGTAAGCTTAGCTTCTCATGTCCCAAAAGCATTACTGGAGAATGATTAATACTGATTGTGTGACTTAAAAATTCTAATCTGTTATTTCAGCATAAGAGAACCATATTGGTAACATTATTAAGACATTTAAATTATCATTGTACACCTTCCAGTGTACCTGGCATTCTTTTTGAAGTTTTCAGTATTCCTAAAGTAGTCATGTTCATAAATTTCGCAGTTATTTTGTTATTTTTAATCCTTATTATTATACATTAGACCAAACAAATCAACTTGATCTTCATTTGACTCCTCTGGTGAGCTTAAAAATGGAAAAGTAATTAAAAATTTAAAAATGTGTCAGTGTCGTAACCTATTTTTTGATTTTTTAAAACCACATTTTATCAATCACTTATTTATTATATGTGTATACATGTGGATGTCAGAGGACAGCTTGTGGAATAGTTTTTCTCCCGCCCCGCATGGATCCCAGGAGTGGAGCTCAGCTAGGACTTAGGCTTGGTGGCAAGTGCCTTGACACCGTGAACCAACTTGCTGGCCCTTGTTTTTCAAAAGCTAAATATTTATCTGAAATACATAGTGGAAAGTACCTTACTTTAATGAGAAAATATCTATGTTAAAAAGTATTTTTACTCCTAAACTAATACAGAGCCGGTGAAGGAAATAAGACAAGGCACTTGGAGAGATTTACTTAAGGCGGACCATTACTAGCCTCAGGCTCTGAAAGCCGTTAGGATTTTGAAATTGGTAAATCCTGGTTTTCATATTTATGTCGGTATTTCCACTTATTATGTAAGATATTAGAGAAATCAGTTAAGCTGTCTGATTTAGTTTCTTCATTAGTAATGTACAGTGAATATTCCTCATAGATAAATTAGCACTATTTCTGCCACTAATTAACTGTCTCAACAGTGATATCACAGGAATTGTATGACAGTCTTTAGAATATTCAATAAATGATGTAGAAATCCCCAAAATACGGGCAAAATAAATCATAGGAAGTCGTCAACTCTATTTTACAAAAGACACTGTAAATTAGCCGTTGGCGAAATGACGTCTTCCCATGGGTGCAACTGAGACAATAGCTGTCTATCTTGCTGAAGGATTCTTATTTATAATGCGTTCTTGCTCTTTGCACTCCCCCTTTACCTAACTGAAGTATCTTCAGATGTGTTGAACCTGTAAACCATGCATATTCATTCGCAACATTAGTTAAAAAATGTTTGATAAAAAAATCTTAAAAACATAACTATCAATAAAATTGAACTAAGTTCAGTGTGCTAGGGATTGGTCAGTGTCCTATGCTGCTGAGGTTATTGCTTAAATCCTCTGTTATAAGTGAGAGCATACAAAGAGAGCTGGATAGCTGCTCATGTGTTGCTAGAGAAAAGGAAATTGAAGAAATTAATGTAGGAGGACCTGATCTTCCCCCTTAGAGCTATTTGGCTAAAGAAACATTAAAAGGACAGAAATTGTCACTAGTAAGGTTGGCTAAAGGGAAGTATTAATTGAGCAAAAGTATTTACGAGTACCCTTGAAGTCACTGGATCCCTAAATAGAGTGAAAGTAGTTCCCAAAATAGATAGGGCCCCGGTTTTATTAACAGTTGTAAGTGACACTCTTTTGTTTTCAAGTTTTGACTGGCAAACCATTATGAGGGTAATGAAATTTAAGTTTTGTATTTTAGTAAAGAATTTAAGTTTTGATTAAAAAAATTGTGGAGAAATGATTAAATAGAGATAAAATCAACCAACTTAAGAATTTATAAAAACACTATAAAATACATTCACCAAAGCAAATATTAGGCTGATGTCTATACTAATGTTGACAAGGTAAAATGGGAAAACTGCCCGTGGTTTTGAACTAATCAAACTAAGGACACAAACTTGCCGAAGAACCTTTGTGTTTCACCACAACATACATTCAGTTCGTATTTTCTAAATGATGGACTTACTTAGGATGTACTTGACAAATCAATAACAAAGTATCAGTTTTATTGAGTCTCAGTCTTAGAGTGCACTGCTTTTCAGTCTTTCATGTGCTAAAACGAGGAGGCTCATAAAGCCCCGTTGTCCTGTATCAAAAGACTGGATTGTCTCTAGTAAATTTGTGACTTCTCAGGAAAAATCTAAACTGCCCCATTTTTTAACTGATCACCATTCCTGAGAGCATCTATATGAAGCAAACTCTGGTTATTTGAGCTTGGGGATTTTACAAAGGTTTTCTTGAAAATGAATAAATGAGACTTTGTGAAAGTAATATCTAAGCTTTCACATGAAAATGATAATTTTTGGAAAATGTAGTCTCTGGTCCCATGAAGCTCTAAGTTTTAATTCCTAAAGACTTTATGATGTTGCAGGTGGCATTAATAACCATTTTATATTATATAATTAATAACATTGTCATTTGGAAAATTTGCCCGACTCAATGCCCAGTGAACCAATACATGCCAAAGGAGTGATTCTTGTTTGTGTGTGTGCACTGTGTGTGCACGGTGTGTGTGCATTGTGTGTGTGCATGCACACCATGTGCTTGCAAGGACAAAAGAGCCATTCATGATGCAAGGCAGATGATAGACACATTAGTCAGACAGGGTGGAAAGCATTTTGTTATGGTTTTATAGTCCACAGTATAAAAAAATTCTACAGTTATCTGAAAAGACTATTCAAAGTCTCTTCACTTTCCAACCTAAGAGAAATCGATGCGGGCCAGATTTTCTTCCCATAATTCAATGGGAGCAGCATATTGCAGCAAATCTAGAGCAGAAGCACACTGGAGAACCAGCTGTCCCTTGTTAGGCAGACCTGTAGAAAAGCCAGCGTTACAAATGGGAAACTGTGCAGAGTTCCTGCCATCAGTTTCTTTTGCTTTCAAAAACATTATTTCCTTTCCAATACAAATGTCTATGTAAATATATATAATAGGGCTATTGGTATCTTTCAGTGAATTAATAAATACTTAAATCTGACCACCTCTTCATTTTGTACATGGTAAATGTTGGTAGCTTTGTTCCACGTAAATGAAAGCTCACTGGAGTTCTCGATCACCTTTCAGAATGCATGGAAATCTTAGACAACAAACGCCGATGTCTATCAAGCACTGAACACAATGCTAACTGCTCAGGGGCTTTTACAACAACGCAGGATTTCATTATTTTTAATACAGGCATTCTGTCAATGCATTTAAAGAGTGGAGCCAGAAGAGATTTTTTTCTGCTTCTTACATTTAAACTTCTTTTTAAAAGAAAAGATCATATTGTTCACATTAGAGAGACGTCTTCAGTATTTGCTGGAGGCTGTCCCTCCACTCTTTCTTCCAAGTCTGTGAGTCTCATTTCATGTGTCCCATTTACAGAAGTAAAATTAGCATGTTCTCCAGTCACCATTTGGCTCATGACTCAATGTCACTATAAAAACCATCTTCGCAGCTTCGTAGGCTCCGCTTCTTCTCCTTCAGACAGGAGGCGTAAGTACATGCCGCTGTGAGGCTCTCGAGCTTGACCTAAGTCTGTAGGTTCTGCTGGAGTAAAGCCTGGCTTATGTCCATGAGTAATTGCATTATGATATTGGAATAATTAAAGGGCATATGCTAGAGAGAATGGGGCAGGCTCGAGGTGTGGGGAGCTTGCTTAGTTTTTATTTGTAAATTTTGATTGAATTGCATTAAATGTCATTTTTTAATTTAAATTTTCAAATTCAATTTAACACTGGATAGCTCAATATTTAAAGAATAAAATATCTTCCCCCCCACTACATACTTAATATAATTTTATGTTTGTATAACTGGCTACAGAAACCCACCATATTCCTTGTCTATATCCAATAAATTATCATTAGTTAATGTTTAGAAAATTCTAAACAGAGCAGCACACATAGGAACTAAAGTTCATTATTACTATATTTTTCAAGGGTTTTCTCTTTATTTTATATAGTCAGAATATATGCAAATTGCTCCTCTGTTATACTGCTGTCAGGTTCTGGCATTTTTTTGATGATGTTGTTTTCCTTCCTTCCTTCCTTCCTTCCTTCCTTCCTTCCTTCCTTCCTTCCTTCTTTCCTTCCTTCTTGTTTCTTGGTATCTGTTATAACTTTTTGGTGATAATTCTCCAGAATTTCATAGCAAAAGTTCATTTTCCATGAGGTAATATGTTTGTCTATCTCTGAATGTTTCGTTCCTGAATTAATAGACCTGTACCTAAATAGTTGCTTCAGAGGAAAAGCCATTGCGTATAGGAAAGCAAGCACTTTTGAGAACTAAGAGTAATAATAAAAATTATTATCATGGAAAGACATACATAGAATTCGAAGCAATGATGTCTTTTGTTCAAAAATGCTATCCCATTCCTTCTGCCTTGCATACGTTTAGATGTGCTGCTTGATAGTTACTGTTCTTTTATCATAAAATAAATCCATTGTTCATCAAAAAAGTATTATAAAAACATTAATTTCCTATTAATAGCTAATACAATTATTAAGAAGGCAATGGTAACTGAATCCCTAATACTTAGTTTACAACTTACTTTAGATGTGTAGAGTATGTGCATACAAATATATACCAAAAACATTTAAGAGGTGGGCTTTTATTCAACTGCTCTCACTGTCACTGACTCAGTCAAATGCAAGCTGCATGTGGCCATTTGAGGACAATTGCAATACACCTTTATAACTTCCATACTCCTGTTTGTCCCAGCATATGCCTATTAACTAAGAGTGCACTAATTGAAAGTTCAACGTGTCAATTCTGCTCACATGGGTACCTTCTCGTGGGGAAACGTAACCACTTTTCTCTGCTTCATTTTTGATACTTCAAATCTCCGTAAAATCAGCAGCAGTAGAGCAAGTTAGACAAACCCCACATACGTCATTATGCAGAGAAAACAAGTTAGGGGAAAAGCAAGGACTGCTTTAATAAAATAAGGCCTGGCTTTTAAGCCATGGTTCTGTATATGAATTCAGGGTCACTTAAAACACTTAAAAATGCTGTCAGGCGGTGGTGGCACACTCCTTTAATCCCAGCACTTGGGAGGCAGAGGCAGGCAGGTCTCTGTGAGTTCAAGGACAGCCTGGTCTACAGAGCGAGATCCAGGAAAGGCACAAAGCTATACAGAGAAACCCTGTCTTGAAAAAAAAAAAAAAACACTTAAAAATGAACTATTGATTTTTACCTTTTTTTTATTTTATTTTGCCAGATGATAAATAATAGCAAGTGTGTTCTTTCTTTTAAGTCCATATTTTGAAACAACTATTTTAAAAGACAATCACTAAGAATAGAAATTACTGTGGAAAAGCTTATTTCTCTAGCCCCATTTCTCCTTTAGTACTTACAAGTATGTTCACCAGGCTGATATGTTTGTTCAGCTCTAAACCTCCAGGTTCATGTAGAAATTATATATCATGTTGCTAATGTTGTTCTAGCTAATGACATTATATTTGTAACTATAAGATTGAATTACTGCAAAGTCAAAACATTATTACTGACCCAGAAACAGCCTCATAAAGTAAAAGGAGTGTGCTGGGACTTCATGAACCTAAGTTCCAAAAAACTTAAGTAACAAGATAAAGATAGGCAAAAAATTGACTTATATGGGCTCTGTGTATAGAATCATACAGGTTGGAGTGGGTAAATTTTTAGGATTTGTTAATTTGACATCATCAGGAAGCAGGGGCATTCTCTGTGACTGCTGGTGAAAGATAATTCATCATTTCTATTCATACTTTTATTTAGCTCTAACTGTATGCAAGTGACTATGTTAGAAATTGAATATTATAAAAGTAATAACAAAATGCAGGTCCTTTTAAAAATAGTGTTATTGTTAGTTGGTAAATAAAATAATGGGATTCATATTGACATCTTTATGTGCACGGCACTTTGTTTTTCTCATGTCTATCACTCTACTCCCCTCTCCCTTCTTCCCATCCTCTTCCTTTCTGCCCCCCTTTCTCTCCAAAGGATTCCACTTCTGCTATCTCACATATTCATTCTACAATTGAGAGTATACACAATATTACTCCCATCCCATTAATAAGTTCTTGATTTGTCGTAGCTTGCCATCTGTCTAGAAAGAGAGGTCCCCATAATGCTGTCACTGCCTGTACAGAGAAAATCCAGGTTCATGAAGTGCTGTCTGAAGTGGGTGGCAAAAGGAAGACAAGTTTGGGCTGAATTCTGAGGGCTCGGTCTGTTTCACCAAGCAAATTTATTTGGGAACTGCATTCCAGGTGGAACAACAGATTTGAGCAAATGCACCATCACAGATCTCTGAAAAATACTGTGCTATATTCTGTAAAATACCAAGCATGAACGTGAGTGGTGAAGTAAAACCTGCAAAAGTAAGAGCCATTCAGATCCTGGAGAGCCTTAAATGGAATTCTCACTTTCAGAATTTGTAGACTATGGGTGAGGCTTTGGAGGGTTTTGAGGATGGCCAGAGATCACCCTCGAAGCAGCATTCTAAACAGAGTGAAATGTAAGTGATATAAAAAAAAAAATCAATATTTATTGAGAAGTGGTTAGATATTGATTTCAAGAGTGAGAACTAAACAAAAATGTGCTAAACAAGGTGTATGATGTTACAGCAACTGATGATGGTATTGAAGATGAAATAAAATAAAACCAATAGCATGTCTCAAAAAAAAAAAGGAAGGAAGGAAGGAAAGGAAGAAAGGAAACAATTCACCAGTAAAACACAATACAGAGAGATATTTAGGAGATGAACTTTGAGAAAACTTACCACCAGAGTCCTATATCCTTTTAGGAAACAATGATGGAGCCATCACTGAAAACAGACAGTGTCTGATGTTTAGACTGGAAAGGGCTGGGAATAGTTCCCATGGATCAGAGCACAAGGAAATGTCACCTAGAGGTGAACAAGAGAATCAGCACAACTCTGCCTACAGACTAATAATAGTCAGAAATGTCTAGTTGAGCCAATTGGCACAATTTTGTAACTTTTCCTGGTAACAGCCACCTGGTAGTGAGATCAAAGAAAGTGTACTGGGCTGTTTTCTCAGCATGACACATAGGTAGGAAGGCATTGATCACAGTAGACCAAAGGGACTTCCTAATGCTTAGATGAAGAGACATGAACTGGTGGGTAACTGATTCACATGGCACTCCACCTAGCAAGACTGAAGTAAAGGTTTCGAAGGAATTAAAGAGTGGCTCCATGTGAAGAACTGATTCGCAAAATATGAGAGGAAAAGGAAGAAAGAGGTAACAATGGCCAGAGTAGGGAATCTCCAAATACAGGATTTTGGAAATGAGGAGGTTTTAAGTACCATTGTTATCACCCTTTCACTTCAAGCACATTAATTATCACATTATCCACTACCCTTCTTTACCAATTAGTAATTATGAACAAGATGGTTAAAGGTTTCTCAGCAATTCACTCTATGACTGGATGGCAGGGCAACAACCACAGCCCAAATTCTAGTTACTTTGATGAGAGAACATATGTGGTGTAGACAGCTAAAAAAGTTGGCCCATGGTTTCATTGTTTTCTGATGATAGGTTCTGATGCCTTGAAGCTGTAGCAAAGCGCTACATGTGACATAAGAGCATACATACCTTGTATTACCCAGGAAGCTAAAAAAGAGGAAGAGGAGGACCCAGGGTCCTAAGACCTCCTTCAAGGTTATGCTTTCTGTGATCTAACTCTCTTCTATTAGACCTTACCTTCTAAAGGTTCCACCACCTCCAATAGTAACATGAACTGGGACCTAAGTGTCTGTGATAGATGTTATACTGGTAAATTGTAATGTGCTCTTTAAGCTTATTGAGACAGCTCTCCAAGAATGAGAACAGCTCCCTTGTCCCAGACACAAAGTGTCTAGACTACCCTATCATAGAGCAGGCTAGTCCCCTTGCTCTTTGACATAGAGAAAGGAAGACAGCTAATTATAATTAAATGTTACATGTATATGGTTTTAGGGATGGCCACTTGATGTTAGAAAATCAGGGGTCCATTCCTAGACTAATTCTCCATCTCTCAAAGGTCATTAACTACCTGTAACTCTTCATCTAGGAGTGGAGCCCATGAGATTTCTGCCTTCCATGTTGGCATGTCAACTGGTTTTGTCATTGTTCAGGTTGTGTTTAGGCATCCATATTGTTGAGATTTCATGGGTGAAGCCTCCCTGTCACATATAGAAGACATCTCCCAGCAAAGCGGGTGCTCTGGTACTCTGACCCTTATAACCTTTGTGTCCTCCCTTCTGCCGTGTTCCAGAGTGTTTGATGTGGGTGTTGTGCTGTGCATCTATCAGTGAGAGCTGGCCACCGCACAGTTGGTTGTTCTCTGCATTTGACCAGTTGTGGCTTTCTACAATGATCTCCATATTCTGTAAAAGGAAATTTCTTTGATGAGGAGTGAGAATTACACATATGAAGGAACAGTAAACGGACTCAGAGATTGTACTTATACACTTATTCATTTACCTACATGTATGCGTGCATAACAATAATAATTTAAAAAGATCATCAAGTTGAGAAAGGACAATTGGGACATGAGAGGAGTTAGAGAGGTGAGGGGGGAGGGAAATTATATAAATATGGTACATTTATATAAAATAAAAATGAATTTAATTTAATAAAAATGTACCCTTAGTGACAGCTAGAAGATAAACCATTTCCAACAGAGGTTACTATTATCTAATAGTATACAAACGTCCATGTGGGACCTGGTGGCAGAAACTCACCCAAGAAGACCTGCTCTGCTCTGCTCTGCTCTGCTCTGCTCTGCTCTGTTGTCAGTCTCCTAATCTGCAACTCCAGCGTGGCTGTTTCAGTACGGTTTCCCCACTCATTCTTGTCTAAGAAGCTTACTTGATGTTACTAACTGAACTACTCCAACAGTTTTCATTAGAGGTTGAAAGTGCCCAATTTTATGATATTCTGCTATCTATATGTTTCTTCTATCTTCTATTTGCTATTTCTTCTTTTTCTTTTGCTTGCTACATACTTAATAAGCTCATTCATTTGAAACCCAAGGTACACCTATCTTAGATAATTCTTCATATGGACTAGCATCTAACACATGGGCCTTTAGGGGGCATTCAGTATCTTGACTGTTTCAATATTCAAGTTTATGTATCATGGATTTTGTTTGGGAAGTTCACTTTAATTCACTCTGCTAATTCAAAATTATATTTCAAGGAATATGTTACTCATCTCAAGCCATTGCTTGTCTCTAGGAAGAGTCATCTTCCTGGATGTATTTGATCATTGACAATGTTTCATCATTGGCAGCAGTACTTGATCATTGGCAATGTTTAGAATTCCTGATTTAGGATGATGATAGAATAAAAACTGTATTTGAATCTGTTTCTCAAATATTCTTAGCTCTGTAGATAGTATACTTGCTGAATGCTCACCTCTGGACTGGACCACTTCATCAACCCCTACCTTATTTCTAATTCAGCTCTAGAATATTATGAGAAAAGAGAATTTTAGGATATAAACCATGTAGAAACAAGCTATGGCCTGTGGGCTAAAGCTGGTCCTATACCATTTTCACAAAGCTCTTACTACATTTATTAAATTTATTATCTATGACTGTTTTAGACTATAAGTCAACAGTGAGCAGTTGGAATAGAAGTCAAAGTATTGCTATTGAATCCTGAGCACAAGAAGGGTCCTAGATTCCTATGACTTTGTTTTTACTTTTATTTTTGATGGCCTTGGGGTTGAAAGCAGGACATTGTGCATACAACATATATGTTCTACCACAGAACTATAATGTTATTCTTTCAGAATTTTGGTTTCTTAAATAATTAAAAAAAATTTTTTGCTCTTATAATTACATCATTTTCCCTCTTCAACTTCCTCCCTCCGACTCCTCCCATACATCCTGTAGATCTCTCAAATTCATGGCCTATTAATTGTTACATATATACAAAAATACATAAATACAACTTGCTCAGCCTGTGTAATGTTACCTGTATGTATATTATCTTAGGACTGACCACTTGGTATTGGATAACCAGTTGAGAGTCTCTTCCCTGGGAAAGACCATTTCTCCAATGACACTCCCCAGCTACCTATATTTCCTTGTCTAGGGTTGAGGTCCCATGAGCTTTCCCCCTTCCGTGTTATCACATCCATTGGTCTCATTAGTTCAGGTCTTAGTTAGGCAATGCAGTAGTTTGAATAAGAATGGTGCCCACAGTCTCATATATTTGAAAGTCTAACCACCAGGGAGTGGAGCCAATTTAAAGTATTAGAAAGATTAGGAGGTATGGCCCTAATGTTGAAGAAAATGTGTTCCTAGGAGCAGGCTTTGAGTTTTCAAAAGCCCACACCAGGCCCAGTGTCCCTTCTGACTATGAATCAGGGTGGAGAACTCTCAGCTACTTCTCCAGCACCATGTATGCCTGCATGTCGCCATGCTCCACACCATAATGATAATGGGATAACCTCTGAAACTGTAAGCTGGCCTTCAATTAAGTGCTTTCTTTTGTAAGAGTTACTTTGGACGTGCTGTCTCTTCACAGCAATAGAACAGTAACTTAGACAGGAAGCCGTGTTGATGAGACTTCATCAAAGTGTAGCTTTTCTGACATTTCTAGTAGTCAAGTCTTACACCAAACTTGCTGTTCCTTTGGCTCTTATAACCCAACTCCCGATCTCTTCAATAATGGTCCTTGAGCCATACGTTCAGGAACTGGGTTGTGTATGTATCCATTGGGACCGGGCACCAGTGGATCATTTGTTCTTCACTTTTTCGTTGGTTTTGGTGTTCTGTAATGGTATCCATTTCTTGCAAAAGGAAGTTTTTCTAATAAAACATGAAAACTACATGTATCTGTGAGTGTAAGTGTAAACATTGGCAGTCAGGGAGGTGTTGGTTACAGCCAAAATATGTGTGCCACTACTGCACCCTTAGGGTGTTTCTGCCATGCTGGTCATTTTTGTGGTTTGATATAAATACTTCAGACAAGAATCCAAACCCTACTTCTAAGCACTTGTTTCTCATTCATTTTATAAGCCATTCATTTCATAAGCCATTCATTTAATACTAATGTTTCTCTGTCAAATGTTCACCATTGATTAGAATTACATTCACCAATTAACTTCCTTTTCTTTCTTTTGCAGTCCCTGCTATGTGGATATTTGTTAGCAATGACTGATGTGGAAACTACATATGCAGATTTTATTGCTTCAGGAAGAACAGGTAGAAGAAATGCAATACATGATATCCTGGTTTCCTCTGCAAGTGGCAACAGCAATGAATTAGCCTTGAAATTAGCAGGTCTTGATATCAACAAGACAGGTGAGTCACTCTATGCAGACCTTTGTAGGAACAAGACATGACACACACACACACACACACACATACACACACACACACACACATCAGATGACACAATTAAAAACAGTTCAGACAAGATCAAAGTCTCAGATTAGTTCCTTAATTCCTCCTTTTTTTCAGTGACTTTTCTTGAAAGGGTTCCCTACACACATTGAGAAATTAAAACACATGATCAAAAAAATTCAGTATCTACAAAAGCTTTGAAATTACTTATGGAGAAGCTTTAATAGTGTTAGGACTCCTGTCATGAATAATAACACTGGCTATCTCCTACATTTCATACATATTTAAAAAGATTCACAACTGAGTCAGGCAGACCTTAATTCAAAGCATCATTCCAAAAGAGGTACCCTAACCCATTTTTATTGAGAATGGAAATAAAAATGTTTGTTATGTAAGTACTACTTAGATAAAATGGTTTTTAAATTTTCATAATTGAATGGTTTTGTGGGAAAAAAATGTGTCTTAGTACTTATCCAAGTCACTTGACTTTACTAGTGAAAAAAAATAATGCATTAAAATATTTGATAGCCTTAATTCTGAGTATTAAAATAAGTTCTTTAATAGTTCCCCCATGCATAGCTTCTTCCAATTTATTAAAAAGACTTGCACAAAATAATCATTAAATATGAAAAGAATTCACACTCAAGGAACCACAGTGTTGTGTACACAAAAGCAACCTACAATTTCTGACTCTGTAACACTCAATATGGCTTTACTATAAGAATAAATGTGTGAAAGCCTTCGGATTGTTGAACAATGTGTAAGGTTTTGTACATGATTTTAAAAAGGCAGAATGTTATTCAGTTACTAAAGGTCAGTATATCATAGGTACCCTTTCAGTTTTAGATTAATGATAAATGTTGGCATCATGGCTGTAGACTGCATGGACCTGCATGTTTAGGGCTCATCACTTCCTTGCCATTATTGTATATACTTAACTCTCAAAGCAATTTGTAGAAAGACTATAGGGCATTATTTCATTTTATGGTCTTGAAATGAGTAAATATATTTTTTCTGTGATCTAGAAATTATTCCAATTTCTTTTCATAGATTTGTATTTTAATTTTTACATGAATATTCAATTTTAAATGACTGCACAAATTTCAGAAAGCCTTAATATCAGACTTTTGACCCATGGATTCATTTCTTCTGTTTTGCCTGTCACTCAGAATTGTTAGACTCAAGACTTTCATGCAAGAGAACATACTAAATTCCTATAAGTAATTTTAATAGTAGTAAGATTTATGTTCATAAAACAAAGAGTAAAATATAAGTCTGCACTAAATAAATTATAATTATATAATTGAAAAAATATTCAAATATATTGCTGGTCATAACATATCTTCTTTTTTAAACAACTCTGCCTTTGAATCCTAAGTATCTAAGCCCTTGCAAATTTTTTAGTTTCTCCTCAAATCATTAAGTTTCAAACTAGGCAAGCTGTTAACAACCTGACTTTACCATTCTCCATGCAAAAAAGGAATACTAATGAAAGTCTAAACTATAAAACATGATACACATAGAAACAAATATAATACTTCTGAAGATTTGGAGGGACTTCCTTCATCACTTCTGTCTCTGTTTTCTTATAATATGTATTTAACAATACCACTATTTCATAATTAGTTAACAAACATTTAACAATGTCTATTTGCAGTGTATTGCTAAATCCTGAACAGTATCTTTAAACACCAGGATGCCCCATCCATCCTTATGGGAATCAAGGTCCTCATTCTGTATTTACACAGTTACTTTCATCCTTCATTATTCTACTGTCTGGCATCTGCCTAAATCTGACTCCCTACCTGTGGTTAGGACAGATCAGAGACCAGCAAACTGTTGGACAAGAGACTGACCAACTATCAAAAATCCTTTCCATCTTCCACTGTTACTATTAAGTTTTGAATTAATAAAATATTTGAGAAATCAGGTGGATAATCCTAAAGTTATATAAATGATAGGAAAGGTAAATTTTAACTATTTCTTCCAATTAGAGGGTCAGGACACAATCCCTCCTTTGGTTTCTGGAGATTGTAAAAGCACATTTAAGAGTACTGAACTTGGCTATGAGTTTTCCTTTATCAAAAGCACAGCCAGTCACGGATAACCGAACATTTCAGAAGTTATTTGTTTCTGACTTTTGTTCCGATGTCACAGAAAGTGCCAGGCTCTGAATGCTTACACTGTTTTCTTGATCGTGCACTACCAAAAAACACACTTGTCTCTGTAACATGTTCAGACTTTGTGGACATGTCTGAAGTCTCCGACATCACACAGTAAGAGTGAGTAAGCATGAGCTTTTCTTTACCCTCTGTTTTTGTTGTCTTTTTCAGAAGGTGAAGATGATGGACAGAGAAGCTCCACAGAACAAAGTGGGGAAGCCCAAGGAGAAGCCGCCAAATCTGAAAGCTAACACTCCATTCTGACCTTCACCAACACCTGACAATGTGGCGAATCTCCTGGCGTTGCTCGGATGTATTTGCTGCCATGGGTGAAAAGGAGGGGAAGAAAATGGCTGCGCTGCATGGCAAGAAGCTGTTCGTTGCCATGTTAAAAGGGGGGCCCAGCCTGTGTCTGCAGACAGCCTTTTCCCTACCTCTGTCATTAGCAATGGTTGAAATCACCTGGCCTGTGCTTGGATATCGTTTTCCGTATGGGTCCTTTCACTTGACCGTATAATGAAATGCTTGTAGAGAGTAGCACCGACCTCGCTGATGATTCCTGTAGCATCTGGCCCCTCATGATGTCAGAGGATTTAATTGTGTCTAATTGAAAAGGGTTGGTTGAACCCCAGAGTTTAACTATCTCTGGCTGGAGTAGTCACCCAGTAAAAGAACCATCCAGAGAGCACTGTTAGCATTCTGTCCCTGTGTGTTAGTGCTGTGTTATTTACACTGTTTCGTATCGTACAGTAGACCTGCTCAGCACTGCCCTTTGATTGCTTGTGTAAAACAAAGTGATATACATTACTGTGAATTTTTATACCACTCATTTTTTAAAGGGCTGCCTTTTTAATTTTCCATAGTGTTGTGGCGTGCACAGGGAAGAACATACTTTTGTAAAACACTACTTTCCTCTTGATAACTGTGCTGACAATGAAGTCCACCAGAGTCCCCGAGAGCCCTTTGCTTTATTACACAGGCATTTGGAGATATCCATTAATGTGAATATTGCCTGAGTTCAGTCTTCTCAGTACCTGCACAGCCAAGAATTCTGTCTATCAATATTGATTTTATTTCTAAACGAGAAGGTATTTCAATGAATTTTAATTTTTCATACTAAGAATTTTTAAAAATTGAGAAAGTGGAAAAAAGAAAGCCAGATAATTCTAATAACTGGAAATACTGTGCTCTGTGGATCAGTTTTGTCACACTGATGTGTGCCATTGTTTAAATCTGGAGGATGGTTCATGAAGAAAGTACTCTCCTCCCCACCCTGTGGGGGACAGTCCAAAACATGAAGCCCTGTCTTGTGTTCTACCATGTCCTTTTTCAGCCCTTTAATATCCAGATGTTATTATGCACTTTTTAATGTTTGTAAACTTTTACTAATAATTAGTGTGACTTGCATTCTGATACAATAATTATCACCTAACCACACTTTTACTGATGCTGTTGATGGCCTATGGTGTGTTTTTGACATCGTGATTCTTGTATGGAAAATTGTTGTGGCCTGTGTAATCCTTCTGGTCAGTATTATGAAACCAACTGTCTGTGGTAATAAATAAGGATTCAGTAAGATGCCCAAGGTTCATGAACTGTGGGACAAATAACAGATGACAACAAAAGATCCCCTAAGTGTCCTGGAGGACACAGCTACAGTTCCAGGGTAAGTAGAGAGCAGTGTTTCAACATGCTGTCTGTGAGGCTGACAGGAACTCGCCCTGTCTCTGTAGATGTTCACAAGGTGGAAGGTATGTCCGATCATATCTTCCTTTACAGTGCATTTTTTACTGACTGAGAGGACATGAGTCTAATTTAGTCCCCAAATGGATGTTTTCCAGAAAAACAAGGAATGTTAAGTATGACTTTCTGGATATAGAACAACAAACAGATTAAGTATGGAGGCCTTGCTTTGATCTAACTCATTGGAGGCTAGTTAGGAGTGAAACAAAGCTATCTATTGATAGACTCAAACATGTGAGCAGAATCTTCTGGGCCACGTTAGACAATCTTTGATAATCTGTTTAAAACATTCAACAGTTTTCAATGTCCTTGTTTAATTATCCTTATAGCCTCCTTGTGAATATGAAGTTCATTCTTAAAGTTGTGGAATTCCAAACTGATTTCACATGTGCTTTGTAAAATTTAAAACCAGTGCTGAGTCTATGTGGAAGGTTTATATCCCTGTGTGATATACTATTACTAATGCATGTGGTGCCATGCTTGTCTTCAAATATATAAGTAGTGCTAAATGGAGAAGTCATATGGAGCTTTTGATTTTGTTTGGCCTCTTACTCTTTGTGTACTGTATTCAAACCCAGTGGTATTCTCAAGCTGGAAAGGAAAAAAAAAAATCAACATTCTCAATCTCCCACATTGTATCAATTTTGTTTGGCAAAAGTGCATAGAATCTCCTAATTTTCATTTAATATCTGTTATTTGCAAGTAAATAATAATGCATAGGGAATGAATCTGTAACGACAGACAGAAGAGTAGGCAGCCCAAACAAGTGCTTGTTAACCACTCCAACTGAGTCACGTCGGAACCCTTTCTTCCAGCTCTTCAAATGCACCATTTAGAGTTCAGCCTTTCTCCCCTTCCACACATTGGGAAGTGAACATGAATAAGGACTGATTTTTGCAAGATTAGAAAGCTAATTTGAGCCCATGTTTCTCTATCAACAGAATTTATTCCACATGTCATAAAATTAAAGCTAATTACACAGCGTGTTTCTCTGTATAGAAAATGTTAGTGATGCATTCGCTCAGCTTGTGTTTTACAAAGAAGAACCGTGAGTTTCAAAAGGGACTTGCCTTTCTTGTGATTTGCAAATGAATCAATAACACATGTGGCTAAGCCCACTTTTATTTTTGTTTTATGTTTTTCTTTTTAAAATATTCAATTATAGCTTATTTTGAGAGTTTACTTCTGGCATGTAAACTGAAAATTTACATAGGTTTATGTTATAAATGTGTATCAATATTCTATGCTTTTTTATTTAATTACCGAGAAACGCAAAGATTTCGGTTTTTGATACATTAATGATGAGTGAGAAGTTGTTGAATTTACCTTTTTTCAACCGAGAGCATTTTTATGTCAATGCATGTTCATCTCGAGTTCACAGAAATGCTCTCGACTCTGTACAAGAAATCACAAAATTCATTTTTCAGGGAATCCTAACACAGCAGCCCACTGTTGATGTCCTACCACTGAATCTTCCTCAGACATGGCATCAAGGTACCATTTTAGAAAATGAATGGCATTTCTATTTCTTCTCAGAGAAATAATAAAAGAAAAAAGATGTAACTGTTGGGCAGCAAGCTTCTGAGTTAATCCTGCAGTAGTAAGAAGAAAATGTGTAGTCATTAAATGAAAAGAAGAAAGGATCCATAACTGATGATGTCTTAGAAGCCCTGCATTGTTCTTTGACTGAAGAATGGCAGCCTTGGAAGTCATTTGTGAGCTTCTATGACTTTTGTATTTAGCAATGTTGCATGCTCACACAATTGATATTAAAAGCAGCACTTGTTTTCTGAAATGCAGTCTATCAAGAGTATTTCTTTACTGTATACTAATACATGGGGCTAGAGAAAGGGCTGTAAAAGAGAAACTCGAAGCTTGAGGCATGGTGTAGTGTATGTCCCCAAGTCTCCTGATGTCACATCCCTGTCCTTTACCCTAGAAAGTTCTGATTCATTCTACTGTAGTAGCCCAGCACCCTCAATTTTGTCTCTGCCATAGCTGTCCCTCTCTCAAATCTGAAATGCCATCACACTTATGCTTCTTACTTGGTTATCTGAAAGAGAGATTTTAAACATGCTAAAAGTTTTAAAACATTCTCCAGCACACCCCCAACACACACACACACACACACACACACACACACACGCACACACACACACACAGAGAGAGAGAGAGAGAGAGAGAGAGAGAGAGAGAGAGTCCATTACACTCCTTTTCCCTAAATTAACTTCTTACATGATTTTTGGTAACTTGCTTCCCTCCTACCCACACTCTGATCCTGTGAGAACTAGTTCAAGGCCTGAGGCTCCACATTGCCCCCTCTACTATAAGGATTTCAGATGAATCAGCAATGGCATACATTGTTACAGACAGACCTCTTCACTGTATTGAGGATAGCATTTGGTGTCAGGAGCTATTCGACTAGACCTTCCTTTATCTTTGTGGTATTCTCTTTTAGTTACAATACTTTTATCACATGCAGGTAGAAAAGACCAAGAAGAAAACCATGTGAGATTCAAGTGAAATTAGCCACCCATCAGGCAGGATCCGAAGTCTCCAGGCCAAATGGGCCTTGTAAATAATCAAATCTGCCTTACTCAAGCTGCTAAAACAAAACACACCTGTGAAACACTCCCCTAATTCTCATGTCTGTCTGATTTAGGATGTTGAGAGTGGGGATCCTGGCTCTTGCCAGGTATAAAACCACATCAACACAATGATCTCAGTGTGACTCACTATCTGTTTGCATCGTGTCTGGTCTCCTTCCACAAGAAGATGAACATTTCCTCAGCATCTTCCTTCTGGGCAGGACTGCATTGTCGCTTTTTTTTTTCTCTTCGGTGCCTGCAAGGTCTATACTGTCTTTCTTGCACGCCTGCTCAGTTTAAGATCAACCAAATGTCTTTATTCACCTTGTAGATTGTGTAAAATATGTCTAGCAATGTTTACTCATTGTTTGCAGTGGCCGCCTTGGCACGGGTACTTTGTAGGTCTCTGATTCCTGAAGGAAAGGGGAAGCTTCCTGCTTCCTAAGATTTATTCCTTTGTCTGAGACCATCAATTTTCTCACAACCTTTATAGAAGGCAAGTTAATTGTCTTTTTTTTTTTTTTGCTAATTTTACCTTTCCATAAAGGTGCTCAAGTTTTCATGTCACCCCCTTTAGATTCACTCCTTATATTTCTCAAAAGTATGATCTGTTTCCTGTTTTCTTGCATTTCCTCCTCATCTCCTATCTTTCTGCCATATGACTTACAGCATCTCTCACCATTAATAGCTCCTAGATACACAGTTGTCACTGATGTCTGAAATTTCTGAAATATAAAAATTAAAGAAGTAATGTTGAATCAGGGGACTAACATCAAAAATGTGTATATAATTTTTAATTGATCTCTACATGACAGAATATAGCAGAACATTGTGTCTTCTCCAAGGTAGAATCTACATATTCCACAAAATGCATTCCCTCCCCAGAACACATTCTGAGATGTACACATGTCGCTACTCCATGACCATGGTCTCCCATTATGATTGTTGGCTACATCCTCAGACCCCACAGCACCCATTTCTTCATATGGCGTGTTTTCCACATATAGAGAACATCAGCCTCAAACTTAGCCATCTAGAGATGGCCCAAGTCATCCTGTATTGGTGAACTTATTTAGGCCACTCCACGTAGTTAAAAGGAGATTTATTTAATGGCGTAACTTACAAATTAAGGGACAGGTAGGTCGCGGGGTCTGGGGAAGGTGTATCACAGTCCAGCGGTGTTCTCTGGAGCTCTGCTTTGTCCACCTCAACCATCCAGGGTCCTGGAACCAAGAGAGTGTTTGCCGATCCAGATCTCGGGTCCCCAGGCGCCTCCCTTGGCCCCGCCTTGTAGGCGTGACAGTTGCCGAAGTCTCAATAGGGGTTGGAACTTCCAGAACAAAGCTGGAATGGCTACCCACTACAATCCTGTAAGTGCTGCTAGCAGTTTTCCTCTGGGATGAGTGATAATGGTACCATCAGCTCTTTTCAAGAGCACTCATGTTTTGGTAAAATTGGAACCGCCTTGTACTTGGAGTTAGGCCTAACAACAGGCTTCATTTGCATTTATAGGTTTGTTTGTTTGTTTGTTTTAAAGTGTGCTTACTTATTGAGTGTTACTTTCTAATAACTCATTCTTTCTAACGACTTCTTCATTCTCTACTTTCCTACTAGATATTGTTCTTCCATGGTAGTCATTCTATTCCAAGCGTGTGTGTGTATGGCAGGGGGAGGTGGCAGCTAAAATGAACCCGTGGGATTGGAATCAGGCGGTTCTACCAGCTCCTGCCTGTTCTATGCTAATTTCCTCTCCCACACCATCAGCATCACATTCACCATAGTAGGTCTCAGTTTCTCTTCTCTGGTATGCAAGTCACTCCCATTCATCTGACCTATTGGACAATTGGACATGGGCTTTCCAAAATATGCAAGCCAAGATAAACCATTTATTTATTAAATATCACATTCTATATACCTCCTTGATCTGGGAAAGCATTTTCCTGCTCTTAAAATTGTTTTCTTGCTTATTGACACATTCTCATTAATTTTTTCAGATGATGCATCCTTAAATCTTTTCTCAAAAACTTTAAAGTTTAAAATCTTCTTGACTGGTTTCCCCTATCCAATACCCCACTTGTAAGGAATTAGATATCATATCGCCTGTTCCTTATTCTCTAACATTTCGCCTTCTAATAGATCTATTCTTTGAATAAAGTATGAATAAAAGATGTTAGCAACTGTATTGTCTCTTTATTTCTCTTTGTATCATCATTATCTATTAGACACTTAGTATTTGCAAATAAAGTCTGAGCTCACAGTATCACTAAGAGACAAATGTTATTTACAGGTCAATTAGGAACAAATACAATTCAGGCATAAAGTTCAGAGTTGAAACTGCTGACATCTGGAGCATATCTCACTGCAGAAAATTCAAACCTTTTTTTTTTATTTTACAGTAAATACTTTTAAATGCCATCTCGAATTCTATGTTGCATGTATATCTACATATTTGATACCCTTTGCAGAGATGAGATATCAAAGACCAGTATGAAACAAATGAAGAAGTTAGAATAAAGGCACCTTGATGTATATAATGACCCTATTAAAGCTCCTCATGGGAGTCCTATAGCCTATACTCTCCCAAGTTTGCTGAATTAAACCTAGCCAAAGACAGATGTAGCTTACTTCCCTGGCCCAAACACACTTCAATCAGAGAGAGCTCCAGGAAGGATGTTGAAAACCTTAAACAAAGATATTCTGGACTTTCTAAGGACATGATTTACTGAGAAGTTTCCTGATAGATAAAGAAATAGTATTTCTGATGAGAATAAATTTCGATGGTAAGAAAAAGAAAAGAAGAATTAAAAGGACTAAGGTGCATATGTTTATGTGCTCAAGAAACAAAATATGATGTAAACTAAAATACACATTATATAACCTTGAAGTCTATTTTCTTAAAGATTGGATCTCTCATACAATACTGACAATTGAATTCTCACTTGAATTCTAATAGAACAAAAGAAGTATCTTGTATGTAAGGATTCTCACATGTTTGACTGTGGCTTTAGCTACATCATACTGACTGTTAGGCCAGCCAGAGCTATTATATGTAACAAGACAACTTAGAAAAAAAAAGCAAACAGAAGGAGGCAAAAAGGAAGGAGGGAGGATAAAAGGAAGAGAGAAATAAAAGTATCGTGTTCTACTTTACTCAAATGAGGGATGAGAATAAGGCTTGCAGTGAAGAGGGAAATTCCTAATGAACACGTGTGTGCGCTTTGGCTGCTTTGGTAGTACCAGAGGCAGGTAATGTGACAACTATGACTGTCCTCTTGCATTTAATTTCCTCCTATCCCACTCTACAGAGTTCTAAAGGCAAAAAGCAATGTAGAAATAACTATAGCTAGGAGCTGAGAAGGCAACAAACCCTGCATTCTCAGATCCTAAACAAGATCTAGTGTAACCTCAAGCTAGATAAGAAATAAGACTTCAACAGCTACTGGGATGTAAGTCTCCCCAATAGGTGAAGTTAGAAAAGAAAACCCTCGGAATTGAATAGACAACAGAATTTGGACTTATACAATAGAAACAGATAATTATGGACACGGAAATTAGACAAGTCAGAAGACACGAGGATCATCATTTTCCCCACTGAAGCGCCATTCTTCCCTCATGACCTCTCTATCCCTATTTAGACAGGTTTTTCTCACTTCAATTCTGTCTTTTTATTTGATTTTGTTTTATTTTTGGAACTTCTGTGTGTAAATTATTCCCATTTTTAAATACACAACTTTAGAGAATTATTATGTGGAGCAGAGTAAAGGGAGGAAATACAAGCCTTGTGTTAGAAGGACCATGGCAGATTTGTCTCCATTGGGTAGGAACGGAGTTCCTGACACTGACAACACTATGGCTTATCTAAGCTACTTAAGTCAACAGGCATAACTGAGAGCTTATAAATAAAGGAGATCACACGAGGACTACATGGCTTTCTAAAGGAGACTGACAAAAGGCTTCAGTAAATAGATGTTTTAAAAGACTAGAATAGAAGGAAAAGGATCATTTTTATATGTTCTGATCTACTTTTTTAATGCTACTAAATGTACATAAGTAAATATCAGCAGTAGTTTTCAATGATCCCTGGGTTTTAGATGAAGTCCTTTAGTTAGTATATGTACAGTCGACATCCCATGGAACCCTAAGGTCTATTGAAATGAATTCAGTTACAACAAATCAACAAATGAGAACTAAAGTTCATTACATTAATTTATAAATGTCTGACTATTGTAAGCAATAATAGAAGAATATGAAACATGCCAAGTAGATTCCTGGGGAGAAATATCACTCAAAAGAAAACAAAACAAGGTCCACATGCTAGAATTATTTCCTAAGACAATGATTTCATTGAAATATGATTAGTTGTTTCTATTTCAAGATGACAGAAGATCTACACTAGTTTTACAGGTGGGAGAGGGAGAGTCCTATATTTTCTAAATTGATGAATGAGGTTAAGTAGAGCACAGTACATAATTGTTAAGTATGGGGAAAGTAACTGGGCTAAGCGGAGGAGTAGGAACCTAAGACCCTTGCAGGAAAACCTAGAAGCTGCAAAAAGCAGTTGAGCATGGCAGACTTGGAGAATGTGTCTGATGTGGTCCAGCCCTGGATGCCAGGTCAGCTCCAAGAGAAGAGTCAGAGAGCACAGAAGTCAGGGCACGCGGAAACACAGCAACTCTGGGCCACGAGGAGCCTACGCCAAGCCTGCAGCAGCAAGGAAAGAATTCTGGGTGTGGGTGTTTGATTTCTGAAGGTATGCTCAGTGCTAGAAATGAAATTTGTCTTAGGACTTATTTCAAGGTTAAGAATTCAGCAGCTGCAAAGGCCAAAGAAATTTCAGGAGGAAAATGAGCAGCAGGAAAATGAGCTGAGTGCCGTTACTTTCTATTCATGCCCTGAGCCACACTTCCATTTTTAAAGGGACCATGCTCTGCTGCTGACAACATGGATTTCACAATAATTACTCTCACCACAGGAATGAAGTGGAAGAATTTTACCTTTCCTTTGGGTAATAGTAATATATTCTGATCCTGAATCAGAGGCTCTATTATATTACTGATTTCTCAAATTATTCTAAAATAAGAGAATAAATGTATCGAAGACCACCAAGGGGCTCAACAAGCAAGGATACTTGGTGCCAAGACTGGACACCTGGGTTTGACCATAGGAAATCACACAGTGGAGGGAAGAACCCATCTGCAAGTTATCTTCTGACCACTACAAGCACATATGGCATCCCCTACACACACACACACACACACACACACACACACACACACACACACAGAGAGAGAGAGAGAGAGAGAGAGAGAGAGAGAGAGAGAGAGAGAGAGAGAGAGAGAGAAAGAGAGAGAGAGAAAGAGAGAGAGAGAGAGAGAGAGAGAGAGAGAGAGAGAGAGAGAGAGAGAATTAAATAAATGTGAGAAAAACACTTGCTTCATTATAAATGAGTATGTGGGACTCAGACAAGTCACACAATGACCCAAAGAAATGTAGTTCAGGGACTGAAAACCAGGACAAAAATTAAGTCGATGTTCTCAGTTGACAACACCCCTGCTTTCAACTAGACAAGAACTTTCCAACAGAGCAATAATACAAGCCAAACACATGACCTTAAATTCTCTAGACTTTAATTAAAAATATAAAGAAAACATTAAAACAACCCAATATATTTTAAGTTTTCATTTATTAAAAAGTGTGTTTCTCAATACCAATTCCTCAAATTCCAGTATGTATTTTACAGATGGTATGTCTTAAGCCAGACCACCCAAATGTGTTCTGGGTGCCATATGTCACAATACATGACCACAGGTCATACTCTATTGTGTGCATTCAAAATGGGAAGTGTTGACTTTGAGGGAGAAGACCTATGCAATGTACATGTTCACATAGTTCTCAGGAATTCTGAAGTCTGACTTTATGTCACAATCATCTGGAAGAATTTTAAACATTAAGGAACTGGACTTAGTCTGAACAGATTTTAATTTAATCGTAATGTAAATCCCAGGTATCAGTATTTTTAAACTTTGTATTGAAGCATGATGAATATTTAAAACCGAACATGTGTTCATAATCCTATGGGTTTTCCTAGAATAAACACAGTCAGGTAAACAGCATCCAGACCAAGGATCCAAATATACCGACACCTGGAATCCTCATCACATATCCTTTTAATCACCACCTCTGGGAAAAGCTTAATCCCCTGTGACTAGTAAAATGAGTCATATCCATCTGTCCTTCCAATGCTAAATCCAGTCTAACCCATCAACTAACACATCAGTGTTCATTTCAGATGGTCCTTTTGTAGAGTCCTGCTAATATGATTTTATATCAGAATGACCTTCCCATCTCCAGGTTCACCCATTTAATTTTCTTTTATTTCTTTCTTTCTTTTTTCCCTGAGACAAGGTTTCTCTGTGTTACAGCCCTGGCTGTCCTGGAACTCCCTCTGTATACCAGGCTGGCCTCGAACCCACAGAGATCTGCCTGATCCTATCACAAGCTATCATGTGTCCCCTCCCCTGTTCCAATCTTGCTCATCCCCAGGATTCCATCCCCTATTCCCCATTTAGTTAGCCATAGATCACACTGGGGAGCATGCTGTGAAACCAGTAACACATTTCAATTGGTTTATTGAAAATACATTCTTTTCTCATACAACACATCCAGACCACAGTTCCCCATTCTACTCGTCCCGACTCCATCCCCACACCTCTCCTCTGCTCCAGATGCATTCCTCCTCCGTCTCCCTTGAGAAAAGAGGCCTCCAAGAGACAACAACCAAACAGGACAAAACAAAATACAATAAGACAAAGTAAAGCACTCATCTCAAGGCAACCCAATAGAAGGAAAAGAGTCCCAAGAGCAGGCAAGAGCCAGAAACACTCCTGCTCCCACTGTTAGGAGTCGCACAAAAACACCAAGCTAACAGCCATAGCATATATGCAGGGGACCTGGTGCAGACTCATGCAGGCCCAGTGCCTCCTGTTTCAGCCTGTGAGCCCATGTGAGCCCCGCTTAGTTTATTTGATAGACTGTGTTCTCCTGATGCTCTACGTCCCCTCCGACTCCTACAACTTTTCTTCCCTCTTCTCGAGGGGGTCCCCATCTCTGAGGAGAGGGACCATTGGAGACCTCCAATTTAGACTCCCTCCCTCTGCAATGCCTGTCTGTGGGTCTCTCTGCACCTGGTCCCATCTGCTGCCAGAGGAAACCTCTCTGAAAATGACTGGACAAGGCACTGATGTAGTAGTATAAAAGAATATCGTTAGGAATATTTATTCATTCATTCATTCATTCATTCATTCATCTACTTATTTACTTTTTTATATTTTGTTTTGGCCGTGTCTGTTTATTTCTACCCTAGGTCTCTAGGCTACCCAGCCTCTGGTTCCTGGCCATCCAGACAGGGTCGGGCATGGGCTCCCTCTGGTGGCCTGGGCCTCAAGTTAAACCAGACATTGGTTGGCCACTCCCACAAGTTCTGTGTCACATTTCCCCAGAACATCTTGCAGGCAGGCAGGATTGTAGGTCGAAAGTTTTGTGGCTGGCTTGGTGGCCACTTTTCTCTTTCAGTAGCCTGCAGTGTGCCTTCCTGTGCCAAAGGGACTATAACAGTGGTTCTCAACGTATGGGTCGGGAATCCTTTGTCCTCCGCAATGGAGTCCCACTCAAACTTCAAATTTTTACTCTTTAAGCTTAAACAGAATTCCCAGGTCCACTTGCTTTTTCTTGTTATACTTCCTCAACTTTCACTCCATCTTATTACCATCCAATGTATTGGTCCTATCAGTTCTGAATGAAATGTTCTGAAGAAATAGCATTTGCTTCTCTTGTTGATAATCTCTCTTCTTCACATTCAAGGAGTTGAAAAACATTCACTTTAGCAAATTCAGGCTTAGGACGTTTCCCCAGTAACAAAATTAGAGCATAATCACCCATTAAGATTTATTTCAACTCCACTCATCATGAAAAAACAGAAGAAAAAATGTCTTGAATTCGTGAGCCCCTTGCTATAGCAAATCCTGAGCAAACAAATTCTCGACATACTGAATTCACAGAGCTGTTTGGCCTGTCATTTGTCGGAATTGCTTTACAATGGAGTTTCATCTCTCTTCTCTCAGAACAGTGCTGTGTTGTGCTTCCAGCCCATAAAAGAATATTTTGAATGGATCTGACTTCACAAAGGCAGCTGTGAGTGCTGTGAGAAAGGGAAAACGTGGCCATCTGTTCCCTCTGCTTGGTTCAGTTTGACAGTGGCCTGTGGCAGCTGTCTTCTTTCTTGATTCGCCTTCCTCCCACCCAGCCCACCTGCCTCTTACTCAGGCTTCCTCACACACATGTGTTTCCACATTCTTTCCCTCCTACTCACACATCACCACTTTCCCTCATTTGATCTCTTCACTGTTCTTACAGTCAAGAGTAAATGGTCGCTTGCTGGATTCCATCTTCCAAGCCCAGTTTCCTCCCTGTCTTTTTGCTTATCATGTTGTGCACAGTGGCTCCTCTCTTCCCAACTTCTACCCAACTCATGTAACAGAAAAGGAAACACTGTCTTAATTTATTAAGATGTGATTCAATATCAAGTTCCTTCCAAGTATAGAAACAACCAAGACATTGAAGAGTCTGTGTAATGCAGTTTGGAGAAGCAACAGCGCTGTTCAGGGTGTTCTTCACTTCAATTATTTAAGAGTTCCCCTGAGTCGCCCACCAGCTATGGCAGAGTGCTCAGGAGTAATCATCGCCAACTGCTACCACAAGTCCAAGCCAACATAAGTTCAACAAAGTTTAGTGTCACACACTTGCTCAACTACGTTCATTGCTGCTCTATTCATGATAGCCAGAAACTGGAAACAACCTAGATGTTCCTCAACAGGAGAATGGATAAAGAAAATGCGATTCATTTACACAATTGAGTGTTACTTAGGAATTAAAAGAAATGAAATGATGAAATTTGCAGGCAAATGGATAGAACTAGAAGAAAATCATCCTGAGTGGGGTAACACAGACCCAGAAAGATAAATACTGTATATATTCACTTATATGTAGATATTAGTCTTAAAATAAATAATAACCAAGCTACATTTTGTATACCTAGAGATATTAGGTATAGAGGAAGGGGCTGGGGAGACACATGGTTCTATCTGGGAAAGACAAATATAATAGATTTTATGGGTGTACTTGGGGGCAGGGGTACAGGAATAGGAGAACTTCATGGGGATGGGGAAAGGAGATGGGGTTGAGCAAAGGAATGTGGGGAGAGACAGCTAGAATTGTGGGGCATTTGAGGGATGATACGGAAAGCTAGTGCAATGGAAACTCCCTAAAATATATGAAGATGATCCTAATAATGTCTCCAAATAATGAGGGAGATAGTGTCCCAACTGGCCATCTCTTGTTACCAAATGAAACTTCCCAGTACCTTAACTGGGTTATATCCAATCGAGTTGTTATCCAAAGAAGTCCCATGGAAATACCCAAGACAGTAAGTTGTTCTCCACAAACTGACAGCAAGGCCTCAGAGTTGAATAGAATACCCATACAACTCATTGAACAGGAAGATTTTTAGCTGGTGCATACGTAAGAGTCTTCACCCCTATGTTCTAGTGTCTTTGGAACAGGAAAGTACTGTGCATGCTACCAAAAGAGAAACATAAATACAAACCCAACCACAAAACCTTTGATCTAAGTCTGTCCTGCATGCAAAATATGCTAGGGCAATGGTTACCTTGTGAGAGTAACCAACCAATATCTGATTTGACTTCACTTAAGGCCACTCCATGAAATGGAGCCCATACCTGATACTGCTTGGGTAATCAAGAACCAAAGACTAGATAGCCCAGAGACCTAAAGTAAAACCAAATACTAGTGGTCTAAAAAAAAAGTAAAAATAAAATGACTCCTAATGAGTGGTCTGCTATACTCATAGATGGATGTGATGCTCAGCCATCATCAGGGAAACTTCCTCCTTCAGCATATGGGAACAAATACAGAGACCCACAAGTAGACATGAGAGAGAGAGAGAGAGAGAGAGAGAGAGAGAGAGAGAGAGAGAGAGAGAGAGAGAGAGAGAGAGAGATGGAGGGATGGGAGACCACATAGCTGTAAATGGGATATCTCCATCAAATCCCTCACCTCAGAGCTCAGAGAACCCAGGGAAAGATGAAGCAGAAAGAATGTAAGAGGCAGAGGGGATGCAGGACACCAGGAGAACAAGGCCCTCTAAGTCAGCTTAGTAAAGCTCATATGAACTCACAGAGACTGAGGCAGCATACACAGGTTTACACTAGGTTGAATTTCATAATTTTGTGGGACTCCTGTGTATTTGAATGAGTGAGTCTCAGATTCTTGTGCCTTCTCCTGGGGCTCTTTGCTTAACGTGGATGTGATGGTTTTTGTTTTATTATATTTTATTTTGTTAGGTTTTATTATGCCTTAGAAGCCTGTTCTTTTGTAATGAGAGACAGATAGGGAGTGGATCTTGATGGGAGGAGGGGGAAGAACTGGCAGGAGCAGAGGCAGGGTATAACTGTAATAAAGATGTCCTGTATGAAAAAAAGAATCCATTTTTAATAGAAGGGGAAAAATAAGAATAAGTAAATAAAAATAAAAATGATTAGGGTCACACCTTTATTTCATCCTGCCATCAAATTTAAGAACCACACAGCTGATTTTAAAGCATGTGCTCAGAACCCTGACTACTAATTAACTCAATATATGACTTTGGACAATTAACTATTCTGAATCTTGCTTGCAAATAGTAATAGCATTTCTTGGGACTATTGACTACAGTCTCTCAGAATACTAAAGGTTGAGTGTTCTTTTTTTTCTTTTTAAGAAAGTTGACATTAAAAATTCATCTTAAACACTGCATACAGTGCTTAGCATACAACACAAATAAACATTAGTTACTAACACTTAGTCATTGTGTCCACATGCAGCCTATAAGCTTAAATGACTTGGGCATCAAAACGGCTTTCTTTTTTCCTTAAGAAGAAAGATCACCCAACTGTACTTATTGAACGAATATGAATGACATTTTTCTAAGTACTACATTTTCATTCTGTTGGCTATCCGACAATTAAGTCACAATCATGAAACTGATTTAGGTGGAATTCAGAAAAACAAGGACTTGAATTAGAAAAATTCCTCTGGTCTATCATCAGAAAGCCAAAGGTGGAGGAGTAAAGAACTGTTATCTATTTGAAGTAGGAGGTGGGAGGGTGCCTAATACTTCAGGACTATCTAAGAACCAATGCAAGTTCAGCCTGATCTTTTCTTTTATCTTTTCAGCTTCACAGTGTCAGTAGTTAGTGGAGGGTACCTTCACTCTCCTATCACTATGGAGTACAAGGCTATCAATAGTGGCATTGGAAGGAAGAGAAAAATCAATGGACAGCATAGTTATCTGATAACATTTCCTTTCCTCTCAAACCTCAAATACTTCCTTCTTAGTCTTCTGACTCAGTTGCAGACAGAAGCCCATACTCTTGGTATGCTGAGTAAAACTGAGACCAGACCCAGTTTTGTAAGAACTGGGACAAAAAATGAGAGAGTGTAAATGACTTCACCTAATGAAATTTTCTGTTGTGCTAGTTCACTTCAAGGAGGATCTCCAGAATCTCCCCTTACTTATCGTTTTCTCTAGAGGGAAACGAAAAATGTTTTGTTTTCTGTAGGCTTCTCTTCAATTTTAGACTGGCACTTTTTTGACAAATGAGACATATCATAAATTCATACATACTTTAGAATATAGCATTATTTTTACATAACTAACATAACACACAGTAATCATGTACACTGGGGAAATGTTTTCTTGGTAATTAAAAAAAAATCCCTCTGGCATATACATGGATTATGGTGTGTGCTGACCAGGTTTATGTCAACTTGACACAAGCTAGAGTAATCAGAAAGGAGACAGCCTCAATTGAGAAAATGCCTTCATAAGATTAGACCATGTGCAAGCTTGTAGTTCATTTTCTTAACTAGTGATTGATGGAAGAGGGCCCAGCCCATTATGAGTGATATTATTCCTGGGCTTGTGGTCCCAGGTTCCATAAGAAAGCAGGCTGAGCAAGCTATGTAGAGCAAGCCAGTAAGCAGCACCCCTCCATGGCCGCTGCATCGGTTCCTTCCTCCAGGTCCCTGGCCTGTTTGAGTTCCTGCCTTGGCTTCCCTCAATGGACTATGATGCATAAACCAAATGTTTCTTCATAGCAATAGAAAGCTAAGACATGATGCTTATCAAACTGTTTACTCAACTAAAAAAATCTAAATTTTTTTCATTTAATTATAGCAATAGTAAAATAAAAAGTGTTTTTCCTTTAGGTGTAAACAAATTTCCTAAATTAGACATTCTGGTCCATTAAATGTCAGTTATAATTGCCCTGGGGTAAATATTTATGTGAAATATGAGAACAGCAAATTATTTAACAATAATTAAGCCAGAATTCATATATCTTGAGTAAAAATAAGTAATATACCCATATTATATGTTTATTTATATGTTCCTATTTTCAAATCTCTATTTGTATAAACATTTGATAAATGATAAGTAATAGATATCTGCCTCCTGGTGGTCATATGCCATATTTTAAGAAAAATTAATACACTTATCTCTTAAAACACATTGAAGAAAACAACTCTCTTTGAATGATAGTGCAAGGTTTGCTTTGTGCCAAGAAAGGAAAAAGTCAATAGTGTCAGCCAACGGGATTGTGTTTGAGGGACAAGATAGATCTTAACACATCCCTTTTGATTTATTTGATGTGTAAGTCATAAACATATGCACATACATGGTAAAGGGTTCTCAGGGAAAACAAGAATAAGCTAAAACTTTGCCTTTTATTAAAAATATATTCCCTTAAAGCCCCCAACCCTAGGCCAGTGGTCTAGCTTGCCTTGATTTCCTTTAGCTAAGTAGACTGTGAGTCTTGTACTTTCTCCTTACATAAAATCATCTTTGTCAATCAGACCTGGCCAAATAAGTGCAGGTTTGTTTGGCTAAGTATCTGCTTTTCAATAGAATAAACTTTGACAGATACCCAACATGATTTCACAGAAGCTCAGCATTCCTTACAAATCTACAAGTTAGAAATGCTGAAGGCTCACAGCCTGCATGGGTCTGTGCTGGGTCCTCTGAATATAGGGGGTTTTGTGGGACTCCTAACAGTGGGAGTGGAGGCATCTCTGACTCTGGCACCTGCTCTTGGGATCCTTTTCCTCCTACTGGGTTGCCTCATCCTACATCGATATGATGGTTTGTGCCTCATCTTGTTGCATCTTGCTATGCTGTGTTCGGTCGATATCCCTGGGAATTCTGCTCTTTTCTGAGCGGAAACAGAAGAGCAGTGGATCTGGGGGGAAAGGAGATATGGCAGGGGTAGAGGACTGGGGGAATAGAGGGAAGGGAGGCTGTGGTTGGGATGCATTATATGAGAGAAGAATAAATAAAAAGAAAAATTAATATTTTTAAAAAAGAACTAAAAAGTCCAAAAATCATAATTTACTAAGGTGATTATTTGAAACTGTGAGTTGATGCAAATTTATAAGTGTACACTGTATAAGAAAAATAGTAAAATACCCTTATGCTTTGTGGAACTAGTAAACATTTAGCTTAAATACATATTAGCATATGGCATAGTAAAAATATATTTTAATACACAGAAGGCTAAAATTAATTTGAAAATTTTCAACTTTCAGATTAATTAATTCAAGATTAAATTTTAAGCTCTTAAATCAGTTTGACTAGAACATGAGAATTTCCGTGGGAGACACAGACAGTATTTACATTGTGTTTAAACATCTGACAGTGTTTCATAAGTGTTTGTCTGTTGATGGAGGAGAACTGACTGGGTGTACTTGGCATGTGTAATAAACAACAAACAACTTATCTGAATCCAAATCTTTAAACAAACACATCAGAACTGCACACTATTTCTATAGACACAATTGGAAATGTTTTCTTTCCTATTTTACTATTGATTTCAGAAGACATCACAGTTATGTTTTTGTAGAATGCCTGTCTTAGCAATTGAAAAGTCAATTCATTGGGATATGAATGTGTTTGACTGCTAAGGATAAACATTCATTTACTTATGGTTTAATATAAATTTAAATTTTAAAATGTCATTAAAAATTTAAACATTTCCCAAGTAAAAGGTAAAATGAACTTCCATATAGCCATTGTCCAGCTCTGGTGTTACTCATGTCCAGCATCCTTAGACAAAATTTCTCATCTAGAGCCCCACAATTCCCAGTCATTGAGTGATTTTTGAGGAAAGACAGATGTGTAGATATAACGGTCTTATTAAATAAGAAACACAGAGCCAAATACAGAGTTAAAAGCCCAAGAGGTCAGAGCAGTAGCTAAGAGCTGAGACTAAAATCGCCTTCTTACCCCTCACTGTCGCTGTCGTCCTCCCCCTGAGAAAGAGACCTACTTCCTGTGTGTCTGTCTTTTTATTGACTTTCTGTTCTGCCTTCTCATTGGTTGTAAACCCAACCACATGACCTCCTCATCACTGCCTCTCTATACAGACCCCCAGGTCTCTATGGTTGGTATTGAGATTAAAGGCATGTGTCTCCAAGCTGGCTATGTCCTTGAACACACAGACTCTGCCTGCCATGTGATCAGATTAAGGACGTGAGCCACCACCGCCCGGCTTCTGCTATGGCTTGCTATTAGCTCTGACCCCCAGGCAACTTTATTTATTAACATACAAATAAAATCACATTTCAGCACAAATAAAATATCACCATACAGATGTGACATTAAATACACATTAAGTAATGACATTGGTATCTCTGAAATGTAAGAACTATTTTTTGTCCAATGGTAACAGCTTTATCACAGCTTAAAACAAACAAACAAACAAAAACAAAAACAAAATAATTTCTGCCTATGAAAAAGTTACTGGCCAAGTTATTAATTATCTTACATATCCACAAACTGTAGTTATCAATGAACTCTTGAAACTCCTTTTTATTAATAGCGTTATAATAATTTTTAGATTTGCAGATGGTAATAAATATCTGCTGAATATCTGCCTCCTGGTAGTCATAGGTAGATATTTTTTTTTTATTTTGGTTTGGTTTTTTTTTTTTTTTAATAGTGAAAAGCATAAAACAGGATTCATTCAATATGGCCACACTGGGAAGATGGATAAAGAGACCCATGACCCCCTTCCTCTTGTCCATTTCCCTAAAGTGAGATTAAAAGTGTAAATAGTGGGGCAGGGATTACATACCAAAGCAATCCAGGTCAAGGTGTGATCTAGCATTGTCTGGACTTCAATCTCATCCTGGGTGGTCTGACAATTGTTAGAGCTACGTGAAGCCTCTTTAACAGGAGACAAGTTTCTCTGTTGTCTAGTGCCAGGCTTTTTTCTTTTTCTTCTCCCACTATGAGATTCCTGAGAGAAATTGCCATTTCTTAGGGTCCATTGTTTGAACAACCTGATAGACTGAGGGACACTTGTGTCTCTAAAATATCTACATTTCTTCCAGGCCAGTTACAACTATCAACTTTCTGTTATAACACCTCAGACTTGAAATGAAATCTCTGTATGTCTGAAACACGTACAATAAACAGGATGCAAGTGGGAACTAAAGTTAGAACACATTTGGTGTCAGGTAGCCATGCATAAGAACCATTTTTTTTCACAACATTTGGTTTTTAATTGCTTTGGAGAGGGTTGGCACACTCTGCTCCACCTTGTTGGTTTGATATACATTTTCCTTTACTTTTTTTTTTTTTTTGAGACAGGGTTTCTCTGTGTAGCTTTGGAGCCTGTCCTGGATCTCACTTTGTAGACCAGGTTGGCCTCAGACTCACAGAGATCCACCTGGCTCTGCCCGAGTGCTGGGATTAAAAGCCACCACTGCCTGGCTATACATTTTCATCATGAAGCCGAAGCTGGCCTCAAACTTATGACCCTCCTTTATCAGCATCTCAAGGGCTGAGATTGCAGTCAAACACAACAAGCTAAGTATGAGACTATTTTAATTGTGACAACTTGCCCTCTTGTTACAGAAGAATATTCTCAGAAGGCATTGATGATCAATTGCCTGGTGTTTTGTTCTCCATTGTTCCATGGTGCCAGGATAAGATCCATTCTGGTTTGTCTGAAGTCCCTTCTGGGCAATGTCCCAGCATCTGAGAAATATTGCTAAAGTTCTCTTCATCAAGAGCTGTACATCTTTTCATAGAGGGCGGGCAGGGTGTCTGAAAGACCATCTGTATCCATTTCAAGTAGGCTCTAGTTGGTTTCAGGAGTTAGTAGTAGCAAAGGGAACTTTCTCCATCTCCTCACGACTCTCTACTTCTGGTGACAGCAATGAATGGAAGAACATCTATCTCTTGGGCTCTGTCTAGGAATTTTATTTTATTTTATTTTACTTTATGATCTCCAAGGATGGGCTCAAGAGTGATGAGCCAGGATCTGCTTTTAGGCATTTTGATTGCTGTTGGAGTGGCTAGAGTCATAGGGTGAGGTCCCTCCTACATGGTTTCTTACATAACTTACTGAGACCTTTGTGACTCACCTAGATTTTCATCTTTGTCTTCATCTTTCCCACTGTGGAAAACACCCAGCCATGTTAATTTAGAGCAAATTCTCCTTATGTGATGGGAAAACTGAAGGGCAAAACTCCTGAGAGGCCTGAATAAGCCAAATGGAGTCGTTTTAACTGCCAGCAGGGCTGTCCCAAACAGATTGGCAGAAAGCAGCCTCCGACCTCTAGTTGGTTTGAGTTTTAAGAGCAAAAAACCACAAGTGTCAGGACACATAGAGGCATCTCTACAGTGTTGTTTACAGAAGTAGAGAGAGAACATTTAAATGATCAGGCAGTTAACCTTTAGGTCAGGGTCACATTGCACGGGAATTTAAGGCTGGTCCAGAGGCAAGTTTGACCCAAGATAGTTTTAGCACTTAGAATATCTTTAGGAATACTTCCCTGAGATGAAGTATACAGTTCAGTAGTCTGATATAGGAAATTCATTGACTCTACTATGGCTGTAGAGCCTGAGTTAGAGTCTGGGCTGAGTTTTCTGTTCCCATGGTCCCATTAGGCCTCTGGGAAGTTGAAAATTTAAATGAAAAAAAAAAATTGGATAAGAGGATGGAGGTATATAATTGAATGCCTACAACACAGGAAATTCAAGGAGTTCAGCGATCTCCTGTGGTCTCAGTGGTACTGGGAAGGAAGTTTTATGGGTGCCTGGCTGCCACCATTTTAGTTTATTTATATGCAGTTTTCAAGAGGCAAAAAACATACCTCTGGCTCTCAAAACACAAGGGAATGGGTTTGTTTTTGGAAATTTGTTCATTTTGAAAAGCAATGGAAAGTTTATTGAGCAGATGGTACAGAGATCTCACAGCTTCTTCCAGAGATAATATCTTCCACAAATATGGAGAATGTGTTGGAAGTGATGGAGCAGTGATAATCTCTGAAGACTAAGTACAATCCCCACATAATTCAGATTTCCTCATGATTTTGTTTGTTTGTTTTTTGATACAGGGTTTCTCTCTGTAGATCTGGATGTCCTGGAACTCACTCTGTAGACCAGCTCAGCCTCCAACTCAGAGATCTGCCTGACTCTGCCTCTGAATGATGGGATTAAAGGCATATGGCATCATGCCAGGCTCCTTGTGCTTTTTTCTTGTGGCCTCTGCTTGTTTGTTTGTTTGTTTGTTTGTATCAAATCTTCGGATACAACATTGTACGTACCATGTTGAGTCTTCTTAGGATAACTTTGCCTCTGGAAGTTTTTAAACTTTCCTTTTTTGTAAAGACTTCATAGCTTTTATGGATACCAGTAGCATACTTTGTAGGATATCCAGTTGATATTTTTTATGATTGCACTGGGATTCTGGGTTTTGAGCATGAACACACAATTACAAAGTGCCATTTTTACTGAATTACATCTGGGAAATGACTGTCCCTGGTGATATTGACTTTGATCACCAGGAAGAAGTCATCATGTCAAGGTCTCCTCTGAAAGTTATTTTCTTTCCTCTTTATATATAATGTCATTTATAAAGAAGAGGCGGTATCTGTCCCACACTAAGCTATGCTGCGGGGAGAGTTTCTGCATAATTAATTTGACATTCTTTGTCAAGAGCGGTTTATCTCTTCACTCTAATTTATGTATTCACTTGTTGACTAACAGATACTTATTTTATACATGAGATTGTAATCAATGTTATTTGAAGCTATTAATAAAATTGTTACAGATCAGGTAATAGAAACCCCCTTCAATCGGTTTCTGTGCCCTTTGACATGTGAGAAAACAATATGCTTTCCCTGATTTCTTACTTCCTGACACTGCCATGAAATGTAGAGGATTTGCATATGTCTTCTGGCCAGTCTCAGACTCAGTCTTTAAAGAACTAAGAAGCCCTGGTTCTTTAATTGAAGAATGGCAACAAAAACCAAGATCTGGATCCTGCATGATTTCAGTGATGCTTTACTTTAGTATTATGAACATCTATCAATATTTCTATATTGCTATCAACTATACCTATACTCTTTATGCCTATGTTATTATTGTTCTCTAATTCTAACCATCATTACAGACATTAGTCTAGCCTCATTTATGACATATGAATTCTCCTTCCAGCAATGAGAAACTGACGTACACATTGCCTTCATCATTTACTTAATTACACTATTTAGGTGTTCATGTAGACCTGTATTAGACTCTTCTCTCTCTCTCTCTCTCTCTCTCTCTCTCTCTCTCTCTCTCTCTCTCTCTCTCTGGTTTTTCCAGGGTTTTTGTGTGTAGCTTTGGCGCCTTTCCTGGAACTCACTCTGTAGCCCAAGATGTCCTCGAACTCACAGAGATCCACCTGCCTCTGCCTCCCGAGTACTGGGATTAAAGGTGTGCACCATCACCGCCCGGCTGTATTAGACTCTTATTGTGTATGTACATGCAACATACATCTGCCCACTGGAGTCCAGCACCCATGTGTACTGTCCCTTTCTATTTAAAACATTTATTTTCTAGGCTACTTAGATCAGCACCCTTCCCCACCACTGTCATGAGGTTGTAGTCACATCTACAATTCAGGTAGATAATTTTTTGATGGTATACTTTCCTTCCCTCAGATCCTCCAAGTTTCTAAATAAATTTTGAATATATATATTCATTATCAAATAACTCCATCACTGACGTCTTCTAGTATTTCCCTGGGTTGCTTTTTCCAGAATGACACATAGGTTTCTTTCTTCTACCTAATATTAAGTTTTTGTTCATTTTTCAATTTATAAAGTAATTCATTGATTCATTCTCTGATTCTCGTTACCTTTTAATACTTTAAATTTATAGCTCTGATACATTTAGAATTTATCACAATAGAACTGATCAAATTTTATATTTATGTGGATGTGATGTGTCTCAATACCATTTATTTAAACACTTGTATTGACTTCATACATTTGACATGTCACAGTTATCTATTAAGCTCAATATGCAGTGGGATATTTCTGGAGTTTGTTTTTTTGTTCTATATTTAGTCAAGCAAGGGCAATCTACTCTTCAATTAAAGCGTCCTTCTAATATGCTTTAATATTTCCCAAGGCCAGAAGTCTACCACCTGCACCACTGTGATCCTTCCTCAGTGATTTTCCTGGTTGGTTGATTTGTTCTTTCACAAGACCATTATCAGAAACTAGTGAAGCTCTAGAAAATTTCTGGAGGCATTTTTACTGGACTTGTGTTAAATGGCTAACCTAAGAAGGAGGTGACATCATTCTGATGATTTTTTTTTCTTTTCAGGAGCACAGTTTGTTTTCCATTTTTCTAAATTTGCTTTTGTAAGTTACATAAGCAGTTTATATTATTGGCCATGTATATTGAAGGCATTTCTGGTAAATTTGTATAAAGTTTTGATATTTATTTATCTATCATAGTTCGGTTGGTTTTGCTTTATCTCAGTAAGTGGAATTTTCTTCCAGTAAATTTTCCAACTGGTTTGTTTAAATAAATCAAAGCTGCTGACAGCAGATACCATATATGCTATAGCATCTTCTGTAATTCTCTCGTAGACAGTAAATAGAAGCTACTGAGGCTAGATTGATATGTGTGATGATGGTTAAAGTTGAAGAACAATATTAACTTCCTGATTGTAGCTATATTAATTTTGGTTGTATTATTAGAATTGATATGCTTTAAAATTCTGTCTAAGAGATGAAGCAATGGCTCAGCAATTAAGAGCATATGTGGATCTTGCACAGGATCCAGGTTCAGTTCCCAGTACCCACAAGATGACTCATAATCAACTCTACTCCAGTTCCAAGAGATCAGGTGCCCTCTTTTGGCCTCCATAAACATCAGGCACAGACATGATGCATATATATATGTACATCCAGGCAAAACACTCACACACTTACAGTAAAAACGTAAGTGCCATTGTTTATAGAAATGCTGTCTGTATCTGCTTTTGAGTCTCCATTTTACCGGCTACTATTTGCAACTTACTGTAAACAGACATGGTAATGGAATTCTTTGCCATCTCAATTTATTAGAATCTTTACTACCTTCACAGTTGGCCTATTAGACAATGAATAAGTAAACCATAATGTTAAAGGAGTGTTATCAATTCTATGTATTGAAGCATTTTTAATATGAACAGACACTTCACACTTTGCTCTAAGCATGGGCTATTATCATTTTTCCCCTGTTTTTTTTAATTGACAACTTTCACTTTATACTTTTTTAGTATTTACCTTCTCTTTAGAATTCAAAGGACCACCAACCCCCTGGATTGAACAACTTTTCTTCATCAAATAGGATTCTGCAGTGCATAGATCTACTCAGTGACAAACACCAATGAACAAATTTGTCAATCACCACCACAGTGTTCAGACTATTTTATTTTTTTAATTATATATTTTTTTAAATTTTACATCCCAACCACTGTTGCCCCTTTGTCCCCTTCTCCCACCCCCTCCTCCCACCCATCCTATCTCCATTCTTTCCTCATAGGGGGTAAGGCCTCCCTTGGTAGTCAACACAGGCTGGCATACCAAGTTGTGGCCAGATCAAGCTCCTCCACCGAGCATTATGGCTGAGTAAGGCATTGCACCATAGGGAATGGGCTCTAAAAAGCCAGTTCATTTTTTAAAAATGAAATTTGAACATATTTCTTTATTAGGATGCTCAAGAATGAACAACATTATTATCACTGTCTTCATGTGATGGAAAAAATGGATAAGGGCTCCCAAAGTGGTTATCAAAGGGCTCAAATCCCTAGTCAATCAATGGCAGGAAGTTTCTGATAACATTTGTCTCTGCTGTAAGTTCCAGACCCGGAATCCTTCATTCCAGCACAAATTGACTATTTTGTCCTTGCCGCTCTTCTAGATCCAGGCAATCAAATCCACCCTAGGTTGCCTCTAAGTCTGCGTGCATCCCTTTGAATTGTTACTGCCTTGATACCCTGAGGAGCACAGTAGGGAATGGGGTAAGAATATAAGGTTACACATAGCAAAACCCCACACAAACGGTATTTGGACATAGGCTTCACATTATCAAACTTCCTCTTCAAATGACAGTGGGCGGGAGGGACTCCTACCCAAAGAAAGATCTTCAATCCAGGTAGCATGTATGGAGATCTTGTATGCAAAAGCATGAGGGACCAGCATTACTGTCATCTTACCTGCACAGAGAAATGAGTTTGTAGATGAAAGTAGACACTATCCCTGGCTTAGGTTTCTCTGCTGTTCAATGGAGACATTCTGCCTCTCACCTGTCTTAGGTATTGTTTCATTTTTTTTTTTTAAAGGAAGATCAAAAAATGGTACAAGAGAGGATGAGGAGATGGGGACAAAACAATCCTGTAAGACAAAAAAATACAATAAAAAAAAACAGATGTCATACAATATTTACAATAGAAACTGGCTGAAAACACTACATGCTAACAGACAGTATGATACATGAAAGGGCAGACAAGAAAGGGCGGAGGCCACAGGCCTACACTAAGAGCCTTTCAATAGACTACTGAGTGGACTGGATCTGCTGTTTTAGCTGAGAGCCTTCTTTGATGATAACAGAACAGGGAAGGACAAGCCTAGAGACTCCATAGGCCTGTCCTAGGGCCTGCTTGGAGTGCACAGCACATAGAGGACATTCTTGTCCTCACAGCAGTGGGAGGTGCAGGATCATCTCCAAGGGCTCAGCATCTGCTGCCATCACAATGAACTCAGAGATGCCCCTGTTGAGAGTTTCGGTGGCTTCATTGGCTCCTTTCCAAAGCTAGTTGTAGTTCCGAGACTGCGGAACAAGGTCCAGCAGCTTCTTGGTGAGGTGGACATCTGCGAAGGGATAGGCTTTTGGATTCACATCAGCCTCTATCGTGGCTTCCATGAGCCGGTCTTGCCGCGATGTGAGAACAGCCCACCTCAGACAGGCAGAATTTTTTTTTTGTAATTGTCCATCATACCTATGCATTCCTCTTGGGAAGTGTTTGTGGTCCTGGCAGCCAACATAAGTAAACCAAATAAGCCCTCAGCCTGACTGTTTCCATGGTCACAAACTTGGAAGGCTTAAAACTGTAGAAAACTAGTGTCAAATGAATGACTTGGATGCAAGACTCACAAACCACCTACATTTTAGAATGTTAGCAGGAAAAACAGTATCTTTTTGGTGATGCTCATCCTGGAGTTTTGACTAATTTAAGAAAAGCAGCAGCTGATCATGAGTGCTGTCTTTTCACCTGTCATGCCATGCTTCTGCCACTCTCAAAGGAACAGAGACAGCAAACCTCGCATTTCCCATACCACTATACGCTGTCTGTTGACTGCATTTAAAAGTAGTGTTCTCCTCGTGGCACAGTTTCTTCTTCTCAAGTGCCAGTGAGGACTGGCTGATTCCAGTAAAAGAATCTGCATTTTCAAGCCTTGCACACACCAGCATTCCATTCCAGAACAAGCCCAGGCAGGGTTGTTTTTCATTCACAAAAGAAATCCACCGGCCTGAGCCAACTTGCCTTGTGTGCTTAAGGAAACCTGCAAGTGGCACTACATTACTGAGGACCAAAATCCTCCCTGTTCTTCTTAAGGAGACTTGGATGTGTCTCCTGGCTGTCCCACAGTTGAATTTTAAGTAGGAGAACAGAAAGGTTTTTGTTTTTGTTGTTGTTGTTTCTGATTGTTTGTTTGTTTTTTAATAGAAGATAGCTAAACAGAAAGAAGAGCATTAAACTATGACTGAAGGTAAAATAGGGTTAGTGAGAGAACTTTTGTTACGAATGACACACACAAACACACACACACACACACACACACACACACACACACACACACACATCCTTCATGGGGAGCAGGGACTAGTGTCTATATTCACTTAAAAGATTATTATCCAGAGTATTTTATCTTGGGATCAAATAATATTAAATCTCTAGAAATTATTTAGTTTGAATCCTGATTGAACATTTCCTAATATGCTTCTCTGCAGTTGCCATAGTCTAAATATTTTGTGAGCCTTATAAACTGCAAATTTTAGCCATAAAAAGCATCATTAACTAAGTTTATTTGATAAACTATAGAAAATGCTTTCCTTTCTAATTCACTGAATGATACAGTTAAACTGACTACCAGAGGCAATCTTAACATGGTAAGTATATTGCAAATGGAGAATGTGGAAAATATGGAGGCATGAGTGTTTTGTATGTTAATGTTCTCTGCACTTGACTCTGATAACAGCCTTGAATACTGGATGCACTTACACTCTTTCGTAAGACCAGGAGTTAGAGATAAAAAGTGAATAATATATTGCACATACAATTCACTACATTAGAAATGTTCCTTTATGTGACCCACAGAAAGAAAGTCAACAGCTCTATTGCCATTGCTGTGCCTGTCATATGCACATGAGGCATGAATAAAGGCAACTGTGGCCCTCATTTCTTCTACTCATTTCATTACTTCTATCAATGTGCTTCAAGAGCAGATTTAGAATCCAAGGAGGAATCTTAAGCATGCAATGATAGAACAAGAATTTTGCCAAAAATGTTCATATGATATCCAATTTATAATGTACTTTTTATTTGTGAAGAATCCAGACTTTTGAGGTAGAAGTGTCATGTTTTGACAATTCAAAGCAATAGGTCCTCTATCTTCCTACTGCTGGTCTGTGCTTACCCTCTTATATATCTGGATATTCATCTATCTTTCAATTGTTCCTTTGGGAGTAGCAACTGTTATAATTAATTTTAATTCATTCTGCAAGAGAAGCAATTTCCTAACACACTCCTTTGCATATGATGATGAGTAATTTGTTAATGCTTTATTTTCTTATTTTAATTTATAAAATTAGTTTTTCTCTCTAAGCCTGGCTAATTTTGCTCTACATAATAATCTCCATTTCCATTCATGTTGTCACAGGTAGTAGGATTCCATCTCTTTTATTCCATCGCATGGAATATATTACTGAAATATTTCTTTATTCATGCATCAGTTGGCGGGCACCTAGATTGAATTTGTATCTTGACAATTTTGAGTTGTATTAAAATAAATACTGAGATGGAGATGTTTATTCATTAATAGTTATTTCATTTCCTTTGTGTATATCCCATGCTGTTAAATTTCTGAGTCTAATATTTTCCTTAGCTATTATATTGATTTACATTCCCACTTAAAGAATCTAGGTGGTTCCTTTCCTTTACATTCTTTGTAGGATTTGGTTTTCTGGTTTTGATTTTGGGTTTTGAGTTTTTAAAAAGGACTTTGAAATGATTTTTATTTGTGTATATGTGTCCCTGTGAGTGTACATCATGTATGTGCAGGTGATGGAATTATGGGAGGTTATGGGGCTGCCCCACATGTATGTTGGGAACTCAACTTGGGTCCCCTAGAAGAGCAGCAACCACTCTTAACTATTGGACTATCTGTCCATCACCAGGATTTGTTATCTTCTGTCTTTGATGGTAGCCAACTCTAATTGGAGTCAAGTGATCTATCACTGTAGTTTGGATTGGCACTTCCCTGGTGATTATGAGAGATATGTTTTGTTCCATATATCTGTTGGCATCTTTTGAGAAATAGCTATATAAATCTGTTGACCATTCTTATTAGATTATTGAGAGTTTTCACTATTAGGTTATATGAGTTTCTTACACATTCTAGATGATTGCTTTACAAGCTGTATAGTTTGAAAATCTTTATCTGCTGTAGAATAATTCTCTTCTATACTGTAAAGATTTTTCACTTGAATTGGTTTAATAAAATGCTGATTGGCCAATAGCCAGGCAAGAAGTATAGGTGGGGTGACTAAACTAAGAAGGGCAGGTTCAGAGAGTGGCCGGCAAACGCAGAGAAGCAAGATGAGAATGTAGTACTAAGAAAAGGTACCATCCCATGTGGCTAAACATAGTTAAGAATTATGGGTTAATTTAAGTGTAAGAGTTAGATAGTAACAAGCCTGAGCTATCAGCCAATCATTTAAGTAATATTAAGCCTCTGTGTCAGTTATTTGGGAGCAAGCAGTTGGGACAGTAAATGTACATTTACATTTATCCTATCTTTTCTTTACACTAATTTCTTTCAATCTACAAAACATTTAATTTGATGTAATCTTACTTACCAAATTTTGCTTTAGTTGCCCATGGTTTTGTGAACATGCAATTTTCTCAGTCCTGTTTATTGAAAAGACTGTTCTTGAAGAAGTGCATATTTTTAGCAGTTTTGTAAAACATATGTGCAGATTTAGTTCCAGAATCTCTGTCATGTTCTCTTGGCTTCTGTGCCATTGTATAAAGACAATTCCATGCTTTTAACTGCTATAATTTTTTAGTATATTTTGAATTTATGGAAAGATAAAAATGTCATGATTTGTTAGTTTTGATCAAGATTTCTTTATTTTGTCTAGTTCATGGTTTATTTGTTTAGTTTGTTCCATGGGAGTTTTCAGACTCCCCACCCCGCCCTTTTTTTGAAGAATGCCATTAGGATTTTGATAGTTATTTCATTGAACCTATAGCTTGCTTTGAGTTCTATGGACACCAATAAAACTGATTATTTCAATTCAGGAATCCTTTCATTTTTTGTAGGTGTCCTCTTCTCTGTTTTTACCAATGTTTTATAGTTGTCATTATGCAGGCCCTTTTGCCTAGATATTTTTGTAGCTATAATAAATAAGATGGCTTCCTATTTCTGATCATTCACTATTGATACATTGGTAATTCCTTTTACATTGATTTTTGTATCCTTTAGCTTTGCTGAAGTTTTTCCCACTCCAATAATTTTCTGGCTGTGGTGGTTTGAATAAGAATGTCTCCCAAAGGCTCATATATTTTAATGCTTAGTCACCAGGGAGTGGTATAGCCTTGTTGGAAGAAATGTGTCACTGGGGAGTAGGCTTTGGAGTTTTAAATGCCCCTGCTAGGCCCAGTCTTTCTTTCTCTCTCTCTCTTTCCCTCTCATTCTCCCTCTTCCTCTCCCTCCTCTCTTTACTTGCAGATTAAGATGTAGCTCTCAGCTAGTGTTCCAGCACTATGCTTGTTGCCATGCTTTCCACCATGACAGTGACTGACCCTCTGAAAATGTAAGGAAGCCCCCAATTACTTTATTTTATAGGGTCGCTATGGTCATGGTGTCTCTTCACAGCAATAGAATAGTGGTTAAATCACTGGTGAAGTCTTTAGAGTTTGCTATATGTAAAGTTTGCTTCACTTAATATGACAAGTGGCACTTGCTGTGGAGCAGTCTTGCTGCATGCTGTGAATGTGTGTTGCTACCATTGGTCAACAAAGAAGCTGCTCTGGCCTATGGTATAGTTATAGTCAGACAGGAAACCCAGGAAAGATACAGGAAGAAGGAAGGCAGGGTCAAAGGAGATGGTGCAAGCTACCACCTGAGAAGCAAGATGTAATGGAACTCAGGTAAAGCCGCGAGACACATGGTGATACATAGATTAATAGAAATTGGTTAATTTAAGACAAGTGAGCTAGTTAGCACTAAGCCTGGCCCATAGACCAAACAGTTTGTAATTAATATTAAACCTCTGGGTGATTATTTTAAAAGCTGCTGTGGGACTCTGGGACCGGGTGGGACAGAAGAAAGTGTCTGGCTATAGACATTTGACCAATCTGTATGCCATTTATATCTGTCCCATAATTTTTCAGTTGTAGAATTTAATTTTGACTGTACATTTAGCCAGACATTTTTTTCTCCTGGTATGGTGTTTACTTCTCATTGCAATGTGTCTTAGTCATTCAAATTGAATAAATTTCTTTAAAAACTTAAAGTACTAAAATCTTTCTCACCCATATGATTATTTGTATGTTTTTTGAACAACTGCCCTTTGTATTACAAATTTATGTCAAGTGAAACTATTTCAAATATATAAGCAAGACTCTTACCTGATTCAAAAATTGACTTTAAAAGTAATTTAGTCACAAGGAGGAAAAGGAGGCCCTCAAGAGGTACAGTGATCACAGACATCAATGAAGGAAGCAGAAAAGGGAGGTTGTGGGGAAACTCCGATTCATTGAATTGTGAGCATATTTGGTTTAGGATAAAGTATTCAAGAGAAAACCATTGCAGTGGCTATCAGAAATGGTGATTCCCAGAGCTCTGTTAACTCAGCAACTGCATAGGCATTATGCTCACTCTCTCTAACTCTAAGAACTGAGCACATGCCACTGTGGAAACTTCAACGACGCTGTAAATGCTTCCTGTGCTCTAGGACTCCAGGAGTAGATATCTGTACGAAGAATAAGATCAGTCTACATCCTTGTTAGCCCCAGGTTCCAGGGTTTGTTATCTAAATGAGTAACAAAACAATAGTGAAGACAATGATGCTGTGTGTGCAGCATCTCTACAGCTAGTCCATCGTCTTTTCCTCATTACAAATGTTAGCAAAGGTTACAAATGGTTTCTAACGCTTCCTTAGTGTTTCTAATCCTCCATTCTTCCTTTCCTTGTTCTTATCAGGTCACATTTTCACACAACACTGTGGTATTTCAGAATAGAATATTGTTACTTTGCTTTGTAAATTAGAAGAAATACAGCCAGAGCCATTTGTCTACTTTATATGTACCTAACATGGCTGTTTTGGAACATAAAGTAAGCAAGAATGCTTTGAAAATCAAGGTTAAAACAATAAGAAATCCCAAAATAGAACTTTCTGCCAAAAAACACTTAGTTGGTGCTAATATGGATAGAAAGTCCTTTTGAAAAAGTCAATCCTAATAGTATCTTTTTAAAAAACATATTTTAAAGCTTATGTACAAGCATTTATTGTATGTTTGAGCATATTCTCTTAATAATATATAATGCTACTGAATATCCAGACAGAATTCAAAATCAGAATTACAATTGTTTACTTAAATTCCAAATTCTAAACATTTATTTTAGATTTATTTTATAGCTTGTTGAGAATGAAGTATATTTTAAGTATGGTTGTCTTTATTTTGAGTATATGAGAAATACCAAGAGAATCAAGATGGCACTGGTGGCCTTGGCGGCCTGGGCTCATTGTAGCAGCTGAGGCCAGAGCCTAGATCTCTCTGAAGAGGGAACATTTCCGTGAAAACACCCAGGCCAGGTCCTGCCCTAGCTGAGCCCAGGCATGCACTCCAGGAAGCACAAAGACAACACTGTGGCCCTGTGCCTGGCTGGGTGTGGTGGGAAGTAAGTAGCTGGTGGAGTGATGGGAGAGAAGGAAGAAAGAATGTAGGTGGTGGAGAAATGGAAGAGGTTTGTGTGAAGTGGAACAGGAGTCAAGGAGGTTGCTGTTCTTGCTCCTTGGGAGAAGGTGAATTACACTGCCCATCCATTGAGCCAGTAACAAACACAAGTGCTAGTGGGCCTGTTTCATCTTCCTTTGAGAAAACTGACCACGGTAGGAATCGATGTGACTCCCAGAGCTGCATCCTAGCCCAGGAAGAAAAGCAGTGCTGACAGCATGGAGACCCACAACTGACCATCTACGTCCGGCTGTGTTTACTTTTCATCACTGGCCTAGCTGCAATCTCTCTAGTTGGTTGTGGTGGTGGTTCAACCATGAACCGGAAGACTCTATGTTGAATTACAGTTCTACTGTGTTGCATCTAACTTTGGCCAGAGATTTGTTTCCTTCGTTAGCTTTGTGTTGGACAAACACTTGAAGACACCAAGAGGCCCTGCCCACCACACAGGAAGATGACATCCAGAGATCCTGCCCAACTCTTAGCCTTCCCGAAGCATGAGGCATTATAGTGTGCAGTGTAAGCATTGGCCAGAGAGATGGGAGAGAAAGAGAAGCTGAAAGGTTTGAGCACTGTGAAGAGAGGCAGATCTGAAGATGTGAAGGTGGCAAGGAACCGTCTAATGTGAGTAGCCTGCAAAGCCACCGAGGCCATGGTGAAGTCCTGGCCTATTCTGCTGCTGAGGACTGTGTCTGGGTCTGTGGCCAAACAGCAGCAAGGGTCAGTGATGATGTTCATGGCCCGTGTTATCACCAAAGTCCATGTGGATGTCCCTGGTCTGGACTGCCGCCTGGGACCATATTGATATGCAAGGGCTGCAGAGTGAGCTCATCATAACTGCTCAACCAATGTTGCAGGCAGCAAGAGACAGGGCCAGTCCTCCTGCTCTCATGCCCTCTGGGCTGGCTCACCTGCACCCACATCACCAGGGCTAGCTCTATTGAGGGTTCTCTCTCCTGAGTGCCCGGGCAGGAGAGTGCCTGCACATGCTTGGGCAGCACAGTAGAGCTGGCCCTCATGGCAGGGTCCAGGATAAGCCAGCTCTGAGGGTGTGGGAATGGAGAGCTGGCCCTGTTACCTCTCTATTGTGGGGTGGTGTGTTCAAGAGAGAGATGCCCCTCCCCTTGCCCGTTGTCATCTGTAGCAGATGGGAGAGCTGGCCTCAGGGATATGAGAGCAGGAGAGCTGGTTCTGCCCCTCACCAACTGCAGCACTCAGGAGATCGAGCCCTGGGGTGCCCGTGAGCCAGCCCATGAGAGCAGAACTGGTGGGATCTCTTGTTGCCTGCCTGCATTGGTTGAGCTAGTTGGGGCAGTGCTGAAGAGCTCACTCTGGTGGTGAGGATTCCGGAGAGCTGGCAGGCTGACGACTCAGCTACCATCCAGGTCCAGAACAGGTCTATGAGTTAGCCCACTGCAACATCTACCTCATCTGTCAACTGCTGGAGCATGTGAAGGGGCTAGTTCCGCAGATCTAAAGCTACAGGATCTCCAGGACACAGGGCAGCTGAATATCTAAGAGGAGTCCCATTGAGGATCCAGTATTGATAGTGCAGCAGAAGCCACAGGTATCAAAACAGACCAACGACTCATTGAAATGAACATTTGCAGGAAAAGACGTATGGACTAAAGTATACTGTGTGACTCACTATGACACACTACACCTCCCATGACAAGATTAAAAAAATTTTTTTTTTAAATTTTATTTCATTTGGGGGGGATTGCAAGGGCAGAAGGCAGTTAAGAAGGGACAGAGAGATGAGTGGGATTGGGATGCATGATGGAAAATTCACAAAGGGTCAATAAAAATTAAAAGAAAAAATGAGAAAAGGAAGAGAAATGTTAAGATATACATGGATAAAATTATAGAGTAATTTGTTCATTAAAAAAATCACAAGACACAAATTCAGAAAATACACTATCAATACTGATTATAGTATTAGGATGAAAAGAGACTATTACTAAATGTATTATTTTTTAAATAGGAAAAAATCTAATGATCATCTTTCAACGGTCATAAAGCCAGAGTCAAACTGTTACACGCTTTACTGTGGCATTGCATTTGCTTTATAGAAAGGAAAAGTAAATTAACTTTTAACAAATTCTCTTTTAAAGTTTATTACCTTTTAAAGTAAATTAACTTTAAAGAAAATTCTTTCACCGGGCAGTGGTGGCGCACGCCTTTAATCCCAGCACTCGGGAGGCAGAGGCAGGCGGATCTCTGTGAGTTCAAGGCCAGCCTGGTCTACAAAGTGAGTTCCAGGAAAGGCGCAAAGCTACACAGAGAAACCCTGTCTCGAAAAACCAAAAAAAAAAAAAAAAAAAGAAAGAAAGAAAATTCTTTCTATTTTCTGCTTATACAATGGTTTACTTACACCTTGGAATATGATGAAGACTGAAATGTAATTATATATCACCAACAACTTCAATCATTTTAATAAAAGAAAGTTTCCATGTAAATTTTCTTTCTTGTAACTGAAATTTCTCCTAGTTAATTCTTAATGAGAAACCACTAGGGGGCAACCAAGCATCATTTCCATTTCCCCTCTTGTAGCATATACATAATGTATGATAACCATCTGATTTCTTAAAGATTTCCATTTTTATAAAATTGAATTAAACACAAACAAATTGCAGAAATATTCCCAAATCTTTCATTTTGCTTCATATTTCATGAAGCATTTTTAGTACTTTCAAAATCTGAGTAAAGTTCAAATGTAAATTATGAATTGTTTTCTCCAAAAAACAGAACCAATAGGATATATATTTTTGGATAAAATTTATTATACAGAATTAACTCTTCAGTATGGAAGCTAAACTTTTTCTAATCTGCTCTCTGTAGGGTGGAGTTTTTCCCAGAAGCACTGCTGATATAAAATTGATAAAGTACAAAAACCTGGATGTAACACGAATTTTAAAAGGTCTTATTAATAAATAACCCGGTGCCAGATATTGGGTGAAGTCTGAATGATCTGAGAGACAGAACAAGCCACAGCCAACCTCACATCACCATCTCCTCAGCTGATCTTGTTTCCTCAGACTGAAAACCTCTGAGTCCTCACTGGAATGGATCTCAGCTGAACTGCTGCTAAAAAGCCTCTAGTTCCTGGTCCTCAGCCTCAAGAGAGCAAATTCCTTTTTCCTCACGCCTTATATACCTTTCTATGTCCTGTCATATTACTTCCTGGGATGAAAGGCATGTGTCTTTCTCAAGCAAAGACAAGAGATCTCAAGTCCTGGGATCAAAGGTGGGTGCCACCATGCCTGGCTGTTTCCAGTGTGACCTTGAACTCACAGAGAGTTTATGTCAATGACAAGAGAAAGAGTAGTTTAAACAAACAAATAAACAAAAACACTTACTAACTTATCAGTTCTCCCAGTCTTTGGCCTACCACACAGACTTTTGCATCTAAACAAGTCAATTCTTTATATTTCAGACATAATGTACTTCTAGTTAATATACTGAATTTGGAATCTTGGCTGTGTCAAATGAAAATCGTGTGACCTGGTAAAAACTTACCTCCGGGAACACAATTATCTCCACCCTCAAAAGGGGAGAATGCATTATCCCAATCTCTCAAGTAGATTAGCTGTGATACTGTGTGCCATCTGTCATGCAACACAACTAGCACAGAGCTTCTACTTAACAAGTGTCCAGTTGTTATTACCAAGAGAGCACAACATCGTGTGTGTGTGTGTGTGTGTGTGTGTGTGTGTGTCTGTGTCTGTGTGTGTCTGTGTGTGTCTGTGTCTGTGTGTCTGTTTGTCAACCATGCATGCAAGTGCCTGTGGAGGCCAGAAGAGGGAGGGTGTTGGATTCTCTGGAACTGAACGCACAGGCGATTGTGAGCCATCAATTGTGGATGCTGGGACCCAAACCTCAGTCTTTTGCAGAAGTACTTCATGAACAATTGTTTCTAACCACGGAGGCCTCTTTCCAGCCCACAGGCATGGCATTTTGATGGCACAAGTTGAAAAGTAGAGATCACCTTCGAAGTACACCTAATGTTTTGTCACAGGTAGGTCAGTTGCTTCTGCGTACTATGAGTTCCTGGCTTTTGAACTATCCCCCATCCATTACTCAAATTATCTCCTTTCAAGACATTTCAATAAATATTTATGCAATCATAAATAATATTGAAATGATTGTAAACCAATGTTGAGGATCTGCTGCTGTGCTGGATCTAATGAGCAAACATAAAGGCATGGCTTCTGTCCTCAAGAGTGACAACTGACAGAGTTTGGACAAAGGAGGAAAGGTAAAGAAGGAAGAGGAGAAAGAAGAGAGCAGGCAGGAGGAACAGAGAAGTAGGAAGAAGGGGAGAAAGAAAGAAGAGGAGAGAGCAGACTGGGGAAGGGAGGAAGAGAGTTATGTTTCATTACTGGAGCAAGTCAGGGAGACCTTATGATTATAAACACATGCAAGGAACAATAGCGTGATAGAATATGGTACTCTGTCTATTTTATTGTGATGTCTTCAGAATAAGTGTTCACAAATTTCTGATACATGCAAAAAGGTTTGGGGTGCCACATAGAGAACGCTGTGGAACATGGGAAGAAGACAAAGTACCATATGTAAAGATGATGCTTTGCAAGAACTGTGTTTGGGAGTTCAGAGAGAGACGACAAAATCTACAAAGTGGAAAAGTTTCCCCAAGATCTGAGTGGTCAGTTTCAATAAGCACCCTAAGGCAGACCGACTTCAGAAAGCTCACATCTGTATTGTGTAAGCTATGGCAGTCCTGCAATTTCCCAGCAGCCTTCATACAATTATTCGGCATAGAGGTCATTACTCAACTGGAAAGTGAAAGTAATTTTGTTATTTCTTTCTGTTGTTGTTTCCAAAGAAGCATAAAGTGGTTCTGAACAGCTTCATGCTGTGTAAAGAGAACAAGCACATGCTCTAACAGAAGTATAGCATGTTGCTTTCCAATTTGGCTTCTCATGTCCACTTGTATATGATCAATCTTTTTAATTTGAAAGCAAAATTTAATTCACTTTAAATTTCTTGCTATGGTAGAAGGAGTAGGATATTTTAGAAATATAAATAAATAGAAATATAAATAAAAAGTTCTTGAAGTTCCTAATATTAAGACTCCATGTGTGTATTCTACATACCCAAGCCTAAATCCAAGTATGCTTACTGTTTTGCAATCTGAAAATAGAAAATGTTAACGCTATACTATTTGAACTCTACTTAAAAACACTTCTGCAGCCAGAATCAACAAGCCTCAGCTAGGAATTTAATGACCAATCTGGAAAGAATGAGAGACTATTTATGTCCCTGTTTTAGGGGGAGGAGTAGAGCCTTGAACTAACAATTATATCTTGCCAAACCGATAAGGAAAAGTTTATTGAATAAGTACTCAGAGGAAAGATTTAGATTATAGCAGTTTTAATCTGTATCTTTTAATCATGACTTCTCAAGTATTTATTTTTGATAATTCTTATCTATATAGCTAGATATAGATATATACACATTGATCATATCTACCATCGCCACACCCCCTTTCTACATCCCAGGACAACCTCCACATTACCCTCCCACCTGCATGTCTTCACTCTTTCTTGATGTGTTTTGTTTTACTGTTAACACACAGAGTCCAATCGGTACTGCCTGCTGGGATACTGGCTGATTTTATTGACTTGATCTATAAGGATTTTTTAAAAAAAAATACATCCTTAGTTTTGTTTAACCAATCTTTTAACCACCACTTTTCCTTGGTTCACTTGCCCCCATCCCTGTTTATACCTTTAACACCCAGTTTATCTGTTGACCTTTTGTTAAGAAAATGAAATGCTTTCATGAAAAAACAGATGAATAAAAAACAAAGCTACAGGCTTAAAGTTCTAACCAGTTTTATTTTAGAAAACTAGGAGTTATTTTAGGAAATTATTTTTGTTTTGAACACTCCTCCTTCCAGCCCTATATTGTGAGGTGTAATTAAGTTTACCTACCAATCTCATAATATGTGATGCAGTACTATTATCTTTATTATGAAATTTCTGATATGCATTTATTTGGAAGCTGGGTGTTCTTGTTCAACTCCAGTGTGATAGTTTTTACTTTGTCTTATTATATTTTATTATTATCCCACAGAAGCTTATTTTTTTTAATGAAATCTAGGAAGAGAATGGATCTGAACGGGAGGGGAGGTGGAGAGGAAGTGGAAGAAGCAGAAGAAGGGCAAACTATAAACAGGGTATATTATGTAAGAAAAAATCTATTTTCAATAAAAGGCAAAAAATTTTAGGATTTCAAATGAGAAAACATTTTTGTAGTAAAAGCTTAACATTTTCTTTGTCTTCAAAAAAAAAATTCCTTAGTCTTAACAAACCTCAGTCTCTTTAACACAGAATGGGACATAGTACCTAAAAATAGGTTATAAGAATTGTGTGGAATTACATGGGAATGGCATACATGATGTTATATATACCTTAGCCACTATGTGTTAAGTAAAATCAACTTACTTAAAAAACTGTTTGGAAAACTATGCTATTTATTCACATTTACTTAACATTTTAGCAAATATTTACTGTCATTAGCTGAAATCTTAAACTAATCATCCCAAGTCCATAGTGGACCTAAGAGAATGTAGAGAGTTACTATTAATAATGATTGAGTGGATAGTTGATAGGCTATGTAGTCACAATCAATCCCTTGAAAGATCTAGGAGCAAAGAGTTTTAATGCAAGACATCAACACACATTAGGGCAAATTTTAGAGTCTAATGCCAAGATTACAGCTGCTCATAGGTCAGAGTAGCATGTGATAACATCATTAGGCAACACATCTCCAATCCTAGCACTCAGAAAACTGAGGCAGGAGAACAGTGAGTAAAGGATAGCCTCGGTGATTTTTAAGACAGCAAGATGTCAAACAAACAAGGACAATCCAATGGCGGTCATTGCACCATCCTAAATACTGTGTGTGTGTGTGTGTGTGTGTGTGTGTGTGTGTGTGTGTGTGTGTTTGGTCATAGTCACTAGAAGTAGGGAGGAGTCTTGTGAAAGTTATTATTAATAAAAGGTTCCTTCTAAGTGATAAGGATAAGTTCAGTCTATAGGGCAGAAGAAAATATTTGCAGATGTAGTCTTTCTTGAAGATGGTGTTTAATATACCTGAGTCTAGCTAGCTAGTCAATCAGCCATTGTTCAGTGACTTCCACTTTGATGTGGGGGGGGGCAATACCCTTTCAGTTTGGCTATACCATTTATGAGGAAGATGGTTCTTTAGAAAGAAAGCAGCTATTGATCATTAGTTATGGCTAACTGGAGGGCCAGCCTCCAGCAGCCCAGGGTATGCAAACAATTCAATGAAGGTGGTGAGGGCTAGACTTTTCTATCTGAGGGGAAAAATAAGGAAACACACACTTTCTAACAATAATTTTCTCTTTTACTTCAACTTAAGAAATCTCTTTCTGAAAAAAACCTATCTCCACATAGCTACATTCTTTACATACAGCTATATATCTCCCTTTACATACATACATCTCTCTCCTGCATAGCCATATATTTCTATATACAGTTACATTTGTATATAGCTCCACATTTCTCTTCTATACATATTTCTTCTCTCTACTCTGCTACATTCCTTCACACACTACTAGATCATTCACTCAGTCTTTACTCACTCAGTCTTTACTCACTCACTCTCCTCTGTGTACACATCTCTCCCCTACACCTCTTTTTTATATAGCTATACAAGCTCTCTCTTCTACATAGCTACTCATCTTCTCCCCAGCTCTCTCTGCACACACACAGACACCTCACACACATACTCACTCACACTCACTCCTCAACAGCTAAACTCTGGACAATTAGATGTTACATTTTCAAGGCCTGACCCATTCTCATTTCTCAGGCTATGGAGGTCACATTGACCAGCCAGTTAGTAATACTTGGCAGTGCATGTAGCAGTTGGCTGAACCTTAAGCCTTGTATCATTGGGAATATGTGCAGAAAGCCAACTGCTGCAGGAAAGTTATGCCTTAATGTTGTCAGCCTGACTTTGGTTTAACAGACACTTGAGAACTTGTCCTTGAGTATTCTCTGCAGGGGCAGCTAGCTTGTTTTGAGGTCTAGCTAAACATGTGAAAAGCTGTCTTAGTAACTGAGAATACTGTTACTTTCCTGTGTCAGTTATGAAAAAGACTCTAGTATTATTTCTATTCATCTGAATTATATAGCTTAAGCAGAAATCATCTTCATGACCATCCACAATTATATGTGTGCCCAAAAGATGTAAAACATACTACCAATGGGCTGTGGAAGAAATCTCACAGTGTTCTTTTTAGGAAAGAAATGTAGTGGCACAGTAGAAAAATTACAGACAGAAGCCACCAATTATTGACAGTCAGTGAGCCCACAGCCTTGCCAAGTGGGGCTTCCTATCAGGGAGTTATTCGTCTGGCGGGTCAACCTGTTAAATACTAGTTGTCACCTGATGTATGCTCCCACGGCCCTTAGCAATTAGTCAACATTGAGGGAACAACTTTGAGTAAGGGGCATTAGAAGCAATAATAACCTTGGCTATTAAAAGTAATTGATGCTCATAATAAGAGAGGCAATAAGGGTTAATAACTTCTTAACTGTCAAAGAAATTTCAAGTAATTTTTGAAAATTGAATAATAGCCACTATAGTTTTCAAAATATTCTAATTTTTTTAAAATTGATATTAAATAAGTTTTAGGTAAATTAAATTGCTATAAGTGACAATATTTACTATCTAGAGTTCTCATGTCACTATACAAATTATGTGTCGAAAGCACATAGGTAGATAAGATTCTTATTTCTGCTTTGTTTGTCCATTAGCTGCTAAGAAACACAAATGTACATAGGCTCAAGAAATCTCAGGTCTCTTAGAAACAGCAAACAATTGATTCATATGATTACAGGCAAGCAATGTGCCAAATTCTTACTTTCAGTATACTTCTAAGTCAGAAATAAATAAGCAGAACAGTGTATTGTCAAGGTAAAATGTGGTAAACAAGTTTTCAACAACAGTATGCTTCAGATGTTTACATCTGTATACATACTTAATGGCATATAATTTTATTTGCATATAAAGCATTGGGTTTCCACTTTTATGTATTTTAATTCTAAACAAAGCCAACTAATCAATTATATTAGTAATTATCATATGCTTTGAGGGTGAATTTTCACATATCTATTTCTATTAAAAGGCAGATACTGAAACTGTATTATTTAAAGATTGTCCTTTTTACAAAAGAGTCATACGATTTTTAAAAATGAAGAAATGTCTGTTCATTTAAATAGTTTAAATTAAGAGAGTTTTCCTTTTTTGGCAATAGTAAAAATACCCAGACTTACAGTTTCTGAGGTTCAGTCTTTTATCATCATGATGGGGAGCATGGCAGCAGGCAGGTAGACATGGTGCTGGCTGCATCTTGATCAGAAGGCAACAGGAAGTTGACTGAAAGTCATACATAGGAAAGTTTGAGCAAAAGAGACCTCAAAGCCCACCTCCACAGGGACATATTTCCTCCAACAAGGCCATACCTACCCTGACAAAGCCACACCTCCTAACAGTACCACTCCCTCTGAGCTTATGGGGGCCAATTATATTCAAACTATCACAGAAGAAGAGAAGAAAAGAAAAGAAATAAAACAAGAGAAGGTTTGCTAAAACTTCCATGAATCCTTTCCCATATGAGTATCAAATTGAAAAAATACTTACCACTTAAATTTCATTAACTACTTCCATCTTATTTACTTCATTTATCCTATTTTTTTATTTCACCAAGAAAGATATCCATTCTCTCTGAGTACTTCTGATACTGAGAACAAAGCTCCTTGTTAAATAATCTTTGTCTGAGTTTATTTCCTTTTTTTAGGGAAAATTTTAGAAACACTGATTTCTAATAATGAGGTAGCTACAATTACATTTCTAGTCCACATCATACACAAAGGCCTCCTGATGGAGCAAAAGCCAAATGGGTTAGTAAAGGTGATAATTCTAACACTAATAGAAAAATGTATAGGAAAACTTTCTCTTAGCCTGTAGGTCAATATAAAATTAAATATAAATTAAAATGCAAAAATCACGAAGAAAATATACAATAGTCTCTTTTATTCATGATTCCCTCCCCATTTTATTATCTGTAGTCAACTGAGGCCTGGAATATTAAGTGGAATACTATAGAAATGAAATATACATTTTTATGAATTTTGAAATTTTATGCTTTCCTGGTTGAATAATGAAATCTAATACTGCCTATCTCTGTCCTGACCAGGGTGTCAACCACCCCTCTGTTGAGCGCACACCACCCTGGAGTGGCATGCATCAGTTAGTCATTCAGTGGCCATCATCATTATGAGACATAGTGTCATGGCATTGAAGTGTTTATGTTTAAACAATTCTCATTCTTACTTAATAACAGAATAGGAGTAAAGACTACGGTAATTTCATTAGAGTATATTGCAATAATTGATCTATTGTTACCTTTATTGTTCTCTCATATAGTTACTAATTATAAAATAAATTGATCATGGGTAGAGATGTGTAAGGAAAAAGCATAGAATTCTTGGGTTTTGTATTACTTGTGCTTTCAGGCATCCAGTGAGATCTTGAAATGTACCTCCTGTGCACAGAGAAGACTACTCAGGTTGATGGATTTGACAGAAGTCTCGTTAAAAGAATTCTTTTCAATGAATCATCAAAGGCAGAATGAACAAATTGGAAAAAATATTTTAAATAATATAAATTAGCTAAACTTAAATATCTAAACTACACAAGTCAAAGAAGATAGTATTGAAAGTCAAATCTGAATATGTATATAAAGAATCAATCAGCCCATCAATTAAAAAAATGGATACAAATTAGAGGTAAGGCAGCTATTAATGAGATGTAGGGAGGTGGATCCTCCACATGCTGCTGAGAATAGTGTACACTGACCGAGAACCATCTGGCCATAATTAGTGGAAATAAAGATGACCTGGTAATCTATCCCAGGGATGCATCCAAGAGGAACTCGAGCCCAGGTTCATAAGGGGACATGCACAAAGATGTCCATTGTAGCAGCAAGTTAGAGGCAACTGACTGTTCTTCACTTCTGCAATGGGAAGGCAAAGGGTGATGCATGCATCAGTAACTTCCTAACCATCATTCAGAAGCAGCAACCCAGTATTGCATGCTTGCGAATCTCTGGACATACATTAAAAATTTTAATTAAAAACTAAAATCAAACCTGGGAGTAGTGATGAATACTTAAAATCCTAGCACTTAGAAGACTGTATGTTCAAGGCCAGCCTCAGCCACACAGGCCAGACAGGGCTTCACAAGACATTGTCTCAAAGAAAAATAAAAAAAATAAAAATTATAAGTAAACAGAATTGTATAGTAAAATGTTGTTTACATACATTAAAATCATAAACTCATAAAACAGCACCATTTATGTTAGAAGAGATCACTCACACACACAGGTTTCTATGACTTCAAAGCAGTGGTTCTCAACCTTCCTGACACTGTGACCCTTTAATACAGTTCCTCATGTTGTGGTGATCCTCCACCATAAAATGATTTTCATTACAACTTCATAAGTGTAATTTTGCTACTGTTATGAATCAGAATGTAAATATCTGTGCTTTCTGATGGTTTCTGGGGGGGAGGGATCATGACCCACTGATTAAGAACCACTGCTTTAAAGCATTGATGTAGTATAATGGTGTCTAATAGTGAGGGTGCTTTAACACAGAGTTAAAAAGAGAATGAAGGACAAGATTGCAAAATTTTTAGAAAGATATTTTAGAATATAGAATTAATTCAATTCCTTGTAACTGGCATTAAAATATATAAATCCTATTGCCTGAACTACTAGAAAAATATTATACAATAAGAAACATGTATACACGCACTACCCTTGTTTCTTTATTCTTTCCCAGAATGTGTCAGGCTGACATGGTATTCCTAATAAAGCTTATACCATTATGTTTTTGGTGGTCTCTACCTCTCCAATGATACTCTTCAAGATACAATTTAACTTCTGCATCTTATACATCTTTTAAATATTTCCATTCATAAAAGTATCTAAAGCAAATTGTTTCCAGACATTGTTCCATGACATTTAAGACTTAGCTCTGCATCATGTCTTATGCAGGACTCCCTCTACTTGGTATGAACTTCCCAGAGATCAGAGAGATATATTTGAAACTCCCTGCCATGTCTAGAGTATTGGAGTGCACACAGGGAGATCCCAATGAACATCTAATAGATTTGCAGTAGCAATTTTAAATCTATTTGAAGTTCTTGTTGTAAGAGATGGATAGGTGGGATCCTAATAGGAGGTTGAAAGATGCAGTGTTTTCTGTGTAGAAATAAGTTAGCAAGTAGAAGGGAATGGAAGATACTTCTCTAACTGCTAACAGAAAGGCATGGATCTCTTGTCCACTGAGAAGGATACAGCTATACATCAGCAGAAAGAGATGAAGCTGGCTTTAGCTTGCTCGTTATCAAAACTTCCTTTCTTACTTGGTGTCGTCTTGCCTAGGATACCCTTTTCCTCGACAAATTCCCATCTCTTACAGTATGCTTTTCATTCCTGATTGTTCAAAGCAATAATCAACCATTCCTACTTTTTCCTGAACATTTAATGGATTTTGCCTTTTACTTCAACATCAAAGAAACCTTACCCAGTTCAAAATTTGCATCTTAAGTCTACAACAGCCCCCTCCCCGCACTTATAAGTACCATGTTTCTTTTTATTTAATACTGAAATATATAATTTGCTTATGATTACCTAATGCATATATTATTTTTTGAATACCAAATCGCAGGTCATTCACCATGGTGCCACAGATGCGAGAAATGCCCTCCATAGTGAAGCTGATTAAACGAAGCTGTGTTTTCTCACTGAGATTCAGAATCTCATTCAGCTGCACTGTGCAAACGATCTGAATGAGAACCAAAGGCTGGCTTTTGAAAAGGAACTTGAACTTTGTGTGAGATCCAACAAAAAGCTGGAGCTTCCAAACACAAAGCTATGTGTAGCTGACTTAGTTCCACGGAAGGTAAAGAAGGGCAGTGTAACAGCTCCAGTGAATGTGACAGACGGGAACACAATATGAAGTGACCAAATCATAGATTTGAAGTAATAAGACACAGTAGAATATCTATTTCATCTACTTCCTACTTTGGGGGTCTGGATCAGGGCAGACAAATATTTTTCTAACTTAGTTTTCCCTTTTGTGTGGTAAGAAAATGAGAAAAGTCCCATTATCAACTACTTACTAACATCACTTGGTAGCTAAAATAGAATACAGATTACAGCTTAGAATCATAAGAGAAAAAACCTGAGGCATTCACTTTTGCATCTGGCTAGTAGAAAGGTGAGCCTGAGGCCTAAAAGGTAATCAATAAATGTTTGCTAAATGAATGCACGAGGAAACAGCAATGGACTACAGAGACGTGACATCAGAGACATGTGCCAAGAAGGAAGATATTCACAATGCAGGCTTTCAGGGGGCAGGGAGAGGAACACAGGCAATCAGAGAGGACTGTGTCTTCTTTATGTTGGAGCTGGTACTGGGGGATAGCCTCAGGAGGTAAGATGGCTGTAACATAAAAGCGCTGGGAGTCCAGCACTGCAGAGGAGACCGGCAAACATGATTTTAGAATTAAGATCCAGTATAGAAGTGTCTATCCAAATGCGTATTCAGCCACATGTCTGAATGCTTGAACTCTTATTTGCTGCAGGAAGGAGACAAGGCAGGGGAGAGAGACATAGGATATCATGGTAGGCTTCAGTGTTACACCCAGCAGAGACTAAATCCAGGCTCTACTAGTCATTCTGGCACAGATATTGACAAAACATTAATCGCTCAGACATCTAGAAGATGGTTTTAATTTTGAAAACTGAAGATTGTAGGATGTATGCTGTAGACCTGTTTTGCAGATTGAATGTATGGATGTATGAGGGGCAAAACATACTTCACATGATATATTTTTTTTCCTTTTTATTATTAATGTGCTATATGGTGATGCATGTAAATACACATGCGCATGTGCCATGGCTCTCACATGTGGAGGTCAGAGGACAACCTAGGAGTTGGTTCTCTCCACTGCCGTCTCTGGAGAGCAGGCTCACAAGGCCGGGTTTGTACACTAAGTGCTTTTCCCTAAGTTGACTGGCCTGCCTCACAATGTCCTTTGTTGTTGTTGCTATTTTTATTATTGTAATTAATGTTACTGCAGATTTATGGTCATAAGGTTGTATCCAATCACCTAAATATTTGTCTTAACTTCAGGGGAAACACTTGCAATTTGCAAATAAGTGGCTTCTTTAATTTCATATTTTCTTTATGTATATTTTTCCCCCTTTGATATTCTTGTAAAAGCTGCCCCAACCCCATCTGATTTTGTTTTAGAAGCACCGAGGAAGAAAAAGCCGCATAGGCTAGCTAAGTTGCCCGCGTGGCGGTCACCAGGCTGTCTTGGCTTAGAAACTCATAAGTAAGGAAGGGCCAGAGTAGAACCAGGGAAGGACTCATGAGACAACTCCCGAAGGGGATGTTTCCTGCATAATTCTATGTAAGAGACGACTCTACTGCATTCAAATGCACTTCGAGCATCTTCTCAAAGACAAGACTCCTTGGGGTTTACTTGTTTAACAAAACAAAACCTGAGCCCACGCCTTTAATCCCAGCACTTGGGAGGCAGAGGCAGGCGGATCTCTGTGAGTTCAAGGCCAGCCTGGGCTACAGAGTGAGTTCCAGGAAAGGCGCAAAGCTACACAGAGAAACCCTGTCTCAAAAAATCAACCAAACAAACAAAAAACCCAACAAAACAAACAAACAAACAAAAAAACCAAAAAAACAAACAAAACGCGAGAGTTCCCTGTTTATTAAATGTATACAGAATTAAGACAGGATAACCTTTGAATTGGACAGATCAATAAGAAAGTACTGTAAGGTTTGTAAAGGACAAAATAATAATGGTAACTTACCAACACATACCTTGGAATCAGCAAACAACAGGGTTTATTATAGCTAAGCAAATTTTCAAAAAGTTGTAGTCTGGAGGAAAATGTGTTAAACTGTGAAGCAAAACCATTAAAATGGTTGTAGTTCCTTTTGAGTGTTCTTCACCCCCACGTTTTGATTCTGACAGAAACAGGCCTCCTTGTGCCTCTGGTAGGCTGGCTTCCCAGTTTAAACTCCTCAGTACAGCGTCGTTTTGATGAGATGTAGAACTTGCTTAGTTCTAAGGAGAGCAGGCTGAATGTAAGTGCCCTGCTGGGCAGGGGAAGGTTGTGTGAGCACAAAAGTTTCACTTCTAATTTTGGGCCCAACTTTTTATGCTGAGGAAATTGTTTTCAAAGTTTAGCACAGCCTCAGTTTCACAACCCCAGACAGAAAATAAATCCACCTAGGAGACATTGTCTGTGTCTATAAGAAAAAAAAAAGGGGGTGGGGTGGGGGCTGCGGGGAGCTGTGTCTGCAGAGCAAGTCTAGGGGATGTTTGACTAAAAAGGGAACCCTGGAGGATGTGGGACCTAGGCTCCTTTAGATTGCTACAAGAGCCACTCGGTTCCTAGAGACCGCAAAAAGACATCCTTGTTTTGATTGGAGATGAGGAGCTCCAGAGGTGCAGAGGTATTCTAGGCAGGAAAGCAAGGTGGGGGGTAAATGCTGCTGGGTGGAACAAAGGCGTGGCAGCATCTCAGGAATGCCGAGTGAAGCTGCGACTGCTCCCAGGGAGGGCTGCTGGAAAAACCTTGGTGTAGGGAGCGTTCTCCCTGGAGACCGCCCGAGGCGCGGCCCCGCCCTCCGAAGCCCCGCCCCAGCTAGCGTGGACCAATGGGAGAGCTGGATGTTAGCGTGTGGGAGGCGCGGCTGGGTTGCTACAGCCAGAGCTGGGCGGCGGCGGCGGGCGCTGCCGGAGGAGCCCGAGGCGGTGCGCCATGGAGGGGCTGGAAGGTGAGATGCCAGGGGATGCGGCCGCGGGGTCGAGCGGGTCGGGGCGACAGGGGCCGGGACTCCCGGGGCCAGTGCGGCCGGACGGCACTGCGGCGAGGTCCCCGCGCCCGCCGATGCCGGGGCCGGAGCGGTGACCGCGGGCTGCCAGCGGCGCACGGTCCGCGGCTTCCCCGCGGGGTCGGAGCCCCCCGTCCTCTCTCCTGCAAGGCCTTCCCACCATTTTCGGGTCCTTCCTGACCCCCGAGTCTCCTTTGGGGAGTCAGCGTCCCTGGTCCGGTTTTATTATCTTTGCAAACTGTATTCTCGGTTAAGGTTCGCGAGGTCCGGGTCGCCAGCCCCTGCTGGCCCCTCAGGACTCGCCCCGCCTCCTGCGAGCTCCCGACACACACCTTGGGCATGCCTGGGTGGCCTTCCTTCCATTTCTACCACGTCCTGGTCGGAGGGATGCCAGAGCATCTCCAAGGAAGTGTCCCTGGCCAGTCCTACACCGCGAACAATAGCTCCAGCCTGATGGTTTATTCACGAGGACTGACTAGGGAAGAGCCAGCTTTGGTTCCTTATCTTCCCTTTTTCCTGGTGGTGTAACCATGGCTTCAGATTTTGCTTTGTTCCCAATTCTTTCACTTTTTCTCCCTTTTCATCCATTTTAATCCCGTCTGAGGACAACATTCGCTTAAAAAACAAAAGGAGGAAAGAAAACAAAAAAACAACCTAGCAGTGGTAGCAACAGCTTCAAGATTAAAAAAATGACAGTATACATTTATGATAAACAAGCTTTCAGAATTTTTGGATCCTGTTTTTTTTTTTTTTTCTTAAAAAAAAATTCCACCACTTAACGTACTTGGAATGAGCAGGGGCACCGAGCCCTTCATTTTCTTGTATTAAAGATAGTTATTTCAGGACGTGATATGAAGTGAAAAGTGGTAACTGATAACTTTTTTCAGTGATTTAAGTGCACCAGAAAGAAAATGCAATAATATGATTATGGATTTTTATTTCATAGTTTTATTTTGCAGTGAAGCCCTCACCAAACACCTTGAAGGCGATAAAGAATTCCAGTTGACCACATATGGGCCCAGCTCCAGTTTATTATGACCTGCAAAGGTCTTGATGTACCATTCAACTTTACATGAAATGAGAAATTGTAAAGACTTCTTTTCAAAAATCTTTTTTGGGAGCCTCTGCAGGCAGCTTATTTTAATTATTTAAAACTATACTGGTGTAGAGACTATATATAGAAAACAGGGCTGAAACATGGGTTCCAGAATTTTTATAATGTTATAGTGCATGAAGAGTGTTTTAGAACACTTCCCAGATTTTTACTGATCAACATTTACTGTGGAAGAAATATTCACCCAATGTTTCATTTACTCATCCTATTCATGCAAAGAATAAAAGTATAGCCAAAGCTCTACCCATTCTAAGAATCTTTACATTTTAATCTGTGCTAATATTGGTGTTGCAATCTAAGTCAGAAATTTTGAAAATATAATTGAAAACTATCATAATATTCAGTCGCCTGTGTGTGTGTATAAAATATACGGATCCTGTTGTAATATGGAATGAGCATGATTTCTGAGTCTGGTTTGTGTCAAACAGTACCAACCCTTTAACTCTTTGATTTTTTTTTTCTAACAAAATAGGATGCCATCATTAAATGTGTTTAATTGTAATGATTTAGGTTGAAATATAAGAAAATAGTTCTTCTTGTCTGGCAGAACAGCTGAATATTGGCATTTTCAAGTAGTTCAACATAATAAAAGCTCAGAGTGTTCTGTTGAGTGGAAAACTGTGCGCTTTTTTTGGCTTCAACCCCACCCCACCCCCACCTTCCTTAAAAAAAAAATCAGTTCCTATTACATCACATTTTGCAGACTTCATTCATTAATTTATTTACCCACACTTTTACTTTGTAAGTTATTTGATAGCTTTCCTCTTTTTTTAAATTCATAGGACAGTGTATTGTATAAAATATTCACGTTTGCTTACTGTATCTTTGTCATTTAGCAAAAATATTCTTTAACATTTGACTTACATTTTTAGTTAAAAGTAGTTACTGGTCTCTTGAAAAAGTTCTTTCAAAGCTATTTTTACTCTTTTAAAGTAAATGTTTGTTGCTTACTTATAAATCATATACCATTTACGTTATTTTTGATCTTCTATGACTTTTATGTCTCTGGAATTGTCACAAAGTGAATTATTAAATTGCATACTGTATTTTAAACCAGTGTTGTTATAATTTTGTATAACCCATAGCAGAACTTTTGCACAGCTTGAGTGATTAGAGAAAAGCCTTTGATCCCTTTTTCTGTGAAAGTGTACCCTGGATGTACCTAAGGAGCTTAGAAGTCATTTTAGAGCTGGGGACTTCTAATATTTTACAAGTTTTATCATCTGTAAGATTGAGGTGATAAAGTCTAAGGTTTTGTCCTTACAGACAGTATTGTCATTGCCTTCCTAATATCCTAAGATATAACAATTATGGCAGACATTAGGCAGGCCAATCCTCTTCTGGATTGCTGCATTTATTATCTTAGTATTGCTCTTCTGTATTGTCACACCTACCTAGTGGAAGTCTGCCATCATGCTTTGTTAATGCTTATCTTTTGTTTTAACTTAGTATGAATGTGTACTGGTTTACTGAATAACTATTCATCTTAGTAGCGTTCACCTATTTGTCATTGCTGTGGCTTTTGTTTGATGCCGAGTTGGAATTCAGGTATTTTAATGGCCAGAAAGGTTCAAAGAAGCTTTTATCTAAACTTTTGTTTTCTTGTTGTCTTTGTTTCTTGTTGTCTTTTTTATTTTTTCTCTATGATTTGGGAATGTATATTTTTTGAAAATTTATTTTTGTGTATGAGTGTTTGGCTTACATGTATGTACATGCCCTATGTCTAATGCCTAGTGCTGACAGAGATCAAAAGGAAGCATCAAATCCCCTGGAACTATAGCTACTGACCGTTGTGAACTCCCATGTTGATACTGGGATTGGAACCCTAGGTCCTTTGCAAGAGCAAAAGTACTTGCTAGTACTCTTTATAAACCATTTGGCCATCTCTCTAATCCACAATTTGGGCATATTATTCAAATCAGAATCTTAGTTATCTCAGTATAAAAAGCAAAGCTAGCCGGGCGGTGGTGGCGCACGCCTTTAATCCCAGCACTCAGGAGGCAGAGCCAGGCGGATCTCTGTGAGTTCAAGGCCAGCCTGGGCTACCAAGTGAGTTCCAGGAAAAGGCGCAAAGCTACACAGAGAAACCCTGTCTTGAAAAACCAAAAAAAAAAAAAAAAAAAGCAAAGCTATTAAACATTAAACCTCACCCTCACTGACTCTGTTAAGTGTTAAACATGCACAGAAAAATAACATAAGTTAAATGTCAGGTGCATTGAAGTACATATTTATTCAGTGGATAAAGACTAAGGAGGCATGTTAGATGCTTAAGAGTATTCAGTTATAGCTAAAACATTGCATGCTATCTCTCCTGGCCTACCAGGTGAGTCCCACATAACTGGGCCCAAGATAGACTAGAACAAAAGCAGAGACCTCAAATGCATATATACGGTGAAGATTAAAACTATGAGTTCAAGGCCAGCCTGGTCTACAGAGTGAGATCCAGGACAGGCACCAAAACAACACAGAGAAACCCTGTCTCGAGGGCAAAAAAAAAAAAACAAAACAAACAAATTTTGCAAATGTAGAGGAAATCAAAGGGAGGGTAAATTTGGAAGATAGTTCTGAGATTGGAAAATGAGCTACGACTTTTTGGTACAAGAGAGAAAAAAGATTCCTGACTTAATGACTTTGGCTTGAAATATGTTTGTGTAGTTCTTGGAAGTATCAGATTTAAAATAAACAAACCTCAGAGTTAACTTGGAAATTATTTACCTGAAAGTTTTAGTGATTATCACTAGCAAGAGGGAGCCATTGCCTAGGCAAATCATACTTAATAAAGTGAGAAAAGAAGCTACTTACAAAATCCCATGTTTTGGGGTTAGGTAGAATGGGAAATTGAATGGCGGAGTTTTTAGAGGAGTTTTAAAACTTGCCAAAAAAAAAAAAAAAGAAATGTGGGGAAGAAACAATATTTATGAAGAAACAATGAACTAGAAGAAGCTTATAGTATCTGAGTGTAGGTAGGAAATCTAGTTCAAACCTGCAAATCCTGCGTAGGTGGTGAAACCTGGGGAATTCAGGATTGGGAAGAAATACAGAAGCCTAAAGAGGAAGAACATTAAAAGTCAAAAGATTTGTGAACAGGACCTTATGCTATGAAAAAGCCTAGTCAATGAGGGTGCAAAAGAGGTAGTTAAACATGACAGTAGATTGATGGTGAGTGGTTACCTCCCATTTCTTAGTCTCTGTTACTATTAGTTTTCCCTGATCTTGTCTACTTCCCAAAGATAGCCTTGGCTATCTTTCCCATATTTTTTTTTGTGGTTAATCCCCTGACATTTCATTAGTTTCAATTCACTTTTCTCCCTAGTATTTGAAGAGTAGGGTCTCTGTAAGATTAGGGTTTTTGTTTTTATTTTATTTCATTTTATTCTTTTGCCATTAGCTGCATATGTCTTAGAACATTTTATCAAATGCAAGAAAATCAACTAGTATTTGTTGAATCAAGTAAGAGGCCTGCTTTAATTTAGTGGATAGGCTTAGAAAGTGTGCCTGTAATTGTATAGTGAGTGAGTGAGAGGGAGAGACTAACCAAACAACGTCAGTATTTGAAAATATACTACTCAGGAAATTGGTCTTAAGTATTTCTTGGGTATAAAAGGATTACTGATGAAATGAGTGTAAGAAAATACCAGCACTCTATGTCTATTTTTTTTCTTAATTGAGGAAATAAGAAAACTCATTTAACTTTGTTTAGTATAACATTTCATAAACATTTGCCCATATAATGAGGAGTTTGAGAATGATTTATGAAAAGGAGAAACAGGTTTCTGTTCAGACTGGGTAGAGAGGGAACTAAGACTAGGAAGGAACTTAGAGCAGTGTCTCTGTGTCTGCCACATCCCTTCTCAGCTCTCAGTGGATGCTTGGAACCAGCCCTCAGGTGCTGTGATTTTTATGTATGCACTTAACAAAGAAAAAATTGAGCTTGTATATTAGACATACTAAGAGATTGACAATAACTGACAATAAATTGAATAATTATACTCTGACATTAATTATGAAAATGTGGCTTTGAGAGAGCATGTCAAGATAAAAGTTAGTTTCTTGAATTGTAGTTGACTAGGTCAGTGAAACTTCAGTAAAAGAAACCCTAGATTAAGAAAATAAGTCAGAATTATTCTGAGATAAGATATTGATTGAGAGAGAGCTGGAAATCAGAGAAAGCTTGAGTGCTTTAAGAAAATTTGGGTCTTTTAAATTATATTTATTAATCCAAAGTCAGATAATTCAAGTGGTATGGAGGGTGAAGGTTATGCACAGAATAACGCAAGTGTATATGTGGAAGTCTAACATGATTTGAAAAGGGAAATTTTAAGACGTTTTGGAGATAGTAGGTCTGAAAGGAGACCGTCTGTGAAGGATCTTGGGAAGAAAGTGATATAACAAATTCAAGAGTTCTGTTACATGCTAAAAGTTGGATTCAGATGAGCTGTGGTTCTTTATAATTTATACGACTACCTGTAAGCAAATTGGTGTACAATAATGGACACCAGAATTGCTTCTGTTTTCCACAATTTCTTTTGAAATTGTTTCTCCTATGAATTGTATACATTTTAGAGTATTACAACTATTACATCTCACCAATATTATATACTAGTATTACATAAAAGTATAATTATATAAGTTTTGAATCTAATACATACTAGAACTCTTAACAGAATCAAGTTTGTGCTAGATAAGTTTTACCAAGATTGGTTTTCTGAGTTTTAGAATACTGAAGTATTTTTAAGTAAAATATTTTTCTTATATTTTGGCAATTTTATATGTATGTACAATGTATTATGATCATATCCACCCAGACTCTTCCTTCCTACTTCCCAGAGACACTTGCCAACACATCCCCATGTCTTCATATTTTTTCCTTATTATTTTAATAACCGTTGAGTCCAGGCTCAACGTATATATATGCATGTAATGTAGCTTCAGTGACTTCTAAGTGCAGTGTCCGTTTCTTTTCCAGAGAAAAGCATTTCATAGCAGTCCTTCCCATATTTCACTTGTTGCATTCTCTTAGCACCCTTCTGTGAGATATTCTGTGAGTCCTGGTTAAGCCTTCAGCAGTCACTTATTCTCAGCACTTTGACTGCTTTTGAATCTCTACATAAACTACTGCCCATTTGAGAAGAAGCTTCTCTAGCCAAGCTGAAGACAGTACTAATCTATGGATATAAATGTAAATATTTAGAACACTATTTGACAATATATCTGTTTAGTAAGACAACAGTTATAGGCTCCTTCTGGAGTCCACGGCCCTTGAGCCAGGGGCTTTTGACCAGATATATGGTACCAGTCATGAATCCATCCCGTTGATCAGGCCTGAAATCCAATTAAAAAGTAGTTGGTTTCCTCATATCCTTCATGCAACTATTGCCAGGCAAGTTGGTATAACACCTGAGCCCAGCACTGGATAAGACTGCATGTGTTTTTTCTCCCCCAGTGGCCTCCTGTGGTGGTTTGAATGAAAGTGACTGCCATAGGCTGATAGGGATTGGCACTGTTAAGTGGTGTGGCCTTGTTGGAGGAAGTGTGTTACTGAGGGTGGGCTTTGAGGTTTCAAGCCAGGCCCATTGTCACTGTCTCTTCCTACTGCCTACTGCCCCAGATGTAGAGATCTCAGCTTTGTCCAGCACCATGTCTGCCTCTGTGCCACCATACTTCTTCCTACAATGATGATAATAGACTAAACTTTGGAATCTGCAACCTAGCCCTAATTAAATGTTTTCCTTTGTGAGAGTTGCCATACATAGTGTCTCACAGCAGTTAAACCCTAAGACACCTCCAAAGCACTCTTTTGCACTATTGAAAGCTTGCCATCAGGGAAGAAGTTTTCAGGTCAGTTCTAGCTTGATGTCTACATGTCTTGCAACCAAAGGCTGTCCTGTCTTTGGCAGTAGGGTCTCACCATCTAGTAATAGTGGGTAATCAATCAAGAGCAATGGCAATATCTTCATTGGTTTATGGGCCTGTAGGACCTCTTTGACCAGTAACTAGTAAAGAAGTATCCTATATGTGGCACTGAAATTTTCATTTAATATCCCATGTCTTTTGAGGAATCATTGTCCATCCATGCAGGGTACCTGTGGCACAATAAAGTTTATTGACATGTTTCCACCAATTAATTAGTGCTTTTTTCCAACAGGGTTTGGTCTCTGCTACAATTTTCACCTCTCGAATGTCAACTCTGCCGTATTTTTATGTGCTTTAAGATTTGCTAGATTTTGGCACTGAGGAGAGCTTAGTGGAGTTTGCATAACTCAGAAAGTATGAGTATTATGTAAGGTAAAGCATTTTATTATGTGACATCCTAATTGTAAATTTTAGGTAGATTTAATGCATATTATCCATATTTGACAGATGCTAAGCTGAGCCTCTCTATATGATTAGCTACATAGTTATTTCTAGTTCAACTGATGATGGCCTCTAACAAGGAGAAAGAGTACATTTTCTTGGTATAGATCCGTTGACATTCTCAGTTCTCTGTCTGGACACTTGGAAGTGATTTCATCAGCATAGTACATACTACCTGAGGTGTTTGTTTTCCATACACATATGCTTATTCATTCTTATATCTGAGGAATTTAAAAAATACAAGAGACAGAAGTGTTTTGTTATCCATTCATATTTCCTACTAATGCAGTTGTGATGTTTTGTTATATTTTGATATGTTGTAGATAAAAAAGAGTCACATGCATCATGTAACTTAATGTCCTTATTTTATACCAGCGAGCTGCAACTTAAAGTTAGATAATATAAGACAGATTCCAGTTATTTTTCTACTGCGCTGTACTACTATTACTGTTATACCTTTTAAATGATTTCATAGAACAAAATGTAGCTTTTGGTTTTTGAGACCTAATTTATTTATCATAACCACTTTGTGTAAGTTTTTAGTAGGTCTTGGTATCAATTGATATGCACATGTTGGTAAATCTTATTTTGAAAAACCTTCCCCCCTTTTATTGAGGTTATTACCTGTGGTGATTTAAGTGAGGATGGCACCCCCATAGGCTCATATAATTTAATATTTGGTCCCTAGTTGGTTGAACTAGTCAAGAAGGATTAGAAGGCGTGGCTTCTGTGTTGGAGGAGATATGTCGCTAGGAGTAGGCTGTGAAGTTTTAAGGCCCATGTCATTCCCAGCTAGAGCTTTTTCTGCTCTGTGGTTGCTGTCTCAGCATGTAAGCTACCAGCTGCTGCTCCAGTGCCCTGACTACCTGCCTGCCGCTATACTCTCTGCCATAATTGTCATAGACTCGCCCTCTGAAACTGTAAGCCCCCAATAAACTCTCTTCTGTAAGGTGCCATGGTCATAATATCTTCACAGCAATAGAGAAATAACTGAGACAGAAGTTGGTACCAAGAAGTGGGCTATTACTCTGACAGGCCTGGCCATATTGTTTGAAGGCCTGTGGAAGACTTTGGGACCTTGAACCGGGAAAATGATGGAATGCTGTAAGGTGAGGTCCTATGGGCCATCCTAATAGGAGTTTTGAAGACAGTGGTGCTGAGAGCACTGGACTATGGAGGCGCCTCAGGAGGTTTCAAAGGAAACAATATTAACAACTGAGGTAGAGAACATTCTTACGATAGTTTAGCCAAGAATGTGGCTGCTGCTTTTTCCATTGGTCCCCTAATTTGAAGGCTTTTGGACTAATTTTATTGCTAGAAGAGCTCCCAAGACAGCCTAATATTGACTCTGTCACTTGGAAGTTGTAGTTTGGAAGTATGTAGTTTGCTTTTTCCTTTTATAGGGGGTTACCACTAAAAGATTATCTTAGTCTCAGAAGAGACTGGACTTTTAAACTGTGCTGAGACTGAAGGACTGGGGAGTTTTGAAGTTGAACAAAATGCATTTTGATATGGCCATAAGCCTCTGGAGGTTAGGGAATGGAATGTGGTAGTTTGAATGAGACGGGCCTCTATGGCTCATCATGTGTTTGAATACTGGGTCCCCAGTTGGTGGAACTGTTTGGGAAGGATGTGGTCTGCTTGTAGGAGGAGGCACATTTCACTGGGGGCTGGCTTTGATTTTTCAAAGTCCATGCCATTCCCAGTTAGCTTGTATGCTCGCTCACTCCCTCCCTCCCTCCCTTCTTCCCTCCCTCCCTCCCTTCCCTTCCCCCTCCCTCCCCCTCTGCCTTGTGGTTGTGTCAAGATGAGCATTCTCACCTACTGCCCCAGCACCATCCATGCTTACCTGCCTGCTCCCATGCTCCCTGCCATGATAGTAATGGACTTAACTACTGAAACCATAACCCCCCCAATAAACTCTTTGTTTATAAATTGCCTTGGTCATGGTATATTTACAGCAATAGAAAATTAACTAAGACATTACCATTCCCCTGCCCCTCTGAAACAGGGTCTTGCTAAGAAAGCCAAACTGGCCTTAAAAGCTCTGATCTTCACATCTTAGCCTCTCTAGGGTACCAGGATTGTAGAAGTGTATCACACAGCCTAAGATCATTTCTGCTGTGTATATTCCTTTTTATGTTTTTTTAGTGCCAGTGATTTTTCCTTAAAGACATTTTTAACATGATTGATGACTTGAGAGAATTAATTCCCCAAATTAGATTTTATTATATGGTAAACCAATGGCAGCCATTAAGTTTTAAGTTTTTTATTGAAAACATGAGAGATGATTTTATCCTCCTGGAGTGAATAGAGAAATAAATAAGTAGATAGTGCTGGATTTATGAGAGCAGTGATTCTGTTTTTCACCATTGTGCTCCAGTATGTGTCTGGTAACCAGTAGATACTCAAATAGCCATTCAGATCATATCAGTGAATTGAATTCATTTTTTTCTGAATGGTTAACTGGTAAAAGAATGTGCATATGCTGTGTGTGTGTGTGTGTGTGTGTGTGTGTGTGTGTGTGTGTGTGTATGTATGTATGTGTATAGTGTGATTAAACCTGTGGCTTTAGGCATGCTAAGCACCTACCACTAAGCCATACCTGCTGCCTCAGAAATTATGAGGTTTTGATTTGTAATGGACCTAATAAGTGGATAACTAAAGAAAGATACTTTTAAGCAAGTGAACTGTGTGAATTTTTTTAACATTTATACTGTTTAATTTTTAAATCATTGCTTCATATTTAAAAGAATATATGAAAACTCAGGAAGCTTAAAAGGTTATTAAGCATGTTCTGTTACTTTGACTTACTAATTTAAAGACATTCTTATCTTAATGAACTTACTGAGGTTCTATATGGAAACTACTTCAGCTTTCATAGTCCAGTCGGTGAGGTTCCTCTTAAGTAACCCATTTTAATGCCAGTATCGGGAGGAAAACATCAGGTGAATCTTAGATTTGCTTTTCTAATGTCAGCTTACTACCGTCCAGACATCTCACCGCCACCTGAGATTCCAAATAGTCACTGTTCACCTGAACTAGGGCAGTAGGGTACTAGGCAACTCGAGAACAAGAGCTCTTCTGTGACTGCGTTTGAGTTCCTTTTGGCTGCTCTATTTTGGATCACTATATTGTTTTTCTGTGGACTCACCTAATGACTGAAGGACATATTTTATGGAGTCAAACTGCATTTTTTTCAGGAGTTTGTTACTTTAAGCAGAACACTTTTTCTAATTTTTCTTTATATAGATAAAGAGCTTTCGTAATCAGTGAAATTTCAACAGGAAGATATGTGGGTAATTTTACAGGTTTGCAGTTCACTTTTAGAAAAGTTCAGGTGTAAAATTAAGTTTAAGTTTAATACTTAGGTAGAAAATAAAATACTTATTAAATCAGCTGCATATTTTCCCAAAGAACGTAGTTTTATTTTCTTTTGAATCATTTCAGCAATAAAATTTGTATGATGGTACATGGTAGGCTACTTTAATGGTATAAATATTGTAGCTAGCTATTCATTATTTAGTTAACTGGGACCAATTTTACCTCAATGTAAAAGTCTAATGGGTGATTATAATATAAGTATTATATGTATGTATAAAAATGAATAATTTACAGGATACTTGGAGGTTACATAACTAGATGATCTCTTTTATTGATTAATTAACTTTTTCCCAGTCTGATCACAGTATAACTAGATGATCTTAACTTTGGGAATTTATATTTTGTGTTATCTGTTGATAATAAAACAGGATTCCTTTGATTCTAGGCTCCCAGATAAGCTCAGGATGATTAACTACTCATAAGTGATAGTTCTTCATGCCTTAGAGCTGTTATTAAGTTAGATCTGATTCTGAATTCTTTGTCTTTACAGTAGACATAAGTAAAAGAAAACTATGTTTCCAACAGTATCAATTTGGTTATCCTTGGATTATCATTGTTTTGTGTGTACTGTTGTATTTCAGATCACTGATAACTCTAAGCCTTAGGCCATTTTATTTATGATTTTCCTCATTTTGAATTGTAACTTTTAAATAAGAGCTCCCAACTCACCTCTAAGACCTAAGAGAAAACATTAAAAGTTAAAATTTTGCAGTTTGAGTTGTGAAAGATTTTAATTGGATTATTTTATGTTTTAGAAAATGGAGGTGTTGTCCAAGTTGGAGAACTGTTGCCCTGCAAGATTTGTGGAAGAACATTCTTTCCATTGGCACTGGTGAGTAGGCGGAGTCTAGCCTGTGTGCATTGGAACCTAGTAGATGTGTGATCGTTTCGTGCTTGAGGACAGTTGTGCAAAAGTTATGGAGGACGCACAGGGTAATCTTTGAAGATTAGTTTCCTCTGAAAATGGCTGAACTTCTGAGCTCTGCTTTTATACACTAAATCTTCCAGCTTTGTAGGAATATTATGAGATAGAAACACAAAACACAAATTTAAGAGACAAAACTCCTCATGAATATAAATGAGACTGTATTAACAAAAATGTTATAATCTCTAGAATTTGCTTTAAAAGTACTGCATGAGCAGGATTATTTGCTAAAATGTGAGGAATTGTTGAGCAGTATAATGAATAAATACTGTCACTCTTTCTGTTTTCTTCCTGTGTTTGAAATCATCCAAAGCAAAGGTTTTGTTTTAACAATATAAAAATTCAGCTAAAAATGTGTAAATTTCATCTGCTTATCATATAAAGATTGACTAGAAACATGTTTAATTAATATTGATAAAATTACTCAGGTATGTGTAGAATAATAATTATGCCTTTGTATCTTCTTTAACCTCAAATAAAATGTGCAGTTACTAGTAATTTAATATTAATGTTTTTAAAGTATCAGTCTGCTAATTGGAGTTCTGGCACAGTCTACTGTGGGTCTTGCAAGCTACTTCTCTTAAGGATAGGGAGGAATTAATGCTTGAAAATGTTCTGATTACAGATACCTTCTAAATATTGATGGCTTTTTTGTAATCATTTAGAAATACTGTCAGTACATTCAGCAATTTCTTCACAAAGTATTTTTAAAATATGCCACTTAGTTTCTATAGAAGAAAACAAGAATCATATACCTCCTGATTTAAATATTTAATTAAATGATGTCAAAGTTTAAAACAACTGCAGTTTGTATAATAAAATTTCTAAGTGTGGCACCACATACCCTTGACATACACTGCTAACTTTCCAAGAACAAACAAATGTGAGACTACTAGAAAGTTGCCTACTAGCATTACTTTTATGATTTATGAGAAGTAGAGTCAAAAGCAGTGGTTAGCACCTCTAATCCTAACACATGGAAATCCAGGGAAGGAAGATAGCTGCAAGTTTTGAAGGCCAGCCTGAGCTATACTGTAAAACCCTGTGTCGAGAGAGAAAGAAAAAAAAGATATTTTAAAAATACATTCTAGGTGATGAAGAGATGATTCAACAATTAAGAGCACTTGTTGCCCTTGCAAAGGACCCAGGTCCTGCTTCCTGGGCCCATATTGATGGTGTTTTACAACCCTCTATAACTTCCTTTCCAGGGGATCCTACAACCTCCTCTGACCTCTGTAGATACCAGGCATGCATGTGGTACACATACGTATTTAAACGTGCATGCTCATACACATACAAGTACATCTTCAAACTTTTTATTTAAGAGCATTTGTAGTCCAGTGTTGATTGAAGTAAAGCTAAATACAAATACAAATAGACAGTGGGTTCATGATTGGCTTTAGTACTAAATGGGCCAATTCCTTCCTTTTTTCCTCAGACAGACATCCCAGTGCCCATTTCCTGAGCACTTACTGAAATGGGAACGGAACAAAGGTGCATTCAGTACACCGACATCAGTCAGCAAACTTTCTGTAGTGGAGGGAGAATTTTGTTTTTCTAGAGAACTGGTTATTTGGAGATTAGCTGAGATAAGTTTAACTATGTGTGCTTAAAATGAACAAATGAGTTAGGATTTATTAACAAAACAATTTAGATGCAGATGATTGCGTACTACAAGAAAAGTCTTAGATGAAGAAAGCAAGCTTGAGTTCTAGATGGAGGAAAAAGTTTTGAATTCTAGGAGAAAAGGGATAATTGTATGGGAAGGACACAAATCTGACCACTCCACTCGATATTTTGGGTTAGTGTTGTATTAATCTATTTTTATGTTACCGTATGTAATCCAACTACCAGTGGGGTAACTTTTGTAACCCCAAGACTGAATCAGTCTCCCCTTACATGATTTTTCTCATGTTTATGTTTTGTGTTTACTGAGGACTTTTCACTGAAGTATCTTTGAATTTTTTCATTTTTGCTTATTCTTAGCAACAGTGAAAACTGGAATATTAAGTGACTTCTGATGAAATTTTAGGATACTATTTCTTTATAGTTTCCTGAAAGGTAGGTAGGGTGTGTGTGCGTGCGTGCGTACGTGCGTGCGTGCGTGTTTTAAAGCTTAATTAAGGAAAGATAGAACTTTTTCCCTCTGGGTTTTTTAATGTGGTGTGTAAGCTGGACTGAATTTTTAGTTTTATGGTCTTCTCTTCTGTAGAAAAGAAAATATTATGCTGCATTTTTTCATTTTAACAGAAAAAGCATGGACCCATTTGCCAGAAAACTGCCACTAAAAAAAGGAAGACTTTTGATTCCAGCAGGCAGAGAGCTGAAGGCACTGATATTCCCACAGTCAAACCTCTTAAACCCAGGGTAACTATAAGCTTCAGAACACTATAAATCTTGTTACTACACTTACTGAAAAAAATCAAATGAGTAATGAATGCTATTCTGGGTAGAGTAAACAAAATTTCATGTTATGTGTTTAGGATAAATATCAGAAACCTAAATCTTATTTTAATGAAAAACAGATGAATGAATAACAATGTCATTGATAGGAAGTGTAAAGCTATATGGAAATCTCTGTGAGTTCGAGGCCAGTCTGGTCTACAGAGCAAGATCCAGGACAGGCACCAAAACTAACAGAGGGAAACCCTGTCTCGAAAAAAACAAAATAAAGAACTGCCTAAAGCAATTGAAATCCAGCCTAAATTACCCCAAAAAGAATATGTAGGAAGTTTATGAGATTCTGTGGCTAAGAATCTTGACACCATATACATGAGGAGGTCTTTTCATCTTAAAGGTAATTTCTCTAAGGTGAGTTCTTTAAGGATGTATAACTTTATTAATAACTATACCATATTAGACATAAGATAAATTATGCAAACTTGTATTGGTGAGATCTGGAATGGGCAGGGCTAAAGATGAACAGAAGCCATAAAGGAGAAAGTGGGGAGATGGGGAATAGAGTGGAGCAGGCCCTGTGCTAGAGGTTTTCAGAACCATTCCTGAATGTAAGAGGCCCAATTAGAAAGTGGGTGTCTTTCCAAAAGTGGTTACTTGAACAGGGAGGAGGAATCACAGCAATGGCTTTCTATTCTCCATAGGCATGTAAGAGGCAAGTACCTGCAGTCACACAGAGCCTTATTCACAGTAGTGTGTTCCTCCCCAAGAAGAGAGTTGTTTCCTCTAGCCTAGCAGTTTCCTTGTGCTTTTCTTCCCTCAAATCTCTTCCAAGTAGCTGCACCAGTACTGCAGCTCTAGTTGGTGGTGTAAACCTGGAGAATGGAGCCTAAAAATGAGGTGGACTAAAGTCTCATGCAATAGGCAACTTTATTTAGGGCATTAGATAGTTTATATTCTGAGGGTAGAGCAAGGTCATGTGAGCAAAGTTCACTTGAGTTCAAGTTGTATACAGTCACAGGGGTAAATCACATGAGTTTAGGCTGAATATAGTCAGGAGGGCCACCTGTGCTTGGAAACATCATCTGTATAATAATGGATAAAGTAATGGGTGATCCAAAGTGAAACCCACTCCTGTTGTTACATCTGGGAGGGGCACGAAAACATTGGAACAACCCCTGTTATGGAGGACCAAAGGTTACAAGACTCTTGTCTTTACTTGGAGTTTTCTCACAAGTGCTCAGAATTCTCTTCACACAGCTTCATTCATGGACCCATTTGCCACACCAGAAAAACCAAATAGATTCATTGATGAATAAATAATAAGAAGGCTCTTATCTTTCATTGATACAAAGATCTGTCTGTACAGAAAACAAGTGGAAAAGACCAGTACACCTTGCCATTAGATGATTGATACTGCGGAGTAGATAAATGTCTCCATTTAACTGTAAATAAGAAAATCTTATTGTAAAATTTTTGTGTATATATCCATGAGTGAAGTAGGTTTATAATTTTTCTTTTAGCAAAGTTTTTGTTGCTCTCATAAAATCTTTTGGGGATATTGCTTTATTGTTATACTTTAAAAGAATTCAGTAGTATAGGCATATGGGCCTGGGAAATTTTTGGTGGGAAAATTTTTAAATAATAAATTTACTTTTTAAAAACAGATACAAGTTTTGTGACGTTTTGCTGGTTGCTATTTTGTTTTGTAAAGATACTTTCCATTTTATGTTAATTATCAATTTCTTGTCAAAGGTTTTCTTTTTATATTGTTTCATGTAAGAACGATGCATCATTTGCTATTTTTAATTTATAGGTGAGTTTGAGAACTTCATACATCAGCACTGTATACATAATACTCCTGGCTCCCTTCCTTCCCAGCAGTTCCTCCCAAATTTGTGATGTCTTCTTTAATTGTTATATGCACACTACATGCACACACATGTGTATGTACAACTTACTGAGTCCATTTAACATCGCTCAGATGTACATGTGTCCAGGGTTGACTTCTTGGGATTAGACAACCTATACAGGAGCTCATCCCAGGAGAAAATGGATTCTTGCTCTCCCAGTAGCCACAAACTATCTGTAGCTCTTAACTTGGGGGCTTTTCCTATCTACTTTGATATGTCAGCTGGTATTGTCACTGTGCTAGTCTTCTTCAGGCAAGCATATTGTTTAGTTTTTATGGATGCAGTTCTCCTGTCGTGTCTAGTGGGCACTGTCTTGCAGCAGGTGTCTTGTTCCTCTGACTCTTACAATCTTTCTGTCTCCTTCTCTGTGATTATCCCTGAGGCTTGGGGATAGTGGGTTGCCTAATGGCTGTATCAGTTGGGGTTGGCTACCACAGTCACCTGTTGTCTGCAGTTGTGGATCTCTGTACGAGTCTCCATCTGCTATGAAAAGATGCTTCATGGATGAGGTGTGAGAACTACACATTTCAGTCTAGGCCTGTACATATGCTGCATGACCAGAGCTAGGCCTGGGAGTTGGGATTTTAATTCTTATTCTCTAGTTTTGCATTTGTATTTTTAAATAACTGTCTTTTGACTTTGATTGAATGCATTTTCCTGATTTTAAAAATAAAGACATTAAGAATAGTTGGATTAATGTAAGCTAGCATCATAGTTAGTGAATAGATTGCAAAAGTGGTAGACTCAGCCAGTCAGGAGCTGGTTCAATTACAACCAATACTTGAGATGCCAGCTGATACACTTAAAGAAACAAAATGAAACTGTGCATATTGGCAGTTATAGCATACTGGCAAATAAGGGAATCAACTGAGAAATTACTATGAACAGTTAGACAATAAAGTAAAAATGGGTAATGTACAAAAATACTAGGTTTGATATACTTAATAGTCTCTTAAGTCATGATGAATCTTGTATAGAAGAGCAACACAAGGTGTAAGATTATTTAGAAATACATTTTACAGTAAAGAGGAAGCATTCTATGAAAAATACTTGAAATACTAAAAGATGCAAAAGAATACTTGTTCAATTGAGATAACATATAAAATGTACTTACATAGGTCAATTCAGCATAATAAAGATTAGGTTCCCTAGATTACTTATGAATGAAATGTTACATTTTTCTAGTTTAACTAATAGTTTTTATTTTTAATGACAAGCCAATTATAAAGATGATACAGAAAGTGCACATATAAGAATAAGGAAAAGATTGGGAAATGGCCATGAATTAAGATTACCCTGTTAAATATCAAATAATACCATAAGGTTTTAGTGTTTAAAATCTTAGTTCTCAAACAAGGATCATCAAAGCAATGGGATGAACAAGAATATTCAGGTATAAATCTACACTCATGTGTTTAGTTGATGGTGAATGTTTTATTTCAGTATTGGGGTAGGGTAGAGTAGGGAGTCGAAGGGTACAGAAACTACAGCATGACTTTTTTTTAAATAATTAGTTGAACTCTTTATGTCACAGTATATACCAGAGTGAATAAAATACACAATGAATAATAATTAAAGAAACAAAGCAAAACACACACACACACACACACACACACCAGAAAATAGTGAATTGACTAACACTTTTCAAAAAATTCTGCCTATCAGAGGACCTACAGGTCCACAGGAATTGGAGAGAAAAAGAATAATTTCTTCTCTACCTAGGGAAAATTATTCCAGAAAGCCTAAAAGCCAGGGAAAGAAGTTGACTAGGAATATGATCCATTTGCAGGATAAATACAGAGACTCAGTGAAATGATGACAGCATCTCACTCATAAAAGAAAACCCAGTGACATCCACAGTGTGGACTGTTTCCTTCCTCTAAAGCCAGTTAAAAACCTTTAGTTCCGGTCAGTTTTCCTGTCGAGAGGCTGAGAAAGGAGAAAGGCAGAGTAGGAGCACACATACAGCTGCATACCTGCAGAGGACTTCAGCAGTCTCTGCCTCAAAGAGAATTGTGTTTCAAAGCTTCACAGTGCGATTGCAGATTTTTAGTTTGGGAAAGATCACTGATGGATTCCTGCTAAGAGAACATTTAACGTAATATGGCTTTAACTGAACTTTTATTTCACTCTATTAAAAAGTAGGTTTTGATGTTGGTTTTTCCTTATTTTTAGCCAGAACCACCAAAGAAGCCATCTAATTGGAGAAGAAAGCATGAAGAGTTCATTGCCACCATAAGAGCAGCAAAAGGCCTTGATCAGGCCCTTAAAGAGGGGGGTAAACTTCCTCCCCCTCCTCCACCTTCCTATGACCCTGGTATGTGCGGGAGTGGTGACAGAAAAGTTCATGTGGGCAGAGAACTACAGAGTTTCTTTTTTCAGTTGGTATAAAATAATTTTTATGCTGAAACCAAAAGACACATAATCTTTAAATACTTTGATGTCAAATAATGGTGATAATTCAAGCATCTAGATATAAAGATATATCCTTACAGAACAATAAAAACACACTGCTTTTTTATCACAATGCTTTTATTTAAACATAAGCTTTATGTCTTTTGTTTGTTTGTTTGTTTGTTGAGACAGGGTTTCTCTGTGTATCTTTGTGCCTTTCCTGAGACTCACTTGGTAGCCCAGGTTGGCCTCGAACTCACAGAGATCTGCTTGGCTCTGCCTCCCGAGTGCTGGGATTAAAGTCATGTGCCACCACCGCCCCGCTAAGCTTTATGTCTTAAAAATTATAAATATAAAATATTAATAATATAGAAAAATCAATCATGCTCATTACACATTCATCAGGATTCATATAGTTATGTTGCTTGGTTCTTTGGTACCTTGCATGAAAAGAAAGTTATATTTCTAAAATCTATAATTAATCCAGAACCTGTGGTATAGACTAATTACCTAAACTATGTTTCAGAAAAATATATTGTTACAGTTTCCACTGGGAAACTCAAAGCTAATTATTGTCAAGGTAAAACAATTGTAATAAATACGTATGAGATATTGAGGTATATTTAAAGTAGTAGAATTTCCATTTTGCTGTTGGATATTAGAGCATTGTCAACAGGCTGTTATTTTAATGTAAACAGCCACATTAAAATTGAATTGGTGAGATGGGTGGTGGTGGCGTATGCCTTTAATACCAGCACTCGGGAGACAGAGCCAGGCGGATCTCTGTGAGTTCGAGGCCAGCCTGGGCTACCAAGTGAGTTCCAGGAAAGGCGCAAAGCTACACAGAGAAACCCTGTCTCGAAAAAAACCAAAATTGAATTGGTGATCTAGATTGGAGTTTATTCCTAGTAAAGAGAATGTTCTTTAGCAGACCTGGATATGATTAAACGTTTTATTCTAGAGGAGACATTTGCCAGCCATTTCAGTAAAAGACCGAGTTGTAATTAGGTGTTTAATATCACTAAGGCTACTGATAAAACTACTTAGCTTTTTCTTGTTGTAAGCCATGAATAATACGTAAATGAATGGGTAGATTATATTAAAAAAACAAAACAAAACATTATTTTCTAAAATGGGTAATAGGCAGACTGGATTACATTTATAGGCTATAATTTGCCAGCTCCTGAAGTGTTAATGTTTTTGTGCATTTCTGGGATAATCACACTGGGCTACCTAGGACCCTTCTTCATCTACATTTATGTTCTATGAGGTTGAGCACCCTGCTTGAGAGACATTTCCATACTACACCTTATCTTCTAAGGCTTTTCATATCCATGTAAGTAATGAAGGAGTGCCAGTGTATCAGGATAATCTGGACTGTAGGAATTCTTTCAGTGTTTAAAATTGCCATACAGATTGTTGCTAAATATTTTAGACTGTTCCACTAATAAGCAGAAAAATTTCCTGAAATTTGAATTATGTCAATGAAACTTTGATTTTTAAATTATTTCTTTCATTTCTTGGGACCACATTTTAGAAAATAAGTTTCTCGGCAGTCTGCTTACCTATTTCTTGATTTTTTTTTTTAAAGAAGATTTTTTAGTTTAATCTGTACATGAATTTCTATTTTAATGTGTTTTTTACTGTTTAAGTGCCATATAAAGTTTATGTCCATGATGAAAGCAAATATTTTTCTTTTACTGTTTCTTTTCTACTGACACTTTTATTTTTTATTCTTTCTTCAATTTTCTTCAAATTGATTGAAATGCAGGAGATAGAATTGATTTTTGGACTTTTTTTTTTTTTTTTTTTTTTTTTTTTGGTTTTTCGAGACAGAGTTTCTCCATGTAGCTTTGCGCCTTTCCTGGATCTCGCTCTGTAGACCAGGCTGGCCTCGAACTCACAAAGATCTGCCTGCCTCTGCCTCCGAGTGCTGGGATTAAAGGCGTGTGCCACCACCACCTGGCTGATTTTTGGACTTTTTAAAAAAATATCTTTACTAAGTTTAGGTCAGCCAAGTTGGATACTGTATGAGAATGGGAGCCATGCTTATAAGATGCCATTGTTTCTATTATTTATTCATCTTGAACTACTGATCCTAAAAGCCCTGCTGTCCATTACAGGTGTTCTGTTACTAACTGCTTTCTTCTTTGATGTGCTTTAGATTACATTCAGTGTCCATATTGCCAGAGGAGGTTCAATGAAAATGCAGCGGATAGACATATCAATTTTTGTAAAGAACAGGCAGCACGCATTAGTAATAAGGGCAAATATTCTACTGATTCCAAAGGAAAGCCAGCTTCTCGGCCACAGGTGAAATGCATGATTTAAATTATTTCTTCCTATTAGTAAGAATGTCCCTCTTTGAGATTCATAGTTTTATGTTTATGATTTATAAACCAGCTAAAATGGATGTGTTATTGCTAAGGGCTTTGATACAAAATTTGAATGACTACTTGAGAAAAAAATAGCACAAATTAATTTATTTGAAAGGTGTTTCGTTTAGTAGGGACTTCATTCCTTTCTCTAGTACTGCTAAATTGCATTTTATAAATTTTTTTTACTCAGTTTAAAATATATTCTAATTTTTATCTTTTTACTTAGAGTTCATTTCAAGTGAATCATTTATTGGCAGATAATTATAATGTTTATAGATACATTTTGTTTATTTTTAATTCTGTTTTAGTTCAAGACTGTATTTGCCAAAGGTTTTTTTTTTTTTTTCTTTCTGGAGCTGAGGACTGAACCCAGAGCCTTGTGCTTGCTAGGCAAGCGCTCTACCACTGAGCTAAATCCCCAACCCCCCAAGTTTTTATACTATTAAAATGTGTTCTGTTATCTCGTGTGTGGTCTTATGGTATGTGCTACATGGCATCTGGAATAAAGTGTTTGTTCTACAGTTGTGTGTTGAGACTTATAAATGCCAGACTGAACTGACTGAGTCCTGTTGACATTTCTTTTGATTTTTCACACCAATTATAGATTTGTTAAACTCTTTAGCTTTGATTATAGTATTTTCTATTTCTTATGTTAGTTTTACCTCTTGTATATCACATACTTGGAAATTTTCTTAGATTGTAGTGCTGTCTACAATTGTAATCCACAATATACAATTGCTTATTTATTGGTTCTTTAAAGTATCTTTTTCCTGATTTTATTTTGAAGTGTATTTTACCTCATAAGAAAATTAGTTATTTCAACTTTTGATTCTTAGTTTTGCTCACATTTTCTTTCTTTTCTTTAACTTAAATATGTGCTTTTGCCAGTCTATAGACTAGACAATTAGGTGGTGGTGGTGGTGTTTTTTTTTTTAATTTGTCTGCTAAGCACGCTGGGCTGTTTGTTTGGACAGACACATGAAATACAATTCTTCTTAGTAAATTGCTTTAGGTCTGTCATGCTTCTGCCTTCAGTTATTTTCATGTACACAAACACATGCACATTATTCTGCTGCTTTTATCTTTTTTGCTTTGTTTTCATTGCTTTTCTAACTCTTTGACACGCTCTGTCTGGAGACATTTCAGATGAAATCAATTGCTGTCAGTTTGGCTGACTAACTTTGATTTATACATCTGATCTGTGTGCTGGCAGGTGTTTGCTACAATCTCAGATGGGGTTGAAATGGCAGTTTCTTCTTAGCTAATCTAAAATTCAGTGCTTTAAAATGGTTTTCATATTGTAAATATTATTTGTAGTTTCTTGAGACATTTACAGTTTTGTAGAAGAGTTGGTCTACTCAAACAATTTTGTCAAAAATAAACTCGTTTTGATTTCTATATTAGAGTACTTTATTTTATAAATGTGGACACTTACCTTAACTATATTTAAGTATATACTCGGTATTACTAAATGTATTCAGGTTGCTGCCTAACTGCCATCACCGTCTGTCTCTCTAGCCTTTTCTTGTAAAACAAAATTTCTGTCATTAGGTCTTCTGAGATGTTGAATTGCTAGTTTGCACTCCTTGATAACAAAATGACATTGATTTTTTTTTTTTTAATTTTCATTATTTTAGTATAAGCCATCTCCACTTAAAAAATCAAATTCTCCTGGAACTACGTCATCAGGATCTTCCCGACTACCACAACCAAGTACTACTAACAAAACTGTTGTAGGTAATGAGATCTGTATGGCAAACTAAACAAACAAAGGAAAACCATGTTAGTTGATAAGGAAATGATGAAAGTGGCCTTACCTAGATTGTTAAAAAAATTATAAGTAAGAAATTTAGATTAGTAATTCTGGGTAAAACTGAAATAGGGTTGAGTTGCTTCTACAAGCAGGTTCTTTTCTGGATTACTTGAGAGGCCACAGTGTTTGTAGGGGCTTCTTGTACCTGAACTTGACAGCTGTTCCTATAAGACAAGTGCTAACGGCTTAACGAAGATAACCTAAAGTGAGATGTTATTTGTGTGTCAGTGATGAGATAAAAATGAGAAGGAACATATTCCTCATTAGTAGTTGTAAATTATTTATAACTATAGGCACAAAGAGTGTTGATAGGGAACCGTTTTCCTTGTTAGAGACTTTGTTTGGTATGACGTTTCTTTCAGACTATTCTTAAAACTGTTCCTTTTTTATTATAAGGTGTGCCTTCGGGTAAAGCATCTTCAGTTAACAGTTCTCTGGGAAACAAACTTCAGACCTTATCTCCTTCTCATAAAGCAATAGCAGCCCCTCAGGCAGGGTAAGTGTATGTTGAATGTGGTATTGGTGCTGTATGTTTAAATTATATTAGTGTTTTGTGTTTGTCCTTAATCCTTTTTCTGAGTTTTTGTTTCTTTTAGCATATTGCTAGTAAGGAGATGTTCAGTAATGCTATTGAAAAATCTCAGCATAGCTGTCTCAGAAAAATATAGTTGGTGTTCATCAAGATCCTTAAAGTTGTGTGCGTGTGTGTGCGTGTGTGTGTGTGTGTGTGTGTGTGCGCGCGCGCGCGCGCTTGAGTGAACAGTTGTGTTTTGGGGGCATCTAAGAAATAATGGAAAATATTAAAGGTTTAGTAATAGCTGTCATATTTTGAACACTGTATTTCAGACATTGTGCTGCACATTTTGATAGGATTTAATTTAAGTCTTCACTGTCGTCATGGAGTAACTCAGAATCAGCTTTGTTTAAAGCTGTATAACTTTTAGGAAGAGCCAGGTGCTGATTGAGATCTCTTTGAGTAGAAAACAGTTAAATGTTTTTATTATAATGTATAAAAATTGCCTATTTTATAATAATGTATAAAAATCGCCTAAATGTATAGTTTTGATGGAATAATATGTATAGAAATATAAAGATAGTTGGCAACCATGAAGATATATTTAAATGCATTTTTATAACGATTTTGCTATGAGAAAAATGTAGGGTACAGAATTAAAAATGGAATTTCCTATTGTATACCTACAGTGTATGAAGTGTAGTATGATGGAACTGGAACTAAAAATATGTTTAGGCAAAAATATACTGAATTATCAGTCTAGGTAAGACTGTTCACTAATAGTTTTATTCTTCCTATATGTCTATCATTTTATACAGATGTCTTTTAGTGAAAAAGCTTCTACTTTCAATGATCCATTGTAATATTGGAAACGTTTTTGATAATATTAGATAGTTTATTATCTAAATATTTATTTTCATATTTAAATGTAAACTAAACATTTACATTCCTCTCTGTTAATGAATCACAAGCTTAAGGAATTGGTACAAAACCATCAGTACAGACGCTTTTGTCTTTTTTTTTTTTTTTTTTTTTTTTTTACATATGTGATGGTTAAAAAAACATGGCTGACACTATTTTCAAGTATGCTTTATCTCTGACTCATAGTCACTAATTTTCATGAAGACAATTTACAGAGGAATAATTGCCAATTGTCATTAGCCATCTTTTCCTCACTCAGTTCAGACAGCATAGGAAATCCAAGATATACAAAGACTTCGAATCTGGGAGATGAGTCAGTGGATAAAACATTTGCCATTTAACTAAGAGTACCTGAGTCCAAATCCTGGAACCCATGTAAGACCCCGGCGTGATGATACAAATAACTGTATTCCCATCATTCTGCCAGGGAATCCCTGGAAGCTCATGGACCAGCTAGCCTGATATACATAGCAGTAAACAAGGGACTTGTGGCAGAAAGGCAGAGGTGAGGACCATTTCCGGATGTTGTCTTCTTAGCCTCACGTGTGCACCGTGGCACATGTGTGCCTACACTTAGACACACCAATATGTGTACACATACACACAGATATCACATACTCGTACACACACAAAAAGTTTAATGTGATGACGATACAGCTTAGTGGTGGGACAATTGCCTAGCATGTGCAAAGCCTTGAGGTTAGTTCCCAGCATCATCAAAAAGAAAACAAATAATCAAGAATAGAAAAGGAACAAAAACCAACTAACAATATGCTAACAGAGTACAATAAATTAAGTGTCTTTTCTTATTTCATCTTCTGGTGGTTAATAAACCAAAAGAATACTAATTTATTATTGTCTTATCTACTGGTGAACTCATTCCATAATAATGCATAGACATAGCAGTTAATTTTACAAAGCCTTTTTACCATAGCAAAGAGAAATGCTTTTACTTGGGCTCTGGTCTTTTTAGTATTTTGGTTATCGCTGATTATAAGTTAGAAGGCAATATTTTTCAGTACTTTTGTTATACTGATGATTTTCTCTTTGGTCATATTGAGTTGTATTTCAAACTTTTTAAGTAGGCTGTGCACATGAAGCTGGCTAGTATAATTTTTCAAAAACAATTTGGGGGCTGGGGAGATGGTTCAGTGGTTAAAGTACATGCTGTCCAAGCATGAGATCTAGGGTTCTTATCCTGAGAAGCCATGCAGCACTGAGTGGGCTTAGCAGTCTGCCTGTAATTCCAGCCCTGGAGGTGGCTTCGCAGTTCCCAGATTGAGCTGGCTAACAAGACTAGCTTTACCAATAGCTCTGGGTTCGATGGAGAGACCCTGCTTCAATGAATAAGGTAGAAGAAAAGACAGTCAAGGATGATTCCTGATACCAACCTCAGTCCTCCACAAGCCTTTATACACGCATGCACACCCACAGACAGACACACATGCACCCACACACATCCAAAAATAATAAAAAAATGTGCACACATACATGCAAACTCCACAGACACAAAGAGACAAGAGAGAGAGAGAGAGAGAGACAGAGAAACAGACAGCACACAATAGTGAGTGAGTGAGCACACTGATCATGGAGTCAGAAACCCAGGCTCTTGTATTCTACTCTGCCACTAGGTAGGTATGTAACAGTATATCTCTCTGACACCTCTTTGTGACTGTGTTTAGACTTTGAATACTGCTGTGAAAAACCTAACCAACATTTATATGATCCCTAAGAGAAAAATGTTTTTACTAAGAGGCAGAGATTTTGAGCACTGCTTATCATGCCGTGAAAATTGATCACTTTGGTTACTCCATGTCATATTAAACTGGCAGTCATATGTGTTCAGATTCCAATTGTCCATATGGAAGAGCCTTCTACTTGAACAGGAGTTGTTGTTTACTTCTGGTCAGTAGATTGACTATATTGGTTGGAGTATCACTATGTTCCTGTAATGTGTTAGAACCACTCAATGACTGTCTGTTTGGTCCAGCTACCATTTCTGTTTTAGAAGTTTTGGAGCAGTGATTCATTTGATTGTTTCCTTGATAAACTGTAAGACACCATGATGACAGGATCAACAATAAAAAATAAACAACAATAACAACAAAACCACAGAAAACACCTTAACTAAATTTCCTGGAATTTTTAGGGGTTGAGTGATAAGACTAATGAATTGATCAATTTAATTTATCAACTATAAGCTTGTTGGCTCATCCTAAAGTAGTGGTCCTGGTGAAGAATTACATAACGTTTGCATGGCAACGATGTTTTTCTGTTATGTGTTAATTCCGGATTGAGTGAAGGTAGGATTAAGACATTTAGTCAGCTGTAACATTGAAGGTATCGAGCATTATCTGAGATTGATAAATGTCAGCACTTGATGATCCTGCAGTTGTTTCTAACATGTTGTTTATAACCTTTAGTATGGTTTACTCATGTATGCTAGTCTTATCATATATTGAGATTATGATATTTTAATATTTGGACTTGGAAAAATTCTTATGTTTGATAATTCTAGATAACCTGTAGTGAATTTCTACATTATTTTAAATAAAACATGCAAATAGAAATTTTCACCTGAATTCTCAAAGATTCAGAAATATGATGCAACACCAAGTTATTAAATATTGTCACCTTTGGATAAGATCACAAAACTGACACTGCTTAAGCTGTATTTTCTTAATGTATGTCATTTTAAATGTATGCTGAGCATAACATTTTCTATAGCTGAATTACTGTTTTTCAATAATTTATTTCATTTACTATGGGGAAAAAAACCTAGAGATTGATTATAAAAATACAGCTACAGAGTACATGTAAGGAACATTTGTGAGTGTGTGTGGATATGTGTATACAAATGTATGTGTGTAGACCTGAGGTCAGTGTTGATTGCCTTTATCTTCTCATTTTCTGAAGCAGGGTCTGTCATTGAACCCGTACTACATAAATTCTGCTAGCGTGGCTGGCTGGAGCTACAGGGTATTCTCCTGCCATCACCCAGGACAGGTGCACACAATGATGTTCAGCTTTTTACAGGGTTTCTGGGGATTCGAACTCCTGTCCTCTTGCTTGTGCAGCAAGCAGTTTACTGACTGAGCCATCTCCCCAGCCCTGGAGAACATCTTTTAATAAAAAACTGAATTTTTAATGCTTTATTATATCCAATTAGTAGGAAATAAATGTCTCTAGTTTTTATATGGTAGAAACATATTCCTTTAAAATTTTTTCTTTTATGTTTATTCATTTTGTGTGTGCATGTACATACCAAGGCATACATATGGAAGTCATAGACAACTTGTGGGAAACAGGTGTTCTTTTTTCCACCATGTACACCCTAAGGATTGAACTCAGGTCATCTGGATTAGCCGAAAGCACCTTTATCTGCTGAGCCATCTTGCCAACCCAGAAACCTCTTTGTTTTACAGAAACAAAGCTAGCTTGTTGTGTGGGTTAAAAATGATTGAAGCTATTGTATTAGGGTGATTTCTTTATTGTGGAGTTGTTATATGAAACTATCTGTGATGAATTAAAATTTATATATAATATGTAAAATATATGTATTATATATGGATCATTCTAGAGCTTAGAATGTCACAGACTCTCCTAACTACAGAGATCCACAATATAACAAATACCACCTGGTAAGGTTTCCCAGTATGATTCCTGAAATTGTCTCTTGATTTTGCAACAATCTGTGCTGTTTTCTGCAGTTAAAGGCTCTTCATAAGCAGGGAGATTTATTTCTCAGTAGACTTATTTTTATATCAGCAGTAAACAAGGAACTTTTCTTAAGTTGAAATTTACTTCATCAGGAATTGGTTGAGATCATTTCTAAATATTTCCTCAAATGGCCGTTCAGCTATGAATCCTTTGAAAATTCAAAGAAGTGCTGAATAAGATTTTGATAATTAATTGATATATATAAAGTTTAGTTTATGTACACAACCTAACAATAGGAGATTGTAGCAGAACATGTGCTTGCCTTTAGCCCCAGTCACATTTACTAGTATTTAGTTTAAGAAATATTTGAATTTTATGTCTGCCTAAAACCATCATTTATATGGACACTATATACATTTTTATATAGTGGGTTTATATTTTATATATTATAGTGGGTTGAATTTGTAACTCACATATCTGGCAGAAATCATCTCTGGGGCCCGCCCACCTTTCAGTTAGGTTTTCACAATGTAAGCGTATTCTCATCCCTCTTGTATATAGAGAACAGGAAACAGTCACCTTAGATAACTACCATTCTGTGTATCTCATTTTTATGTGTTGATTCACATGCAGGATTTACACCTGTTACCATAATTAAAGAATCCGTTTGTATTTAAACTATACTTACAGTTGGTGTGTGGTGTTGAGTTAAATCCAGGGCCTTAAGTGTGGTAAGCTGAAGTTTTTTACATCTAAATTTAGTAACTCTTTCTCTGAGACAGATTTCATTCCTTATTCATAAGTCACTGATGCCTTTTTACAGACAGTGTCTGTGACAGTATTGCTTTGACTATTATTTAACATTTAACAACTCAAAGCATAAAAATGACCAATTAGAATTTGAAGTCATTGGATTGTCTTATAATCTTTTAAATTAAAGATAAATTTTAATCCCAAAGACTTGTAGAAATGATGTTTAAGACATTTACTGAAGGTTGTTTGTAATGTGCATGCTACTATGTGCATACCATTACCACCAACTTTGATGAACAGACAGGAACATCAAAATGATTGTAACATTGTCCTGAGAGACCCTTACATGCTGGAAAGAGGAACAGATCCTTTTTCGAAACTAACCTCTATAAGACCAAGCATCAGCTCTTGGTTTACTGCTCTGTTCGCTCAAGTTAGCAGCGTCTGACAACATCATATATGTCTTTAGGGCTTACTGAGTTAAATGAGTAAAAAATAAAAAGTGAGCAGATATCTCTTTAAAGGAATATGTATGTATGTGTGTATATATATATATATATATATATATATATATATATATATATGAGAGAGACAGAATCTTACTGTGTAGTTTTGACTGGCTTAGAACTCGTGAAGACTGGGCTGAGCTTAAATTCATAGTAGTCATCCTGCCTCTGCCTCTGGAGTGTTGGAATTAAAGGCATGCTCTTCCACACTAGCTCAAGAATATATTTAATGTTAAAGATGGCATGTTTTTTACTAATCATTTGAGATCATTTTTCTAATTTGCTAATTTTCCTGTTCTCTGCCATGAGTGGATGTTTTTTGGTGATAATATGTGATTTGACTGTATAGCTAATGTAAAACAATTAAGTGTCCTATAAACCTGCAGTTAGCACTAGTATCCACTAGGTGGAGATATTGTATGCTTTAGGTTTAAAAGGTTTCACAATGGTGTGGTTGTTTAAGGTGTGATATTTAGAATGACCATGTCTTTTAAAGTATAGATCATGTTTTGCCTTTTTACTACATATATTTCAGAAACAAACTCATTCCTTATTGGAAAGTGAGATAAGGTAAATATGTAAGCATTCCATATTCAATTATATCTTTCAAATTCAAGGACAATCATAAAGTAAAATATTAGAGAAGAAAGGTTCTTCAGGGAAAATGAAAATTGTGTTATCTGTGACTAACAGCTTGGAGTTCACATGTAGCTTCACACAGACCGTTGTTTCCTGATTTGTTCTCCACTCTGGATAGATGTGGCACTGATGCTGTGTGGAAACAGGCAGGGTGGCCTAAGTGGTCAGAGCTTACTGTCTAATGATGGACACTTGGTGAACTCAGAAATCTGTGACATGTGCCTTTATCCTGGCAGGTAGTCATTAAGGGGAGTGGGTGCATGTCTAGTGAACCAGAATGTCTTTTTCTGAAGGAAAATAATCCTTATGTCTACATAATTCTTTAGAGGCAAGCAACCAGTAGCAATCTCCTTATGGGTACACCTTTATATATTTTGATAGTAAGATGGACAAGTTAGGCCCTCCACTCCGAACTGGAAGACATGTGCAAAGGTTGTATTCCAATGACACAAAGTCAGACAGTGCCTTCAAAAGACATGAGTTATTTCCAGTTTACAAGTAAGTATTTATAATGCAGATACTTCTTATAGGCTTCCTATTATAGAATACTATATATACTTTTATACTTTCTGTGTAAAAGTGATCTTACCTTAATCATTTTAAGCCATTTTAGTGCTAAGTAGCTTACAAGCTATAAAATATTTTTATTATTATTAAGGATTTCTATTCAAATTAACATTGATCATGCTTTTTATTCTATTTAATGTTAATTTTATAAGATATTGTAGCAGTCACCTTCAACAGTTATTTTTTGTGAATGCTAAATATTTTTAGGAGTAGTAGCCTTACAAAGAAGCGTATAGGGCAAATGACATAGTCAAGCAGATGATGAAATGTAGCTAGAGGAAAATGGGTCCTAGAAAAGCAGTCAAGTGATTCGTAGTCCTTTTGCATTGTTTATAAATTCCATGTGATACATAGAAGAGGTATGAAACTGCTGGATAACACACCTATCTCCTTTGGCCTGCTGGCCAAGAACAACGGCAATCACAGTCACTCTTAAAGCACTCAGAAGTATGAGATTTGAGGATTGACATATTTAGACTTCAATATCTATTAGTTTTAGTCCTCATTCATACATTATGAAATTAGGATGTAACAAATGAATATCTGTTTAAAATTTAAAAATATTAATGAAGTTAACAGTACATCCTACTTATTATTCATCATGAAATATACTGATAAATTCAACTATGTATGCTATGAAACAGTTACAGGAGAAGATTCTAACATAGATTCCGAGTAGTTAGTGATCATTTGTAGAAGGAAGACATTGTGTTCTGAGCCTTGAATTGATGCAGATAGCAGGGGAAATTGTCTAGGAAAAAGATAAAAAAAAAAATAGCACATTAAGTTTATGTATAGTCTTAGGATAAATACTTACAGATTGTGGCCAGGAAGAAAAATGTTTTGAGTATGTGAGCAATAGGTAAAGAATTGATCAGCATAGATAGTTCTTTCCAGTCACTTCAGAATGGCTCTTGACAGACTTCATCTCTTAGATGATATTAGAAGAACAATAGGGAGCCGGGCGGTGGTGGCGCACGCCTTTAATCCCAGCACTCGGGAGGCAGAGCCAGGCGGATCTCTGTGAGTTCGAGGCCAGCCTGGGCTACCAAGTGAAGTTCCAGGAAAGGCGCAAAGCTATACAGAGAAACCTTGTCTCGAAAAACCAAAAAAAAAAAAGAAGAACAATAGGTATATAGTATCAAAGCTGTTTGGGTTGATAATCTTATATTTTCTTTTAAGTTTAATCATTTAATATTTAATATATTTATAGATGATGTTCAAGGTATTTTTAGCTATGTATCTTAGACACATTATATGAAGGTAATAGTATGCCTGGCAATACTTGTAGAGCTTTTAAAAAAGAAAAGGAAAGAACTATACTTCCAATTGAATGACACTCTGACAGTTTTCTTTACATAGAGATCAACTTAGAAAGGCATGATTCCACTCCCGCTTTACAGAACTAGAATAGAGTAAGCCTCACAGATGACTCGGGAGACCATTTGAAGAAATGTTGGCTACCTCATCAGTGTACCAGTGTGTTTCTTTGCATGCTGGAGAAGTAGCTACTCAGAGCAACCATTCTGAATTGTAGCAGTGTGTATTGAATGTAGGATCTGTACTGCTATCCACTAAATTCAAGTACTAGTCTCGCCACATAATAGCACTACAGCTTACACAGTCTCCAAATACAGGTTCTCCAAGCCTGTCATGTGGTACAATATATTTAGACAATATTTCAAAAACAAAATGTCAACATAGAAGGAAATGGTATCTTCATATTTAGTATAGTGAATATTTGGAGAATAGTTATTACATGCATTTATTTTGGAAGTAGTTATTCAACCAATTAGGGATGCTTCCAACCTTACTATATATATAGAGAGAGAGAGAGTAGGAAGAATTTCAGCCATAGATTGGGAACTGCTAGAGAATTCACGTTTTTTTCCATTTATATTACAATATTGCTTGTTTGCAAAAGGAACTTAGTCCTTAAAGAAGAAGAGGGACTGTTGCTTTCTTGGCTTTCTGAATATTGACTTTGCAGCATACTTCTCGAGTCACTTTGGTTAAGTTACTCAAGGGCTTTTGTCATTTTTAACTCATCTGTAACATGAAAATTATTTATTAGAATTAAATAAACTTAGGCAAATCAGAAATGTATTTAGTATGTAGTAGTAACTATTAAAAGTGAACATGTGGAGCTGGAGAGATGGCTCAGCAGTTAAGAGCACTGCCTGCCCTTCCAGAGGACCTGGGTTCAATACCCACATGGCAGCTCCCAACCATCTGTAGCTACAGTTCTGGGGTCTGACATCGTTACACAGACGTATAAGCGGGCAGAACACCAGTGTGCATGTAATAAAAATGCATCATTTAAAACTTTTTAAAAGTTAACATGTAGTGGTGATATCAGTAGTAGTAGTATAATAAACATGCTGCATTTTTATATGAATTTATACCTTAAAACCTTTCTGTAATGTAAATGATCAATTTACCAATGAGGAAACTCAAGTTATCCTCATTATCATTGTCGTTACCAAGTTGTTCATTAACAGTGGAATTTTAATCTAAACTTATGTGAATCCCATAGCCTCTCCTGCAAATATTATATTATAATTCAGAAATCTGAAGATTAAAAATGGAAATTCAAAGTAACAAGTCTCACACAGATTTTCAGTCTGTGCAGTTGGTGAATTTAAATCTTTATTTATTTTTAGTCATTCTAAGAACTTTCATAAAAGTGAATATTATCATTTAAAATAGCTAACAAATTTTCTTATTTTAACAGTATTCTGTATTCCTAGGCTAGCAATAATACTTATTTAATGTTTGCTTAGGAGTTGTCCATGAACAGTTAACAGTATCCATGTTGTGAGCAATTATAAATGAGGCTTTTTAACTAGGCTTTTAACATGAAATTTTCTATAAGGCATAAGTAATATTTTGATCTATGTTGTATTTTACGAAAGTAATGCTATACAATGTATCATTAACACATTACACTGCTTGTTTTCAGATTAAAAATACTTACTTGGAATTGATTCTCTTGGACTTCTCTACGGCCTCTCTTTTTCTACTGGTATAAAAAGATCAATCAAGAAACATTCGTTTTTATACTTTTTCATCATGTTGTCACTTTCTCTCTTCCAGAGCTAACATCAAACCTCGAAATACTACACCTCCTAGCTTGGCAAGAAATTCTGGGGCTGGTGTGCTTACCAACAAAAGAAAAACATTTACTGAGAGCTATGTAGCCAGGTATGTTTAGCTCACTAACCTAATTATTAGAATGAAAATTAATGTATGCAGTCAAGTTCTATATACAGTGATAGGTAATATGCTGTGTATGATTTGGTTTTCCTTTATTGTAGAACTCAATGTAGCCTTCAAATGGACCAAAATTGTTGAGGCATAAATACTGTTTTCTTATACTTTTTCGTTGTAAATACTCAAATACTCCCATGTTCAGTTTTACTCCATTTATTTAGCTTTTTCTTGCGTGTTTAAATATCAAGTGCAGTATTAACTGTGCAAATAGACCTTATGAGTATCACTATTATAAATTTCCATATTTTGATATTTAAGCCTTTCCTGATATATATATGCACATACAACACGGAGAGAGATTAACGTTATTTTTGAATGAAAAGATAGAGAGAAAAATGGAAAAAATCATAGTTAAGAGATAACTGGAAAGTTAATTTCAAGTTTGTCCATAAGATGTGTCATGAGACCCTGTCCACAGGTGAGCCATGAGCTACAAACTGGATTTTGAAATTTTTAGTAGTGAGGGGACAATGGCTATAAAGTAAAAACTACATTTTCTCTGAAAAAGTGTACTTAGTCTGAGGTCTTAAAAACTCTCCTAGGAGCTTTATGAGGACGGTCCTGGGTGACATCATGAATAACTTCAGTAATATCCTTACTGTAAACATGGGACAAGTTTCATGGTTTATTTCACTGAAGGCCAAGGACATGATATCCTGTGATGTACTCATAGTTGTGATGTGTGTGTCGTAAGTGTCTACTACATGCTTTGTCTCAAGTGTGTAACATAGCCCGTTCTCCAGAATTTTGATTTAACTCAGGGATAGGTTCAAATCCTCGATCTTGTCCTCAACCTTAGCTGCCTATCAGAATCATCTTGGGACTTTCTACAGCTGAAGTGATAGATTTTGAGATCTGGTTTAGAGAGTGGGCATTTGTGCATCTGCCATAGACAGAGCTTTAAGAGTGATGCTTCGTGTAACAAGGTGTGAATAGCAGTGAAACACATCAATTATTATGCTCCCAGCTAGATCCTTGAATAAATGCTGTCTGTCTCTGCTGGGATCTTGATGTATATCAAATGTCATAGAGATGAACCTCTTTCTTGGAGGTCTGAAATATGGCTTTACTGTGTTATGTATACAGATTTACACATGTGTATCTCCATGTACTTTGAATTAAGGTTGGAAGTAGGATTAATGTTCTCTTATACTTAATAAGTTAAAAAATATAAGCATATCTGTATCATATACTTTAGTATTTAAAAATGTCATATCCAGAGAGGCGATCAAAAGAAAAAGAAATACTAACAAGCAGGAGCAGAAACTTCCCTGTAGCTAGAGTTTTCCTTCCTGGCCCACAGTCAGGACAAATCTCTTGACACCTGCCAGTCTCATAGCTGTTCAGACCCAACAAAGTAAACACAGAGACTTACATTGCTTACAAACTGTATGGCTGTGGCAGGCTTCTTGCTAACTGTTCTTATATCTTGAATTAATCCATTTCTATTAAATCTATACCTTACCACGTGGCTCGTGGCTTACTGGCATCTTCACATGCTGCTTGTCATGGCGGCGGCTGGCAGTGTCTCCTCCCACCTTCCTGTTCTCTCAGTTCTCCTCTCTGTTAGTCCTGCCTATACTTCCTGCCTGGCCACTGGCCAATCAGTGTTTTATTTATTGACCAATCAGAACATTTGACATACAGACCATCCCACAGCACTTCCCAGTAAGAAATGCAGTTTTTCTTAAATGATTGATACCTAAGAAAAAGCCGGAACCTTTCTCGTTGATTTTTTAACACTTTTACATCTTAGGGGGTAACAATCATGATTGTAACAGACCAACATTTCTGAGATATTTCTTTTCTTAGAAAAATAACAGAGTGAACAGTCTCAAAATTGTTCTTGGTGAAACACCCAGAAATGCGAGATTATAGTGAAAATCTGTTACTGTATATGTATATATATATATTGAAAAGACCAATTATTGAATAAATCACAAGTAATACCTAGTATATTTTCTTATTAGAGATTGTTATATTAGATGTTATTACAGTCTTTTTCTCAGCAACAAGCCGGAAATACAGTTTTTATAAAAATCCCACTTGAATACCCAAATTTAAATTACAAGGGAATCAGTTTAAAGACCATGAAAATTTTTTGACATAGAAAATTTAAAACTTCCAATGATATTGAAGAATATATAAGTAGATATAATCTCCACGTAGAATATTTATTACCAAAAATCCATTTTGAAAAGCTTTCTGTACCAATCACTAAATTAACATATATTAATATCATTTTCAAATAATTCATGAATCTTGATTCATCATTTTGAAAATATGTGTAAAGAACAAAAGGTCTCAAATTAACCAGGACAAGGCAAAAACAGTATTGTGAATGATGTGTGAAGTACAGTAGTTGATACGGTTTGGTATTGATTCCTGGATAAACAAATAGAATGAAATGATTAGAGGGAAAGGCCTTAGTCACATGGATGGCTAGAAATCTGCCCCACTGCAGAGGAAGCAATGCAGATGTCTAGGGTAGAGTATTCGGGAACTAACAAATTTGCCCATATAGGAGAAAATCAGTGATCGGAGCCCTTGCTGTGCATATGCGTGCTTGAGTATGTACACTGATTCTCATTCTCATTCTCTCTCTCTCTCTCTCTCTCTCTCTTTCTCTCTCTCTCCCTCCCTCTCCCCCACCCCCATACACACACATACACACATACAAAACAGTAAATTAATTGCTAGTAAACTAAATGCCTACCTTTGGAAAGTAAAGCCATTACAATTTTAGAAAAACAGGAAGTCATTATCTGATACAGGAAGGGATTTCTTGAATAATTTAATAAATACTGATTTACAGCAAAGGATGCGTATGAACATACTAAAGCCAAAAAACAAAAACAAAAAAAACCCCAAAAACATAATGCTGTAAAAGCCTGAGATTCATTGAAATTACACAACATATTGGGAGAGGAGCTTACTATTCACAGCCAAATGTGTCCAAGCCTTTGACATTGTGTCACTGTGTTGTCATCTACAAAGTTTAGTTTTGATATCAGTGCAGTTGACTTATCAAAAAATGAAATCTGACAATATTTTAATAAGCTTTTGATTTTGTGTTGGATCCCATTTGTAGCTTTTTTTGGCCACATGAGGCCCATGGTCACCGAGTTGGACTTGTCTGACTGACAATGATATGTGGGGATTTGCTACAAATACAATAGTAAGGGTGAACCCATAAAATTAATAACTGTGGCTTGGTGGGACTAGAGGACAGGAACAGCGTATTGCCAGTAAAAGAAATATCAATGCCAGAGAAATGTGAAAGGATATTTAGCCTTACAAACAGGAATATGCATATATTAAAACTATGTAGGTAACCATTTTATACTTACGAGGTGAACAAAAGAAAATGTCTTAGCACAAAACACATTGATAGGAAATGGGATAATGAAGAACCTTGTGTGCTCCTAGTTGGAGCATGCATTGGCCAGCAATTATGTACAGAATTTAGTAATGCCTAGCAAAATTGAAGTTTTAGTATTATATGAAATATTTACTAATGGGTGATCATGTTGGGTATTTAAATGTTTTTTTTTCACATTTTGAATTAATTATGTATTTCACTGGTGTAAACCTAGTTTATTTTTCCCTTGTTACTCTCCCTTGATTAATATTGTATATATAGCCTAATTCATTTAATATTGTGTTTGTGGTTTGTAAGGATTATACCAAGCTGTAATTTATTCTCAATATCTATCAGTGTGTGTGTCTCCATTTGGATAACTTTAGTGATTTTACAAACTGTTCCTCTTGGGACTACAATCAGGAGAGTATATGTGGAGTATTAAAACACAGGAGAAGCCGGGCGGTGGTGGAGCACACTTTTAATTCCAGCACTTGGGAGGCAGAGACAGGTGGATCTCTGAGTTCGAGGCCAGCCTGGTCTACAGAGTGAGTTCTAGGACAGGCTCCAAAGCTACAGAGAAACCCTGTCACTAAAAACCAAACCAAACCAAAACAAAAGAAAAACAACATGAGATGCTGATATTTACTTCATTTTTATCTCAAGTTTTAAGTGCATACCAGCCTGTAGCCTTCTTCCCTTCCCTTCCCACATCTGGAATTACAGGGGAGTTTCACCATGCATGCTCAGAGATCGTTTTATAATTTGAACTAGAGGACTATTAAAGTTCACATCAAGATTTTAGTTTCTGTATATTAATTATTTCCTGTTATTTATTGGATCATGTTAAAACTACTAGTGTGAGTGAAATTGATTCCTGCACTTCTTTCTCTACTTCTGTAGGCCAGATGGAGACTATACATCTTCAGTTAATGGTGGAAACATTAAAGGCATTGAGGGAAATTCATCGGGACACTTACCAAAATTCTGCCATGAGTGTGGGACAAAATACCCTGTTGAGTGGGCAAAGTTCTGCTGTGAATGTGGCATTCGAAGAATGATTCTGTGAACCGACTCTTACCAGTTGAGGGGCGAGGCTCAGAATTTGATAATTATTGCTGCTTTGACACCTAGGGCACTTCTTCTAGTTAGTTGTGCTAAACTATTTACAGTACCCTTTCCCTTAGTCTTTGGAGCATAATCCTTTGGCTGTATAATGTGTTTGTATATATATATATGTATGTATGTATATATATTCTGTATATAATAAATCTGATTTCTTCAGCCTGTGCATTCAAGGAAATACTTAAGTACATGTCAAAACCTAAATTGATATGAGATCGTTGTCTTGGTTATTGCTCTTCAGTTGTTTAAACACATTAGTATACTTGCACAAGCACTCCTACTCTAGTGATGAGCCTTACAAGCTTTAGGATAACCACATCTCTGAACAAGAAATCAGAAGAGATGCTGATGTTGATGCTTGTGACCAGTAGCATCATAGAGAATGGGATACTGGAGTTTCTGCTATTAAGAGAATATTGTTTAGTCATTATTAGTTGATGTGAAGTCATTTTCCCAGCTGAACTCTTCAGCAACTAGTGTTAAATTCCAAAAAAAAAAAATGATGAAAAGGAAAATCTGAGGTCCATATTGCTGGTAACTTCATGAATCATTAATTACATAACCTAATTAAATTATTAAACATATACTCATTCTGTGAACATGTAATTATGCAATCTCCTTTTCAGAAATGACTGGGCATATAAATGTATTTTACTCTGCTTATAACTGAATGATTAGTTTACCTCCATCTTATTTGAACACATTTTCTCTCCACTTCCAATTGTGTTCTGAGATTTTATTTTTCCTTCTTTTGGCATAACTCCTTTGAAGAGTAGTTTTAGTTTACTACTACAGTCTTAGCAGTATTAAATATAAAATTATTTAAGGTTTTTTTTTGTAAAATCTTACATGTTTAAACATTTTATTTGTGTATGGTATTCACAGGAAATTAATGCATTTTAAAACAAATCACTCTGCCCAATAAATAATAATTGTGGTACTCATTAATTCTGAGCATGCGGGCGAAGCTGTTTTTAGTTCCTCATGGTTCATATAGTTAGTAGTACATTGAAAGATATCTAGTTTTCCTATTCATATTTCCTTTAGTGCTTACCATTGAAATAACATATATTACACTTGACTACAATACGTTTTGATTGCTCTTACTTTCACTATAACAGCACTCACTGGCAGGCCGCTTTGGCAGAGGATGTTCCACAGTCCTGTAGTAATAGCTGTTCAGTCTGAACTTTACCTTACAAGGGTACCAATACCTTTTTTTGTGTGGATGTGGTTCCTGCCTTGCTTGTTGTTTCTGATTAAGGATGGATGTAGAAATTCATTGCTTAGAATTTCATTTCTGAAATTTATCCACTTCTGTTTTATTTTAATTTGTGGAGGGATTTTAAACTTGTAATGAGTCATCATTTTGTTCACCTAATACTTCCTTTCTCGTTATTAGATTTTCCCCCTTGTTTATTCTATTTGGTCATATTGATAAATTCAAAACTAGTCAGCTTAAATAAGTAGTAATGAATTTAGAAGACTAATAAAACAATTTAGATTTTCATTTTAGTAATTCCCTTTTTGTTTAATTAGTTATAAATATATGAAGAACTTTTAATTCAACTTTATCTAGGAATGAGCACTATTTCTTTCAGTTGTATTTTTAACTTATATAATCTTTTATCTACTTAAAGAGTGGGTGGATAAATCGTTTTTAAATAAACAGACATGTATGTCATTGACTTTTACAGTAGCCAGTGTTAAAAGCATACTACAGAGAGATAAGCTGATCAAACACAATCAGTTCCAGAAACTAGTGATCACTGTAGACAGTAAGTTGGTGAAATACACATTTGAAATATGTTACAATTTTAACAGATTTCTATGGTCCATATTTTACTCTCATGTTGATGTGTTGTGCAATAGTTTTTTTTTTTTTAGCAGTCTTCCTATGCACCATTCATTTTTATTTATTTGCACAATTACTTGCAAATGTGATAGAATGAAAAGTGATTGTAAGGTTAAATTAAGATGGAATATTGCTTATAGATTATTCTGAAAGTTATTCACTTGAAACAAACAAGACCATTGTGACCGCTGTTGTCTCTTATTCACTGTTTTTTAAATTATAAATGACATATTCATTTTGAATCAATAAAGACACAAAACATAAATTGTTGTTTGTTACATTTATTGACACCTTTTAGAATGATAGGAATAAACTAGACTAAACAAAATATTTATAAAATACATTTTTAATAATACTATAGTTTTTTTTTTTGCTGTTTTATGGCTTTAAGTAAACATTTGTTACAAGCTTTTTTAACTTTTTAATTGGTTCTCTGTGGATATCCCGTCATACATCCTGATCCCATTCATCTCCCCTTCCCCTTCCCCTTGCTTCCACCCTCTGTCCTTGCAACTTCCCCCAAAAACAAAATTTAAAAGTAAAAATGAAGTCTCAGCATGGAAGCTATAGTGTGGCCCAGTGAGTCACACAGTATACCCTTTAGTCCGTCCATCTTTACTTGTATGTGTTCATTACAATGAGTCATTGGTCTAGGTTGAGGCCTCTCGCTTCTGCTACACTATTGATACTGGGCCCTCACTGGAACTCCTCTTGGATATCCTGTTGTCATGTGTCATGGAGATCCTGTAGCTTTGGATCTGCAGGCCCAGCCCCTTCACATGCTCCAGTAGTTCATAGATGTAGTGGGTGTTGGGATAGGCTACCTTCTAGTCCTGGTTCTGAGCCTGGGTGGTGGCTGGATTGGTCAGCCTGCAAGCTTTCCCTCGGCGTCACCTCCCAGGTGATCTTTCCACCACTACCTCTGCTAGTTCACCTAATGTAGCAGACAGCAAAGAGAGGGCCATTTCTCCTGCTCTTCACACCCTTGGGTCCAGCCCACCTCTGCTCACCGTCAGGGCCAGCTCTGCTGTTTTGCCCAGGGTTTGCCCAGAGTTACAGGGCCCACTGTCTGCATTGCTGCAGTTGGTGAGGGGCAGGGCCAACTCTTTCACTCTCATGCTCCCAGGTTGGCTCTCCTGATGCAAGTGGCAAGGAATTGGTGGGGAAGCCGGCTCTACTGCTCCTGAGCCTGCAGGCCTGGCTCATCCATGCCTGACAACAGGGTCAGCTCTAGTGTCCAAGGTGTCCTGCTGTAGCACTACTTTTCTTTGGGCCGCCAGCTCACAAACAATGACATGGAGACTTTAATTATGAAAGCTTGGCCTGTAGCTCAGGCTTGTTCTGACTAGCTCTTATATCTTAACCTATTTATATTAATCTACGTTCTATCACGTGGCGGTACCTCTCCCATCTTGTACCTCCTGTTTCATTTCCGTGTCTCTTGGCTTCTGCACACCTGGATTCCTCCTCATCTTCCTTTCTCTCTCTGGAAATCCCAACTGCATCTCCTGCCTGACTATTGGCCATTCAGCTTTTTAATACACCAATTACAGCAATACATCTTCACACAGTGTACAAGTATCCCACAACATCCGGCTGCTATCCTGTGTGCTGCAGCTGGTGGTGGACAGGGACAGCTCTCCCAATGTTGTGGCAGGCTCTCTCACCTGCAGCAGCAGGCTCTCTCACCTGAGGCAGGTGGCAAGGATCAAGGGGAGGGGCAGCATTTTTCTTCTTACAAGTTTTGTAAGGTATAGAAATACTGTTTTTATACCCAACAAAGTTTTAAAATTGAAAGCAGTAATATTTCTAGATAAATACTATACAATTTAATGGAAAATATTTATGAGTCAAGACTAGACCATACTTTAAATTTTAAGACAAATGCTATATCTAATGAAAATATGGCTATTAGATGTTTCATTTGTATTCAGTTTTTTCCTAAGCTAAAAATGAATGCTTTTTCACTAGAAGCTCAAACAATAAAAATCTAATAGAAAAAAAAACAAAAACCACAGACTTCATCACAACACTTGGTTATTTATTTATGTTGAACATACATGTATTTTATGTGGTAAATATATCTTCAGTACTGAGGTCATTTGATTTTTGAAATGGATTATGTTATTGAGTATATCTGGGAAAAGTTTAAATTAGAACACTCGTTTTACTTTTACTTGGAAACATTTTGATTAAATATTTAAATGCTCATTATTTAAATACTTTCTCTTATATGTGTATTGCTTTGGTTGCCACTAGAGGGTGCTTTTGTATAATTTACAATTCCCACCCTCCAGTTGTAAAGGTCTCTTGGTTTTGATTTTGAGACATGAAATTTCAGGGATTTATGAATAATCCTTTGGTGCTTGTGTCACTTTTAGAAATCTCTATATTGACACCTTAGAAAGCTAGTGTAAGCCTTTTGGAGTGCCACCATAGGAGTAACTTAAAGCAATAGCCAATATTGCCTTTCACCAAGTTTTAGCAAAACACCATTCTAGAATATTGCCGGCTGGCTGTTGCTTTAACGTTTCACCTTAGTTGTACGTAAACACGACAGGTAAAGATAACAAATTTATATTTAATTGCGAAGAAAAATGCTTTTAAATTGTGCATAAAATACCTCAGTGTGTTAAAACAGTACAAATAAAAGACATGAAACATTTTTCCTATATTTTGCTTGCTTCTACTAGAATATTTAATGAATTTTATGTAAATTTTATACATTGTGGACTGTCTAAATGAATATGTAGTATGTTTATACTCTTTATGAAGCAAATAGTTTTATAGTTTTCAGAATCAAGTGTGACTCTGTCTTATCTAAAACTGCCACTTTTCCATTGAATTCAAGCATAGACAGGTGTAAACGCTACCTTTGTGAGCTGGGTAAGCCAAGTAATTTTTGCAATAATTTACTGTGAAAAATGCAGTTAAACCTAAGTACTATTTTAATGAAATTTTTCTGAATTTTACTCAAGAAACTTATGAACAGTCTGATTTTTTGATTTGTCATACTCTTTTAAGTGAACTTTACTCTACTTGAAATAAGAATTAAACTTAGTTGGAATAGCTGGTAGGTGTTGGTCTTGCTTCTGTTGACCGAGTTGTGCAGCTGTGAAATGATTCGAAATTTTTCTGCTATTGTTTTTGTCTCCCAATTATTTTGGTCAAGAAATATACTTTAAAAAATAGAAAGTTATTTTGTTTACCAGTCTCCCCAAACTTGCACTACTTACAGGGAACTGTCATATAAACCTCACAAGAAAGGAGTTTTCAATTTTATTTTAAACACTACTTTCTCAACTCTGTAAAGATGCCACTTAATTAGTATTTCAAAGTAATTAAACAACTTTAGGATACAATGGACTATAAGATAAAATCAAAACGCCAATTACATGAGCATGACATTTCTGCCCTTCTTGGGCCATTTAGTAAGTACTGTCGTAGTTCTCTTGGGTCTGTAGAATAACTGATTCTCCCTGATGATGTTACCAGGGAGCTCCTTAGTATGGATAAGAGACCTAGACTCACTTTACCAATATTTAAGTGTTTTTTTTTTTTTTTTTTTTTTTTTTCCCGAGACAGGGTTTCTCTGTGTAGCTTTGTGCCTTTCCTGGATCTCGCTCTGTAGACCAGGCTGGCCTCGAACTCACAAAGATGTACCTGCCTCTGCTTCCCAAGTGCTGGGATTAAAGGCGTGCGCCGCCGCCACCACCACCCGGCAACCAATATTTAAATAGAAGACAAGAAGCAATATAAGAAATTAAACATTCCCTAAGTAATAGTTAAAAGTAAAAACGATTGGCTATGTGGTAGATTTTAAACTTAAATTTTGTTATCATTTATAATGAACATTTTGTGTTTGTATGGCTAGTCTCTTTTGAAAATCCTCCTGCATTTGGTGAGTTTTCTAAGTTGGATTATCTCACTGCCTCTAAATCATAATCAACTTAGCTTTCCATCCTTTCTTGCTTTCTTGTAGTAAGATTATGACTTTGTGACGAGGAAACAACTGAGCAGGTATGTATTAAGATTCTCCAAAAGAAAAGAACTAATAGGAGTGTGTATGTGTGTATGTGTATGTTTGTACACATAGATGTATGTGTGTGTGTGTGTACTAGAACATATACATATGTTGTAGTATAGATATGTATGTGTACTTGTACAAATCCACAGGGACTTACTAAATTCATTTTCCACATCAGAGGTTGAATCTGCAGTCCTATCAGAGTTCACCTCAGAGTCCCACAGTGGCCATCTGTAGGCTGAAGAGCACACATGTTGAATGAACTGTTAGAGCAAGAATTTTACCAACAGTTCAAGTCTTTCATGAATAAATAATTAAAACCAGAGAAGAAATGTTAATAACCGTTAATAAGCATTTAAATATTGTACTTTATTTTGCCATAGTCAGAATATTTTTCAGTGCTGTTAGGGAGCATTACAGACATCTTGCATGTTTAGAGTTGACCATTAGATGCAAATGCCCTCAGGTCCCTAGCTAATGGCTTATCCGTTCTACCAGTTCTTCAAGGTAGACGACTACCATGTAGTAGATCCTATTTTATCATGAAACATAACCCACTTAGCAGAGTCTGATAAAGAAACTGAATTTCTTAAAGTATAATTTGTTCCTGACAGCTTGAGAGAACTGGGGTTTTTTTGTTGTTGTTGTTTTTGTTTTTGTTTTTTTCAAACAGTGATTATGAAACAAACTTTAAACAATCAATTCTTCTCTCAAAACTGTGTTCATGCCAGCTTTCTGTACCATTGAGGATGAAGTCCATATGGGTTGGGGAAGAGGAAGAGCAAGAAGACATGGCCACCCCACATGGAACGTCACTGGAGCATGTGTAGACCGCATACAAACATCCAGCCCACAGCTACATGCTGAAGTGGCTGGGAAGAGCAAGAAGAATGGGAGTTCAGCAAAGCAAACTGTCATCTCTTTCAGAAATTTGGCCTCTGCGGGGTAGTGTTCCTCTCCCTTAAAATTGAATGAAGACCGCAGGCCTTTCAAGTGATTTAAACAGGTGTACACATAGACTATACAGAGGCATCTTTTCAGTGAGAGTCATTTAATGTAACAAAAATAGTGTTCCTAGCTGAACATATTGGCTCATGCCTGAAATCTGAAATGGGAGCATCATAATTTCAAGGCCAGCCTGAGGTACAAATGAGACACCATTGAAAACTAGAAATTGGAGTTTCTTCCTTTAACATAGTTGTGGGGGCTGTGCCATGCTGATTCTTGGTACCAATGTGTTGATGGGATGTGTTGAATGATCAAATGGCAGTGCACAGGGAACGCTTGAGATTAAGTGAGCCTGACAGTGTTAACACATACGCCATTTATTTTAAAAAGAGAAACTATTCAAAGTAGGCGATTGGTAGTACTGTATGAAAATATTTTATATAAAGGTAATGTCAAAATTAAATATATACATTAATTAAAAGTCTAACATATATTATTATCTTAAAATATACTTCCCAAATTGAAAATTCAGTTAAACAAGCTTTAGTATATATAAATGACAAAAGTGACTGAATACTAAAGTTCAATATCTTTGGACTAAGTGCATTTCTGTCTTTAAAAATTGTTTTATTTAAAAATATGTGCTATGCTCTTTACTGAAGGTATGTGTTATACATTCATGTTTAACTACATTTCTTGATATCTGTCTTAAGTGCCTTAAGCTTTTTTTGTAATTTTTTCTTTTTTCTTTTTGCTGCTGCTGCTGCTGCTTTAAGATGTGACTCTTGCTTTCGTGAGCATTATCCATCACTGTGAGCCCTCCAGCATCTCCAGCATACAAGATAACAGTTCCACTCTTCAGATTGTTCACTGATGTCCAGTGGACCATAACATCATTTTGCTGATGAATTCTCGTAGGTTTCATTTTTGTAGGTTTGGTATCTTCTGAAATATTTGGAAAGGTTTAGAAAGTATTGCAGATGACATGATTGCCTTACAACATCAGTGCAGCCGATATATGTCCATATGTGTATTCTGACTGCAGCCATCAGTTACAGATTGTTTGTGTCCATTTTCTAGTACCTCATTGTGGGTTTCCCAGTGGCTCTGGTCATTTGACCAGGAAGCATCCAGCAACTTCTGAGGAGATTTCATTTCCTCAAAATGTATAAACTGGTAGATTTTTGGAGACTGCAATTACACGTCCTATGTTTATATACTGCCCTTCAAAATTTTATTCCAACAAGTTTTTATCTCTCTCAGTAGTCTCTTTAGGAAACATGGGTCATTCTTTTTCTGTTCCTTCAAATTCTTTTCTTCCTAGAGAAATAAATTCATAAGATTTAATTTAATTTAACTCTTTGATATAACATGTCTCAAGATATTTGCGTTTTATTTTTCATCATATTAGATTATACCTAATATTTAGTATACCAGAATGAAAACTCTTGCATGACATCTTAAAACTATGACCTATGGTGATAATTATGACTTCTGACTGACAGGAAAGTCCAGGCTACTTAAGCTTAATGTATCATCTGCCATTTTCACCCTGCATCAGTGGACTCCCATAAATGATACATATTTTACATAATTTAATTGAACTTCTTATATGAAAAAATTAACACTGAAAATATTTAGATTAATAATAATTTGTCTGATTCAACTGATATCTTAGAGTCTGCTACAAAACTTAGTGTTTACTAAAGTATTGCTGCCACCTGCCTCATAAGTTGATTTTTGTCACCTCATTAAGAACTTTTAAAGGCTACTGGTACAGTGTTGAGAAAATGGAGAGAGATGCCTGCATACAGCAGATACTGGAGAGCAACAGTCATATTTCCTCTGAGCCATGTGACATGCTAGGATGATTCCTCATTTAATGAAGAACCGGTTATTGAATATTTTCTGGGCCAGATATTACTCTAAGTATACCACATACTTTACTTTATTCTGTTTACTTGGTAACCCCATGACCTTGATGATTCCACCTCTGTCCAAAAATGAGGATACTAAGTCACAAAGAGATAAGAGCCAGAGTGACATGGATACATCTTGAGCTCATCTCTTTAATTTAGTCACAAATTCATATCTCTATTAGTTATATACTTAAGTAAAAGCAGCATGTGGCTTTTAAATAACTTCAGAGAGTATATGAGAGATTTTGAAGATAGATATGGGGAAACTTCATTAATCTTTTCAGTGGGGACACCAGAAAAATTTAAAGTACCAATGGAAGTTCCCTTGAATAAGTACTGTATTTCAATAAGAGAAAGGCAATTGGTACTTCCATGGTCTTAGTGTAAGTACATTTCCATAGGTTCTACATCCTTGGATTTAATCAACTGAAATTGGAATATACTTGAAGAATATGGGTAGACTGCACTGAACATGTGTGGACTCTTGTTCTTGTCATTGTTCTTCAAACCACACATCATAAAAACTAAATACTTATCATTTCCATTGCTCTGGGCATTTTAAGAGGCCTACATGCAATTTAGAATATATAGGAGGATATGTGTAAGTTATATACAGAAGCCCCATCCTTTTCTGTAAGGAATGTGAGCATTGACAGAACTTTGTATGTGAGGAGATGGCCTGACCATTCACCTTGAATAGTGATGTACAACAATACACGACATGGAAAAAGTAGGCAGAAAAAAATATTGCTTTTATCTCTCAGATTCTGGAGATTAAAGTATTCTAAACTTTTCAAATTCTTAGTCACAGGTTCTTGGCATTTTTATTTTGTGTCCAGCTTACATATCTGTGTACTTTGAATTTTATAGTGAGAGTTGGAATGTCTAGAGTATGCAAACTCACCTACTGCCTAACAAAGAATGTTTATGCTTCCATATATGTGTTGATTAAACATCAATAATGGAAAGAATCTATCATCCACAAGTCAGCATACTCATTGTTCAATGTCCCAGACTGGTTGGTTTTTAAAGCAGATTCAAATAGGCTTCCTGACTTTGGAACCAGGGCAAGACCAGCTTTCTAAAAGCTGAGGCTTCCTTGTTGAGTGAGGTAATACATCTCTACTTGAAGTGGTCAGCAGCACTTACAGTGATGTCACAATAGAGGTGACCACCAGAGAATGATTGCATCCTAAACAGGAATGAGTATATTTGGTTCACAGTCAACATGCTTTTGGTTCACAACCCATGCTTACCTTGCTTGTGCAGTTCACCAGTGTTTGTGTGCCTTGGGAAACTGTTAGTAAGTGGATATTGAATTCTTCACTGATATTCATTTTCAGAAATTGCTTCAATTTACGAGCAGCACGATTTAGAAAAGCAGCTTCCTGAGAAAAGAATCGAAAAGGGCTGTGATAAGAAATTTTAGTTTCTCAATTAATATAAAGCTAGAGCCTTGCCTCTTAGTAAAACCCCACCTCCACCCCAGCTTTCACTTCTGGTTAATCACGTGACTGACGAGTAACAGAATGAAACTGCTTGGTTCTGAGGAGACAGAGAACATGAAGTGCCTAGACTCTGGTTTAATGATTATCTGGCTTTGAAATAGCCGTTTCTCCAATGTGTACATGTGGCTTTATCATTTATGGGTGAACACATTACAAGACTATATACTTTTAACAGGGTAACCAAAGAAGAAGGCTGCTGGAAACATTAGTGAGGAAAGGTATGTGTGGTTTCTCTTGCTACCATTTTTGAAAATTAGAGTTCTGGAAGAATAGGTGATAGTAAAATAAAAAAAAATGAAGAGCCATGTAACCTAAGACATAGGCTTTTTAGATAAATTAGTTAATAAGTTAATACATAGAAAGAATTTATAGTTTTGTGATACTGTGGTGTTAATAGCTCCATGAGTTGTAGAAAGACTATTAAGGAACATCTCTGTTTCTTTGGGGGGGAAATTACAAACTTTTGAAGATATTTTTTCATTGTAACTGACTAACTAGAGCTTATTTGAGCATAAACTTCAGCAAATACTAAACAAAAAAAAATTCAAACTGTCTAAAACTAAATGGTGTGTGTGTATGTGTGTGTGTGTGTGTGTGTGTGTGTGTGTGTGTGTGTGTGTGTACATGTTCAATCATTTAGCAAGATCTTTCCTTCATAAGATTTTTTTTCAGGGAAAGACATTTGTGTCTTTATATTTTTAATATTTTCAAGGTGAAAAACAGGAAAGTAGAAGAGCAAATTATTATCTACTTTTTAATCTATTGAGGACAGGATATTTGTAAAATTAACATATAATAGACCACAGTATAATATAATAGATGAATGGTAATCCAGTCATTAAGATAAAAAGATTATGGCATTAATTTAATTATCTAGCAAGTCTGTATAAAATCATTCTCATATGGCAAATTCTAAATTATTATTACCTTTGTATCATCACATGGATGTTTTTTAAAAAAGTTTGGTTCATTATTTGGGCAATTGTTTCCAGTTCCTGTCATTTTGTCCTGTAATAAATAATATAAAACAATATGGTTAATGCTGAGGATGTCTCTAACATGTAGTTATAACAGAACATTTTAATATCTGGTATACATATGAACACTTTAAGGAAAGTAAATTTGCCTAGCTCCACTTACTAGGCATCAAGAATAGTTTTCTTTACATGAAAAATGAGGAAATATGTACAGTATCACCTAAAATAAAATTCAGACTCTTTTAAGAACTAGTTGGACTAGCTCTGTCCAACAAACTACCAATTCCAGGCAATCATACTTCTTGAAGACTTCACACAGTCTTGGTCTGGTTGATATTGTGAGAGCCATAAGTAGAGCTAGGGCCAGATTAGTAAAGGGCTTGTAATGTTCACCTGCCACTCAGGAAAGTGTGTTTTGGTCTTATTATTCATACAAAGGATAAGTGGTTTCCTGACTTTAAAATATATGCTTGACTGTTTTACCTGTAGGAAGTTGTGTCTGAATACATAATTGTTTAAAGATTCAATACTTAGCGATGGCCATTCAGGTTTCTGCAAAACCCTGTATTGAAGCTAATTTAAGGGAATAGTGACATTGTTTCCTGTGGCATTTGGCACATGGTCACTGCATCCTTTGAACATGGTAACCTCTTACCTTAGGAAAAGCATGCTTTTGAAGATGTGTCTGTGCCTGCCAACCACATAGTACGTAGTTCATACTCTAAACATGACAGTTGTAAAGACATATATTTCTCAAAAATATCATCTTATTATAGCTAAAGGTAGTAAAAAAATTATTTGTCTACTAAGTCAGTTTTCTATCAACTTTTATTTAATCCCAAGAATGACATCAAATTGTATATATACTTTTCTTTGGTAAAACATGCAAAATCTCATATGTAATATGTCAAATAATTAAATCCTTGGAACATTCTAGCAAATTCATAACAATATTTGAAAATCCTTTTTGGTTAGGCCAATGCTCTGTAAAACTAGTAAAATTCAGTTTTGTAAAGAGAATGTTGTACAGATTGACTTGTTTGTCACATGTTTGATTAAGAATTAACGGGGATGCTACAATACCTTTAACAAGAGCAAATAAGATGTCAGAGTTGCCTTCTGAAGTTATTATTCATGCCTATCGAGAGCAGCTCTGAGTATGAATTTATAGCAAAAGAAAACAGTTCCTATCTCATGGTTTAGCAAGTATCAGCATAATAGATTCTTATAGGCATTTTGGTTCATTTAAACATTATTCTCGGTTTATTATAATATGGAAAACCATAATAGAAGAGCGAAGACACTGTGAACTATGCTTGGAATTGTTCCTAGGAAAGGTCTTTGATTTCATTAGGTTGTGTCTTTCAGGTTTTTTTTTTTCCTATTACTTATTTAACTCTCTTGTCTTAATTATTGTTCTGCGGCTGTGAAGAGACACCAGGATCAAGGCAACTCATATAAAAAAAAGTATTCAACTGGGGGCTTGCTTAAAGTTTTAGAGGTTTTGTCCTTGACCATCATGGCAGGAAGCAGACAGACATGGCACTGAAGTCGTAGCTGACAGCTTTACATCCTGATCCACAAGCAACAGGCAGAGACTAGGCCTGGCATGGTGCTTGAAACTTCAAAGCCCTCCCTCACCTCTCCAACAAAGCCACAGCTGCTAATCCTTCACAAATAGTTCCACTAACTAGGAACTAAACATTCAAGTATATGAGCCAACTGGGGCCATTCTCATTGAAACCAGCACATTCCACTCCCTGGTCCCTACAGGCTGGTAGCCATATCAGAATGTAAAGTGCATTCAGTCCAACTTCAAAAGTCTCCATAATCTTTCAGTCTCAAGACTAAAAATTCAAAGTCTCTTTGAGACTTACGGCAATCCTTTAATTTTAAAACCCTATAAAAGCAAAAGTCAAAATGCCAGTCACATACTTCCAACATACAGTGGTACAAAATATACATTACCAATCCAAAAGGGAGGTACAGGAATATATTAATGAAACACTGGACCAAAGCAAAACTGACACCTAACAGGGCAAACTCCAAATTCTGTATCCCTCTGCCCAATGTCAAAGGGCTGAATAGATAGCTCTTCATATCTTCCACACCTTCCAACTTTGCTGACTGAAACACACTTATCTTTCTTGGGCTGGTTCCATACACTGTGTCGCTTCTCTTCTTGGCAAGTATCCCAAGCTGTAGAGTCTCCAATATCTTAAGATCTTCATCACAATCCAGGCTTCACCTTCACAGCTTTACACAATGGCCTCCCTGGGCCTCTGTGCAAGGACTCCCTTGCCACATGCCTCGCCTCAACAGCTTTTCTCAACCATAGAGGGAGATTCCATAATCCCTTTCCTGTATTTTTCTTGATCTAAAGCTAGAAGAACTACTGCTTGCTGGAGTTGGAATCAGACTCTAAAGTCAGAAAGAAGTTCTTCTGCTTGCTAGAGTTGGAACCTGGTCACTCCTTGAATTATATTTGCATAAGCCTTCCATTGTTCAGGCCAAGGAAATCCTTCAGACCTTTTCCTTTCACAGGCTGCAGGATTAGCTGGGAGGCATCTTGCCCAGAGGTTACTGCTCCCTTTATTCCATTCAGCATCAGGCCTTTAAGCTTCTCATCTGCTTGAGTGCCAATACAAAATTTCTTGGTTCCCTTTTTCTCTTTAAGCTGTACATTTTGTATCTCTCATTGCGTTGCTTGCTCCTCTTCATTGTGGGTATGCATGAGTGATCACTAATAACCACTTGGCACAGTTCATACTATACTGTCTTGAAATCTCCCCTGCCAATGATATTATTACAAAATTCTTCAATTTAGCCTCCGGTGGATTTTTTTGACAGGAGCAGAAAGCATTCATATTCTTTGCAAAAATATCACAAGAATGGTGTCTAGTGCAGTAGATACTCTTTTCCTCTGAAACTTCTTGAGCAGTGCCTGCCTGTATAGTCCAAATTGCCCTTAGCACTTCTATCTTCCATGCTTGTACTAAGATGGCCCATCAAACCCCACTTAAATAGTCAACTGACTTCTCTTGTCCAAAGTGCCAATGTCATCCATATTCTTCCAAACAACAGCATGGTCAGGCCTGTTACACCTTTATTTGCAAACACTAATAATAGGACATACCTTCTATATCAGTTTTAAGTATATTTTTAATTATTTTGCTTTGTGTGTTTTTCTACAAAATACTATATATGATTACTTAGTGAGGCACTAATTTCCAGTTTATATTTTAGTCTTCATTTTCCCTTGAAAATCCAAAGAGCTCACCATTTTTCCAATTTTCATTTCTCTGGTATTATATTAATCTTGTCATCTTTTATGTTAGTTTCTTAAAGAATGTTAAGAAGGAAAATGTTAGCATTTTCTTGTTGTTCGAATCTTAGTGGGTCCTTCAATAAAAATTCCAGAGCCGGATATCAGAGTGAAAGCTGAAAGATCAGAGAAGCAGAGCAGCCAGCCACTAGTTCTTACCTTTATGAAATCCTCAGTCTAAAGAGAGTGAGTTCCTGTTTCCTCACACTTACATACCTTTCTCTGACCTGCCATATTACTTCCTGGAATTAAAGCCATGTGTGCTTTCCAAGCAAAGGCATGAGATCTCAAGTGCTGGGATTAAAGGTGAGTGCCACCACTGCCTGACCTCTATGTCTAATCTAGTGGCTGTCCTCTGATCCTCAGGCAAGTTTATTAGGGTACACAATATATCACTACATTTTCTACTGCTTTTATGAGTAATCTATTATTTATTTTGTGTGTGCAGATGAGAGAGTACAGGTGTGTGCTAACAATAGCACATGTGTGGAAGATAGAAGACAACTCTAGAGAGTTCTTTCTTATCACCTTGTGAGACCCAGGGATTGAACTCATGTCTGTAGGCCTACACACAAATACCTTCACCACTAAGTCATCTCATTGGCCCTAATATTTTTATTTAAATTCTTCCTTTTACTTTGCTTATGTATTTTGTTCATTTCTTCATTTTTGCTGGAGTCAATAAATAGTACTTCTGACTTCCTAAGTGGAGGCTAAAGTTGATTATTTTATTTTTCAGCTAATACTTAGCAGTGCCTCCCACCTCATGGGAGAATGGGTCCACTTTCCATGGTTGCTCTAGCAAATTATCAGAAACATGTTGGTTCAAAAAAAAATAAAAATGTATTCTGTTACATTCCTAGAGATTAGATTTAAAATCAAAGTATTGGCTGAAGGTTCTAAGTGAAGATCCATAATCTGGCTCTTCTATCTACTGCTGGCTTCCAGCATCCCTTGTGTTCCTGGCTTATGGCCACATCACCATATTCTATCATCATGTATGTCTCTGGTCTCTCATGTTTCTGTCTTATAAGGACATTTGCAATAGCAGAGCTCCTCTGATTTGTGCAGTATAATTTTCCCATGTCAAATCTTTGATTTAATCACATTTTCCAAGACTCTTTTACTACAAATTTCCAGGGACTAAAATTTGGTGTGTTTGGATGACATAATTTAACTTATTACTGAGAAGTATGTTGTCTGCCCATAAATATTGGATTTGACCTAAAGATTGACTTTTCAGTAGTAGACATGAGCAGATTAGACCAAAGTACACTTCACTCTAGAAATTGGTCTCTTCTTATTTTTTTCTATATGGGGACAAGCATCAGGAAGCAGCTGGTTCATTATCTATCACCACATAATAAATTTTAGTAAAGGTAGTATAAATAATAAAAACTTATTCTATGTAATTTCTGAAGTTAAAATTTGGGAGAGGCTTCTGGATCCACATCTGCCATGAAACACAATTAAGATGATAGCCTTGTCCATAGTCATCAGATCTCAACTAAAACTTGAGTATTTACTCTTAAGGTGCTTTATTTATGATAGGAGCTCTCAAGGTTTTAAACACAGAAGCCATTATTCAGGCTTTCTTGAGTCCTTAAACATAGTGTCTGGCTTTTCTTCATTGTCCCACACCCAAAAGAAAGAGGTTTTCTACTTTTTCTTATTTAGTTTTAGATGTCACACACTGTCTTTTCCACCTTATTTCATTAGCTCATATGGAATCATTCAGTCCATTCTACCTTCAAGGGGAAAGAATTTGAACTCTATTTCAAAAGAAGTTTCAAAGATTTTGTACCCATATGTAAAAACAACCATATTCTTCCATCTCATGACTCAGAATGAATTGTATGGAAAATGATGGATCATGGTGTGTATTTGTGAGTCTGAGGAATGCATGTTACATGTTTTTCTTATATAGTAAAAGTTACTGTTAGATATCAGTTAACTGGCCAAAAATAAGGAAGGTTAAAGATAAAGGTAATCAACAGGCCAGCTATTCTGTTACCCAATTGTTGTATTTTTCCACCATAGAATAGTTCTCTTGGGTTTTCTTTCTAGAATAGAATTTCAGCAGTGATCCCAGTGACTCTTCGTGCTCACATGGCCTCTGAGCAAACCTGTGTGCATTTGTTGCATTCACTGCTTCTAGTTAGTATTTAACTGCCTATTTGCTGCTTCCTTGCATATGTTTTCTGAGATTGGTCCTCAAGATACAAAATACAGACAAAGAAAACTCAATCTTAAGTTTGGCTGTAGTTTTTGAAAATTTGTTTTCTACAAAAACATTCTTAATTTCTGATTACCATCATTGCACTACAAATCTTAGCCCATCAAAAAGTCTCATGGGAAGGAGCTTATAAAATGTTGACCTGATATTCCCTGTATGAAATTTATAAAGTTGTATGTTGTTTACAAAATCCTGTTTCAATTGGTACAAAATTTACAGCCTAGCAGGCTGTATTTCGAATTGGCATTTAGTTGATAATTTAAATGAAGAGTCACTTATCCTTTATCAAATACTTGTACATCTACAATATGCCATTTATTAGTAGAGATACAACTGTAATAAAAATTACAAAAAAATTATATATGGTTCCTCCTCTCAATGTGTTATTGTTTGGTGGTAAAAACAGAATTTAATCTGATAGCCACCATTAATTACCAATTTGGTAATTGTGAAATTATGAAAGATAAATGGTATTACCCTGATTGATTTTGTTGTTGTTAACATGTCGAAAGATGTAGTTATCTGACAAGAGGAAACCTCAGTTGAGAAAATGCCTCCATTATATATTGCCTATAAGGCTTGTCTGTAGGGCATTTTATTGATTAATGATTGATACAGAAGGTCCTAGCCCAATCTGACTGGTTCCAACCCTGGGCATGTGGTCTTTGGTTTTATACAAAAGCAAACTGAGCAAGCCACTGGGAGAAAGCCAGAAAGAAGCATTTCTCTAACATCTCTGCTTTGGTTCCTGTCTTCAGATTCCTGTTTTGAGTTTCTACCCTGATTTACCTTTCTTGATAAACTATAGCTGTGAACTGATATAAACTTTTCTGCCTCAAGTTGCTTTTGGTCATGAAGTTTATCACAGCAATAGACAAGTGCTACACACATTGTACTTAGGAACTCCCATCAAGGCTTTGACTAGGACTGGGCATTTCAACTAAGTGCTGTACCAAAAGTTGCCTAGAGGTAAAGAGACAGAAGGATTCAAAACTTAGAAAACAGGGTTTACAATTAGCTCCCTCTGGAGTAAAAGTGGTATGGCAGTAGGTGGCTGAATAAAATTAATCAAAAGAAGAGAACATATCTGATAGATAAGAGATACAGCATCCTAAAAAAAAGAAGGATGCTGGAAAAAGTCAAATTGTTCAATCTTAAGGGTGTGTAAAGAAACCTTTCTAAGTTCTATAAGTAAAAGTCAACTATAGACTATATACCGGGTTGGGTTGGTAGGGGTCAAGTATGTATCTGGGTGAATATCAGATTTTTTTTTGTCATCTGTCATTGAATAATGGCTTACTGGTGTCTTAGCTAGAGTTTTAATTGTTGTAATTAAACACCATGACCAAAAGCAACTTGAGAAGAAAGGGTTTATGTCAATATACAGTTCCGTATCATAGTCCATAACCCATTGAAGTGAGGGCAGGAACTCAAACAGGGCAAAACCTTGGAGAAAGGAAGGAACTGATGCAGAGACCATGGAGGACTGCTGCTTACTGGCTTGGTCAGTGTTCTTTCTTATAACACCCTGCTTATAATCCGTAGTGGGCTGGGCCCTCCCACTTAAAAAACTATCAAGAAAATTGGCCACAGGCTTTCCCACAGGCCGATCTAATGGACAAAATTAATCAATTCAAATACTTTTTACAAAAATGACTCTATTGTGTCAAGTTGTTATAAAATCAGCCAGTGCAGCTGGATTTCCTGGTAGGAAAGAAATCGTAGATGTGGGAGGAGGGGGAAACTTGAATAATATTTAGGAAGTAAACTTAACATGATTTTAAAATAAAAATTAAGAAAGACTGATATATTAGGGATGATTCTTAGGTTTTCTGGCCTGTGTAATAAAATATACTGTCTGGAAATTTACTCGAATATGGAACAGTAGAAAAGGTAGAATGAATCCAGTTATGTGTCTGAGATGATAAGTGATGCTCAAGCTGACTTTTAGAAACCCAAGAACAGATGTCAAACAGAGAGGTACGTAGTGAAGCTATAGACGTAAAGCTGAAAGAAGAGGTTGTTCTGATGTTGCAGTCTATATTGTAAATGCTAAATGAAAGGTCATATTGAGGCTTGTACACATATATCCACCGAAGGAAAATGAAGCTAATATGGAGAAGATAGTGCTAAAAATAATCATGGAATAAATAAAAATAACATGCATTGTCATCAACCGCAGATTTAGAAGTAGAAAACTGACAGAAAGTAAATTAAACCCTAAGTATCAAAGAAAATAAATTTTAGAAACAAAAAGAATAAAACCAACTAAAGAAGTAAATGCAATACAATGCAATATAGTAATTCAGCAGATGGTTTGGCAACAAATAGATATCCCTTTCCCAAAATCAAAAGATCAATCAGCAAACCTCTATCCCTGTTAAGAAATAAAAAGAAGATGCAAATTACTAATACCAAAATTGAAAAGCCTACTTTACATAGATCCAATGGGCATTAAGATTAAGAGTAGCATGAACAATTCTACATCCACAATATGTATACATACATACATATACATATACATATACATATACATATACATATACATATATATATATATATTGGTTTTTTCAAGACAGAGTTTCTCTGTGTAGTTTTGGTTCCTGTCCTGGATCTTGCTCTCTAGACCAGGCTGGCCTCAAACTCACAGAGATCCACCTGGCTCTGCCTCCCAAGTGCTGGGATTTAAAGACATGTGCCACCACCGCCCAGCTACATCCACAATATTAACAGTGTACAAGAAATAAGTATATAATTTGGATGAAATAATCTTCCAACATACAACAAAAGAGAATTTGAATAAAGTTTAGTTAATTAAGATATTGTATAATTATTAATATTATAGAATATACTATGCTCAAGTTACTGACTATTCTTCTAAATGTAAACAGAATAAATTCCATTAGTGGCCTGTCATGTCTTCTAGTTGAAAGAAGCGGTGGAGTGCTTTCTAGCTCACCAAAGATCAGCATTACCATAATACAGAAGTTACACAAAGACATTACAAGAAAACTGCAGACTAGAATGTCTCATGAACCTAGATGTACACTTCTCAAAACATACTGGCACACTAAATCCTAGAAAGGACAAAAATATATGTGTATTCAAGAAATATTTGTCTTAATCAAGCAAAGCTGATTTAGCATTCAAATACCGATTAATATAATTGATCACATTATCGGACTAGTGAAAATTCTCATGATTGTATTAACATATGCACATAAGTTTTTATTTATACAAAGTCCATTAGAAACTAAAAGGCTAGGGCTAAGAGAAACTTTCTCATTTTATGAGAGAGACATGAATATCCGTGATTTTTGGTATCTGTAGCTATCTTAAAACCAACACCCTATGTGAGGGATGACTGTATTACCAAAAACAAGTGAAATTTGACATAAATATATTTATTATCATTTTATTATAACATCCCTAAAATGAGATATTAAGGCCTATATCTATAAAGGCATGAAGGAAAGTTTTAAAAACTCAAGATATCAAAGGCATAGAGGAGAGAGACATGCTATGTCCATATATAGAAAGATTGCTGAAAGTCCAAACGACTTGACAAATTCGTTAATCCAAGTTAAAATCCCACTGAATTATTTTAAGAGTTAGCAAACTGATTCTACTGTTTATATTGAGAAGAAGGACTCTTAGTCGCAAACAATATTGAAGAACATAGCTCAAGAGCAGATGTTGCATATAACCTGGAGACTCACTATAATGGTAATCATCACCGTTCTGGGATACAGATGAAAGAGTAACAAGTAGATGAATGGAACACTCTTGATACCTTTTAAGTAGACCTGTTTGAAAATAGAGAGCTGATCTGAGGCAGAAGAGCAAAGGGAATAATTACAATATTACACTCTGACAAGTGGTTTTGGGGATAAATAGATATAAACCCTTCTCACCGCAAAAGAAGTTGAAACAAATATTACACCTTTCAGAAATTTGACTCAAGTGAATCATGATGTAATAGAAAATGCTAAACTAAAATCCTCCTAGATTATGACATAGGGGATAACCTAGATGACCATTTGCATGCTGATGTTTTTAAAGACAATAATTTTACAAGTATGATCTTTTAAAAGTATGAATATATAATTGAAAGTGAAAACTCACCCAACTTTATAATTTTGCTTTGCAAAAAGAAAGTTTCAAGAGAATGTGACAATCTAATGCAGACTGGGAAAAAAGTTTCACAGAAAACATCAAATGAAGATCATCTTTAAATTTTTAAATAGAAGTCTTAAAACAACAGTAAGATAAAGAACAACCCATTCAAAAGGGGAAGAAAGCCCTGCATCCTGAACATACACTTCACTAAAGATGATATGTGGATGATGAAGTATATAAAGAGATATTCAACATCGCATGTCACCAGGGAAAAGAAAAGAAAACAATGAAATGCCACATCTCTCTCATGACTTTTGCAATATCCCAGACCACACCAAAAACTGGACAGGGTATGAAGCAATAAGAATTCTCAATTATTGCCTGTGGGAATCCAAAATGGCACTTCCATTTTGGAAGAAAGTTCGGTTGTTTATTTTATAAAATTAAGCAAACTTTTCTTTAACTCAGCAATCTTGATCCCCAATATTTACCCAAAGGATTTGAAAGCATGCTCATACAAATGCTGCAAATAGAGATTTAAAGTGGCTTCGTTATTTTCTCAATTGTGAAGCAATGGAAAAATTTCTCAGCAGGTAAGTGAGTAACCAATGGCACTTCTAGACAATGGGATACTTTTTTACTGAAAAAAGGGGTGTCAAACTACAATAAGACCCGAGGGAAATTTATATCCATTTTGCTAATGAAAGAAGCATTTAAGAAAACCATTGATACAGTAAAACTCCATGACTTCCAGAGATCGGGGCAATGAAACTTTTTTATATGGCGCTATGATTTGAATATTTGATATTTGAAAAATCAGTTCATAGTTTGATTCTTTTCACCAAAAAAGAACTCTGAAGTAAGGGTGATAATGATGTGCAGAATCCTAGATTGTAGCAAACGTATCATTGTAATAGAATGTGTTGCTTTTAGAGCAGTTTTTCTGGAGGTCAGGGAGATATTGGAGCTCTATTCTTTTGGGTCTAATTTGGTTTTGTTGAAATTAACATTGGTCTTAAAAATAAATTTTATTATTTGGAAAATTTTCTACAAAAATTAAGTGAGAGGTGCAACTCCAAACCATTGACAAATGGCTGGTCATGATGTCAAATGTCTATAAACTCAGCACCTGGTTAATGGAAGCATGAAGAATTAAGGTCATCTTTAACTACATCTTCAGCACATTAGAGGCCAGCCTGGGCTGTGTGAGACCATGTCTCAAAAAATGTGTGAACAATAAGCAAGGGTGACATAACTAGCACTTTGAGGAAGTAAACACAGACACACACACATGCACACACACACACACACACACACACACACACACACATAACAGGTTAGTATTATTCAAGTGTCTAAAGCCCTGCAAAGATAGAATCTAGGCATTATAAATGATATTTTCTGAATATATATTTTTGTAAGAAAACTTACAAGCAACCAAACCAGTTTTTATATTAAAAAAATGCTAACCCTTTGTTTAAAAATACCAAATGGTAATAGAAAAATGTCATTAGTAGTCATTTTATTGCTATGTTCTTTTACAGAATAATAGTATCTGGTTTCCCCCTATGCCCATGGCATATTTAGTCTTAAGTTCTTGGGTGTCAAGTATGGGTTCCATCTCATGGAGTGGGCCTTAATTCTAACCAGAAAGTAGTTGGTTGATCCCATAACATTTGTACCACTATTGTATCATATTATACATTGCAGGTAGGACACTGTTGTAAATAGCAGGGTTTATAGCTGGGTTAGTGGTTACCTTTCTCCTCTAGTAGTGTGCAGAGTACCTTCCAGTGCCATGAATGCTTCTCACTAGAGACCAGCTCAACTTTTTAGTGTTTGATAGATATGTAAGTGTTGTCTTCAGCAATAGGGCCTTACTGCCAGTTTGTACAGAGCAACCAATAAATAGCCTTGCTAATAGCCTGCGATGTTTGGGAGTTTCCATGGGCCCCTTTGTCCAATGACTCAACAAGATATTACCCATTCCTGACACTGGAAACTTTACTTGGTGGTGTAAGATATCTAGTTGGGACACTCTCTCCTGTTATTTGGTGACTCCATTTATATTTTTTATATATGCACACATTTTAGAGATCTTCTCACAGCAGTAGGTTTCCATATGGTTTTTCAAATGGCCTTTAGTGTTAGTTGTACCTCCCGTTTTTCCTCCTTTACCCTTTTCTTCCACTCTTCCCCATTTAACCCTATTCTAATTTCACCCTTTCTCTCTATAACAATATATTCTATTTCTATGGGAGATCTTCTCCTGCTCCCTACTCCCTTACTAAGTACCTGACCTCAGTGGTTATTGCAACTGTAGCTTGCATAACTATGTCTTTTTTTTTTTTTTTTTGGTTTTTTGAGACAGGGTTTCTCTGTGTAGCTTTGCGCCTTTCCTGGAACTCACTTGGTAGCCCAGGCTGGCCTCGAACTCACAGAGATCCGCCTGCCTCTTCCTCCCGAGTGCTGGGATTAAAGGCGTGCGACACCACCACCCGGCACATAACTATGTCTTAAAAGCTAACATCCACACATAAGGTAGCTTACAATGCTTATGCATTATTCACTATGCTGTCTTTTTATAAATGAACTTGATACAAAAGTTTGAATCAACAATGTTAATAGAAGAGTTGTAAAGATAAATTCTATCAAAATACATCTAAATCTTAACTTTCTTCCACATATTGGTGATGCTTTTTATTTATTTACCAATGTATACATTTACCTTAAAATATTTTATGTAATATAAATTAATATTTTACAGCAATATCTATCTTCATAATAAGATAAAATGCTACAAAACAGATTAAATTTTGACTAGTCTTTTGAAAGGACCTAATCCTAGATGGTTCTTAAATTTCAATATATGACTAATAGGAAAAGAGAACAGTGGAAGCAGGAATTCCAGAATGAGAAAACAGAGTGAAGGCACTGTGGTCCAAAAACCTGTAGCTTGTTTGGGAAATAATAAGGAATCCTATTTAATTATATTGTTAGGAAGACAGCAGTCCAGACAGGGTGAGCAAACTGCAAAGAAAAGTATCCAGATAGGGAATTAGTTCTGTGTTCTGGAACAACTAGTGGGAAGTTACTGCACCAGGCTGCAGCATGGTCTCAGCCCTGCGTTGTAATGAGAAGCACTTGTTTAGGAAATACTCAAAAAGATGCTGAAATGCATTTCTGAAGATTGTATTTACTCGCTTTGCCTGAGAAGCAAATTCAGTGATAGGTAGACATGAATCATGGGAGGAATAGAGTAAGACAAAGGGCAAATGCAGAAACAGGAGAAAGCTTGCTTGCAATAATTCTGCTTTGTTGGAAGTTTGCAACTGGTACAGTGGATTGAAGGCCCTGACTCCCACCTGGCAATATCTTATCAAATAGACAAGCATGCTTCAGTGTGGAACAGCCATTGTAAAGTAAATTATATGGCAATCAACTCCCAAATTGTTCTATTTTCTGCAAAAAGAATATGGGAAAAAACAAACATTTATGGGCTGAACCATGTTTAATATATTTAATATTTTGGATGACTCTATACAAGTTCTCATCAATGAACAAGTTTTGCAAAGGTATATTTACAAATAGCAGGAATTTGTAAAAAGCTAAGGCAATCTCTATGAAATCCTGTACCCTAAGTCTCTCCTTTAACTGCCCCATGCTTCTAAGTTAACGGAGACAGCTATCTGAGAACAGAAACTGCAATCTTCCAGTTTGGACATTATTTCCTTATTATGAACATGAATAATATTTTTGACATGCAAGAAACAAACTATACTTAATATACTAATTAAATACCCCCAAAATGTATCCTACTAAAATGTATGTATAAATTCTAATGTATGCTACATTGTAGTAAATAACAAAAAAAATTTAGAAAAACAAAATTGTAATTTTGTTAATCTCCCACTCCTTATTGTCAAGAGTAGGTCAAGGGAAGCACAAGAAACCTATAGTTTCCATTCTGCTTATTTAGTTTATGCTCCTAAGGCAACGTGTTTTATAGTATGTGTGTTGATTGCAGTTAAAACAATAATAGAAATAGAAAAATAAATGTTTTAACAATTAGTATCTATGGAAATTTACTGTAGAGAACTCCAGGGGGAAAATGCAAAGACCACTCCCCCAAAAAAGAACCTTCACAATACTGTTTCCCAAATATAGTGTTTCAGAATAACACCATGAAGGTGTCCCACCAAATACTTAGATAACAAACATTGAGATGGTTAGATTTTGCTTATAAAAACACTGCTATACAATTTATTTGATCAGATGGAGCATAAAAAGTGAGTTGGTAAAACTGTCTAGAAATATTAATATGATTAAATGCAAAAGAAAAGAAGATCTCTCAAAAAGGCATCTCATAAATACTAGTTATTAAACTCTTGTACAAAATTATATCTACACTGGATCCCTTTTTCAGGGGGTGAATGTGTATTCTCTACTTGTGGGGTGCCTCCTAGCTCTACTTCTAATGCAACTTCAATATACAATGTGCCATTTTATTACTTTGTGCTAGTTGTTGTAGTTATGTAAGACTGATGATAAGAAAGGATGTTGCAGGAATTATATGAGTCAACAATTGGCAGATTTCCTTGGATAACAACGTTCATATCGAATACAGACACACTGCATAGTTATTGGAAACCTGGTAACATAACCACCCACTCTTGATGTAGTGCCACAGACCATAAAGTTTGCATATATATTGGTCTAAGGATGTAGATTAGAATTTTAAGATTTAACTGCTTGGGTATCCCTTTCAAAGTCTTCAAAGTAGACTGTAATTCTATATCAATGCAGCAGAAAGAACATAGCTTAACATAAAGTTAATCATGCTATTGGAATTAAATAATTATATAATAAGAATAGACCCTAGATATTATGCAAACCAAATATATAATTATGAATGAGGAAAGTGAGACTCTGAAAGAATGAGATGATTTATTCAAAGTCAGATAGACAGTGACAAAGCAGAATCTCTGATTCAAATGCTTCCTCCTCCAGTCCAGTGTTCCTCTTCTAAGGCTGGGGTGACTTGGGGGAGCCTATGTTTGAACATTTTATGCAAAATGAAAAGGCTTGATAAGAGCAATGGCTTACACACACACACACACACACACACACACACACACACACACACACACACACATTAGTCCATGAACTTTGGAGTTCCACAGGGTAACTCAGGGCCTACTTAGAAGTGGACATTCCATGATGGAGGCCAGCTACAGCTTAAGGCCTCATTGGAGTTCTAGGTAGTATTTTATTAAAAGAAATAATGGCTAAATAAAAATTTGAAGACAGAAGTTAATATAGACCACTTTGTGAATTCTATAAAATGCAAAATCATTTTGTATGTTTGTTAATAGAAATTTACTTGCTTGAGCCAAGCAACTTGGAGCCATTTTGAATATGACAGGGTTTTTATTTTCATCTGTTCTTAGGGTGGTCCTATGACAGCAAATTTGGAAAGCATTGTTGCATATATTTTCTTTCTAAACTGAGTTGTATACTACCACTGGGAAACTCTTACCAAGTTCTGGTCACTGTTCCATCAGCCTTCATATATTAAATCATTTAATCCTTATATCAATTCAATGAAATATAGATGCTGATATTATCTTCATTTTATAAATTAAGAAATTTAGCCCAGAGAGATTAGCTCATTTGTCCATTATCACATAACTAGCAAGTGTTCTGCATGTTGTTCCAGGATCCATTGTACCATGACATATGATACACCAGACATTGCTCTCTGTAGTCATCATGGTGTACAGAAAATTTCTTCTCTTTAAATTACATTTCTCTGTCACAGTCCTTAATTCCAGTGACAACCACTGAGTTAAACTTGTGAAAATGACCTACATTAATAGAAAAACAGCTAAAGCACAGATATTATCACTATGTGATCAAAAATGTTATACAGTAACCAGTTATCTGACTGAGAGTCAACTTTTTAAAGCATATAGAAAAATTATTGAAAGCAGCAAACAATGTTCAGATGTGGGTTTAAAACTAATAAAATTAATATAACTTTATAAAATAGCTCTTAAAGTACAAATATATTAGCTATACCAGACTCATCAAAGGACTGGCCGTAGGACACCTACAAGCCAAGTATAGTGCAAATGAATCCTGACAATAAAGGAGATGTATGCAAAAGGAGTTGGAGGAAGCCTCCCTCACTAAGGTAGACTTCAGAATCCTGTTGTGGATGTAGCATTCACTTTATGCTCCAACCTAGAAAAAGCCTTCTTTTCCAAAATCCCCGGGTGCTGAGGCCATGCATTCCCACAACTCTTTCAGAGACATTTCTGTTAAGAATGTCATCTATTCCTCCCAACCCCAGCCCTCTCTCCCAAGTGGTGGCTCATCCCCATATCCCCCAAATCAAGGTCTCCCATGGAGAGTCAGCAGAGCATGGCATTGTGGGTGGTATGTGAAGTGAGTAGAAAATTTCTTAATAAAGAAAAATGAAAAAAAAAGTTAGAAGAACAAATTTTGACAAGAATGATGTCAATAGGGATGTAAAAGGGTATAGCCATTATGAGAAAAAAATACAAAGTGGTTAAAAATAGAACTAATATATGGCTCAACAATCTCACTGTTGGGCATATACCAAAGGAAATAAAATTAATATGTGGAAGAAAAAAAAGAAAGTATGTTAAGGTGAATATGTCGATATATGTTCAAGGTACAATGTATGGCTCTTATGTATATATAATTAATATATACAGTGAAATTTCAAACATAAATTAAATGAATAAAAATCTCTCACACTAGAAAAAAAGAATGTCATCTATTTAATAGTGTTTTCTGTATTGTACTTACTCCTTCCTGCTGTAAGAACTGCATTTCATGCTGGGCGGTGGTGGCGCACGCCTTTAATCCCAGCACTAGGGAGGCCAGGTGGATCTCTGTGAGTTCGAGGCCAGCTGGGCTACCAAGTGAGTTCCAGGAAAGGCGCAAAGCTACACAGAGAAACCATGTCTCGAAAAACCAAAAAACAAACAAACAGAACCGCATTTCTTTTTCATTTTTCAATTTTTGCATATTTTCTATAAAAATGTCAATATTGCCAATCACATATCCCTAAACTTTCAAAGGATACCTGCTGCCATTTGTCATTTTTTCTATAACTTTATTCTGACATACTGTAACCGGTCTAGGTTCAAACGTAAATGTTGATGTATCCTTTCTGTAGACTCTCCTTGGGAGTTTCCTCTCAAGTGCACATCTAATTCTCCCACCCTGAAATTAAAATTATTTACTCTGTATTATTTGGTCTTACAAAATCCAGTTCAGTTCCTCATACTGGCATGTTTTAGCTTCCACATTTTGTATACATACTCAGATTTCTGAGTTCTTGCCACAGGAGCCATTCACTCTTAGGTATAAGTACTAAGCAGCCAAGTCAAATTAATTGGTACCTTCAACATTTTAAACTATAATCATCCCACTGTTTTGTAATTATTTCTTCAAGAGTCTTATCTCTCCTTCAAACTGTTTACTTCACAGGCTTCAGATTCAGAATGACAGACCATTCTTTTGTATAGTTGCATATATTATTTAACAGTTTACGTACAACCCATAAGAAGTATTTCGTAAAAACATAAAAGACTTCATTCCAGGTCCAGGATTCCAGGCTTCACTGGAGCAGTCCTTGCTGATGTGGGACAACTCCCTTTTAGTTTTGCCTCCTTTTTATCTAGTCATTCTCCAGTGTCCTATTAAAATTGAAATTCCTTCAGTCACTGCAGTCCATTAAAAGTAGAATACATCATTCATCTCTCCTTTGGCAGACTGCAATTAGTAAATGCTGTTTTACATTTAATTAAATGATCCATGAAGTAACATAGGTTTTCAAGAGGTCTGGAAAAACTGATTGAGGCCCTATTTTTTGCATTTGAGATGATAATCAATCATCAGTCTTAAGGTTAATATGATGTAATAGCTGAATACTATGTCAAAGTGGCAACCAAATCAGCAATTAAAAATATGCCAAATAGGAATTTGTAATAATTACTGCTTATATGCTTTACTTTATAACTGTTTATAACTACATGAACTTTATATATTGATTTCAACTCTGGATCATTGTGTGTGTGTTGTGGTATCGTGTGTGTGTGTGTGTGTGTGTGTGTGTGTGTGTGTGTGTGTGTGTATGTGCATGATTACAAAGTGATTAGCCTAAGACCTTTAATATCTTAGCACAATGCTCTACCAGTGAGGTATATTCCTTTTGCCTTCCTAGGTTTATTTTAAGGATACAAAGTGCAGAGTCAAGTACCAGGTTGAATATATTTAAAGATTCTGGAAAGCAGAAGTGAGGTGATCACCAGTAGAAGAAATATTTCTAAAAAGAGTTGCCAAGTGAAGCAACACAATCCAATTTGGTAGACTAAGCTATCACTCAAAATGAGAAGGGAGTGCTTTATTCTACAGTTTGGTCCAGCAACAATAAGCAACCTACTAGTCAGATTGCAAGGACATAAGCCAACAGTAATGATAATTATTATACTCAATTCATATAAAGAATATGTAAAGAATATAAGTCATATAACTATTTTACACTGTGGCTGTTATGGTCTAAAGGTTTATGTGAACCCAGACACAATTGTTGAAATCTTAATTTTCAGTGTGATGAGGTAGGGGGTCTGGAAGGCAACTATGTCCTGAGGATAGAGCTGTCAAGAATGGAGTTAGTGCTCTAACAAAAGAGACCTCAGAAAGCTCTCGTGTGCTCTTTCTACAGTGTGAAGCCATGCAAAGGCCAATGTGGGCAACCAGGAAGTGCTCTTACCATGCTGCTACCATTGTCTCCTTCCTATTGTTTGTAAACCACCCACTCTTGTTACTTTCATATGGCCATGAGAAAGGATAGCCACTCCTGCATGTCGATATCTTTACAATATAATTTTAAAAGTTTATATACTCTAGTATAATATAATAAAGTATATTCAGTGATTAACTTAGTCAATAAACACTAGTTAAGAAGCATACTTGATGGTGAAGATCTAGTGACTTACAAGACAGAATCTGTACTCACAAATAAAGCAGTTCTGGACAGTTAGTAAGAGTCATGAGAAAAGAAAATTAATTGACAACTTAACAGAGAGGAAAATTTCTGATAGTAGAAATAAGTGAATAAAGCTGGACATGGTGGCCTTTAATCTCAGCACTTGAGAGGCAGAGGCAGGCAGATCTCTGTGAGTTGGAGGTCAGCCTGGTCTACCAATCGAGTTCCAGCATAGCCAGGGCTGTTACACAGAGAAACCCTGTCTCAAAAAAAAAAAAAAAAGAGAAAGAAGGAAGGAAGGAAGGAGGTAGAGAAGGAGAGAGGGAGGGAAGGAGAAAGGAAGGAAGGAAAGAAAGAAGGAAAGAAGGAAAGAAAGTTCATCAAATGACTCCTATGGCAACCGGCTGACGTGGCACCGTACTTCTGCACTCATTCTCTTGCTTCATTGGATTTTGAACACTGTCTTGGGCTGTTTCTCACCTTCTCATCTTTTCTTACTCTCCTCCTCTCTCAGTTTTTATCTTACAGCAAAATGGACAGAAAGTGCACCAGAATAGCTTTCCACATCATCACTCCTGTGCTCCCATCTAATGGCTTGTTTTCTGTTATAATGTATCATGAGTGTGGTGAACTGACTCCCGTGATGAGATACATGGTCTGCGGTCCTTAAGTTCACTTCCAAATGAGAATGTTCTTAAAGTCCTTCTGCCCATCATGCTATTTATGGAGTGGAAATTACTTCCTCCCTGGAAACTAGTTGTGTTCCAAAAGAGGTGAGATTTAGAGAATTCAAATAAATACTGCCAGTCTTTATTTAATTGTATGGAATTATATTTATTTTACTTTTTTAAACATGAAAACATTTTAGCTTTCTAGAAAAACTAGAGATTCACATATTCTCCTTCTCTGTGCCTAATTTTCCCAATTTTTAGTGTCTTACATTAGTGAAACATCTTCAGTATAGTTCACAAGCCAATGCTGAGTCATTACTGCCCACTTAATTTCAGAGACACATTCCTTCACCCTTTGTGCTACAAAGTTCTAGGAGTTTTCAAGTGTGTATAAAGTGTAAAATTTAATGAATACCCATTATCATCCTTTTCTTGAATAGCATGTACTACTTGATATCAAATCCAGTAAAGCCCACATTTTCTCCTTGATTATTTTCTGTGGCTGTGTTTGTGGCACTTGTCCTATAGTGCATCTTATGCTAAGTTGGAGGGGAAATGTATGATCTGCTTAGTTTTGTTGCATTGTTTCAAATATAGATGTTCAATTGTTCAGTATATACTGTTTTGACTCCTCTAGCCTTATGATGGATCTTTAAATTATATAGCGTCAATTCACTGAGTTTCGATTCAGTGATACACTGGTTATTTAAAAAACTTTCAGTATTTTATAATCTTTAAATCCAGTTACAAAGAATGCAGGTGAGGCTAAGCAATTGCGTGCTTCCTGCTTCTGCAGAAGATCAAAGGTCGGTTCTCAGCGCCTATGTCAGATGACACACAACCAAATGTAACTCCAGCTACAGGGGCTCCAGCGCCCTCTTCTCAACACAGGCACCAGCATGTATGTAGTACACATTGTCACACACACACACACACACACACACACACACACACACACACTCACATGCACATAGATACAAATAAATCTTTTTTAAAAACTCAGTTTCAGGTATCACAAACAAACCTGACTGGTTTAGCTTGGAATTGGATTGATTCTACAGAAGTCAGGAAGGGATAGGTTAGTAATATGAGGTCTTCTTACTCATGATGGGCATTACTTCCTTTTTTTCACTTTCCACTCTGATTATTAGTATTTCTTTTTTTCCAAATAGTTTTCATGTTTTCCTTTCTAATTTTCTAAGTTGGAAGCTTGGATTGGTCATTTCCTATGACCAATCTTTCTTAATACAGACAACCAATGCTAAAAGCTCTCACTGTGACCCACCATTATTTCAATGAAAATATTCATTTCATTCAATTCAAAAACTTTTAATTAATATGGAGAAGTCATGATAGATCCACACTATCTGAAGTTGTTTAATCTCCTTTTGTTTTCTGTCTTTCTGATTTTGTTCATTTCCAGCTTAATTATGTTTTGATTTCAGAATATATTTCACATGGTTTTCACTTTTAAAAAAATTAAAATGTACATTCTCTCCCCAAATATGTTCAGTTTTGATGAATGTCTCAACATGCAAGCTTGTGAAAAAAAAGTTGTATGCTCTTGTGCACTGAAGATTGGGGTGATTTATAGTGCCTTTTAGCTCAATGATATGTTTCTGATTTTGATTTTTTCCCTTGGCTGAATCTGTCAATTAGCACTAAAAAATTAAAGTATTTTAATAGTAAATTTATTAATTTTTTTCATGCAATTTATTATTCTTTTTAACTTTATTATTACCATTTACTAAAACCATAATGGTTTACAAAAAAAAATCCCATTTTTTCCTGAGGAAAGTCTAGGGATATTCTGTTGGGTTATAATTCAAAGTGTCATGTGAATGAAATCCAGGTGCTGGCCAGCCCAAGCTCTTAAATGGAGGGTCAGGGAAGGATCTGCTTCCAGACTAATTCCATTTGTTAGCTCATTCACCTCATTCTAACTGTAGGTAAAGACTGAGGCTTTGTGATGGATCTACTTCCAGACTAATTCCATTTGCTAGCTCATTCACCTCATTCTAACTGTAGGTCAAGATTGAGGCTTGGGGGAAGGAGATACCTTCATGATGTTATACTTGTGATTCTGCCCACTTGCTTCAATCTTTAGGGTGAGGTCTCCACTCTTCAGTGATAATAATCAGGGAACTCTCTCTGGTCCTGTGAATGCCAACATCCTTTCTAATGTAGCCTTCTTTAATCCAGCAGCGGTTCTTCAAGTTCTCTCCTTGTTTAAAAATCACTGTCCCCCTTTTCTTTCACCAGCTGGACAAAGTGTCCTACTGTTAAGATCTTAAATGATTATATGACACGTATGTGAATAAAATCTCTATCATAAGACTTAAATGCATGGTTCAAATGACAGGGGATTTACTTGCATGCCTGAATCCCTGGGTTCAATACTTAACACAACAACTGATTAAGTTAACAAAATCTCTATCTTAAGGTTAAATAATCATGGAAATGATAACTCATCAAATTTACAGATTATGAGGTCAAATAGAACATATCTAGTTGGCAATTTAAAAAATTCTCCATGCCAAATTATTCAATTACATTTGAACTTTTTAGCATACATCATCATTTCTGAATTAATATCTATGATTGTTTAGAATTTTCCTGTCATCTGGTATCCTATTTTTATTTTTAATAAACGATAGGAAGCTCTTCAGTACAGAAATAATATATTTAGTAACTCTTGGGCACCGGCTTAGAAGCAATGCACAAGGATGCACAAGACCATCAAGAGAGACTAATGGGACAGTATATAATAAGTGGAAGAACTGTGGAACCTTTGAAGGATGTAAAAGAATAGTTCTGTTAATCTAATGAAATGGACCTAAAACTTGAGTAATTTAGACTGTGTGACCATGGACACAAACACATAATATCAATCATTCTTAGTAATCTACAAATGCATTCAAACTGTATTTAACAAGTATTGTTTTTATTTCAAGGAAGGGGAAAACTAGTTGCCTATCTACCAAGAGGAGTTTTGGAACACTGCAATTTATTATTCTTAACACCAGATTTTGATGCCTTTTAGGACACATGCTCATTTAGGATTATTGTTCCTTCCAGAACAAGAGATACTTTTATTATTGTATAATGGCAGTTTTTATCCTTGACAATCATCATTGGCCTAGACTTAGCTCTATCTGAAATACATACAGCCATTTCAACTTTATCATTCTCTTTCCCTCTACTTTTAATCTATGGATTCATTTACTATAAAAATGAATTTCTTGTAGACAACACATTGTTGAATCTTTCAAAAAGATACAGATTTTTAAAAAAAGATTTGTTGTATTTTTTAACGTGTGTGTGTGTGTGTGTGTGTGTGTGTGTGTGTGTGTGTGTATCTGTGTCTGGGCATGTTTATGTGAGTGCAGGCACCTACAGATGTTAGAAGAGAACATCAGCTTCTATGGAGCGAGCTGGAATTAAAAGTACTTGTAAGCCATGGATGTTGGTGTTGGAAACCAAGTTTGGGTCCTCTGCAAGAACAGTATGTGCTCTTAACCACTGGTCATTTCTTCAGCCTAACTTTGTCTTTTAATTGGTATTTTTTTTTAACAATTAATTGTGAAACAAAAAAGACTTAGCTCTTAAAGGACAACTCACTTTCTTAAATTATGATACATTCATTCATATTCTTTTTAATTTTTTTTTATTTACGTGTATTGGTGTTTTGCCTACATAAGGATGTTGAGTAACCCGGAACTGGAGTTACAGACACCTGTGAGCTGCCATGTAGATACTGAGAACTGAAATTCTGTTCTGTGAAACAACCTGGGTTCAGTGCTCTTAACTGCTGAGCCATCTCTCCAGCCCCTCACTCGTGGAAATGTTTTATAATCTAGCCTAATTGAATATAATTTAATTTCCATTATGGCCAATTTAATTTTTTTGTTAATTGCAAACATTTAAACAGTATATTCAGAATTGTAATTTTTTTCAAATTTATAATTTGTATGTATGTAGATATATAATGCATGGAGGCCAGAAGACAACTTTGTAGGATTGGCTCTCTTCTACTTTTATGTAAATCCCAGAAACTGAACTTAAGTCTCCAGGTTATTTTTTTTAAGTGTTGAATAATTTTACCCATCAAGCTATCTTGGCGTCCCTACTTAGACATACTTAAAGTAATAATTTATGATAATTTGACCTTTCATTAGCTAGTCACTTCTGCTAGTAAATCAGTCAAATGCAAGGTTGGCCCCACAGTTAGAAAGAGTTATTAAATACAATAGAGTACTGTGCTTAAGGAAGAATATTAGGAAAAATAACTCAAATGTCGGAAAGAGGAAAGATGCACACCAGAGGCTGGGATATGAGCCAGGGCCCTGCTGTGGAAGCAGTCTCAGGGGATCAGGAGAATACCTGTCCAGATCATTCACATGGGAAGTCATTCACATGGGAAGTCAATATCATGAATAGGACTCTGCAAATGTTAAGGAAATGTATTGAATGGTAAGGAATTTAACGATAAATGAGATGAATGAGAGGGAGATGTTAAGGGTGGTCTGGGAGGTGAGGATTCAATGATAGGTCAAATGCTAATGAATTATCTAAGATAGAGTAAACAGAAGCAGAACAAAATAAAAGTAATTAGTTCACTAGAATATACAGGACGGATGGCTAGATATTTCTATTGATATTTAAATTAAATGGTTTTTAAAGTTCATAGGAAAAGTGTGGATCAAAAGCTTTTTGAAAGCTATAAGCACAAAGTTAAAGATTCAGTCTGTGAAGACCTCAGAAAAGAAATAGAAGCCAAAGACGTAGGAAGTTACAAACTTATTAGTCATTAGAACATAATTTATAACATTAAGACAATTTTTCATTGACAATAATTGGACTGAGCCGTTCTTACACACTCCCATTTCTAGCAATGATGCTATTTTGAAATATAGTCAGAAAGTTGTTCTGATGACTAAGAATTAAACAGTGCAACCATGCAATTTAGGGTTAAACAAAATAGTTTTAATTGATATAACACTTTCTAAAACCATCCAAACTTACTCATATCAGAAAGTTCCTGATACTTGATGAAAAGACTATATACAGCAAACTTAATTATTATATAAGTGGAGACAGGGCATTTCCTCTAAAATCAAGAATGAGACAAAGATACCTACTCCCCCTTTCTTAATTAATGTAGTGCTTGAAGCCCTAGTTGATGTTATGAGAGCCTATGACCCCATCAAGAACTGTGGTCCTGTTGTGCTTCACAAGACAAATACTATATCCCTCAGCATTTGATAGTTCCAGAATCCTACAAGACCCATATACTACTTGTACTTGATTTGAAGGAAACTGGAGCAAACTTGTCTATATCTTGCAGTGAAAAAAACTGACAATCCAGTCTACAAACCCTGTTACTACTTTCACACATCCTGTAAATGTATTGAAGTTTTTCTCTTCAATCTATGGCCTGGGTTTGAAGTTAATATCACCCATGTTTATTCAATAGGAACTAAGGAAGTGTGTGTGTGTGTGTGTGTGTGTGTGTGTGTGTGTGTGCGCTATATTTCAAGGACATCTCAGAAGTTCCAGCATCACTGACATTTGCTATGCCATATCTAAAAAATACCAAATAAATGTCTTGAAGCTCCAGGACACCAGGCACCAGGATCACAATTTGTAGTAACATTTACATTTGTCTCCACAAAATCTAAAGACGGTCTCTTCCACAGTCCATGGGCTATGACCAGAGCCAATGGTGCAAAATTCACTGGTGTCATTGTACTTGTCCCACATGTACTATAAAAGGATCCCTTCTTGGTTTGTAACCAAAACACAGCATTTTCCAGTACCATACACAAGAGCGTTACCATGTTCCTTCCACAGGACCTGGAGAAGATAATTCTCTATTTTCTGTAGCTTTAGAATGAGAATGATGGGTGTTTCCCTAACACCTGTCATCGCCCATTCCTGTCTTGTGGGACCTGGAGACAGTTCTACAGACTGTGCATCAGCATAACCATGACTACTGCCATCACATATCAAAGTTCCACAAGTGCTTGGTTCTGTAGGGCCTGATGACATATACATTTAGAAGTTCACATCATCTTAAACTATGGACTACTACATTCATGAGTCACTTCAATATAGATCATCAAGGCACTCACAGACTCTTTGACATTGGTTATACCTAAATAAATCACATGGACGCTAAAATTTTAAGTCATCTGGAGTCAGACGAAGGATCAACTGACACCGTACATTTTTTTTTAAACGAAAAAATTGTTCTCATACAAGGATATTCAATAAAATAAGTGTTTCATTACATGTGCAGAAATCAATGCAGGAACCTAAGGTTCATGGAAAGTCAAGGAACTTTGATACCTCCAGGGAGATCAGACTGATTCTCCAGGAAAAGTTCGCAATTGTAAGGAAATCTACAAAATGCTGGAAAAAAAGAATCAAAATAAGGAGGTTAGAGAATCTCAGTGACACCCAAGAGGATGTGGATAGGTGACACAATGAAATGAGAAAAACAAAAACAAACGAGCAAAAAAACAAAAATCATGACTAGGAGAGTCGACATAGAAATCATATCAGGTCATCAGAAATCCTAAAGATGCAAACTTCAGCCTTAAATTTCAAGAAATAGAGAGATCAAACATAAGAACAAGTTTCTAAACTTGGAAGACACAATAAATAAAGAAAGCAACAGAAAAAATAAGGAAATAAAAAAGAACAATTGAAGTATATAGATATATTAAAATATTTAAGACACCATTAAGAGAAGAATTATTTATATTACAGAAACTCTAGGAGAACACACATCCAGAAAGCACTGAGACAGTTAACAAAATGAAAGCTAAAGAGTCCCCCCATCTTCAAATTTGTCTTCAATTGCAGAAAACCAGATCCAAGGAGCTCAAAGGATCCTGACTAGACTCATTCAAAGAAGACTGTCTCCAGCATAATTTTATATTCCAAATGTGAAAGTACAAGACACATGGAACTCTAAAACCAGTGCAGGAAAAATGTCACTAATAACTGAAACCCCATCAGATTGGTAGCAGGTGTTTCCACAGCATTCCTACATGCCAGAAGGGAATGGAATGATATATTAAAACTCTGATTTTTTTTAAAACAGCCAATCAAGATTAGTATATCCATCAAATCTATCATCTGTAAATGAAGGAGAAATAAGTTTTTCTAGAAAAGCAAAAAACTGACAGAATTTACCACCACCAGACCAGAGTCCTTCACTGGAAACAAGGACGGTTACTACTGTTCTGAAAATATACCACTGTACAAATTCATAGACAGAACAAATACATGAAAGAGAAAGAGAATAAAGCCTTGAAGAACAGGAGAGGCACCAAACTACAAAATAATTAATTGATGTGGGAAGAAACGAAGGATACGCAAAACAGTAAGACAGCAATAAAATGGCTTGGCATGATAGCTCACACTTATAATCTCAGTACTTGGAAAGCAGAGTCCAGAAGATTCTGAATTGGCTGCCAACCTGGGCTATATGGCTAGATATATCTTATCAAACAGAAAAAGAAAACAACAAAATGATTAAAGGAAGCTTAAATTTATAGATAATAACTTTGACTGCCAGAACATGTAAGTCACCAATCAAAAGACATAGATTTACTGAACGAACAACAACAACAAAAAAGCAAGGCCCAGTTATACATCTGTTGGAAACCCACTTCACTGGCAAAGACAAGCACGGGTTGAAAGTGTTGGGGAAACTTGAGCAATGCAAAGAAACATAAAGTGATGAGGGTTATAATATGATGATAAAGCAATTAGCAGAGTATGCATTAATTATAAATACATACACACCCAACACTAGACTACACAATACATAAAGCAGACACTCATCGACCTAACAGTAGAGATTCAGTGCAATGCGAGTTAGTTGGAGACTTTAGCATCTGATTTTCATAGTAGGAAAATATTTCAAACAGAAAATCAGCAAGTAAGAATTAGAATTTAACCATACTATAGAATAAAGGAGCCTAAACAGGTATTTAGAAAACATTTCAACCAAAAGCAGCAAAATATACATTTTCTTCATTGGGACACAGAACATTCTCCGGAATAGATAATATGTTAGGTTATAAATCACATACCAATACCTAAAAAAAAGGAATTGTATCATGTGTCTTCACAGAGCACGGTGAAATCAATGAAAAGTATGAAACAAAACAGGAGCCACATTGTTATTAAGGAGCCATATTATTATTAAGTCTCCATATCTTACAAGAATAAGTTTGTTTCCTAAGCCTAATCTATCCTGCAAACCATGCTTTCAACCTATGCTGAACATGAGACCCCATGATGTATACCCACCCCTTTGCCTTGCTAAACTCCTGAGCCGGAAATATATGATTGACCTTCTGTCTTATGAAAACGTGTCTTCCCAGGTACCTTGATGATCCTCCTTCCACACGATGTATTCTTGCACTTATTTTTATTGTCTCCTTCCTAACACTCAGTTATCTCCACAGCTGTTTTCTATCAACCCTTCCCCTTTCCCATAAAAGAGACCTCAAAAGCCTGTGAGGGGTTGCTCTCTGAAATTCCAACGTAGGGTGAAGCAGCTGTGTGGCCAGTCCCTGGGCACTTCTGAATGAAGCTTGCTTAATCAGAAAGCCATGGAAATGTTTTTTTCTCAGGTCTAACATAGATCATATGTTAGGTTACAAATCAAATATCAATAATATTTTAAAAAGGGAATCATATCATGTCTCTTCGTCAAGCACAATGAAATTAAACTAGAAATCGAAGAAAGGAAGAGCAATAGGTATCAATCTATGAGATACATCTTTATTAGTTATTTGTTTATAATAATAAACAAATACATTAAAAGTAAATAGAAAATTGTCAAATAGACAAGCTAACAATACAACTCAAAGACTCCAAACTACAAAATAAGATAAAGTTAGTAGGAAACAAACTTCAGAGCAAAAATAAATGAAATCATAAACCAAAAAAAAGATCAAGTAAATGAGTTCATATTTTGAAAATATAAACAAATTAAGAAATATTTATTTATAGAAAAAGGGAAAAGAGCTAAACCAGTATAATCAGAACTATAAAAAGGAGACACAAATTGATACCACAAAACTATACAGAATATACTGTGAACAACTATATACAAATAACTGGGACAGCTAAAGGAAATGTTCTGAAAGGGATGACTCATCTATCTATCTATCTATCTATCTATCTATCTATCTATCTATCTATCATCTATCTACCTATCTATCTATGTATCTATTCGTCCATCCATCCATCCATCCATCCATCCATCCATCCATCTCTCTCTCTCTCTCTCTCTCTATATATATATATATATATATATATATATATATATATATATATATATATATATATATATATAGAATTACAGATGGTTGTTAGCCATGTGGGTTCTGGGAATCAAACCAGGGGCCTTCTGGAAGAGCAGTCAGTGTGCTTGACCCTTGAACCATCTCTCTACACTCTCCTGCAAATAAAAATTTAAACACACAGAAAATAATTTGTACCAACAATTGAAGAAATGTGAATTAAAATGGATAGTTCAGGCTGGAAAGATAGCGCAACAGTTAAGAACACTGTCTGATCTTGCAGAGGACTGGGGTTTGGTTCCCATCACCAATTTGTGTGGCTTACAGCCACCTATAACTCCAGCTCCAGGGGACATAATACCCCAACTGATTTCTGTAGGCACTCAGAGGCATTTGCACTGCTCACACACAGACACATACAAATAAACATTAATAAAATGAAATGTGATAAGGGCATCTTTCTGTTCTGAGAATTCTAAACATTAAGTGCTTTTGCTGACGAAGAGCACCAGATCGAAGCAAGCAGTCTGTATACCCTAGCACTGTTGAGGTCTCCTTCAGAGGCAAATCCACTAAGGTCTGTCAATCCTTTAGTGTGGTCTCAGGGACTAAATCTGCTCTGCAGGTCTGTTGGTGGTAGAAATTCCCTGTGACTTTCTCTTCCCCTTTCCTCAGATTAACAGAAAGCATCTTTATAATCACATTGCCATGGCATTGCTCAGTTGGACCTACAGAGATTTCTCCTGTGCCTTCTCAGTCCGTCTTTGTAAAAGTAGCCATGCCTTGTCATCCATGCTGCTGTGCTGGTTGCCGGCTGAATGTGTTGAGATTTTCTACTCTGTATTTTCAGGAAAAGGTGTGCCATGAATTGGTTAAATAAGCCTCCTCTGTTAAACTTCCAACAATCTCCTGTTCCCTTAGCCCCTCTCTTTACATTTTTTTTTTTTTTGCTTATGCATCTTTGCTTGTTGACTGCTGTTGAAATACTACTATTTATTTCTGTGTACAGGTGATACAGTTGAGTCAGACATATCATCTTGGTGAAGAAGATCAGATTAGTAGCAACATTTAATGTACTCAATATCCAAATATCATGAAATAGAAAATGTGGAAATTACTGTGTGGTGGGCACCCTTTTCTTTTTCTGTCAGTTGGCAAATGACATGGAACTTTATGTCCCAGTTTTCATTAACCACTTTGCATTTTCCATACCTCTTCAAGAGCAAAATAATTTTCCAAGATATCAGTCCACTTCAATGTATGTAGCAGAGACAGTAGAGTAAAAGAAACGGACCTTTAACAATGTCTCCTGTCTTATGAACATTTGGGAGGGATTTTGTTTGACACACAATGCTCCAGTCTGACTACAAAGGTAAGATTACTGATTAAATCAACCTTACATGATAACTTTTACATGCTACTTTATTGTCTAAGTGGAAACTCCAAAGAAATGTCATCAGCAACAAACTCCTGGAACAAAGTAGTAATTTTAAAAAGATTGCAAGATACATGGTTAACATAAAAATGTCTGTATGTATACAAATATTGGAATAAATAAATGCAATTTCAAATGAAAGCCAACATTATTTAGAATCCTGCTAAAGTATGGAATATTTCAGTTAACTCTACCAATTATGAATGTGATCTGTATGGAGAAGAGTGCCAAACTCTGATGAAAAAAATTAGAGAAAGGCATGGGCAGGTGGTAAGACAACTCACAGTAGTATTTAAGAGACTCTGTCTTAAAGATATGGATTCATAGGCCTTACCAAATAAGATAAGTAGATGACAATAAGTTATCTTATACATTATAAGGAAGAATTTGATTCACATTTCTGAGAGAAATAATCAAGTTTGAAAGATTGAAAAATGAGCATTGATTGCAACTACTTAACATTCCAGGAAAAACTAGAAAGACAGCTGCCAAGGATTCTGGGAAGGGAGAGAAGGATGGGTTGATTGAACGTGGGATGGGGGAGGTAAGCACAGTGAACCATGGCGTGTGATACTGTGGTGGTATGGCATTATCTGTCTACCTAAACCCAAAGACCTGCATAAAACACAGAGTAAAACCTGAAAACAGTATATTAGTATTGGTTCATCTTTTGTGACAAATCCACTATATAATAATAGTGGAAACTGCAGCGGTGTGGGGAGTACATGGAAGTTTTCTATTTTTTGCTCAAATGTTCCATAATAAAAATCTTGAAGATATAAAATCCATTACTTAAGAAAATAATTTATTCACAGCAAGTGAACATTAGCTTAGAGAAAATTATACTCTATACACAGTAAGATATATGCAACTGTACACCTTGAGATAAAATAGCTGTATATTACTTTCCATCACTATTTGCAGATGTTATATTATGTAACTTTCTGTCTCCTAATGTGAAACACCTTCCACAATGAACAGGGTAAACAGGAGGCAAACAAATTCAGGCCATAATGAGTTCTGCTTATCAGGTAAGAAGATGAGAACAGGACCTAAATGGATAGCGTGAGACTTTGTGACCAGGAAAGTTTAATTTCTAAAGGACAGAGTAATGCCAACCATGAAGGTGCATAGTTCCTAGTTCATTACATTTTATTCCATACTTACCTCCTTTCTTGTCAAGAATTACAGTGGATATCTAATTATAGAACTGAGTACCAAAAGTATACTCACATTTCCAAGTAAGTGAAAAATGTAAGGAAAATGAAAAAGCACGTACCAATTCATCGATGCTGATCATCAGCACACTCTCATATGCTCTACCTTCTTTATCTTTAATGTGGCAGTCAGAGGATGTGACAGGCAACAGAACAAGGATCAGGGGAGGAATTCCAAAGATATATCTAAAAGAAACTGAACCCAACAGTTAGTAAGCCCAAGATAGATATCACAGCATGCTACATGAGGTTGTGTCTGTCTTACAGTGGGAATTAACACCTCCATCTAATAATTTTAAAAATACATCTTAATTCTGGCATAGCATAGAAAGATCTATAAAAATTAAACTGTATGACAAGGCAGGGAGGGCAGCAGTGTGATTTAGGATTAGGTTTGTTGGTGGTATATAGGTTGTATCTACATTTTATGCAAAGCAACTAGAACTAAATCAAAGACTTCTGAAAGATATCCAGTAGGGGATGGGGTGAGTGTTTTACCAGGTGAATTTTTACCAAACATCCTCAAAAGAAAATATATTTACAAGAAAAGAGGTATGCTACAGTTTCTAAAGTCACACATTATTTAAAATATGTGAAAGATGTCGTGTGAATGTTTATTTACACAGAAACCATAGTCCTCATGAAGGCCAGTCCAGTCCTTTTCTGGAGACAGTGATGAGGGGGACAGGGCAACTCTTTGGTATTTTTTTGGTGCTTCTTTGTTTGTCATGATGAAGCTTAGAGAGTTTTACCTTCCCCAAACTCTGATAATGTTAAATTCTGTTTGAAGACTCTTCTCTGTATTTTATTATTTTGTGTATCTGTTTTACCAAAGACCTAGATTCTGTTCAAGCAGAGCTCTTTTTTAATTCCTTTCATGTTAGGAAAAGCTCAACTCAAGTGATTACTTTCGGTAAGTCTTGCCAGTCAGAGTCAACTGTTCAATCAAAAGGAATAAAATTTTAAATGAAATCACCGAGGGTAAGTAATTAAGATGAAAACCAAAATGATACCCAGAAACATTAAAACCAACCCATTTCTTCATGAGTCTACACGTGTCTTGCTTTTATCTTTCCATGAACTCCATTGTATTAATGATATAATTTGCATTTCACAAATTAACATTATAACATTCCAGTGCTCACCATTTTATGTGTGTCTTCTCTTAGAGTCTAAACAATGTTTCTTTTTTTAAAAATTTATTTATTTATTATGTACACAGAAGAGGGTGCCAGATCTCATTACAGATGGTTGTGAGCCACCATGTGGGTGCTGGGAATTGTACTCAGGACCTCTGGAAGAGCAGTCAGTGCACTTAACCTCTGAGCCATCTCTCCAGCCCTAAACAATGTTTCTTTAAACCCAAGAAATTGACACTAGCAACAGCCAAAAGACTGTATAGGATATCATATGGATGTCATCTATTATATTTTTATCCAATGATATTAAAAAGGCAGAAATATTCACCATAAATTATAATATAAGTAGTCCATGTTTTTACAAATAAAGAAAGTAGACTTGGTAGAAGTTATGGGGTCTCAGAGCCTCAACCATAGACAAAGAATAAGAAGCAACTAAGGCATGCTAAGCACAGTGAGAAGCCCTCCCCACCAAATTGGTTATCCATTACCAAGTCATTAGTCCTGAAATCTTATATATATATATATATATATATATATATATATATATATATATACTTATACAGAACAAGCAGGTTATATTTATATATTTGTGAATATCTCTCTCCCCTAAACTCTCCCTCTCTCTCCTCCTCTTCCCCCTATTTGCATGTATGTATATGAAATAACAAAGAAAAGAAGGCCATCAATTTGAAGGAGAGTAATGGGGGAAAATAGGAGAAGTTGGAGGGTAGAAAGGGAAGAAGTGAATGATATAATACTATTTTAATGTCAAAACCTCATATAATGTGAAGATTTGTCACTGTGATTGTTTTAATAAAGAAGATGACTGTACAATAGCTGAACAGGATAAAGTTAGGCAGGAGAGCCAAACTGAGAAGGATGGGAAAAAGAAAGGCAGAGTCAAGAGGATCACCAGCCAGATCCAGAATAAGTCAGACACACAAAACGGGATAGAGGTAAAAGTCACAAGCCTCAGGAAAGCACATAGATTAACAGAAGTGGGTTAAGTTGTAAGAGCTAGTTAATAACAAGCTTGAGCTATTGGCCGAGCATTTACAATTAATATTAAGCCTCAGTGTATTTATTTGAGAGCTGTTGGCAGGACAGAAACTTCCACCAACACCATAATTCATAGCTTCTCATTGTAGTGAGTAGCCATTCCAGCTTTGATCAGGTTGCTTGGGAATGCAGCTCATCCAGATCTCGGGTCTCCAGGCGCCTCCCTTGGCCCCACCTTGTAGGCATGACAGTTGCCGAAGTCTCAATGGGGGTTGGAACTTCCAGATCAAAGCTGGAATGGCTACCCACTACATCTCATCTTTATATAAAACTAATACTGGATACACTCAGAGAATAATCCAGGAATGGGCATAAAATTTATTCAAAACTCTCCACTAAATAATTCATTTCAGATCAAAGATTATGATCCTAGCTGCTTTTAATTGCACTACTGAGCCAGGGACTGTTAGGTAAATTTATCTATCTATCTATCTACCTATCTATCTATCATCTACCATCTTATGTATCTATCACTGAGGATTATTTATATATGTATAGATATAAGTATATGCTACATATTTTATTATATATATAAAGAAAGAGAGAACTTCAAGTTAGCCTACAGTTTGTAGCACACAAACAACAATTACTAAGATTAGATGTTAACCTGAGTCTTCTATCTCATTGGGATTTGATTTTAATATGCCCACAGTCACTTGATAACGTATTTCACACTGGTATTTTGATTGAAAGCCATTTCCTTACAATATCATTTATCTAGCCCTCTCCTATTACCATTATTTAACCCAGGATACACACTCATCAATTATTAACACGTTTTATCATAACTACATAAATTTTTATAGCAACATGCTTTTGATTTCATCTTTGGCCTTACAGATCTCCAAAACTTAAGCTTTGAGAGGAAAGGGATGGGGGATGTGACATGAATTCAAAGAAGAATGTGATGAAGTCATTAGTGAAGAGATTAATTTGCATCTCTATATAACTGTTATTACAAGTGTTTATTTTCTGTGTTTTAATAAGTTATTTTATTTTATAAGATTAAAGTTTTCCTCTTCACTTCAATGATACGTGCTTCCCAGATTCATATAACTTACAATTCACTGGACAGCATTTTGTCAATGGTTTACAACATTAGTTTGGTGAAATATTCTTTGCATATGTGTACTATGTGAAAATTTCAATTCTAAAACTATTCTTAAAATACAATTCTTTGTCTATAGACCCTTGAAATTAAGCAAGGTAGCTACTTACAGACCAGGGTAATACAACACAGGGAGAGTTTAGAATATAGAGAATTGGGGATCTTGTCTTGATCTGACAGTGGGCTATGTGACTCACAACAGCTGAAATTCATTTAAACTTCTTGTACCTTATCTCTAAAATTAAAACTTTCCATGACCTCTTAATGTAGCTCTTTTCTCTCTCATCTCTCAAACACTTTAACTTTTAAGATTCTATTTTATCATCCAAATAGAGGAAGCCTTCATATTTAAGTTGCCTCAAGCATAATTCCATAAACACACCAGGGTCCAAGATATCTCATAGGTTCTTGGCTCTACCATCAATAGTGTGTTCTTTTTTCTGTAATTGCAGTGTGTATTCCCCATACATTACACAGTAACAAATGAAGATTTTTCTGACTTGAGGGTGTTTCTAACACTGTTGTTTCAATGGGAAAGGAATTCAATATTTGCCATATTTTGCTTCTTTTTGTTTCATAGCACACTCCCAAGCCTCCCCTGAACTTTTCATTAGGTCACAGATAAGAAAACTGTAGGAACAATACAAGACATGTGTTGGCATGTAGGGTTGTCTTTAAATCTCCCGAAGGGTTTGAAACTGGAGAATTTGTTTTCAGTAGGGAATTTGGTTAAACCAGAATGATAGCTGTCGAAAAATTCTTGTTGGTTTTTAATGTCAGCCAAATAATACAATCTTCAGCTGTTTAAGTTATGAGGTCAAAGTGAACATAAATAAGTTGACTTCTTCAGTCCATCATATCCAGTCATTTATTAGTTTCTTTAATTGTTTCTTTTAGTCTTTGAAATTACAAAATAATTTTATTTTTCCCATCCAAACCCTCCTATATAACTTTCCTTACTCTATTTCAAATTACGGCCTCTTTTTTCAATGTTGGTATGTGTGTGTGTGTGTGTGTGTGTGTGTGTGTGTGTGTGTGTGTATGTGTGTGTGTGTGTATCCCTAAATTCATAAACACAACCTGCTCAGTCTGTATAATCTTAGTTATATGTATGTTGTCCGAGCTGACCATTTGGATAACCAATTGGAGTGCTCTTCCCTGGAGAAGACTATTTCTCCCACACTCAGCATTTCTTAGTTGCTTGTAATCCTTTGTCTAAGGTTGAGGCCTTGGGGGCTTTTCCCATCAACATTAAGAAGTGTTCATTGAATGTCTTTTCATAAATCTATTTCAACAGAGAATTCAATTCTATAGCCACTTCATGATGTTCATGCATACAAGTAAGTCATTCACATTTTACAGTGGAGAATCTGGAGCCCAAAGAACAATTCTCCAAAATAGTGTTTCTAGGAGAAGCCAGGACTCACATCTGACATGCTCAAGTTGACTTGTCCAGGAGTTCAGCTTTTAGCTACTCAGCTACACTTCCTATAATGGTAACTGCATATCTAGATAGTCAAAAGAAGTAAAAAAAAAAAATCATTGTCTTCTGTATGAACTTCCCCAAGGCACTTCCTGGCCAAGCTCTGAAACTACAGCATCTGCTCCTATTTCAAGGGAAAAAAGTAATTTTTTGAATATATTATAAAGTTATTTGTCAAGAGTCAGGATAAAAACACTTCATAACCATGGGCCATGTAATTTGGTTTTTTGAAAGAACTTTCCATTTTTTGATTAAGATGTACACACACTGATATGAAATTTCTAATTCTCCTTCAGAGCTCTTCCGGTTTCCTACTCATTCTTAATTCTCCGTGTTTCTCATTAGTTCACTTTATTGGCATGCATGTATAATAAAATTCTTAAATGAGGAAGCACAACGGAAGGTCAGCTAGGGAATCTCCACTTACTTACTGTCCCAAATAACGGGGTGGAAACAAGAATAGCACAGTATACAGTCTTGATGGAGCTTAAGCTTCTAGTAAATGTATTTTGGAACAAAAATGAAGAAAGCCACTCATTTTAACTCCAGAGTTTAACACTTTCATGCTCTGTTTACTAACACCTTATGATGCATAACTAACATGGACAAGAAATTAAGCCTCTGTATTTAAATTACACACCTTTGCCTTCTTTTGTCTTTTTGTGTCGCCAGACCATAGGTAAATTGAGGATTAAAGTCAGGAATGAAGAAGAAAGAAGCAAGTTCAGAACCAAGGGCATTCATTGCAAAGGAGACAGAGATGCACTCTTTCTCCTTATAATTAAACTCCCTTACAGAGAGGACTTCCATGTTTCCTTGGATAGTCTCTCATGTCTCCACGTCTCTTATTTGGTTTCTGACAAGTACTCCATTATGCCGGTTCTTGGTTCTCTGGTGCCTAAGAGATGGAAAATGATTGGACCTTTAGGAGTGGCCAGGAAAGCAATAACAGAGGTTCCCAAGGAAGAGCATGGGGAAGGCTCCCTGCTCCTGCACCCCCGCAAGTTCTCTTGCTGGAGGAAGTGTTTATTATGTATTTCCTCAAGTAGATCCTCTCTCCTCACACTCCATTCTGTTCTCCTCCAAGCTCTTACAGCATTTGTTTATTTATTTATTATTTTAGTTCTAGCTGCAAGTGAATTCCAGCCACTGTCAATTCTGTTCTTGCCCATTTTAAAGACCTTATTTCAAGCAAAAAATAGGTTTGATGGGGGGGTGGGGGCTAAGAATTTGTATTCACGGGTACTTATAGTTCTATCTCCCTTTTGTAGCAAATATGTAGAAGGGGGAAGAAAATCTGGCATTTTGCAATTCCAGCCCCAGGACTTGGGTTCCCAGCAAACAATGCAACATACAGCCTGGGTCGGAAACTCCCAGAATTACTGAGGGGAGAAGAGGGGGTTTTCCAGTGACCTGTCCTTTAGGGTTTAAAAGCGCATTCCCGGGAGCGACTCTCATTCTCTATGAAGTTGTGAGCTACGAGAGCCCAGCGACTCCCTGAACCCAGGCAGCCTGTGAGTAACTTTGCGCGGCCAGGAAGCAGGGAAGGGCTGCTTGGGCATGTTGCTGGCTAGGGACAGTGTGGCTGACTACTGAGACCTGGCTGCAGGCGGCCACCGCGGCGGCGGGACTCCTGCACTGAGACTCTGGGTCTGGGGATCGAAAGCCGGCGTCGCGAACGGCTCCTCCCCGCCTGCCCCGGGTTGTAAGCCCAGGTGCCAATGGCTCTGGGCCACCGAGCTCAGCGCGGGTAGTGGCTGACCATGGGAGAGGCCATGCTCCCGGCCGGTCCAAAGTGCAAGACCGGGCTATTCCCGGACGTGCGGGGGCGGGTGGCGCGTCCCGGAGTGTCCTAGAGTCCCCGACGCGATAGGCGCTGTTACTTGCGCGCACGGAGAGCAGCGCTTACCATGGAACATGGTCTGCGGGAGGTGGATGTAGTCATGATGATTGGGGCTGCAGCAGGAGCGAGCTCTCACCACCCATAATGACGCCCGGGACCCCGGTCATCCGTCGAGTGGCCGCACGCCGGTGCTGGGCAGGGCAGTCCGGGCAGCTGGCTCCTCTCATCCACGCGGCGCCTAGTCCATCCATCCCAGGAGGGGCCGCATGCATCACTGGCTGGCCAGGCGCTCTGGCTTTGCCATAACTTCCGTAGACTCTGCGGGCAGAGTAGGCAGGGTACTTTCAGTTTCTGCTTTGCGCTGGGTCTTCAGATTCAATGTTTGGGTTTATACTCTTAGCGTCTTCCCCATGCACCTGGACCAGGATCTGTGGTCGCTGCAAATTTCGAAAGTACCTCAGTAGAAGCCAGCTGGCCTTCTGGATCAGAGAGATTCGGCTAAAAAGCTTTCCAAATGACTTGTAACCGCTTTGGCAACTCTGGGAGACTGGGAGCTAAAAACCACCGGTTAATAATATGTCCACAGAAGCCACAATTGTGCAGCAGTGCGAAGGCTCTCTATTGCAAGTCAGTTCCACTGAGGAGGCGTCGCTCGCTGCTTCTGCCGCCCGATGTGGCGGGCGTTGCCAAGTCATCTTTAAAAAAAAAAGGAAGTGAAGAATGATTAAGAGGGTCACGCCCTCTGCCCCTCCAAGCTCTCTAACTAGTTTCTTTCCTTCCTATCTTCTATGCAATGCACCTGCTCAGGTGGGACTTTAAGAAAAAATAATTCTTGTGAGCCCACCTAGTCTAGTAGGTAAGTGGTAGCTTCAGAAAACTAAAACTCATTAGTCAGGGGACGAGAAATTGCTCATAGTAATTGCTAACTAAATCCCACGGGTGCGTTTACCTGACATGATTAATAAACTATCTTGATTGCTTCACTGAAAAAAAATTTTTTTAGTAGGCCTGAATTACCAAGGTGGTTGCTGATTTAGTGCTGTGTCTCATAATCAGATGAAAGTGAGCAGTGCCAATAACGAGAGAGATCGTGTTAGTGGTTACCAGTTATCTAGCATCTGCTCTATACCAGTACTGTGGTGAGCATTTTACATGGATTGTGGCATCCGAAGCTCTCTGTGAGGCATACCCTTTTCTTATCTGCAGTTCAGAGACAGATGTGGGAACAGAGGCTTCCTTGATTAACAGAGCTAAGTCCACATAGTTGGCCTAATTAGGACAAAACCCTCCAGCCGTCTGGCTTCAAAGTCTCTGCTTAGCATCCCCCATGTAAGAAAAGCCTCTGAATCCTGCAATGTAGACCTGGAGACTAGAAGGAAGGTGACTGGGGTGGTGGGTGTGCCCCTAACCCTCTGGGGAAGTTTCAGAAGGGTTTCTGGAGTTTGCGGTTCCTAAGCGGACATCTGAACAGAATCGGACTTGGGGATGGTATGGAGCTTCAATGTCTGTTGTGTAACAATGAAAAGAAGCAGAAGGGAAGGAGTGAGCAAAAGGAGTGTTAACAATGAAACGAAGCGGGGAGGGGGGAGGCAGGGGCAGGGGCGGCTGTGTGTTAGAGCGTGAAACAAAGAGGTTCAAACTGGGCACTTGGCTATGGATTCTGCTGTTCCTCTGACTTTTCACATTCAATCTACAAACCCGCCAGAGCTCTTCCGAAATAAACGTTGCCAGGTGACTACAGAGGCTGATTAAGGAGATTTCCATTATCTCTCTGGCCTACAACAACTCTTTCATCCTTATCAAAACATCTGGGTATTTGATTGGACTTGTTTTTTTAATAACCTAATATTTTATTGATTATTTGGAAATTTCACATAATGCACCGTGATCATTCCTCCTTGTCACTGCCCTCTGCTTCCGCGTTCCTGCACGAGCTGGGCTCTTGTTGTTCTCCTGGGACCTGACTCATCTTCATCGCCGCGCTGGCCTTTCCTCCCTGTTCCCAGACAGCTTCCCTCCACCGAGAACTTTTACCTAGTATGTGATTAGGATCCAATGTTGCTGTGTGACAGGTTGGGAGAAAACTATGATGGTGAGAAAGTGCTTCAAGGAAGGAATGTGAAAGAATGTCCACAAAAGCAGGAAGAAAAATCAAGGAAAGAGAAAGAAAACGGGAGAGGGGGCAAATGAAATCAGGAAACCAAACAGTGGGAAAAATCGTGTACTTCCAAAAGTGTCCCTGAAACTTAGATGTGGAGATAGGAAGTAGAAAGAGATGGTCTGCTGTGACTGTTAAAGATTAATTCTATCAACATGCCTAGGTCTGTGATAAAAAATATGGAACTCCCTGGCCCTGAAGATGAAGTAGTAACTAGCTGCTCCTGTTCTGTGCTTTCTTTTCCCCCTTCTGTTTTTGGGCTTTTCAGGGGGGTGTTGAGTCAAAGAACGTCTATCAGCAACTCGCAAAAGGGGAAATCCGTTTTCCTTCCTGGTGCAAACACCGCAAAGGCTGACAGAATGAGGCTTGTGCATAGGCAAAATCTGAGGAAAATGAGGGGAAAGTATCTAGAGTTACAGGAAAGAAGAAGTAAATTTCTTATAGGACCGTATCTATCCCCAAGTCTTAGGAATGTCTTCTGAAGAAAACATTTAGGAAGCATTTGGAATTTTAAAGGTTATTTGAAAATAAACACCTTTGAACTACATCATATTATGAGAGGATTCTGAGAAAATTCGTGTCATTTTGAAAGAATCAACACAGCTTTTTAAATTTTTTCTTTCTAATATAGATTGAACATACAGATTGACAAGGATAAATGTTTTATAAAGTTTTAGAATATTGATGATTAAATAAATGAAATAGTAAGCCAGGCCTGGTGGTGTAGACCTGTAAACCTAGCTACTCAAGAGTCAGAGGCAGGAGAATTAAAATATCAGTTCCTGCTTTGTCAGATTAGTGAGACCATGTCTTTAAACATAACAGAGTAAGAAGAGGACTGGGGATATAGCTCAAATGTTGAGAGTTTGCTTAATTTGCATGAACCCCTAGTTCCATCCCTAATATCACAAAGAAGAAGGAGAAGGAGGAGGAGGAGAAGGAGGAGGAGGAGGAGGAGGAGGAGGAGGAGGAGGAGGAGAAGAAGAAGAAGAAGAAGAAGAAGAAGAAGAAGAAGAAGAAGAAGAAAAAGAAAAGAAGAAAAAGAAGTTGTTTATGGCAAAGTTACAAAAATGGTTAATACTGTGTAATAGGGAATACTAAAATAAATGATAGGGCGATGCTGACTTAAGAAAGAAAATTATTAGGGTTAACCAATGTCCTTCTAACTCTTTACGCTTTACAATTATTAAACAAAGCAGTCAATCATTAATCTCTCTGTTGTCCATGCCTGCCTTGAAATGGTCCCCTTTATTTAAGCCTCTTGACTATTGAGAGGTTCTATGCGCACACCAACATCCATGATGAAAAATTACTTTCTTGACTAATTATCTATACTAATTTTGCGTGACTAAATAGGACATCTATCTATCTATCTATCTATCTATCTATCAGTTTATCTATCTATGCACTCTGAGTTCTAAAGTCTGTTGTATTGTGAATTGACACACTTGCTGAAGTCTCTATGATTTAATATTCAAGGCAAAAGTATTAAAATAATAAATATTTTATTTATTATAAATAAAATATTTCAAACACACACATTATAGATGTGTGAGCAGCATAACCGTCCGGGACCTATGGTTTGAGAGATCCATTCTTGGTCTACTGTTATGACCATGGATATTTTAAATTATAGACAAGGAGACTCTTCACTTTTCCTTGGGCTTCATGAATTCAATAACTGAGCTGACTATGCTACTATGAATAGCAATGCATGCTTTTAAAGTGATTTTATATGAGAGGAGAAAATGATATTAAATGTCTCATTTAAAAATTCAATGTGTTATGAGAAGAAAAAATGAGACACTATTTTAACTAGAGATTAAAGGGACTCTAAGCCCATTTTATTGTAAAATAAGTGTACAAGAAGATTAATCCACCCTTTCAGGAAAGACATCTAGAATAATTTCCTGACCTATAATTCTAAATCAGATATAAGTTTCAAGTATTTTCACAGAACAAATTTTGGACATTAGCAAATGATAATTGAGCATCTATTTATGTGTCATGGTTTCTTCTTGTTACATTCCTGAATAAACCATAAATTGACTATGATACTACTTTTGAATTTACTAATCTTCAGCTTGGAATTTCTAATTATACCCATAACCAGGACATATTTGTTCTTCTTATCACTTGTGAGATTCAGCTAATTTTATCAGATTTTACTAATAACAAAAGGAACTGAGAACTGTGTTTTCTAAAACTTTGTAAAAAATGTCCCATGAAACTATTCATTTTTGGAGAAGACATACTTGAGTTCAAGAATAAAGCGTATTTAGTTGCATGGAATGAAGTGCAAGGTTAGGGTGAGACTGACTCTCTGTTTTGGCCACCACGAGACTGAAAAATAAAAGGTTTGTTCTGAAGGTTCAGTTAGAAATTAGGAACTCTGCTGTTGAGACGTAAATGTAACACATCAGGGACAGTTAGAGCCATGGAAAACAATAAAGTCAATGAGCGTAAGTGCCAAAAGAATGAAGATATAATGCATATGGGAAAGAGCTTGTGCCACAAGCCCTGCAGAGTAAATGGGGCAATAAAATGTGTGCTCACCAACAAACCCAACACAAAGACAGCAAAGTAGGAAGAAAGTCAGCACTCCATATAGCAAAGAGGATTTATTTTCAAAGTAGTAATTAGTATTTTCAAAACCCACAAAAAGTGTGAGAAAGAGGACGACTGAAGCATGTGCCCCTTTGGCTTGCTTAGTCCTGAAGACAACCGTACAAATGGAGTAGTGTAGGTATACCAATAGGACATGGAAATGAAGGAATACAGTGGAGGAGAATTTCCAGAGATGTTTAGTCGTGATGAAAGGTGTGGCCCCAGGTTTCACAAACATCACAGGCATAATGGAAGTTTTTGAGAAGTGTTGAGGCATATTTACATATTAAATGGCAAAATTAGGTTCTAAAATAGTGGGGAGAATGGAATCAAGAAGCTAAAATTGCCTGATCCATTTTCTTATCCTCTCTGAGATTAATTTCAGCCTTTTATCATAACCAGAACCTGCTACGTATCAATAATTTTGTGGCACTTTAAAATGTCCCCTGCACAATCACTTACACTGCAGGCATAAGTATGTTTGGTCCCTTATTGCTCATGTTACCTTTTGGAAAGCACAGCTGTAGAGTAGAAAGTTTGCTTTGCTTGGTTCTTTTGTGTGCTAATAAATATGTGGTTGGCAGCTGGAACTTTTTAAATATATGTTAGATCTGGGAAGGGACTGTACCTTAAATCTCTGCCTTTATAGACCAGTCAATGAAAGTGTGCCTAAAACAATTTTTTCATGGAAAGAACTTGAAGAAAATAGAAAATGTTTTGGTTAAATCCCTCAGTGGCTTCTTTCTGTGCTCTCCAGTTGCTATTTGAAGATACTGAGTTGTTGTGCACTCTTGGACAGCAGTAAATGTCCCAGTCAGTCTAGAATTCTATGTTGTCAATAGAATGCCTTCTGAGTCACATGCTATACCCAGTTATGTCCTGTGGGGAAACAGAGACATCAGTCCGACCAAGTCTTGACTTGCTTTGATCACAGAGATCAGAACTCTGAGTGAAGCTATGATAATATCCAGGAATGTTACAATCCCAACTACTGACTGGCAATTATATGCCTAAGGTTCTGGTACAACTCTCAGTTCTTACATTTAACAGAAATTTAAATATTCTCTAATATGGAAGGCTGTCTCATTTAAACACTTTTATTGTCACATTAGAGGTTAGTTTGATTTTCTTCTCCAGTAAATCAAGTTTATTCCAGCATATTTGTTATTGCTTTAGACTCTTGGGATAATTGTGATCTATTATATATGATGTGGAGTGATTAGATATTTTGCAATAATGACATTAACAAAGCAGTCTAGAGAGATATTGTACCTCCGTGAGTTTCTAGGTATGGCCATTGCACCACGATATGTGTCAGTTATCTGGCATCCTAACTACCATGAAAATAAGAACACAATAAATGCAATTTTTAAGAGACAGAAGTACTAAGTGATTGAGGTTTTTGTGACAGGAAATGATTTCTGTAGACAAATAGTGGGGTATGACACAATGCCGGACTATTATGTCCTATGAAAAGGCAGTTGTTTCCTGTGATTTCCTGTGTCTTCAATTACGTTAGCAATTTTCTTGATATTTAACTGGAAGTTTTCCAGTCATGTCTTTCTCTTTATATTATTTTGTGATCAGTATGTGTATCTCTCTCTCTCTCTCTCTCTCTCTCTCTCTCTCTCTCTCTCTCTCTCTGTGTTTGTGTGTGTGTGTATGTATGTATGTTTGTGTATGATTTCCATCTTTTAAAGTGTTATCGTGTATATCTTTCATTCTCTAAACCCTTTAAACGTCAATCGAGGGCTGCAGAGATAGCCCAGCTGGTGAATTCTTCACGTGAAGGTGTGAGAACGGGAGCTAGGCTTCACAGACAGTGATGGCCTGTGTTCAGTGCTCCTATGATGAGAACGGAGACAGAGACAAGAGAATACCTGGAAGCTCGTGGGCCAGCTAGCCTGGCTTATATACATCAGGACACAAGAGAGTCTATCTCAGAAAAAGTGGGAATGAGGCACAGACAGCTAAGAGCCTCTGGTCTACACACACACACACACACACACACACACACACACACACACACACGAAGATAAATTTTAAATAAACTTTGTCAAAAGTGAGGTCTCAACTTGGGTTGGGCGGGCTGGGCACAGGAGGCAGGTTGAGGGCATGACTGTAAAAAAGAAAAAAATAATATTTTTATTAAAAAAAACCAAGGTCTCTTTGATGGTAATTCTAGACTAAATCAGATTACTAAATTTCTAAATCAAATTTTTTGAAAATTTGAAGCCATTTACCAAAAACAAATATATTATTTGCTTCATATTAATCTATTTGATTTATGTGAGCTTCTTTATACTTGTCATCTACTTTATTTACATGGCTATGTGGCCTAAAATGAGACCAAAACAATAAAAAGCAAACAAATCAAATATTATTGTGCATACTGGTTTATTGAATAGTCAAGAATAGTCCAATGGCCAAGACTACAGGCATTTGCTAATGAGGGCCCTTTTTAAACCAGTGATTTGGAAAATACAACCTAAATGCAACCAAACCAAATAAAGAACAACAAAACAGAAGATTCTTAAGAACTTTTTAAAAAAGTTAAAAAAAGTTCTTAGTATCTACAAAAGAGTTGCTATCAGTCCAGTTAAATTCTTAGTTTTGTTGCTATTATTTCAGTCTGGGAAGGAGCTACAGTATTCTTTTATAACTTTAATATTCCCCAAATCATTTAAAGATTTATTTATTTATTTATTTATTTATTTATTTATTTATTTATTTATTTATGTGTGGGAGTGTTCTGTCTTCCTGTACATCTTCATCACAGAAGAGGGTATCAGATCCCATTGCAAATGGTTCTGAGCCACCATGTGGTTGCTGGGAATTGAACTCAGGACCTCTGGAAGAGCAACCAGTGCTCTTAACCACTGAGCCATCTCTCCAGCCCTCCCCAATCATTTAAAGAAACTCTTGTCTTATTTGTCTGGATTTGACTTGGTACAATTCTTTCTTTTCTTTTCTTTTCTTTTCTTTTCTTTTCTTTCTTTCTTTCTTTCTTTCTTTCTTTCTTTCTTTCTTTCTTTCTTTCTCTCTTTCTTTCTTTCTTTCTCTCTCTCTCAAGGCCTTGTTGGAGGAAGTGTGTCACTGTGGGGATGGGCTTTGGGGCCTCCTTTGCTCAAACTTCCCTCAGTGTGACAGTCAGTTGACTTCCTGTTGCCTGCAAGATGCAGGACTCTCAGCTCCAGCACCATGTCTGCCTGCATGCCTCCATGCTCTCCATCCTGATGATAGTGGACTGAACCTCTGAAACTGTAAGTGAGTCACAAAATTAAATGTTGTCCTGTATAAGAGTTGCTGTGGTCATGGTGCCTCTGCACAATAATAAAAAACCCTAAGACAGGGAGTAACCTGTATTACCCAGGAGATCCTTCCACGTCAACATTCTTAAATCATATCAGCAAAATTCCCTTTGGCCTTCTAAGGTGATACAGATTCTAAGAACTAGGATTTAGGAATCTGTGGTGACTGGTAGTTATGATATCAGAGGGCATTTGGGCACTAATTAGCAAATTACCTGTGTAATTCTCTCCTCCCCTCTGTTCTCTCTCCCTTCCCTTCCCTCCTCTCCCCATCCTCTCCCTTCCCTTCCCTCCTCTCCCTTCCCTTCCTTCCTCTCCCCATCCTCTCCCTTCCCTTCCCTCCTCTTCCTTCCCTTCCCTCCTCTCCCTTCCCTCTCCTTTCTTCCCCTCCCCCCTCTTCTCCCTTTTGTCTTTCTTTTCCTTTTTCTCTTTTTGGTGGAACTGGAGACCGAGCCCAGGGCCTTACATTCAGCGCGTGCTCTACCACTAATGCACTGAGCCACCATGCTGACATCCCTACCATCCCCTTCCCCACCCCCTTTTTCCTTATTTCCTTAGCTTTCTAAATCCCCGGGCTGGTCTCAACTGAAGCTTGCAATCCTCTTGATTTGTCAACCTTCTAAGTAACTGGGATTGTAGGCATGTGCCCCACTACACCTCACTCTTTATTTTATTTTTTACTGGTAGGCTTATTGAGGTGTGATTCCATATATAGTAAACTTAGTTCTTTTTTTTTTTTTTTTTTTTTTGGTTTTTCGAGACAGAGTTTCTCTGTGTAGCTTTGCGCCTTTCCTGGGACTCACTTGGTAGCCCAGGCTGGCCTCGAACTCACAGAGATCCACCTGGCTCTGCCTCCCGAGTGCTGGGATTAAAGGCGTGCGCCACCACTGCCCGGCTAGTTCTTATTTTTTTAAGATTTGTTTTTTTATAGTCTAATTATCTCCAAAGACTCTACTTCCAAATACCATCACATGGAGGTTAGAATTTCAACCTGTGGATTGTGTGAGCATTGTTTGAGCTTTGATGAGTATAAGCAGATAACATTCAGACTCACCAGGACACTCATCCAGATTGCGCCCACCCACCTGTAGCAGCAATGTCACTAGGCACTGTCCCATCCAGCAGCATTTGAGATTAAATTTATCTCTCGCTTTGCTGTTCCCCTTCCTGCCACCGAGCACAGGCATCTAGTTGTCTTGTTACCATCTCACTGTTACCATTTCTTCCTTTGGGTTTAGTCTGGGAGCATTATATAGGACGGTGATGCCTGGAGTAGTGGGTTTAGTGTGGGAGCATTATATAGGACGGTGATGCCTGGAGTAGTGGGTTTAGTCTGGGAGCATTATTTAGGATGGTGATGCCTGGAGTAGTGGGTTTAGTCTGGGAGCAGCATTATTTAGTACGGTGATGCCTGGAGTAGTGGGTTTAGTCTGGGAGCATTATATAGGATGGTGATGCCTGGAGTAGTGGGTTTAGTCTGGGAGCATTATATAGGATGGTGATGCCTGGAGTAGTGGGTTTAGTCTGGGAGCATTATATAGGATGGTGATGCCTGGAGTAGTGGGTTTAGTCTGGGAGCATTATATAGGATGGTGATGCCTGGAGCAGTGGGTTTAGTCTGGGAGCATTATATAGGACGGTGATGCCTGGAGTAGTGGGTTGTTTGCTGGGAGGGCCTGTCTCTGCCTGGGTAGGCACTGGACTGGTCAGCTGTCAGTGCTGGTGGAGTGACATATGCCCAGGAACCCACAGGGAAGCAGGCTACACACACGCTTTTGATGAAGGCAACAGGAGGTTCTCTGTGGCCATGTCTGTATCAGTGGCTCGGGTCTAGTCTGCTTCTTGGGGCTCAGAGTCCCCCAAGGCCCTCCTCTGAGACAGTCACCTTCTCAGCTGACCTACTTCTTTCTAAACTGCCCCAGATCAGCTTTCAGGACTGGCTGGGCTTTGGTGTGACCCTACTTTACTGTACCCCTCCAGCCGCCCCCTTCTACCTGCACTCCCCCAGCTCCCCCTCTCTGACCTTCTTATGATGTCTTTTTTAGCATCTTCTTCTATTAACAGAAGACTCAATCAATGGATGACTTGTGACCTGAATGTGGGATGCCCCCTACAGGCTCCATGGTTGAACACTCGGTCCCCAGCTGGTGGTGCTGTTTTGGGGGCTGTAGAACCTTTAGGGGGTGGACTCTTCACTATCAGAAGTAGGTCTCCAGGGACGGGCCTTGGGGATTGGTATTTGCTTCTGGTACTAGCCTGAGCTCTCTGCTTTCTGATCTTCCAAGGTGTGAGAGGAGGCATCTGCAAACTGCTGCCACCATGATGAAGCCTCTCCTGCCCCAACGGGGACTGTTCCCTCTAAACTGTGAAGCAGGGTAAACCTCTTCTGAGTTTTTCTGTCAGGGATTTTGTCCCAAGACGGAGGGAAGCAGAGGCAGAGGCAGAGGTAGACGCAGAGGAAGAGGCAGAGGAAGAGGAAAAGGCAGAGGCAGAGGGAGAGGTAGAGTGTAGTGGGTAGCCATTCCAGCTTTGATCTGGAAGTTTCAACCCCCAATTGAGACTTTGGCAACTGTCACGCCTACAAGGCAGGGCCAAGGGAGGCGCCTGGGGACCCGAGATCTGGATTGGCGGGCACTCTCGCCGTTCCGGGACCCTGGATGGTGGAGGTGGATCAAGCAGAGCTCCAGAGAACACCGCTGGACTGTGATACACCTTCCCCAGACCCCGCGACCTACCTATCCCTTAATTTGTAAGTTAGGCCATTAAATAAATCTCCTTTTAACTACATGGAGTGGCCTTAATATTTACACCAATAGTAGAGACAGAGGAAGAGGAACAGAGGAAGAGGAAGAGGAGCAGAGGAAGAGGAAGAGGCAGAAGAACAGGAAGAGGCAGAGGTAGAGGCAGAGGAAGAGGCAGAGGTAGAGGAAGAGGTAGAGGAGCAGAGGAATAGGGAGAGGAAGAGGAAGAAGAAGAGGGAGAGGTAGAGGAAGAAGAAGAGGCATAAGAAGAGGCAGAGGAAGAGGAAGAGGTGAGGAAGAAGAAGAGGCAGAGGCAGAGGCAGAGGCAGAGGAGGCAGAGGAGGCAGAGGAGGCAGAGGCAGAGGCAGAGGCAGAGGCAGAGGCAGAGGCAGAGGCAGAGGAGGCAGAGGCAGAGGCAGAGGCAGAGGAGGCAGAGGCAGAGGCAGAGGCAGAGGCAGAGGAGGCAGAGGCAGAGGCAGAGGCAGAGGCAGAGAGGCAGAGGCAGAGGTAGAGGCAGAGGCAGAGGCAGAGGCAGAGGTAGAGGCAGAGGCAGAGGAGGCAGAGGCAGAGGCAGAGGCAGGGGCAGGGGCAGAGGCAGAGGCAGAGGCAGAGGAGGCAGAGGCAGAGGCAGAGGCAGAGGCAGGGGCAGGGGCAGGGGCAGAGGCAGAGGAGGCAGAGGCAGAGGCAGAGGCAGAGGCAGGGGCAGGGGCAGAGGCAGAGGCAGAGGAGGCAGAGGCAGAGGCAGAGGCAGAGGCAGAGGCAGAGGCAGAGGCAGAGGCAGAGGCAGAGGCAGAGGCAGAGGCAGAGGCAGCTTACTGCTGGTTAGATCAGGAACTAGGACAGGAGAGAAAGAGGGGAAAGATTCCTTCCTCTTGAAGAGTTGGTAGACACTCTGCATTTGAATTGTGTCATGTGTGAGGCAAATGATTGTGCTAGGTAAACAAAGAGGCAAGCAAATCAGTGAGGTCTGACGCTGAAGCAGCATCCGCCTTCTCAGGCCTTCACGCACAGCAGGCAGGCTTAGTGCCCACAACACAAGATGGCCTCTCTACAGTCCACAGTTTCACACTCTTACAGGGAGCCGGGAGCTGCCTCAGCTCTGGCCTCTGCTGTTATTTAGAGCTAAGTTCTTTCTTTTTCCTCCCCCGCAACCTCCCATTTCCTATTGGTCCAGATATCTTGGGTCTTCCCTAGGGGAAATAAAAGGTTACTTAAAATCAGATCTAGCTTCGAACCCGGAGAGCCCACCCTTCACATTTATGGCAGGTGGGTCACCCTTTCCCTTCCAGATCGGACCACAGCTTTGGCTTTCCCAAATGTGAACTCTTCTTCCAGACCTTAGCACCATCACAAATAACGATATTTGTGTCCATAACAGGTATTTATTACTATTATTACTTTGAATAGAAAATATATACACACAGTTTAAAATTTCATAAGGACCGCGCCTGAATCTATGCTGTTTTGCCGGAATCTACCCTGTTTCTGTAAGGACCGAGCCTGAATCTACTCTGTTTCGCCGGAATCTATGCTGTCTCTGTAACTGCACCTAAATCTACGCTGTTTCCATAAGGATCGCACCTAAATCTACGCTGTTTCTGTAAGGAAGGACCACGTCTACGCTGTTTCCTTAAGGAAGGGCAGCGCCTACGCTGTTTCCGTAAGGACCGTGCCTGAATCCTGCTGTTTCTGTAAGGACCTTGCCTGATCTAAGTGCCTGAATCTGCTGTTTCTGTAAGGACCGCAGCTCCTCATTCACTGCCCCTCTGCTCAGGCCGAGGCCTAACGGGACTTCTGTGTCCTGCCAGAACCACCTCTGCCTCTGCAGCCAAATACAGTTTTTAGCTAAGTTTCTTAAGTCTTTACCAATAAAGGCTCCAGAGTCAATACTGGGATGTACAGAATACTCCTCTACCCCTTTAAGTCCCCTCAGCTCTTTTGTTATAAGGAGGAAAGATGAACACAAACATCGGTAGTTCTCTACTTATATAGATGTATAATAGAGAGATCAACAGAGCTTTGGGTTAGTTTTGTTTTAAAGGAAAAGGTGTCTTCCTAAGTATACGCAGGTATGGTGTACCTTCTAGATTTGACTTTATGCAGAGGAGCAGTACATTATAGACTGTCTAATCACCAACATTTCCTACAGCCAAACATGTAGCTCTTTTTTCCTGGCTTTTAGGTGGTCTACTAGATGACTTTTTACTCAGCCAAACTCGACATAACCCAAAAGAGCAAAGTTTGGACAGTAAAAACGTCATGGCCACCAACACCATGCAATTCAGGAGTGAGCACCTATCCCAATAAACAATGCAGTGTCCTCTGTCATCCGAAGACCTGTACTCACGGTGCTGAGGAGGCCCACATGTTCAGACAGGGGAAGCTGATGATAAATGACTACCTGGTCGTTAGCGTCACTAGTTTACTCATCCAAGTATCACTGAATCACTTACTCCCTTGGCTTTGTGCTCACGAGGACTCTGAGGCTTTCTGCTGTTTAAGCAGGATTTCAGGAATCAATTGACTTCAGGGAAAGGTATCAGAAAAACCAGGTCACCATTAATAGCAAAAATCTTCTTCCCAACTTCCATGCCAGCCATCTAAGAAAGAAACAGCAAGAAGAATTAGGATGATAATGTAATAGATAATTTAGGTTTTCAAAAACTGAACCATGGGGAAGGCTCAGCATGTACTGATTTGGACACGAGAACACATACACAATAACTTTATACAAATGTATATAATAGAACTATGAATGAAGTAACAGTAATCTGTGCCATCATCATGAATGGGATTGAACAGCTTTGCTGAAATCAACCTTCCCTTGCCCCCATGCATACTGTACCCATCTTTGGCTCTTTCTTGGTGTTATAGTAACAGAGCCTTTAATTAAACAACAAAAAAACCAAAAAACTTGTCCTTTAATGTACAAACTCCAGGTTAATTACTTTTACATATGTTTTATATATTATATAAATATATGTATTTACATATACATATTGCATATATATTTATTTAACTTAGAAAATGTCATCCCCTGAACATATGAATGTATTGACCACAGACAATAGGAATCTCCAGCCTATATCAGCATGGTGTGCCTAGTACCGAGGAATGGAAGGAGTGGCCTGGAATCCAAGCAAGTGCCAAGGGCAGAGTTGACCCCAATGCACCATGCTGAGAAAGGACAAGGACGACAATACCCCTACAGTTAGCCCAGATGTTCCTAATCAGTAAGACTGCACATAAATCCCCCACTGTTTTGGACTGCAGCTATTTGATGAGACAGTATATTTTGTCTCCGGTGGAGTAAGATGAAGCTGTGCCCTAAGATCAGCCTCTAAAAATGCCCAGGAGAAGGACCTTCTCCTAGAGAACTATTAACCACGGTCATTTTGTGATCAGATACACTAGCAGAGTACAACTGAACCAGCGGTAATATATTTGCACTTGGAGTGCTGGATAGAAAGCTTTATCTTGCATACTTGTGTTTGATGGTAAAATAAAAGACCTTTAGTATCAACATATACAAAGTACCACTGACTTCAGTAAACAGATTTAAAAGTATGTATGTTCTACTTCTGCAGTTCTTACATTTTTATTAAAGACCTGAATCCTGAGGTGTTTGCTTAGGGGCTGTGTATCTTGTAAGCTAGACAGCAGGGTAAAGAGTCTGACATCCAGCATCACTGTGGCACAGCACTGAAAAGGGAGCCGCATGAGGACAGAGAAGAAAGGAAGGAGGGAAGGGGGGAGAGGAGGGAAAAGAGGGAAGGGGAGAGGAGGGAAAAGAGGGGGGAGGGGAGAGGAGGGGAAAGAGGGGGAGGGGGAGAGGAGGGGAAAGAGGGGAGGGGGAGAGGAGGGGAAAGAGGGGAGGGGAGAGGAGGGGAAAGAGGGGAGGGGGAGAGGAGGGGAAAGAGGGGAGGGGAGAGGAGGGGAAAGAGGGGAGGGGGAGAGGAGGGGAAAGAGGGGAGGGGAGAGGAGGGGAAAGAGGGGAGGGGAGAGGAGGGAAGAGAGGGGAGGGGAGAGGAGGGAAGAGAGGGGAGGGGAGAGGAGGGGAAAGAGGGGAGGGGAGAGGAGGGGAAAGAGGGGAGGGGAGAGGAGGGAAGAGAGGGGAGGGGAGAGGAGGGAAAAGAGGGGAGGGGAGAGGAGGGAGAGAGGGAGGGGAGAGGAGGGGAAGAGGGGAGGGGAGAGGAGGGGAAAGAGGGGAGGGGAGAGGAGGGAAGAGAGGGGAGGGGAGAGGAGGGAAGAGAGGGGAGGGGGAGAGGAGGGGAAAGAGGGGAGGGGAGAGGAGGGAAGAGAGGGGAGGGGAGAGGAGGGAAGAGAGGGGAGGGGAGAGGAGGGGAAAGAGGGGAGGGGAGAGGAGGGAAGAGAGGGGAGGGGAGAGGAGGGGAAGAGGGAAGGGGAGAGGAGGGAAAGAGGGAAGGGGAGAGGAGGGAAAAGAGGGGAGGGGAGAGGAGGGAAGAGAGGGGAGGGGGAGAGGAGGGAAGAGAGGGGAGGGGAGAGGAGGGGAAAGAGGGGAGGGGGAGAGGAGGGGAAAGAGGGGAGGGGGAGAGGAGGGGAAAGAGGGGAGGGGGAGAGGAGGGGAAAGAGGGGAGGGGGAGAGGAGGGAAGAGAGGGGAGGGGAGAGGAGGGAAAAGAGGGGAGGGGAGAGGAGGGAAAAGAGGGGAGGGGAGGGAGGGGAAAGAGGGGAGGGGAGAGGAGGGGAAAGAGGGGAGGGGGAGAGGAGGGGAAAGAGGGGAGGGGAGAGGAGGGGAAAGAGGGGAGGGGAGAGGAGGGAAGAGAGGGGAGGGGAGAGGAGGGAAGAGAGGGGAGGGGAGAGGAGGGGAAAGAGGGGAGGGGAGAGGAGGGAAGAGAGGGGAGGGGAGAGGAGGGAAGAGAGGGAGGGGAGAGGAGGGAAGAGAGGGGAGGGGAGAGGAGGGAAGAGAGGGGAGGGGAGAGGAGGGGAAAGAGGGGAGGGGAGAGGAGGGAAGAGAGGGGAGGGGAGAGGAGGGAAAGAGGGGAGGGGAGAGGAGGGGAAAGAGGGGAGGGGAGAGGAGGGGAAAGAGGGGAGGGGAGAGGAGGGAAAGAGGGGAGGGGAGAGGAGGGAAGAGAGGGGAGGGGAGAGGAGGGAAAAGAGGGGAGGGGGAGAGGAGGGAAGAGAGGGGAGGGGAGAGGAGGGGAAAGAGGGGAGGGGAGAGGAGGGAAAAGAGGGGAGGGAGAGAGGAGGGAAGAGAGGGGAGGGGGAGAGGAGGGAAGAGGGGAGGGGAGAGGAGGGGAAAGAGGGGAGGGGGAGAGGAGGGGAAAGAGGGGAGGGGGAGAGGAGGGGAAAGAGGGGAGGGGGAGAGGAGGGGAAAGAGGGGAGGGGGAGAGGAGGGGAAAGAGGGGAGGGGGAGAGGAGGGGAAAGAGGGGAGGGGGAGAGGAGGGGAAAGAGGGGAGGGGGAGAGGAGGGAAAGAGGGGAGGGGAGAGGAGGGAAAAGAGGGGAGGGGAGAGGAGGGAAAAGAGGGGAGGGGAGAGGAGGGAAAAGAGGGGAGGGGGAGAGAGGAGGGGAAAGAGGGGAGGGGGAGAGGAGGGGAAAGAGGGAAGGGGAGAGGAGGGAAAAGAGGGGAGGGGAGAGGAGGGGAAAGAGGGAAGGGGAGAGGAGGGAAAAGAGGGGGGAGAGGAGGGAAAAGAGGGAAGGGGGAGAGGAGGAAAAGAGGGGGGAGGAGGGAGTGAAGGAGGGAAAAGAGGGGGAGGAGGGAGTGAAGGAGGGAGGAAGGGGGAAAGGTCATATGTGTGTACATGTATGTACATGCATGTGGCAGCCAGAGGGCAACCCTGGTTGTTGTTCCTCAAGTGATATCAACCTTGTCACCTTGTTTCTTGAGACAGGCCTCTCATTGGCCTGGTATTCACCAAGCAGCCTAGGACAGCTAGCCTGTGACCTCAGGAGCTCACCTGCCTCTACTTCCCAAACATAGGATTACATTGCACACACCACACTTTTTTTCAATGTGGGGTTTGGTTCTTGAACTCAAGTCCTTGTACAGAAAGACTGTTAGGCTAAATTATCAGTCCATGGTATTTTGTCTGCTTTCTACATTTCCATACTCGCAGAATCTAAAATGCTACCTAATAGATAACCACTATCAAGTGACTATTTCTCAGTGAAGAAGTCAATGATCAGAAGATTCCACTGTTTAAAAACCTAGTGATGTGAGAGAGTGCCAATTGGCATTAATCCAATGAGAAAGCCAAAGAGCTTGCTTTGCTGATGGAAATCATATTCCCAGAGAAGACAGTGGAGGAGGAAGACAGAGATGCTGCCTTTGGTTGAACACAATGACCATGTGACACACAGCACAGTTGTCACAGCCTGTGCAGCTCCCCACAGAGCTCCAGGATAGAGAAGTCACAGAACATGCCACTTGGGAACTCGGTAATTGGGAGCTGTAGATCTCTGGAGTACCACTACATCCCCAGTGCATCATCACCGAGACACAGTCTCAGCTGCTACAAATCCAACACTACTTTACAGAACTTCAGAGACACAGCCTTCAACAAACACATAAAGGTCGATTTCAGTTTGGCACTATATTGTATGATGACAGACTTTTAACAAAAATGCTGATTTATATTCCCTCAACATTATACCCCTTTTCTACTAACTTTATTATCGGAACTTTATTTTTGTCTTCCAGCCCAAAGCCATAGCTGCCTTCATTGGATTTAATCTGAAATGTAAAATAGCAACATTATTGATAAAGAACAAGGAGAGCATCACAATGAAATTGATTGAATGCATCAGCGTGCTTGCCTGCTAATTGCTATACCCAAAGGAAACTTAAGGCACAGCGGCTTACCAACAGTGACTTAGCTATGACATTCTCCACAACTTTCAAGTCATGTTTTTTTCAAGTCTTTTTTTTTTTTTTTTGGTTTTTTTTTTTTTTTTTTTTTTTGGTTTTTTGAGACAGGGTTTCTCTGTGTAGCTTTGCGCCTTTCCTGGATCTCACTCTGTAGCCCAGGCTGGCCTCGAACTCACAGAGATCCGCCTGCCTCTGCCTCCCGAGTGCTGGGATTAAAGGCGTGCGCCACCACTGCCTGGCTTCAAGTCTTTTTTAAAATGAGATCTTTGTTGAATTTTAAACCACCAAAAGTGATAAACTCGATGAGAAACCTGTTCTTGAAAGCAAACCTTTTGGTGCCTTCTAGCCATTTCCCCTCTTAAAGTGCAGCTAATTCAATACAGCCTATCAGCAGATGGAATTAACTGGGATGTTGCTTCCCTGTGGAATTAAACAGCAGCTCAAACAGTATGCATTTCTGAGGGACACTTTCGCTAAGGCTCTGTGTCTCTCCCACCTCCACTGAGGTGCTAACAGTCTGTGCCAACAGTCTCTCTCTTCCCCCCTGTGTTGGTAGCACATAGCAATAAAGGCCCCCACAGCAACAATACATGCTGGCAATGTATTTCACTGGCCTGCAACTCTAAATGTACTATGAATTCAGTCACACAAGGAACTTCTGTCATCTTGAGTTTTACTTATCAGGTGCATTGCTCTGCTTGAGAATAAAGATTGACCTATTGTTTGCTTTTGCTTCCTGGCCCTTCTTTGAATTCAACACAGTTAACCAGATAGCACCATGTGCCATGCAATATTCTAGGTATGCAACTACAACAGTGTACAATAAACAAAAATAAATCCTGCTTAATTATATTCATTTGTGGATTATACATTGCAACAAAATTTAACTACAGAGTCAATGTAGACCCCATTTATGCTTTAATTTATGGATTAATAATGTTGAAGGACAAAAATGTCAAATGCTCAGCAAAATTTCTGTGAATACCCTATGATTTAGATTTTCAGGTTTTATTTTTTAAAATTTCACTATTTAAAATGTGAAACTTAAACTATCTTGATTGTAACAATCATACTGACAACATATTGCACATCACCTCCATACAAGTATATATTACTCTCAACAAGATCACGTTCTACAAAATTGCTTCACAGTGTGCTGTGCTTGGCCATCAGGCTCCACATTGCCACTTGATGTTATTTCCTTGTCTCATTTGAAAGAATCCAGATAGTGAAAGTGAATCCCAAGATGTTCATTATATTGGACCTTGATTTCTTTTAGAGTTTATTACTAAAATCTTCTGTCATATATTGGTCTTTTTACTTAATGTCCATGAAGTCATAACTTTCTTATTCTTTTTTTCTCTGAAAATATTGACTTTCAGTATATCAATTACTTATATTCTGTAATACATAATCACTTATTTTAGCACTTGATGCTTACACAGCTCTTATAGATTGTAAATACAAATAGTATTCCAAAAAATAACTTCTAAGGGAAGCCTAAATTGTGTTTAACATTTTTATTTATTTCTTGTAGTATTCTCCAAAAGACATATGTAATGAAAATGCTCTATCTTAAACAACAACATTTTCTTTAATGGTTATTTAATCAATTGCATGATTGGGCTCATTTGTTTCAATGATAACTTATTTAAAATTTAAGTTACACAGAAAGGCAGGTGACAGAACTTTTGTGTGAAAAGTTTCTTCTGCTTTACATTTTCCAGCTCAGTTTGCAAATATTTTCTCCATACTTTTGTGTACTAGCTATATGATTCGTAGATGACCAATAATTTTTAAATTAAAACTTTAAACCAAAACTTTATTACAGGTCAATTAGTTTGGAAGTAGTCTTGCCAATCCTCTTTTATGCTTTTTTACATGATTTTACTCAACGTGAATGAAGCATGTTATACTCCCTCTGTTTAGAGTCCCTACCCCCCATTTCCATTAATGTCGTATTCTTAATCTATTCTTATTGTTATAATTTTAATTGCTCCTTTTCTTTATTTTTTCTCTCTGCTTGTCAGCTATGATATTTCCTTTCTCCAGGGCTGCTTCTGGCACCATACATGAGTGACTGCCTTTTTGTGTCACACGATCCTCACTGATGTCTTTGACCACAGCCCAACATGCAAGCTACCTCAGCGTTTCTGTTAGTCATCCATGACTGTTCCCAACAAGCTAGGGTGTGCTCGGCCTGGACTTCTCAGAGAATTCTAAAGCTTGACGTATACAGTCGTGCATTGCTGCTGATCTCATTTTCCACACTCAGTGTCCTCTCTGAGTGTGTACTCCAGTCATCGCCAAGGTTCTAAACATGGAAATGATAAAAGTAACTACTCTTCATAACTGCTGCTGCTTTGGTTAGGTTCTTTGCTAACTCTCTGAATATGAAACTTCTGACTAGGATATTTTAGAAAACACAGTTGTCGCCTTTTCAGGGTCTTCCAGTTCCCCACCTGTGCTGCTCACGGCCACTACATGGCATACAAGAGACTTCATGACTTATATCCTCTCCTGTTACCTGGATGCCAAATCTTCACACACTGTCCTTTTAGTCAACAGGTCTACTCTATCTATCCTTAAAATTAAGCCTAAGTTTGACTTCCTTGGGTGCGATCTGTTTATGGTCACCCACATGTAACAAGTCATTTTTTTCCTGTCAAATGCTTATCAGCTATATTTCGATTGTTTTGGCAGTTTTCCACATTGTAATGTACTTGGAGAACTAGACCTCCCCTTCCTTGTGATACATGTTGAATATTTGTCTTGCATTATGCATTCAATATATATCTGTTGACTAGATAGATGGTTTTGGCTGCTGCACAAGCCATATTACTAGACTTTCACAGTTCTCAAAATAAGACAGTCATCTTGTTTGTGGTTGTACACCCAGTGTTTAGCACAGTATCTGGACACCCTGAAGCTCAGTAAGAGTACCATATATCACATCAGAGGTGGATGCAATCATTCCTTCTGGCATCGTCAGCAGGAAACTAGAGAATAGATTGGGTGGACCATCTCATCCCTCAGTAATCTAAAATGTAAATTGACTTCACCTTTAAAACACATTGAATTTGTCATATATTTGAAAGACAAGTTCACTATTACATCATGCTTATCTGATACCAAAGTGTTAATTAATATATAAAACTATGTCCAAAACATAGTATAGTGTAAGGGATAGTAATTACCATGTGTTTAATAACTATAAATATCTATAAACTAGAATAGATAATGATGTACAAGATTTTCTTTTAAAAACTGCATGCAGATAGATCTAAAATCAACTCTTTCTCTCTCTCTCTCTCTCTCTCTCTCTCTCTCTCTCTCTCTCTCTCTCTCTCTCTTTGTGTGTGTGTGTGTGTGTGTGTGTGTATATAAGTTGTGTGCATTGTAATAAAAAGATGAGCTATCATAAGCCTGGTAATAGAAAGGCAATTAGTTAAACATAAAAGAATCTCTTACATGGAACATTCAAATATTGCCTTTAAATAGTATCCCCACTCTTTCTGAAAAATAAAGAAGATATGTCTTGTTGAGGCGAGCACATCTAGAAAGCATTCCAGAGTGGCCTGGTTTTATTTGGAACGCTGATTTATGGGAGCTATTTGGTTTCAGCAATATTTATGATGACTCCCAGTGGTTTCTAGGTGGCCCTGTAAATACAATTTTGTAAGTGTCTTGGCAGATGGAAGGTTGTGTTGCAAAAATTGTGTCTATAAAACATGTTTACAAACTATTTTAACAGTTGTTTTGATGGTGGTTTTGAGGTTTGTGTTGGAAATTATAAATAAAAATATTCTCTTAACTTAAATCATGTGGATGGTAAGTTGATCACTTTCAAGCTACATTCATTGACTAATAGATATTTGTATTTAGTTCTAATTAATCTGCTTAAATTCCTTCCATATTTCCCAATATACTTTTAAATACTTTGAAAGTATCTCAGGCCACTCATATTTCAGTCACGCTGTCAAGATAGAATGACTACAGGAAAAAACTTCCCTAAAACTGGCAATTGATATTGTGACAGACACAATGAATGAACAAGAATGAGTCTCTGTGCATCCCAACCTTTAATGTAAATACTAGAACATGCTGCCATGCCGGGGGCTCATTTCTTAGTGACTTTTCTTCAAAATTCCCTCCTAAATGTGTGCACCTATTTAATACTCAAATTGTTTCTCGAGGTTTAGTAAGATGTCTCTGTGAATGAAGGCGCTTGCTGTCAAATTTGACAACCTGATTTCAATACCTGTGACCCCCTAGTAAAAGGAGAGAATCAGCTCTCACAAGTTGTCCTCTGATCTACGTATGTGTGTCAGTCAGGGCACACACACAAATGAACTATAAATAAATAAATTATAAATAAATAAATAAAGTATAAATGAATAAATAAAATATAAGTAAATGCTGCAAAATTAAAATTAAGTATTTGAAAACAGCTCATAAAAGCAGATTTCAGAATCTCAGTATATTATTTTTTAGATTAGTATGATTTATTAATGGGCTTTATTCTTGAAAATAGTGAAAAATAATAAATAAAAAGTTCAGGAATCCTCCGAAAAATGACGAGTTCTGTTGGGAAGAGTCACGGTTCACATGACAGCAGCAGCCAGGCAGGTGAGATGCAGTGAGGCTCCAGCCTGTTGTGGACTGTTGTGGCCACAGAGCTCAGTCTGGGCTGACACAGACTGGGATGCAAACTGGCATCGCTGGCCTTTCTAGTCTAGCAGGTTAGGCTGATGGTTTGCACCGTTTACTGGAACTTCCCAGGGTTTCAATGCTGTCTCAGTTCTTCTGAGTACTTGATTTTATAATCTCGGCTTTATAACAATAGCCTTCCTTAGCCCTTCCACTCCGTGGAAGCTCTACTCCAACATTTCATGAATTGAAATTCCTTTGTCTCAAGGATTTTTCTCTCTGTTTTATATAAACTGTACCACAAAGAATGAGTCCAGTAGAAAATATCATGTGGTCTTCCTTCCCATGCAATTTTCCCTGTATCACTCTCACACACTTTCCCTCTCTAACATTTGTCTACATTTGACAGAGCACACACTTACTTGGTTGTTTTCTTACCACTATAACATAAACAGCATGAGCTTTTTCTTAATTTTCCACTGATGTAGCCTCATGTTTTAGAATAAGAAATAAAAGTAAGCTCCTGAAATAAGAATAAGAATAAGAATAAGCAAAGAATAAATTCCTGATATCTAGTCACACAAATGGATGCTCCACAGATTACCAACAATTGGGTGGAAAATGGCTGAAGAATTATACATATTTAACCTTGAAAAAAAAAAGGCATAATAATGAAGACGAGTGTATTGGTTTGTTCTTGCCTACAAGAAGTGATTGTGTGCATATCTTCTTAAAACTTTGTTCTCAGAAATGTCACATTGTTTTCTTAAAACCAGTTACTGTGTGATTAATTCCACACCCCCAAATCAGCAAATGATACACATATCCTATCACTTATGAGCCCATCTCTGTGTGAGAGGTGTGAGAAATTGGCCAAAGGAAGAAGCCTGTAGTTTTTGAATTAGCCTATCACACAGAAAGTGTTTAGTCCGCATTAGAGTTCCCATTCTGAGACTATGTATTGTTAAAGGTTACAGACAAGTATTATTTAGTCACAGAACATACTGACTTTTGAAAATAATTTGTCCTTTTCCTATGGTTGTTTTTTGAGACTCTTCTTATTACCATTGGTTTCCGAAGTGTTATCTCAGTGTGCTTTGGCACAAGTTTATTTTTTAATTATTGTTTGGTATTTATAAATCTTCTTGAACTTACAGTTCAGCATGTTTTAATAGTTTAGAAATTTAGCTATTATTTCTTCAGTTGCATTCTCCATTACAATCTGACACCTATTCCTGAGATGTTATACTTTCTCATCATACCCACAAAGTCTCTGATGTTTTCCATTTGTTTTATCTTTCCATGCTTCACACTAGTGTCTTCTAATATTCTATTACTTTATTAATTTGTTTGTTTTTAGTGTGTTTGTTCATGTGTGTGCATTTTTATTGACTAAGCATTCACTATATAAATGTAAACTCTATTTGTGGTAAGACATCAAGTATTTGTGGGTGTATTTCTCTTTGTTTAATTTCTCATGGATTTTGACTTCTTTATGGTCTGGTAGTAAATATAACCACAGTTTGTGCTAAATACGGATTTTAAACCTAGTTTGTCAGAATAATTGGAGTTATACTGTGATAAATACTTTTCTTTAGAGCAGTGGTTCTCAAGCTTCCCAAATGCTGCAACCCTTTCATACATTTCCTCATGGTGTGCTGACCCCCAACCACAAGATTATTTTGTTGCTACTTCATAACTATAATTTTGACACTGTTATGAATCATAATTTAAATATATGTTTTCTGATGGTCTTAGGTGACCCCTGTGAAAGGGTCATTGATCCCCTCAAAGGGGTCGAAAACCACTGATTTAGAGAGAGGGTAATTCATTTGCTTTTTCTAAGTAATTAATGGTACTTCCAGTTTGAGACCATCTTAACCTGAGTTTTTGGCTTTATATTTCACAGATCATCCAATTACAAAGACTAAACTAAAATTCTACAGAAAAATTGGTTTACTTAGTTACAACTTACAATGAGGAGACAATTTTTAGTCTTTCAAATGTAAAACAGTAAATATTTGGAGTATTCTTTTTTCATAGGACCCAGGCTTTGACTCCAGCTTTATTGCCACATGGCATAACAAAGTATTCAGCTCAATCTCAGAGCCTGTGTTAGTGTTGGGCTTATTTGCCTGAGTTCTTGTTTTCCCTGATAATTCTGTTTTTATTAGCTCAGTGGTACTTACAAGAATTTTCTTTTTTTTTTTTGAATTTTCTTTTATTTCATTATTCTCATTCACTTGGAAGTTTCTTCTGAATTCTTGGTGTTACATGAAGGCATACTTATTAATATTTTGAGAAGTTTTTCTTAAAATCTTTTTATCTTCCCACACCATTTGCAATGTATAGTAATTATAGACTTTTATGTTGATAATACTTTCCTTTATGTTTTCTTAAGGTATTCTCCACGGTTTTTGAGCATACATTCAATGTTATAGAGAAGTCTATCCTATAGCAAGATTTGAAGGAGGATGAGTAGGAGCACACATGGCCTCATGAAATACAGGTTCAGGCTATGTATTTAGCTGGGCAAAGTGATGCACAACACAAGTTCAAGTTCAAGTGGGTGGAGAATAAACTCAGAATAGTAATAAAGAACTAATACTGCTTCCACAACTTTTCGCACTGATAGATGCTGTTATTTTTATTTCAGAAGAAATGGAGATATGCAGACACTGAATAATGTATTAAAAACAGGTCTGTCTCAGTATGTAACTCAGGTAATCTGCTTTCAGGCTGAGCTCTGAATTCCACCTACACTTTCTTAATGAGGATGCCAAATCATCTGAATGAATAGAATGAATGAAAGAAGAAAGGCAAAAGATAACAAAGGGGGTTTGAAGCAACTATATAAAGACAGAGAGAGAGAGAGAGAGAGAGAGAGAGAGAGAGAGAGAGAGAGAGAGAGAGAGAGAGAGGAGAGAGGAGGGAAAGGAGAGAGGGAGGAAGAAAGGGAGGGAAGGAGGAGGGGAGGGAGGGGGAAAGGAGAGATAGAGGAAGGGGGAGGGGATGGAGGGAGGGAGGTAGAGAGAATTTATTCTGTGATAATGCTGATAGTCTCTTTGTAAAGACAAGGGTAACATATAGCCTGTAGAAATTTGAAAGAGAGAGGTGTGCTGTTGAAGGTGCTTGGCTTACAGAAGACTGCAGCTGTTAGAATCTACTTCTCACAGTAACTGGAAGAGATCCACAATATCAAAGAAAATAACACTGGAAAGTTCCTCTGAATTTATCTGCTTGTTTAATATGAGACACAACTAAGAATAATTGGTATTAACATTATTGGATCTTGTTTTGTGAATTCTCTTGTGCTTTAACATTTAGAAAAGGATAAGGAGAACTCCACAGGTGCAAATAATATTTTGTGTTCTAAAAATAAGTGTTCCAAGTATCATCAGGGTCACAGTTCTAAATCTGAAGACAAAGGCCAAGTATGGCTATATATCTCTAATCCTATATCTTCAAAGACTATTTATTACCCAACTACTATATGCTGTGTATAATTCTAGACAGTGGGAACATGGAATTGGGGAAAGAAAGCAAATACATATATACTTATGAAGCTTTTATTCTGGTATGGGGCGACTGAGAATAAAAAAGCCTCATAATTAAGTTGTATGATAACAACAAACACCTTAAGTATAATTAACAAAACGAAGAAAAATATGTAGTTGGGGAATGCCCCAACAGTTGGAGGCTTCAGTGGTGGTGTGTTCCTTGATCCAGTGACTTGTGAAATATTTGGACAAAAAATGAGGTCTGAGTCTGGAACAAATGAGAGTTACCATCACTTGTTTGCAGAATTGATGGAGGATATAGAATAGCTCCTGCAGACCAGAGGTAGAGAGTTTGCTTACTTCCTGGATCTGTGAGGCCAGATGCAGAGGGCTTTGCAGATAATCCTAATAATTTGATGTTAATAAAACGTGAGGATCTTCTTGTTTCAAGCTTCTACATCTTAAAAAGCCACTTCTTCTGCCTTGTTGAGAGCAGACTGGGTTGGGTTAGGTTCAAAGTAGAGAAACCAGTTTAGAGGATGTTGTAATCATCCAAGTTAAAGGAGTTAGTCTTAGGCTAGGGAGGTAACAATGCAGGTCTTAGGGAGAGGTGAGAACCTGTATAAAGTTGGGAGACAGAGTCATCAAAATATGTTAGTAGATCAGATGGAGAGAAATGTGAGGGAAAATTGGAAGGTTCTTTGTTTGAGCATCTGAATGGAACATTAAATCCTTAAGCAGAGTGGAAAAGAGATCAACATTTGGAAAGATGGAAAGCCCCACCCATGACATGTAAATTTGAAATGTTTCCTGTCTAGCCTTTACATACATGGATATGGAGCTCAAAGGAGAATGGTGAACAGCAGACATAGTTTTGAAAGTAGACCAAGACTGTGTGGCATTGAAAGTCATATCCAATATAAAAATCGTCTTTGCATTGAAGGTAGAAGGGGTTTTAGAGAATAGGGCAATGAAGCACTTGAGCATTAAAAGATCTTGGAAATCAGGGTATGGGGACCTTTAATCCTAGGAACTGGAAGGTAGAGAAAGGAGGATAGCAAATTTGAGAGTGACATTGACTACATAGCTAGACCTTGTGTCAAGAGACTAAATAAACAAAACAAAACAAAACAAAAGGCTGGTAAAATAAGGAAGGTCTGTCAAAAGAAACTAAAACTGAGAGTAACTGAGTAGAATAATCAATAGGCGTGGGATGAAATCAAAAGTACATCTTGAAGACCAAGTGAGTATTCAGTCAAGTGTCTCACTAATGAAATGAGGTTTAAAAGGCAGTATGGAAGAGCTTGGCAATATGGAGGTCACTGGAGACATCTACTTAAGACCTAAGCATGGCTCAGTAGAAGTAAAAACAAGAGAAGGAAAGGAACAGGATTCGCAAATGGCAGATTTGGAGAGAGAGATGGGTCAAAAGGATTAGATGTGTGTGGTTCTTTAAAAAAGAGAGAAAGAAATGAAGAACAATGTAAGTGAGATAGTACCATATTTATGTACTAAGGAAACTTTGCTGGAAAGAGGGGAAAGTGCAGCTGCGGGGGAGAAGGCAGGGAGTCAAGGACCTGTTTCCTTGTGTAGGTAGGTAGGATGAAAGCAGCCTAGCACACGATTCAATGGTTACCTCCAGAAAGGCATGTAGGCATGTATGCTGTGGGCATATATGACAGTGGGTCCCTGGAAGAGTGGTGCCTTCAGATCACTTCAAATTTCTTCACAAGGTAGGAATCACAGAAGAGACTGACAACAGGAAGATGGGGAGCACTTAGAGGCAAGAGAAGGGTGAGAGGTATTTCTGAAAAGCACCCTCTAGGAGAATGGGTAAATTATTCATCATGCACAAGGAATGTTGAGTGGGTGTAAAGACAGGTATCCTTCTAGCAATGTCAACTCCAAGCTACTCAGCACTCTAGGACTATTGAAAAGCTCACTAGATCTCTGAGGCCTTTGCTTTCCTCCTTTCTGCCTCTGCTTCTTGAAGAGTACAAGTGGAGTTACTGTCCCACTCAGTAGCTAAACTACACTGCTTGCACTTTTGTGATTTCTGCATTACCTTCTCTAATTGCTTGCACTTCATAAATTAGTTCATATTACAGTAATAATTAATGTTGATGGTGGGAGCTATGTTGAGCTAAGCTTGGATTTATAAACGAGCTATGCTTTTTTTTTTTTTTTTAAAAAAACAGATGTACTTGTTTCTGAATCAAGTTTGTAGATTGGAGTTATAGAAACACGGTTATGAGTTAGTGTAATTTTGAATTAATGAAATAGTATCTAGGCCATAAAACCTTTTATTCAGAACAGTTTTATGAATGAAAAGAACATGTGTTTAATGATATAGAGGGAATATCCGTTTCAGTGGTTTCTGTTCTTACATGGTCAGAAAGGAAAACGAAAGACTGGAGAGGGGAAATTCTCCCATTTTTAGGTCTATCAACTTAGCAAAAATACTTTACATTTGTGTTCGGACTTTCTGTATCACATGAGAACGATACATACAAGGATTTCCCAGGAAAGGTAGATGGAGTCTGGATGTCTCCACTGACAGATGTGCCTCCAAGCTTGAAGTATTAGTGAGATGTAAGAATGCTTTAGTAATGCTCTAAGTCAAACTAAGAAAAGCCTAGAAATAACTAAGGTTATTATTAGCATAATGAAGAATAAAATGGGTAAGAAAATTTAGAGAGAAATGAAAGAAATATACGTTCAAAATTAGATCCAAAACAAAACAGAAAATAAAGAAGAAACAAGTTTTCCTGAGCCTTGGTCCTGACTTAATCATTGACTAGAAACCTTAAACAAATTCTTTTGCTTGTGAAACTAACCTTTGCATTAAAAAATTCTGGCTAGAATGGCAAGTTCTCTAAAGACTCCTTTAGTACTAGAGAATGGTTCTACAAAGTATTTAAGCTGTATAATCTATTAAAATTTTAGGGAAAAATGTGTTGATGCTCATTTTATTTCTCAACAGCTGAAGGAAATGGGCCTTTAGTTTCATAGCTTCTTTAATAATACTGTAAGTAACAAAAAAGTGGAAAACAGCACGTTTAACCTAATTTCTCACTAATAATACTTGCTGTTTGTAAGGCTGTTGGACAAAATTGCTTTAACATATTAGTTTTATTTTAATTATATTTTATTGATATTGGAAAACTCTGTTTTTACTTTGTGCATTTGTTGAATTTTCTGTTTTTAAAACATTTTGAGTCAATGTCTTGTTTTACTAATGTAGAAAATGTTCATTTACAAATAAATATTTGACAAGTCTCAGTCTTCATTAATATAGCACCTCCTTCCACCAAACTATTCCTCATATTCTTAGGAAACATTTTTCAATGACTTCTTCAATGTTTCTAGAACAATTTGGTGTTATTACTATGGTAAATTTTTTTTCCTGGCTTCCTAATCATGGATTTAAAAACCCATGCAAAAATTTTGATTTAGAAGTTGAGAAAAACGTAAAATATATTTTTGATGGTGTTTTGGTACTTAGGTTGATTGTGGAGTTCTTTCTCTGGGTCTTCTTTGGATGGAATATTAACCAACCTTCCAACATCAATACATTTTTCCATCTTGAGAGTTGGTGATACAGAATTTCAGTACAGTAATGGATGGCAAATCTTTACATTTTATTTGTCGGTTTTTGCTGTTAAAGGTATGACAAGGTGGGCCTATGGCTCTGATTTTTTTTACATTGTTTTGGTCAAGTTTTCTTTTTAGCTTATACTAACTTTATCAAATATGCTCTCCTTTTCTCTATATGCAATTGAAGTCTAAAAGAATTCTCCTCTATCACTGTGTTGTTAAAAACAGCTTTGCCCATATTTTCTTTTATTATTAGTTTTGCAACAATTTGATCCTTGAAACACATTAAAAGATTTTCAAACATATAAACTTGGAAAGGAAAGATACCTTATAGGAAGAAAATAACCTCACCGAGAATTGAAGATGAAGGGAATTCCATATCAGTGGTAGTTTATATGCTGTAGATTTGTACTTTTCTTAGCAATATGGTCTGTCTTTAAAAATTTTTTCTCTAAAGAAAATTTTTTATAGAATATGCTAACTGTGTTTTGAATATTGTGGTTTCTGACGTATTTTTTAAGTGAACTTTTGTTCTTCTTAGAAAAAGACTGTGAAATAACACATTTTATTCCCCTAGTAGCATAAGTAGGTTGTGTATGGGTCTCTATTTGATTTTCCTGGTCTATCCTTTGAATGCATTCCTCCAAATTAAATATAAGTTTAGTTATGTTGTACCCAAGGAAAGCAGGGAAGGAGCTGTGGCCATTACAAGTTTTATTTTTGCCTCTTTCTGCCCTCGTGTGTGTATGTGAGAAAGAAAAAGTAGCATATTTCAGTTCTAATGAGTTGTGTGAGTTCTCAAATGGGTAAGTTAGCACTGTGGGAAGATTGTTTGTTTGTCCTGGACTGATCCTGGATTATTCGCCTACGTTAGCTGAAGAGCTGAAATGTGAGGCTGAATACATGACCCAGGATGAGGTCTCTAGGTCTGGTGACCAGGGTTTTTTTCTCCTGGAACTTGCACAATTGACGTGTGTATGTTTGTGAAATTTTCTCACCCTAGAATATGATAATACTTTGGCCACTGTCATGTGAGAAAAAAATCTGTAACTTCAAAGAAATATGGATCTATATATGTTGATACAGACTAGTTAGTAATCACAGAGCTGGGGCAGGAGGATCCACAGTTCTAGGCCAAACTGTATAGAGCATCTCAGTTTTATCAACAAAGTGAGACTTTGTCTCAGAATAGAGAGGGATAGAGAAAAAAGGAGAGAAAGGGAGAGAGACAGAAAGACAGAGGGAGAAAGAGTCAGAGAGAGGGAGAGGGAAGAGGAGAGAGTGAGGGCCAAAGGAGAAAAGAAGGGACAAGACCTGCAGTGAAACCTATCAATTTAATCTATAAAATTAATATGCACTAATAATTTTTATTAAAAAGCGAAGATGCAGATTGATTGAGCAAACACTGAGAACAGACTAAGGAGTGCTGAGGAAAGTCTGTCCACATTTTCATGTTTACTTACCCTGGGGCAGAGACAGTCCATGGCAGAGATCCATCTTACTCAAAGGCTGCCTTTCTACCCTGTCCCCCAGTGACCCACCTGTTTTGAGAATTGGAAGACCTTGTTTCACTTCTGAATATTTTCAGGAAAGGAAGTCGTACATCTTTTTAAAAGCCTTTCCACAATGATCTTTATTTTTACTATATTTGATAATAACTCATGCAAAAATCTGCAATATTTTGTTGGCAGTGTTTACTACCTTCAGAACTGACAAACATTAATTTCTCAACTGCGTTTCTTCTGGGTTTTATCTACGGCACACGTCTCAGTTTCTGAGAAGATGTGATAGGTGGTTTTCACAAGAAGTCACTGATTTTTTTTCTTTCATGTGAACTCCAATGAGCAAAACATCTGTGAACACTTGATGTCGGAATGATAACTTGGCTTCCCTCTTATGAGTTCCTCAAAGCAAGTCACCCAGAGCAGGTTCACATCAGGATTATTTACTGGAGGACATTCAACACCATCAATACACAAAAGAACACTGCGTTTTAAAAAGACAGCCATAATGTGCAGCATTTCACAGGTCATTTTACATCCAAACCTTTAGTGTTTTCTATGAAGCATTACAGGTGAAGAATAAGTTGTCAGAACAGACTCTGGAAGATATTGATTTATCAGCATCGTTTTCCTAATGTAGGTAAAGCAGTTATAAGGAACGAATAGATCTTTTGCACATTAATTAGCCTTGCAAAGGTAATCGTGAAAACAATCCTTCCCCTGTTCATGCTCCTTTTCTCTTTCTCTCCCAGCAAACGCTTATACCTTGTATCATATATGGAAGGATTTGCTTGATTCATCATCCTCCATAGGTACAAAAGGAACAGTGAGTGGAAATAATACATTTACCTGCAGTTTATAAAAATAGTAGGGTAACTGCATGAATACACTAAAGGACTGGGAGTGCTGGCACGAGCCTTTAATCCCAGCACCTGGGAAGCAGAAGCAGACAGATCTCTGTGAGTTTGAGGCAAGCCTGGGCTACATAGTGAGACTCTGTCTCAAAACAAAACAAAACAAAACAAAACAAAACAAAACAACAAAACAACAAAAAAGAATACATTAAAGGCACTGTGAAAAAATATCCCATTGTCCTATAATGAAATTGATAGACCGGCTGTTTTAAAGAATACTCTTATAGCACATGGATACATTGAGAATTGTGGTATTATTTTGTAATTTACTAATATTTCCAAATTTGCAGTCATTTATTTATTTTTAAAGACTTATTTTTGTTTTATTTTATTTATTTTAAAATAAATACACTTATTTATTCATTTTTGCACTCTAGCTACAGTTTCCCCTCCCTCCTTTCCTCCCAGTCCTTCCCTACCCACCCCTCCTCTGTTCCCACTCCCAATCTACTCATCCTCAGTTTCTGTTTAGAAAAGGGCAAGTCTCCCATGAGTATCAACAGAACATGGTATATCAAGTTGCAGTAACTCTAAGCACCTTCCCATGTATTAAGGCTGGGCAAGGCCACCTAGTATGGGGACTAGGGTCTCAAAAACCAGTAAAAGAGTCAGAGACAGCCTGTTTCCACCGTTAGGAGTCCCACAAGAAGACCAAGCTACACAACTGTAACATATATGCAGAGGGCCTAGGTCAGTCCTATGCAGGCTCCCTGGTTGTTAGTTCAGTCTCTGTGAGGCAACTAAGAGCCCAGCTTAGTTGATTCTGTGGGTTTTCTTGTGGCGACCTTGAGCCCTCTGGCTCCTACAATCCCCTCTTCCTCAGGATTCCCTGAACTCTGCTTAATGTTTGGCTGTGGGTCTGCATCTGTTTCCATCAGTTGATGGATGAAGTCTCTCTGATGACAATTTGGCTAGGCACCAATCTGGTCACAGGAAATAGCCAGTTGAGGCTACATATCTGTTGTTGCTAGTAGTCTAAGCTGGGGTCTTCCTTGTAAATTCCTGGGAGATTCCCTTGAGCCAGATTTTTACCTGACCTGGAAATGCTCCCCTTTCCAGTAGTCTCTTTCAGCACTCCCTCTCTACATCCCCTTCCCAACCTGATTGCTCATGTTCCCATCCTCATCTGCCCTCAATCCACTCATGAAATCTCTTCTACTTCCCCGTCCCAGGGAGACTGAGGTGTCCCTTCATGAAACTTTCTTGTTACCTAGTCTCTCTGAGTCTGTGGATTGTAGCATAGTTATCCTTTATTTTCCAGCTAATATCCACTTTTGAGTGAGTACATACCATGTTTGTCTTTCTTGGTCTTACTTACCTTACTCAGGATGATTTTTTTCTACCTCCATCCATTTGCCTTCAAATTTCCTGGTGTCCTTGTTTTTAACAGCTGAGTAATAATCCATAGTGTAAATGTATCACATTTTCCTTATCCATTCCTCAGTTGAGGAACCTCAGGTTGTTTCCAGTTCCTGGCTATTACAAATAAAGCTGCTGTGAGCATTGAGCAAGTATCCTTGTGGTATGATTGAGCATCCTTTGGGTATATGCCCAAGAGTAGTTTTGCTGGATCTTGCAATAGATTGAGTCCCAGTTTTCTAAGAAACTGCCACACTGACTTCCAAAGTGGCTGTACAAGTTTGTACTTGCACCAGCAATGGAGATGTGTTCTGCTTGCTCAAGCATGAGCTGCCACTTGTGTTTTTGACTTTAGCCATTTTGACATGTATAAGGTGAAATATCAGAATTGTTTTGACTTTCATTTCCCTGTGGCTACAGATGTTGAACATCTCCGTAAGTGGTTCTGGGCAATTTGAAATTCTCTTTTTAAAAGAATTTTTTATTATTATTGTGTGTGTATGCAAGTCATTCCATGGAAGTGAGGTTATAAACTGCCAGGCATGTATGATGGGGACTGAATCAAAGTCCTCTGCAAGAGCTGAAGGGTTATATGTCCTCTAACAGTTTTCAGCATTTAAACCCTATTGTAGAATATCACTTTAATTATGCAAACATGTGTTGCTGTTTCACTTTGCCTGTCTGAGCCACCTGATTGGTCTAATAAAGAGCTGAGTGGCCAATAGGTAGTCAGAGAAAGGATAGATAGGGCTGGTAGGCAGAGAGAATAAATAGAAGAAGAGCAAAAGAACAAGAGGAGAAGAAAGAAGAAAATGAGCCAGAAAGAGGGACATGCCCAGGCCAGAAACCAGGCAGCTGCCAGCAAGCCAGACACTGGAGGAAGCAGGAAATTAAGACATACAGAAAGAAAGGTAAAAAACCCTGAGGTCAAAGGTAGATAAAGAGAAACAGGTTAGTTTAAGTTAAAGAAAAAAAAGCTAGCCAGAAACAAGCTTAAGCTAGGCGGAGGATTCATAACTAGTAAGAAGTCTCCATGTCATGATTTGGGAGCTGCTTGGTGACCGAAAAGAATAAGTCTTTAACTCCTTTAACTCTTAATTTAATAATGTTGAGAGATAATTAGGCCATGAGTGCTCTGTACTCCTGAAAAGATTCATTTAATCATATCTACAGTAGGTTTGTCATCAGTAAATACATTTGCTAGAACAGTATATGCTTAGCTCCTTTTCTTGGCTAAAAGTATACTCTTTTGCCCTAATGACTTACTTCTATCATAGTATATCCTGGAAGGGGGGAATAGAATGATTGCAATAGCCAGATGACTGGGATGTCTGCTGCTAGATAGTGTCTTATAGGCATGACAGGGAAGTTGCATCCGTGAAATCTCTATACAAGATGGCTGGCTAAGCAAGACTTGCATAATGGCAGTACCAATCCACAATGTCATCATGGTTAGTGGGAATTTCACAAAGCGTCATACCTTCATGAGGATGTACAAGCTATCAATAGCTGCTTTTGAGAGAATCGGTCTTTCCTGTGGATGTGCTTCCTGATAAGTTATCCAATTTCAAGTGATCAGCCATAAACACAAGTACATAAGAGTGACTCTAAATGAGCTCAGTAGGGTGTGTGTGTGTGTGTGTGTGTGTGTGTGTGTGTGTGTGTGCACGTGCGTGTGTGTGTGTGTGTGTGTGTGTGTAAAACAATAATAATTATAGAGGAAGATGTAAGATGTCATAAATCTGAGGCGTTAAAGGAGACATGAGAGGAAGTAGAAGTGGAGGGGGTGGAAGGATGTAAACACAGTACTTGTGTATGAAATGATTAAAGTTATTTAGTACTCATGTATGAAATGATTAAAGTTATTTTTCTTTTAAAAGAAAAGGTCTATATTGCCAGAAAGTTTCATTAAAGGGAATACTGCTGGCAACTGAAAAGGAGAAGAGCCACAAGGAAAGGCAAAATTTCCTTAGATATTATGTAACACTTGGAGAAATATAAACAATGCCACCCATTCTGATATTACCAGTCAGAAATGGGGAACAAGTATTGGAAACTTCCATAAAAGCCATCTTTATTATAAAGTAGCAGAGAACTTGACTGAATTATGCCCATGCCTGAAGGCTTTGTGGAAGGAGAAGCTTAACATTAGTGAGCCGGAATATTTAATGTAAGAAACTTCTAAGCAGAATATTCAAGGACCCACAGTCTTCTTGTAGGTGATTACAGTAAAATGAGAGAGAACAAAATAATACAGATATAAAATTTATAATTAAAAGGAAACAAAGAAGAGGAGATGATGTGGCCAAGCTGCCCTTGGATAAATGAATAAGCATGAGTAAAAGAAAGCTAGGTGCTCTTCATCAAGGTAAGAGAAAAATATCCTGCATGTAGTTCAGAGGTTTTGAAGGTTGCCGTAAACTGTCAGAGGTCCAGTGATCAAGAAGGGCAGAATGGCTCTGGAATACGGACCTGGGTGCTATCTGTGGACTTGTTGTCTATTTTCATGGCCTCAGGGATATCCTACCTACAGTCGTATGTAGTTCCTTGCTACCCTAGCTGTGCCTCAAGAAGTCTTAGGGTCACCTTGGGTAACAGGTCTAGAGGGCACAAATAGTAAAGTCTGGAAGGGATCCAGTGGCACTGATTTAGCAAGCGTGTAGGGCACTAGCACTGTGGGGCATGGCTTCTGGCACCTACACCTCAAAGGAATTCATCAACAGTCTAGAGGCCCAGGCACAGACTTGTTTCAAGGGAAGGTATGGAGCTCATAGTTTATAGGATATTTTTCTTACATTTGATTTCAATGATTTTGTTTTATGTTTTGTTTTATTGTTGTAGAAAGAATACAGAGTTATATCCTTGAATGTCGGTAGTTTCAACTACAACTTTGGAGCTGGGTCTTCTGAATTTGTGACTAAAGACAGAATATGAGTCAGAATCAAGTAGAGGGACACTGACCTTTCTGTCAAGACTGGCTTAGTAGAAGGCCACCATAGGGCAATAGGAATAACTGCTCTATTGTGTCTCCTTCCTTGTCTGGAAGTATAAATACCAAGCAATACTGCCCTCAACCCTCCAGATGGGTCCTTAACGGTTTGATTCAAATTGTCATTGGAAAGTTGAGGCCTAGATTCCCAGTGAACCTTGGATAGACAAGTCTTGGGGTAGGACTTCTTTATAAGGGCTAGGTATACAAAGGAAGAGACTGACAAGAGCTACATGTGTTCTCTGGAGCCAGACACTTGAAACTGGAGTCCAGAAAGCCTTCAAGTTCTAGTGGACAACTAGCAACTCAGTAGAAACACTAGGTAGGATAGAGAGTAGGAATCAGCTTTCTAACAAAAATCATGTCCTCTGTAGAGAGAAGTCAATCTAGAGCTTGGGCTGTTAGTACATCCTTCCTGGCATCATTATGCAAATACATAATGCTGGCATATAGTAGCTCTGGCAGGGTCCTGAAGGAGACAAGACCTTATCCAGTTAAATACAGATATTTCACTTGTCTTCATGAATTTCTCTGCAGCAGACTTTGTACATTCTGCTCACACTCTCAAGATCCACCAGTGAAGGAAATCAGAGTCCTAGGGACTGGGGATGCTATTGGATACTCCTGTCTCCTTACACTTCTTTTTGCCACCATTACGCTTACTCCATTAATCTAGGTGTTAGTGAATGAGAGGAATGATGAGGTGTCCTCCACTGCAATTCTGGGCAATAAATGGAGGGACCTAAGAAGGAAACAAGGAGGTGAGATGAAAGGAGGGACCCTATGACTACTTGCCTAGACTTTTCAACTTCTGACTGCTTAGGTCCTTGTAAATATCAGGAGTTGGAGTTGACCTTACTCTAAAGTATTGCCAACAGAATCTCTGTGTGAGGCTTGGGTTTCTTTTTAAAGATATATTTATTATTTTTGTTTCATGTGTCTATGTGAGTGTCTGCATGTATGTGTCCGTCTGTCTCTGTGTCTTTGTGTCTCTATCTCTGTTTGTCTGTCTGTCTCTCAAGGAAATGAGGAAGATGAATTTCCTTGTGAAATGTGTTTGAGAATTACACAAAACAGAGTTCCTATAGTTGTTTCCTTTTCCTTCCCCTTTCTTCCGTCTTCTCATCTTCCACCCCGCCACTCCCATTCCTCTGTCTTTCCCTTACTTCCTTTTCCTCCTCTTTCTTCCTTCCTATGTGGGATGGTCGAATCTGAACCATGTTCTAATGCTAGTTGAACAGAGATTATATTTTCTTCTCTTGCGGATATTGCTCTAAAGGTGTCCTTTGGAAGCATTTGCAAAGCAACACTGTTTGCAAAGGAGGGCAGAAATATGAAGAGAGCTTCTTCAGGGTAGGTTCGTGTTATCTGATGCTTGCCTCCTTAAAGCTTGGCAACATTCCGGATCTGGGGTATTTCTCAATACCCTCTTCGATTATGTAATAAATAGTTCAGTGAATACTTGTGAAGACATTATCATACCACTCAGCTCACCACTAGGAGAACATTCCAAAGAAGGAGCCCAGTTTACATGATTTGACTTTGGGGACAATCTTCTTTTTTTTTTTCTGTTTTTCTCTTTAAAATAGCCCTGGCTACATAAGAATGAATATGTAAGCAGATATCCTTGTGTAAATATATACGACAGTAGAAGTCTGGGCCAATTTTCTTTTCTTTTCATAACTGATAATTTCTGAGAATAATCAAATTCTGAAAGCTATCCTCAAAATCTGAGCTAATAATTTAGTTTTTCTAAAAAAGGAGAAAATTCCCCTTTGAAAAAAATGTAGTTGCCAATGTATAGCAAAAAATTGATTTCAACGTGGAAGATAGGAGAAGAGTGTGACTCATTTTCTTCATGGTGACCCTGACTTCATTGGTGAATGAAAAGGAACCATGAAGCATTTGGTGAATATTTGGCAGAAGTACTAGACGCCACAAGTCTGAAGAGTTTCTGAAAATAAGATCCACTGTCTTACCAACGCTGCTTTGAGGACACCATCATTGTGGTATGCTTTCAGTTACTGTGATAAAACACTAACAGAAACAAATTGGGGAAGAAAGGCTTTATTTTGCTTTCAGGTTACAATCAAGGGAAGCTGAGACATGAACACGAAGCAGGAGCCTGAAGCAGGTATGCTGCTTACTGGCTTGTCCCCCTGGATTGCTCGGCTACATTCCTTATACAGCCCATATCCTCTGGCTCAGGGATGGCACTGTTTACAGTTGACTTGGCCATTCTACATTGTTTAGCAACCATGAAAATGTCCCACAGACATATCCACAGACTCACCTGATGGATGCAATCCTTCAATTGATATTCCTTCTTCCCAGAGATGTCTAGGTTTGTATCAAGTGGATTAGAAAACCAGCCAGCATATTGTCTACACTACATTTAATACTTTTTAATACATTTAAACACCAATAGAGAAAACAGACTTGATAAAGAGCCCTGGCAGTGTTAGGAATTTCTGATGTTCCTTCATTTCATCATTAGAGACCTGTCAGAACCTCTCAGTGTTCAAGTATAAGGTCCATTTTACCCCACTTGCCTAATGAATCTGAACATACAAGAGCTCATCAAAATTTAGTGGAAAGGAGAGAAGGTCTGAGAATGAGCCAAAGCAAGAGCCATTCTTTTATAGGAAAGAATTCTTTTTAACTTAGAAAGAACGATGGATATATAAATATTCCCATTAAAGATATCCTTACGGGATGATTTCTCTTTTAAAGACATTCTACCTTTGCTTGGTGGTAACAAAAAGAAGTGATCTAAACAATAAACACAACCACATGACATGTTGATTACAGCAGTGAAAATTTCACTAATCTCTATTGTTCTTGAGGCCATAGGTTTTGTCTTGTTTGTGAATCTCAGAGAGTTATTATCAGTTTTATTTTCTTTGTAGAATATTTTCCACTTTAAAAATGTTTATTTTAACTATTTTTATCTTCTTTGTTTATTTTGCCAGGTTGTTTTCAGTCACCACCAAGTCAGTGTGAGTCAGAGTTGAAGAGGCTCCAACACATTGGTGTCACCGCCATTGCCGTCGCTGTCCTCATATTTCAGTGGGCATCACCTCCTGAAAAAGAAAAGACCATACAAGGGGAATTTATTTTAATAGCCTTTTATTTTATTGAAAACTGTACATGTCTAATGTAAAATTATATTTTGTTCAACCACCAGAGGGAGCCTCCAAATCTATGGATTCTGAAAAAGAAATATGACTGAAGTAAGTGGCAACTTTATAAATCTTATGCTTGACAATTAAAAATCCAATCCATTCCATGCTGTTGAGTTCCATGATTCTTTTCACCCAAAAGGTGTCTAAGGTCTTCTCCTGCTACATGTGCCACATCATTTTGATTGACAGTTCTTATAGAATAGACTATTTTTTGCATGATTTTGATTTTTGTCATAGTTTGAGTGTTTCTGGTATTTTAATTTTACAATTTAGTTGTTGAGGCTCATCAATCTATTGCTTCAAAAGTATTTTTCTTCCATACTTCTTTTTGATCCTAGATCTTACAGGTGTATTTTTAGTCTTCAAATTGATGATCTTTATCCACATATATTTTTTTTCTGTAACCCCCAAATTGAGGGTTTGTTGCATCTCTTCCTTTCCATATTTATTTATTTTGATACATTGCTTGTCTGGCCAGGTTTTATTATTAAATATTTAAGAAGAGTCCTGGGGTTTTAGAGTTATGAGTCTTTTTCATATTTGGAAATGTCAGCCTAATACATGTTTGACAAATATGGTGAACATGATATTCTCAGGTGGTTTCCTTCCATCATCTGCAATTTCATTTTCTCCCATGGAGAATCAAGTGTTTCAAAAATTTTCCACAAATATTATTTACACAGTGGATGAGGAAGGATGTTATCCAACTGCTTCCTGCAGGCAGAGCTGGCTGTCTTCCATAATCGAGAGCTCTGGACCTCCCAGAAATACCCTTCTTTGATTGCTAAGCACCTTGTAAGTAAACTTCAGTCACTGTGTCCTTGTAGCTTTCTGGTGTTCTCTCTCTCTCTCTCTCTCTCTCTCTCTCTCTCTCTCTCTCTCTCTCTCTCTCCTCTCCCTCTCCCTCTCCCTCTCCCTCTCCCTCTCTCTTTCTCCCCATCTCTCATTATATAGACTTATGCGTTCATCATGATAGTTACCACAGTAGTTAAGGTAGTAAATATAAGTAAATATATCCACTATCTCAAAGAATTTCCTCTTATCTCCTATCTATTGTGATAAGGACACTTACGGTAGTAGCACAACCCTAGGGAAGGACAGCTCTTGAAAGAATTCTGTTTGTCAACTGCTTCTGCATCCCGCTGTCAAGTGTCCCAATTTTTTTTTTCACACAGTAATGTCATCAATCATGTTTTGTGGCTGTGAAAAACTGTTGTGCACAGAGGTTAAGCAAATTACCCAAGGTCACAGAGCAGATGAGTGAAGCCTGGGAGCCGATCCAGGACTCTGAACTGCTGGGTTGACATATTGTCAACCATTGCTTCACACAGCTGCAGGCTGGCCTGCTCCTTACCATTGTGCTTAATAAAAGTCAGCTATTTTAACTCTCAACCTGAGTTGAAGTCAATGGAATTTCACTAAAATTAATAGAATGTTGTCTCAGTAGAAAAATGAATTTTGAATAATGAATAGAGGTGAAACTGATTCATCCCAAGTCAGTACTGACAGAGTCATCCTTCTTCTCTTTCTTTTAACTTCTTATTCTCCTGAAACTGCTTACAGATGTGCAGTATTTCCACAAAAGGTTTCCATGAAGACACCACCTGAATATCAACATTTTAGACAGAGTATTCCTTTGTTATTTGTATAATTACATAATAATCGTATGTTGATCACTATGTGCATAAATAAAGGCTATTTTCAAATAAAGTAAAATATGAAATATGTCAACTCACCATTTTGAATTTTTCTGCACCAAGCACAGGTATTTTCCAACAAATAGGCATTTAATGGCTCAGCGTGTTGATGCTGGCCTTCTAGTAGTCGAATGAGCTCATTGACTTTGCAACTTCAGAGTCTAAGAAATAATAATGTCTGTCAGCTACAAACGAAGTCAGTAGGCCTACTTCACTGAGATTTCTCCCTGGACCAGCTGCTTTGCCATTTGCAGTCACAGATACCCATGGGCATGCAAGTCAGGCCTTGCAGTCCGTGGCTTGTTTGGAGTCTCTTCAGCACTGGTTTCTCCCCCACTACCTCTGCTGTACCTTCAGAAACAGCTGGAGGCCTAGATTTGTGCACTTTGGGGAAAAGAATCATACTCTGCTCTAGTACAGACACATGAGTGCTGCCTCCTCTGCCTACCACAGGGGGCAGCCCATGACTAATAAAGTGTTTAAAGAAACATTAAGGAAAAGTAAGGAAATACAATAAAAAATGTTAAAACAGATTTCCAGTGTCATTTTTAATAGCGCATTGCATCACTAGGGTTTATTTCACTTATTTAAAAATAAACAACTCTTCTTTAATGCTGAGGATGTATGCAATCAGACCTTAATAAAGCTAGGGTTTAAGAGTGTTTTGTAGAAAGCAATTTCTTCGTGTTTATGTTTTTATGCTTTTTATTTCAAATTTAATAATTCCACGAATATGTTTCGCTCAGGTGTCCCAGCTTTGTCACACTCTCACAAATAAATAATGTACTCCTTAGAAAACATCCTTCCCAAAGGAGCAAGTGCTGTAAGCATTCATTTTGACTTGTCTTGGAGGCAGTGTTTTTCATCTTTTGTGATACATTTTTAAAAGCCTGAGCAAAAGTGCATAAAGCATAGTTACTCTTAATGAGATGAGCCACATGCAAAATTCAGAACTCTCAAGGCTGCTGAGGCACATGAAGAAATATCACTCCCGGTGACTGCCGAGCAGAGGCTTGCCTGGTCTCTCCTGCTTCCATTTTTAGCATGATGACAGTAACGTGTACCCTGGAACTTATCTGCTGGAAGTTAAAATTTAACTCCTCTACTTGCCAAATTATATCAGACATGTTACTTAGTTTCTATGCTTCAGTTTACTTATTAAAACTGGAAATACAGTTTGTAACTGAGGTTAATGGGGCTAACATTTTTTGATTTTCCATATTATTTAAAATAGAGTGTATAATACTATTTATTTTAACAAAACACTTTTTGTAGCACAATTTTCCACTGTAACTCAACATTTCCATAGCAATGATTAAGTTTTCCCATCACCAACCTAGAATGCTTACATAAGAAATCCACTTGTTCCATGCATTAATAAACAGAATTTGAGGTTTTTCCCATCTCCTGAAAGGGGGCCATGGGACTTGAAGACCTGATATGAAATGGAGTGAGGTAGTAAACACAGAATGCTTAGAAAAGGCTCTGGATGTAAACAACCATTAAATAAATGTTTGCTGATAAAGGACTATGTACAGAATCATTAGATAAGCCAAACAAACTGGGGTAAAATTGAAGAGGCTAAGGAAAGTATCACAGGAAGAAAACAAACAGCTTGTAAAGAGGACAAAATTGTCTTGACCAGATTTAAATCAGAAATTTTTTGTTTGTTTGTTTTGGTTTTTTGGTTTTTTTTCAAGACAGGGTTTCTCTGTGTAGTTTTGTGCCTTTCCTGGAACTCACTCTGTAGACCAGGCTGGCTTTGAACTCATGGAGATCTGTCTGCCTCTGCCTTCTGAGTGCTGGGATTAAAGGCGTGTGCCACCACTGCCTGGCTGAAAATCAGAAAATTTTTAGCCCATACTTTTGAAAGTAAAGAAAATAGTTAGAGTGAGTTTCCAAAAAAAAATTATTCTTCCTGGATTTTATAGGCATTTTATGAGTTAGAATAAAGAACAATATTTTAAAAATAAATTCACATTGACTAGAAAAATATTATAGAAACACTGTTAATACTTACTAAAATGCATGAAAGATAAACCATATTCTTTGGTTTCTCTCGCTTCTCTGTGTAGCTCATTGGTGAAGTATATCACCTTTTTAATGAATATGAGTAGCAGAAAAATCGAAAGTACATGCCTAATGATGAGTAGGGTACTTAGGGTCTGAGCATGTAATGACATCAGTCATTACAACACTAGGAATGAGAAAAATCAGCCAGGTTACATAGGTAGTTGGTCTCTCAAAAGAGACAAATCAGCTCTTAACATGTAAAAAGGAGCTGACATTGAATGTTGTGGAATAGGGGCCATCTTAATTTTAAGCAAAGGAGATTTTGTATCAGATAACTTAACTGAACTCAAAAGTCCCCTCATTGGGCCACCAAGATGGTTCAGTGGGTAAAGGTGCTTGCAGCCAAACTTGATGAACTGAGTTCTATCCCTAGGATCCATATGGTAGGAGGAAAGAAGCAACTCTTGCAAGCTGTCCTTGGATATTCACATATGTAATGTAGAATGAATACATATATGAAAATTAATAAAGAACTTCACAAATAATTTTCTTGTAGCCTCAAAAAATTTTAGCCACACATAGGCAATTCTGGTTAATTGAGAATTGTTTAAGTTTTGCTAAAAAATAAATAAGTATGACACACTTTGGTGGATGATAGGGACAGGGACAGTCTGAACTGAGGAATGTTGGTTCTTGGGAACACAGAGGACCCATGGAGATTATCAGAGTATCTGGGAAAAGTCCAGAGTAGGCAATCAGGAGGAAGTATGCGGCCTTCCCTGACACTGGATGAAGCCAGTGAGCAAGTGATGCATGAAAACTAGAATGCCAGAATGCCCCTAGTGAAGAAGCACTGTGTAAAGGCAAGACCTCCAGCATCGAGTGCAGGTTCCTCCATCCCTGGACCTGGAGTTGTAGCATCCAAAAGTCTAAGAGAAGAGGTGGGGACAGGGTGCTACCTACAGGGAAAGATGTAGTCATAAAAGGGTAGAATTCAGCCACTGATAATACTAGGCTATAAATCGATAACCTAACTTGGGACATTAGGACACAGCATGAGAACAAGATGTACAGATCCTCAGCTTACTGAAACTATCGGTGTTAAAAACTACATGAACATCAAACATACAGGAGACAGCCTGAAGGTGCAGCCTAAGGAACACTGTCATCACTGGTATCTTCAATTTACTGCTTTCTCAGGAAGGTTTTGTTCAATATCCTTCACTAAGGTAGATGGCCTCAAAAGCCACAGTGCAAGCCAGTGATTCCAAGCACAGTCTTGTGGCCTCTACAGCATGGGTTTATGGCAATAGCTGTTATGCCAAGGGGTGTTTGTTTAGTGGTGTTGGCACCAAGACTCTAGAGCCAGAGCCACACAACTTTCCCTATGAAGGGATTCAGAAATACAAATACATTGGCAAGCCTATGGATGACTTAGAGAATATGTTTCATTATGAAAGACTTTGAGTCTTTCTCAGGACACACAATTTGATCCCTTGCCTCCTTTTTGAACATACTATTTGGGGCTCTATTGGAAAATTAGAGAATTGCAAGATTAGTTGTGGCTTGGTTTGTCAAAACATGCAAAGAAAGGGCAAGATGGAGCTGGCTCCTGATGTGGAAGGACCCCGTGGAGCCTGCATTCTCTCCACTGTGGGCTAGCTTCTTTCCTGGAGGATAACGTGGGAGAAATGCAAGGAAGGCAAACTCCTGCTTGAAGTATGTAAGTTTCTCTCTGCTGCTCTCATTTACCTAGGGATAACTAAATGCCTTACGTAATACTTTTTCCCTAATAACTGTAATTATTTAAATGTTGACAATGTACGTGCTCCTCCCTCCATGACTAAACATCTGAGGAGAAACAGAGTTTTGTTTTGTTTTTGAGAAAATATGTTAACTATTGAAAAGTCCTCTATGCCCTAAATTTTTGGTAATGTGCTTTGTCTGCAGGGGTGGGGGGGGCGCTATTTCTTATATGCAAAAACTCAGAAAACACACTACCTACAATCACTCCCAAGGGATGCAGTTTGCCAGTTGAGTAAGCAATTAATTAGAACACACATCACAAAAACTAGGAAGTTACAGAGAAAGTGAGACAGTAAGATCGAAACTAGTTGAAATATTTGTTTTAGTTAATAAATAGCTGAATTTTTTCTTATAAATATAAAACAAAATTCTTTAAAGGGAACATGCAGAACATATTAAAGCTAGACTGGACCTGAGAATGCAGATTATTTCAGTCAGTCAGCTATGTAGTTTGTTTTTTTTTTTAATGAAACCTAGTTTCAGTGTACAGCCTAGGCTGGCTTGGAATACACCATGTAGCCCAGAGTGGCCACAAACTAATGATCAGCCTTCCAAACACATTATCTTTTGAAATACAGTATTTTTAGCTAGTCTTTGAGAATTCCATAGATGTATACATTTCATACATATATACATATAAATGAAATGTATGCATTTCAATTATATTCACACCTGACTGCCTCCCTCCAATTCCTCCTGGATCCTGTTCCTCCTTCATATTTTCTTTTGTTTTATATATAACTGAATCCCCACATTCTCCTCCCAATTTCATGTTCTCTTTTGTTTTATATATTGCTCATGGAGTCCAATTAATGTTGACCGTATACACAATATAACAGGGATGATATACTATAAGAAAACTGACCCACCCCCTCCTTAGCAGCCATCAACTGTTGGTAGTTCCTCAGTAGAGATGGAAGCTCATGATCCCCTCCTCCATCCATCCTGGAATGTTTACTGGCTCGGTCTTGCACAGGAAACAGCAGATGCTGTGAGTTCATGAGTTCAACAGTCTCTTCAAGTCCAGAAGACACTATTTATTTCCAGCCCTCCCAACCCACAAGTACTGATGGGAGGTGGGTTTGGTGGCTGGAAGAAGGGAAGTAAAACTTCCTTATTCCTTGGTTTTTTATAAGGGAAGCCAATGGATGTTATTTCTGAACTGATGGTGAGTACTTCAGATGAAGTTTACATTACAATAAATTTATCATGAACCCATAGCTTCTGTGTTTACTGACACTGGGCCCACATGAGTTGGACCAGTGTAACAGAGAGATATGGATGGGAAAGGGCTTATGGGGGTCTTCCCACTTGCTGCTGATCCACTGGCAACTAACAGGTTCTGGGAGAGGGAGAGGTGTAATTTCCCAGTTATGTCTTGACTGGTGAGCCCACAAGACTCCAGTGGATAGTTCCAAGTCCAGGGTCATAAGACCCAGTTAAACTCTGTAGGACAGAACAAAACAAAAAGTAATGAATGTGAAAAAGTAATTTACAAGGAAGAAACAGAGATTATACTAGTGAAAAGGAAAAGTGGTGGGGGCTGGAAGAGAAACCAGAACTCGTACACATACCTGAAATTGTTAGTGAATAACATTTACTAATGAAAGATGCTAGTGTGTATGTAATAAGTGTAGACATGAAAAGTTGTGTGGCTTATAAATTACTACAGAAACCAAACAAAGCAATGCCTGTATACAGAACTAGTGATAGAAAGAAACAGCACAGAACAAACAGGGTATGAAACACGGTGCGATGTAGATGATTGAACATTTCACTTATATCCAGAAACAAAAAGAAACTTAATTAAGCCCACTGTAACTCACAAATATTAAAATTGCACTGCTCTAAAGATCTAAATATTCACGATACAGAAACAAAAATGACAGAAATGTAAAATATGAAAGATAAACTCAGCAAAACAACAGCTAGATAAAAAGCAGGACTGTCAGAATACATTGAAATACAATTCCAAAGCTTAGCAGTGATAGGAAGAAAGATGAAGCATTCACTCACAGCCACGACGTACAGAACCAAGCTCCAGCAGGCAAACTAAGGAGAGTTAATACAGACAAAGCAGAAACAGAGAAGGGTTGAGAAGAAACAAGGTTCAGTGACCATTTAGAGATATTGCCACTACTTGCAGTTTTTGAGGAGTGATTATTTATATGGAATAAATAATCTGTAGACCATGATAGGTTACTTAGTGAGACTATAATTCCTTGATACCTTTACCAGATGATCATACTGCAGGCCACATAAGAACTCTCAATAAGGGCTAGAGAGATGGCTCAGTTGTTCAAGGTTAGGCTCACAACCCAAAATATAAGAGATTCTGATAAATTTTCCAATCGGAGAAATGTGCAGGTCATATCTCGTTTTAAAACATTATTTTAATGTTTAGTTGAAACGTTACAGAAGCATTTACAACTTATTTGCAAATTAAAATTATTCTCTAAGGAACTTTGTCAACAATGAAGTTGGAGTTAAATATATTACTTTCTCTTTCTGACAATAATGCAGAATTTTCCCCCTGAGTACCCACTGCACACAGTCCATTTCTATGGATAAAATGTATTGAACCACTTAAAATGTGCTAACTTTAATGGAAGGGCTTCCTTGAGTGTTAAAAACCAAAGAGCTGCAATACTGATTGGGATATAGACCTGAAATCCACAGTCTTCCCTATAGAATAAATCAAAATCGAAAGCTTTCTGAAAAGACTAGTCTTGGGCTAGGCAAGGAAAAGGGGAATGTGAATGAATCTCCTGAGCACAGTGGAAAATCAAAAATGCTGTTAAAGTAAGGTAGGTCCCACAGACAACATCAAAATATTGTCCTGTGGATGAAGGTAGAAGGCCAGGAAGTTTGTGTGTGTGTTGGCTGGTGCACACAGTGAGTAAACAGACAGTAAAAACATCTCCACCAAGAAAGCATAACCACATTGGTTTGGTGTTCAGATTTACACTACTTGTGTTGATTTAGGAAACAAAATATGACATGTATAATATTCTTCAGTAAAATGAAACAGAAAGGACAAATGGAAAACAGCAGCATAAAATAGCATGATAAACTATGTAGGCAGAAAACCAGAGATGCCCTGAAGAAGTTTAGGTAAAAATTCCACAGAAAAGTTTTATAGATAGATATAAGTTCGCAGTCAAAACTAAAATACATGAAGAGATAAACCATGGTGAATGAGAAAGGTTGTGGAATAGAATATATCAGAAATTAGCATGTACAATATTTTATGAGGAAATTAAGGGAACATGTAATGAAAATATATCAAGTGTATGTGATAATGCTTCCCAAAGACAAGAAGTAAGAAAGAGAAATTGCTTAAAGAGATAAAGGTTAAGATTTTCTACAATTGATTAAAGACATGGATCCTTGTCTGGGAGATTCATAATAGAACCTTAATCAGCCGGGCGATGGTGGCGCATGCCTTTAATGCCAGCATTCAGGAGGCAGAGCCAGATGGATCTCTGTGAGTTTGAGGCCAGCCTAGTCTACAGAGCAAGCTCCAGGATAGGCACCAAACTTACACAGAGAAACCCTGTCTTGAAAAAACCAAAAAAAAAGAAAGAAAGAAAGAAAGAAACAAACAAACAAAATAAAGCTTTAATCAGATAAAAATGAAAGTGAAATAAATACTTTAAGGCTTCTTTGTTTTCCAACAGAATTCCAAAAGGAAAGAGATATTTAAAAGGGAAATGTATCTACACACAAATAAAACCAATAGAATATTTTTATAGTGAGGGGTGAAAATTAATTTTATGTTTCTACTGCTCTTCAAAAATGAAGTTGAAGGATATGATCACAGACATCCCAAATTCACATAAGGAACATGGAAAAGAAGATATAATTGATATAACTGGAAATATTTTTCCTAGACAGTGTATGAAGTACAAGATTAAAATAAGAAAAAAAACTTTGTGTGTAAACACTGCAGTAAATATAAGCAAGAATACAGAACCATGCTTGTAATGAGAATATACAAAACTGATGTCTATATTTTGGAATAGACAAACTGCTGAGCTAGAAGTTCCACACAGTAGAGGTGTGAAATGTGGAATGGGGCTCATAGAGATAAGAGTTGTAAGGTCTCTTGTTGAAAAAGAAGGTAAAGAAAGAAACTTCTAACTTGTAATTTCAATATTACAAATTTTAGGATAACCATGTATGGAGAAATAGAAATCACACCAGTGAATTCTAAAAAGATAGGATAAAGAAATATAATGAGAAAAGCTTATGTACCTCATGTGTTCCTTTTAGACCTTTGTTAAATGAAAAGGAACCATAAATGAAGACACACAGCAAGCAGAAAATAAGATGGCAGAAAGTTCCAACTACATCAATAATCAGAGTAAATAGAATGTGTATTACAATAACAGTAAATATAAATGTATCATTTTTCCCAAGTAAAAGTAAGTAACATTGTATTGAAAAAAATCTCACCTATATGCAGTGTAAGATCAACAAGTTAAGGATACAAGGGATGATACAAAGGAAAATTTACTGAATAGACATTAACCAGAATAAAAATCATTAACATGACTAAATAAAATCTTAAGGCAGATAAATTAGAATAAAGGGACTACTACTTAAAGACTAAATACCCAATTAATCAAATTACCATATATTCATTGTCTATTTTCTAATGTGCAATTGGCAGTTTATGTCCCCTTGTTCATTTTTTCTTCTATGGTTGGTCCTCTTATTGATTGAGAAGTTATGCTCTATTTCTAATATTAATCATTTAAATTAAAAACCTTATAAATACTTTATCCTGGATTTTTGGTTTGTCCACTTAAACATTTGTATTATCTTTATTTAGGAATTGGTGTAAATTTTTTCTAAATGCAAATTGAGTCTACATTCATCATTCTTGAGTGTATGTATATAAATATACATACCACGTTTCCTATCTACAGTTGAGTGCAATGAAGTATTCAGTGAAAGTGAAACACTCTTTAAACTGTTTTCAAGATTGAGTGAGTTTGACTCTTATGGCTACAAAGATTTGAAAGTCACTGAGGTAACTGCTCCTTAATATAATGAAAAGGATCAGATAGAAAATGATATCTCAAATCTTTAAACTTTCAAGAAATATTAGAAAAACCAGAAAATTTCTATGGTGACTAAAAACTACCTTATATATATATTTTGGTTTTTCGAGACAGGGTTTTTCTGTGTTGCTTTGCTTCTTTCCTGGAACTCACTTGGTAGCCCAGGCTGGCCTCGAACTCACAGAGATCCGCCTGGCTCTGCCTCCCGAGTGCTGGGATTAAAGGCGTGCGTCACCAACGCCCAGCCCTTTTATATATTTTTTTCTTTATTAAGAAATTTTCTACTCACTCCTCATGCTATCCACAGACCCCCATCCTCTCTCCTCCCACCCCAGTCCTCTTTCCCAAGCCACTCTGCATCCCCACATCTCCCAAATCAATGTCTCCCATGGGGAGTCAGCAGAGAAGCTCACTGAGCCTAGGCAGGTCCAAGACCCTTCCCACTGCACCAAGGCTGTGCAAGGTGTCACACTACAGGCACCGGATTTCCAGAAGCCTGCCCATGCAGCAGGGACAGATCCTGATCCCCCTGCCTGGGTGCCCCTCAAACAGTTCGAGCCAAACAATCGTCTTCTGTGTCCAGAGGGCCTAGTTCAGTCCCATGGGGGCTCCACAGCCACCAGTCCACAGTTCATGGGTTTCACTAGTGTGGTCCGTCATCTCTGCACATCCTCCCATCATGGGAGGATGCACCCTTTATATTTTGAAGGTCTATGGTGACGACTCTGAAAAAGCAGGAACAAAATTTAGTTATATTGATTGCAGAATGTAAATTCGCAGTCATCTTTTGTATTTAATTTTTTCTTTCCTTTTATATATCAACCTCTGTTCTGCCTCCCTCCCCTTCTCCTGCTCCCTGCTCCACCTACCCCCATCCCACTCCCATCCCCTCACAGCCTATCTTGTGTGAATGTGGAATGGATTTTATTCCAAAGTAAACTACTAAATATGTATGAATTGTTAAGGTACAATACACTGGTGCACCTACCAGAGAGCTTGAATCTGATGTGCTACTTTGTAGCGAAAGTGAACCTAACATGTACAAGGAGATGAACCTAACATGTACGTGGAGCACTTCTTTGCTTGTGGAAGTTATGGAGCATTAAGGGGGTGGTCCCTGATGGAAGAAATATGCTTCCAGGTGTAGGTGTTTAATTATTTTTATTATTTTACTTTATGTGTATGGATGTTTGATCTGCCTGTATATCAGCATATTATGTGTATGTCTGGTGTCTGCAGAGGTCAGAAGAGGGTCTTAGGTCCCCTGGAATTGGTATTTGAAGTGGTTGTGTGCCACCATGTGGGTACTAGGATTAAAGACTTGAACATAAAATTAGGTACACTGAACCTTATATAAGAGAAAAGTGGGGAATAACCCTGAACTCACTGATACAGAAGAGGATTTTCTGAACAGAGCAGTAATACACAGGCACTAAGATTAATAAATGGGACCTCATGAAACTGAAAAGCTTTCTGTAAGGCAAAAGACATTGTCATTCAAACAAAGTAGCATACAGAATGAGAAAGGATTTTTTTTAATCAACTCTACTTCTGATAGAAGACTAATACCCAAAATATATAAAGAATTCAAGAAACACATTATCAAAAAAACAAGTAATCCAATTAAAAATGGGATACAACCTAATCAGAGAATTCTCAATAGAGAAAACTCAAATGGCTGAGAAACACGAAGAAATGTGCAACATCTTTAGCCATCAGTGAAATGTAAATCAAAACTACTTTGAGATTCCATCTTACACCTGTCAGAATGGCTAACATCAATAACAAAAGTGATACTCATGCTATCAAGGATGTGGAATAAGGGAAACACTCCTCCATTGCTGACAGCAGTGCAAACTTTCACAGGTACTATAGAAATTAGTATGGTGGTTCCTCAGAAAGTCAGGAATTGATGTACTTCAAGACCCAGTTATACCACTCTTGGTTATATACCCAAAGGATGCTTCATCCTATTATAAGAACACTTGCCTAATCATATTCTTTGGTGCTATATTCATAATAGCAAGGAACTGGAAACAACCTAGACATCTCCCAACAGAAAAATGGATAAATAAAACGTGGTATATTTACACAATGGAGTATTACTGAGCTGTTAAAAAAGTGACATCATGAAGTTTGCAGGCAAATGGATGGGACCAGAAAAAAATCATCCTGAGTGAGGTAACCCAGACCCAGAAAGATAAATATGGTATTGTTTGCTTATATGTGGATATTAGCCATTAAATAAATCATAACCAAGCTACATCAATGGTCAATGGATCTCCCTAGGAAGGAAAATGGAATAGATTTTATGAGTGGACTAGGGTGGGGGGTGGGGATAAGAATGGGAGGACCAAGTTGGGAGGGGGAGGAGAGAAGGAGTTGAGGAAGGGAGTGAGGGAAGAGATAGCTAGACTGAGGGGTTTTCTGGAAATCTAGTGCAGAGAAAACTTCCTAAAATATATGAAGGCAATCCCAATGATGTCTCCAAATAATAAAGGAGACCAAGTCCCATATGGCTATCTCTTGTTGCCATATGAAGCTTCCAGTACTGGGACTGTATTACATTCAATTGCACTGTGGACCAAAGAGGTCCATGGGAATCCTCAAACAACCCAGACTGTTGCCAAGACAATAGGTTGCTGTCTAAAAACTGGTAACAAGGCCACATTTCTGAAGACAACACTCACACAACTCATTTAACTTGGAGAGTTGAAGCTGGTACCTACACAGAACCTTCGCCTTAAGTCCAAGTGTCATGGTACAGGAGGGTACTCTGCATGCTACCAAAAAGATATGTAGATGCCAACCCATCCACAAAACCTTTGATCTATAGTCTGCCCTGTCTGCAAAAGTCGCTAGGGCAATAGTGGCTCAAAGCTTGTGGGAGTAACTAACCAATGCCTCATTTGACTTAAGGACCACTCCTCAAGACCCATACCTGATACTGCTTGAGTGACCAAGATACAGAGAGCAGATAGACAGGATAAAGGACACCAGGAAGACAAGGCCCTCTCAATCAACTGAGCTTATATGAACTTAAGAGACTGAAGCAGCAAGAACAGAGCCAACACAAGTCTGTAGCAGGTCCTCTGCATATGTACTACAGATTTCAGGTTAGTGTTTTTATGGGACTCCTGACTGTGTAAATGAGTGGGTCTTGGATGTTTGTGACTTCTCTTGTGACTACCTTCTGCTGGGTTGCCTTGTCCAATTTTGATGTGATGATTTTTGTTTTATCTTATCATATTTTATTTTGTTGTGTTTGGTTGTTATCTCTTAGAAACCTGTTCTTTTCCAATGCGAGACATTAAGGGAGTGAATCCAGACAGGAGGGGAGGTTGGGAGGAACTGGAAGAAGTAGAGGGAGGAGAAATTGTAATCGGGGTTTATTGTACAAGAAAAGAATCTATTTTTAATAAAAGAGGTTAAAAAAGAAAGAAGAGAGAGAGAGGAATAAAGAAAGAAAGAAAGAATGAAAGAAAGAAAGAAAGGAAGGGAGGAAGGAAGGAAGGAAGGAAGGAAGGAAGGAAGGAAGGAAGGAAGGAAGGAAGGAAGGAAGAAAGAGGCCGGGCATGGTGGTGCACACCTTTAATCCCAATACTCAGGAGACAGAGGCAGGTGGATCTCTATGAGTTCGAGGCCAGCCTAGTTTACAAAGTAAGTTCCAGGACAGCCAAATATACACAGAGAAACCCTTTCTTGAACCCCCCTCCCCCAAAAGAAAGTAAGAATGAAAGAAAACCCATCACAGGTGTCCCAGCACTTTAGGTCTTAGGTGATTTCAGGTGTAGTCAAGTTGATAATTACCATTAGCCACCACAATAAGTCATATACACATGTGTGCATATATATGCATGCATGTATCAATAATAACTAAAGAAGATATCACAAAATTGACAGGAGGAATGGGGTATTTGGAGGGAGGGAAATGAGTAGGAGTGATACAGATGGAGAACTTACATATCAAATTCTCCAAGAAACAAAATCATCAAGCAAATAAATAAATCAATGATGCAATCTGCAGGAGTCTGAAAAAAACTGGGATGAGTTTCTTTTTCTCCTCTTCATCTTCTTTCAGAGTACTGAGAGACATTGAACATAATGTATTTATTTATTTAACTTTAGACTAAATATTGGGTGTCCTGTGGGAAAGTCTTTCTTCCATTCAGATACAGGAAAAGGAATGCCTTGAAATATGTTCTCTTTCTTATGATCATTTTGGGCAGATTAATGATCAGCAGAATATCATGGACATTTAAAGTGCACCTGACATTTACCTTATAAATTTCTGCATGAAAGGCATGCCAGTGTAAAAATCTGTTAGATTCAAACACTAAATTTTAGCTCTTTTAAAATAACCTTTCTTTTACAGTTTCTCAATTAAATATTTTTATTAAAATACACATTATAAAAATATTTTAAAAATAAGTGAAGATTTTTATCCCTTATCACATCTTTTGTGCTAATGGAGAAAAATACCCTATTTTAAAATATATACATTCTTGCTGAAAATAGTGGAAAAAATAGCAATTTTATTTAATGAGAATAACATTGTTTGTACTGGAACACACAATGACCCTAGTATGGTGTGGTCATACAAGTTCACTGAGAGCAAATATTTGTTGTCAATGTTTTCTCTTCCACAAAATTAATGAAAAAGTTGAAAAATAAATAGTTAATTGCTCTATCCTTTAGCATATTCCCTTTGTTATCTGTTTCAGTTGTCACTATCTAAGCATCTTAATCTTAAAGCTACATTCCCTCAGAAGTGAGCATACCTTTAAACACATGGACAAATAAAGATGGCTTTCATTTGATAAGAGCATGATGACTGTATATCTCTGCTGGAGAAAAAGGACCTGCTGATGAAGAGTGAACACTTGGCAGGAGGCAGGGAAGAAGACTCATGAGTCACCAAGCAGACACTGAAAATGAAGCTCCTAAATAAAGAAAAGCAAGGACACATGCGTGGAAGACAGAGGGCATGGTGAAGGACTCATGCCGCTGGGAAGGTCAATGGGCTTCCAGCAAGGCCCAGTTACAAATACTGAGAGCAGTATGAAGCTAACAGATTATCCAGTGCCTGAGGAGTGGTGGAAGTGTTTCCAGAAAAAAAACAAAAACAAAAAACAAAAAACAAACAATTGTAAAGTGATGGGGAAATGTCTTTCTGTACGCTGCAAATATGTGTTGCTCTGATTGGTTGATAAATAAAGCCGTTTGGCCTATGGCAAGGCAGCTTAGAGATAGGCGGGAAATTCAAAGAGAGAGACAGGAAGAAGGAGGAGACAGAGGCCAGAGAGCTGCCCAAAGAGCAACATGTAATGGGACAAAGGTAAAGCCACGGAACATGTGGTGATACATAGATTAATAGTTATGGGCTAATTTAAGATATAGAGCTAGCTAGCTAAAAGCTTGAGCCATGACCATGCAGTTGTAATTAATGTAAGCCTCAGTGTGTTTACTTGAGGGACACGAGTGAGAGAGATTTGTCCCAACTGCCAGCAGGCTGGGACACAGGAAATCTTCCAGCTACAGTAAAGTGCTCTAAAGTAATTAAATCTGGGCATAGATTGGCATTCACCATAATTAAACTCTAGAGAATTCATCTCATCAGCATGTTGCGAGTACCATTCGACATATAAGGAAACTGAGACCAGAAGAAGCTAAATGACTTTGTAGAGACAATATAAATAGTTTTTAATATCAAAACATGAAATCTTGTTTATAATTCTGATGCTAATATTCCACACCAACTTCTAATACAAATTAGAAATGTATTGCTTAAGATACAAATTTATAGTATTTCTTCTATTGTTATACTACTTAATGTACCTCAGTTCCAAACACTTATATATTGGCCACTATGTGTAGCCAATATGTTAGAAAATATGAAGTTGAAAGAAACTCTGTACCTAGATTGAAAAGGGGCTTGTGTTGGGCACTTTTCTGTTACTGCGACAAAATACTTTTAGTAAAACATCTCATAAGGAGGCAAGGTTCATTTTGGCCTATGGTTTTGGAGTTTTCAGTTAATAGTTGGTTGGTTCTTTCGGTTTTGGGTCCGTAGTGAGGCAGATGGTCATGAAGGAACATGTCGGGGAGGAAACTGCTCATGAGATTGCAGTCAGGAGGCAGAGAGAGAAGGGTCAGAGTTCTCATCTCTCATTACAAGAAATATCCCAATGACCTGACTTCTTTTCACTAGGTCCCAGTGCTTAAAGATTCTACCACCTTCCAGTAGAGGGAAGGGTTGCCTAATGACTAAGCATTTAACACATAGGCTTTTGGGGAAGAGCCAACCCAACTATAGCAAAGTTTATAAGTTATTAAAAGCATCTAATATGGATGTGCATCTAAACTGATGAGAGCATGTTTCTAAATCTGTCTGACTATAAGATTTACCTATGGCACATTGAATATATAAATTCATGGGCTTCATTCTTGGATAAAGATTCACATATTTGAGGGTAGGGACTTATTTATTTGTCTAATAAATATTCTAAGTGATTTTATAATCTAGTAGTTCAGGGAGATATTGTTGCTAAAATCCCCTGATTTTTTCCAATCTGAAATTACCTGAAGGGCGTCAGAAAATCACCAGTGCCTCTGACCACCCTTGCCAATCTCTACTGTTGAGATGGTGATGACTGACTGCCTTGGGGCATGCCTTTGCATTTGGATTTTCTTGAATTCTTGTAATTCAGAGAGAGGAAAAAGTTTGGGGAGTATTTTTCTATGCTGTGATTTGTGGAGTTCAAGAAGATATCAGGAAGTAAATACCATCCAAAAAAATTTACATTGATATATATTGAAATTTTGCCACATCACAATATTTCTTAAGTTTATCAGAGTAATTAGATTATTATTTGTATTTTACAGATGAAACTTCTGAAATTTAAGAAGCATGCTCAGGCTTATGGGATTTGAAATGGATAAATAAGTACTAAAAACTATATTTAAGCCAAGCTTAATATTATATAATATACCATAATATAACATACCTATAATCCCTGTACTGAGAGATGAAGGCTGGAGGATCAGAAGTTCAAAGTTATATTCTCAGTAACACAGCATGTTTGAAGCCAGCCAGCCTGGGTTACATAAGACCTTTCCTTGAAAAAAAAAGCATAAACAAACAAGCAAACAAAAAACCTAGATTTGCTTGAATATGAAATTTGAGCCTTGGTTATTTTGCTTGACTCATTTTGGACTGGTCACATGCTTATAGGGCCTATGTGCATCATATACACAATCATGAAGAGTACAAGTGATTCTAGAACATTGTGTTGATGTCTTTTCCATGTAAAGAAACAGAATGAAGAACATAATGGTGAGAGATAGAATCTAGGCTAGGAGGTAGACAATCTGAGCAAAGGACACAAGTGTGGATGTCTGAGTCTATGAGGGAGGCTTTGGAGCCTCAGCTTGCCAGCCCTGAGATGAGCAGCTCATGCTGTGCAGTGCTGTTTTAAAATGGCAAGCCTTACGTATGGACAGCTTAAAAGAAAGCCACCTTGGATTGAAGAATCAGAGCTTACATATTTACCTGAGCTTTAGAGGTTAAACTTTTCTCAATTTTCGTTTTGCTTGTCCCTGTTAATATATTACCCTAAATTATACAGGGCGTATTCAGGCCCATGCCATAATTCCCAAGGAGTCCTGAAATTGCTGAAGAGTTGTTCTGGGACTTTCAAAGTACAGGGCAATGTTTGTCTTTCCCAGCAAGTGGGATTCCAGAGACTTCTAGCCTAGACAAATAGTACAAACATCTCCAAAGAAAATGCTTCAACACACAATCACATCAGATCTAAAATCTTCTCTCTGCAACACAATATCTGTACTTCTTTGAAGACCCAGAGAATGTAGTTGGGTGTTGGATGCCTAAAAATAGCTAATCTCTCTTATCACATGAAGAAGCTATTATCATAGGGTTTCTAAACCATCAGCTATTGGAAAAGATAGACTATTTTAGAGTAGAAAGAAGAGTGTTGTAAAAACTTGGACTCTCAAAACATTGATGGAGACGAGTTTCCTGGACACAGATTCTGAGACATAACTGGCACTTACATCATATATCTTCGGAGCATATTTTATCATAGCCACAATCACTAAATTGTGTCAAACAGGAAGAGGACTCTAGAATTCCTTTCCCCTATGATTGAATGAAATACCCATAATAGAATTATAATGTTTATCAATATATTGTGAATTCAGGAATTTCTTTGTCCCTTCAATCATAGTTTGCACATCAAATGTATGCTCAATATCTGTAATGTTTCCAGAAGTATATTGTATGCTGATGACAGAGAGCCAGCAAAGATTAAACGTTCTATCCACTCTATTGATTAACCATACAAACATGTAAATGGTATTTATTCTATTACATGATAAATGCATCAGTGTGTCTGATAAGAAGTCCTCAGTCTAGAGGAGGAATATGTTTCAATTGAATAAATTTTTATAGACACAAAATGGAAAGATAAATAATTAAGAAAGACCATATTTAAATCCAAACCTATGTGGGGAAGTTCATTTGTAACAGTAGAATTATAATGTATCAGGGAAATAAATGTCAGCTTATCTAGTAAATGTTGTAGATGAGTGTATCTGTTAAAATTTTACAAAGTATTAGAAAACTACTGATGATGATGATGATGATGATGTGTGTGTGTGTGCACATGTGTGTGTGTGTGTGTGTGTGTGTGTGTGTGTGTGTGTGTGTGTATCAGTATCTATATCAATCCCTGATATAAAAATGGCATGAGCATAAGTTTGGAGGCCTCAAAGTTCACTTCCAGACAACAGTGACCCATCTGAAGTAGCAGGACTAGGGGAAGTTTGAATTAGAATCACAGGCCACACAAATAAAGGAAAGCAGCCAGAATAGAGATGGCCTAGGATACAATGCCAAGAATTCTGTAATTTGTCCAGCAGACATTGACAACCCATGCATTATTTTTGGATAGAGAATGCGAAGATTAGATGTCAGTCAGTTTTAAAGCCTGCTCTTGTGAGTCTCCAGAGGTAAGATAAAAGCCGACTGGAAATGTGTGAGTGGACAACATTGGAGATGTGTGCACCAGGTCAGTGGCTACAGTGAAAAGTCGGAAAGGTGACTTGATTACAGAGAGAAAGTGAGACCAGAAAGGACCTACACTTCTAAAGCTACAAATTACAAATAGTATAGGGAGATGGTGAAGGAAAGGGACTCACACAAATTGGCTCAAGTCTAAGGGAAAGTTTCTCATAATTTTCAGAAGTCTAGAAGTTGAACATGGAGCTGTGATGTGAACAAACCATTGGTCCTACAGGTATCAGAAAGGAGGCAGAGGTGTGATGCTATGTCTATATTTTGTATGAAACCTGAAGTATGAATAAACTACATTTGGAAATTGCATATAAAGTATTAGCATATTTAAGATTTATATGTGGAGTCAAACAAATGCTTACATGGGTAGATAGGTAAAGGTTTCACTTTTATCCCAGTGTTTAGCAAAGGTACAGTAGGTCAATACAGGAGTTGGGGTGGAACACTGGCAATAGAAATAGTGCTTTGCCAAGACTTCCTGTCAGTTTCGCCATTAGACAGTCCTCAGTTCAATTGCCAAAAAGAGGAATTTGGACAAGATGTAATAGAAATTTTATAATGTTAAATATATATATATATATATATATATATATATATATATATATATATATTTGATAAATGACACTAAGTTAGTTAATAGTATGTAGACTTGCTATTTGCAAAACAATGGAAATGGTTTTGTTATTCTAAGGATATATGCACAATTATTGCTTTCTTTAAATACCAATTAAAAATGAAATTTTCTCTTTAACCTAATAAGTACAGTTGGGGTAATTTTCAAAAAAACCTCCTTGGAAAAGACGTCATTTGGTTATTTTTCAGAACCTGAGTAAATTCAACCTAGTTACCCACAAAACTACATTTTATTTACCCAAGATTCTGTAAAGTCATATAGTAAGCTATTTTCTGAAATCAGGCTGTATTGTGGTTTGCAAGGGAGTTTCCACAAAGCAATCTCCCACATAAATCTCCAGTAGGTCCCATAATGTCAAGTATAGCATACTCAATAATTGACTCTTTATCCAGCATGGAGATGAGACTGTTTCTCATCTAGTATTACATGTCACGGGCCAGCAAGGGCAGTTAAATCCGATCAAGTACATGCACATCAGTGTGTCTGTGTGTGTTTATGTTCACACATAGTAGCTTTATGACGCTGAAATCCAATCTGTATACACAGCAGGTTTGTATAAATAGCCTCCAGCTGGAGCTGATGGGCAGTGATATTTCTACTTCAAATGTGTTCTAGTATAATGTTACAGTGTGATGCTTCAGTATAATGCAATATAATGGTATATTTCCAAGTTTTTTGGGTGTCAAAAAGGTTCTTATAATCCCTGAGTTGTTGAAATGACTGGATAAAAGAAAAAGAAAGGTTTTAAGAGCTAATAGGAAAATACTAGCAGAACTGGTGAGGACGATTAAACTTGAAAGCAGCGGCAACTCGGAACTGAGGTTGTCATGACATGGTGAAGGAGGACATCCTATTTCCTTCCACCGTTTTCATGATCATTTGATTTAAATGGTTAGATTATAAATTTCCTCATGATGAAATTAATGTAGTCTAATTAAATGCAAAAATAAAAGGGATGGGATTTTATTAGTTTTTCATAGCAGGACTTAGATTTGTTCTGGATTTCTACTCATTCTTTAGATAACTCTCAGATCCAAGGGCAGAATTAACTATCAAAAATGTCACAACTACAAGGGGGCATGGTGATGTATCATTATAATCCTGGCACTAGGGAGGCTGAAGCCTTAAAATGAGCTGTCATTAGATATTCAGAAGTATAGTTTCCTCAAAGCAGTTGTGAGACTGAGACTATGCATACTTCTCACTGCTTCCTGTTCACATTTTTAGGAGCCACAATTTCACTAATGTGGAGTTTCACAAAAGAAAATAAACTCATTATGAATACTTGGTTACCATTAGAAGAGAACAGTTGTGAACTATGTCAATGGAAGTACTATGAAGTAAACAAGATACACTACTATTAATATACCAAATCACAGTGTACAAGGTAGAAGGGCCAGGGAGCCCTGCTGAGACTTTGGATATCCAGGAGAAGTGAGAAAGTCTGAAATGATTCACTTGTGGGCTCTAGATTTAATCCTCAGATGTCAAGCATTAGGAACAAATAAGAGACTGACCCTCTTCTTCCTGGGTGAAGACACATATGAGAACTGGTGTTGAGGTGAGATCCAGGTGTCAATTTGACCCAGGATGCTCCTCTGCTGGCATGCCTTCAGTATTTCAGAAGAACACCGCGTTGTGTTGGTGGTCCTGACTTGACGGGATTCTTATTTCCAAAGTAATGTGCTACTACTGCTCTTTGGCTCGTGGTTCTCAGTTTTCAAAAGTTATGAAGAGGAACTCAGAGGCCTGTGATGCCTTTGACAACTTAGGCAACCCTACTGAGACTTAGATTCCGTGTGTGAAATGAGTCAAAACTCTAGCATTTTGTCTTGTCCTAATTTAAGGAAGTCTATGCTACAAGCGAGCTTCCGATCCGGAACACCAGGCTGTGGGACTCCAGGTGGCAGCCCAGCTCTGAGGAGCAGTAGTGGAAGCAATTCTGTTTTACTCTCCTTGCAGTTAATTAGCACCGCAGACAGGTTTTACTAAGCATACTGTGTTCAATTTACAGACACATAAATCACTGACATGTTCGTTTGGCGTTTCAACATGAGAGGGGCCAAGCTTTCTCAGTGGCTTTTTGGGATATCATTTCCATTTTGAGAATGAACTAGCCAGGAACCAAAATGAAATTTAAAAAACGAAGCTGGGGTGGGGAACAAGAGAATTATAAAATAATGCATCTCAAAGACTCGGGGTGTTGGATGCTTCGCCTCGTTGTTTGCTGGGTCTCTTTCCATTTGAAGGTGTACAGTGCTGAGCAATAACACAATGGGGGGAAAGCCCTCCCTTCAGAGCTCTCCTGAGTGGGACCCTGTCCTCAGATCTCGCTTTGTCTTCCCTGGACTGGTCCCCAACAGCCACCTAAACTTTTAATCCCATTACTCTGTTGTCTTGTATAGCGCTTGTGTATTAAAAACAACGGGTTGTTTTGAAAAGTCTGAAGATGCCTATTGTGAAACGTTGACCAGCAACGATGAGAGACATTCCTGCTAGGTGTATGTGTATGAAATGTCAAGGTTACTTCAGTGATACAAGCACAGGCTTGGATTGTATTCACAAAATTTGGTATTATTCTGATTTCTACTACTAATAAACAGGGAAAATTTATCCACCTATTTTATACCTACACCCCCCCCCCCTTTTAATTCTAATTGCTAACGCTTGGGTAAAATTTTGGGAACAGTTATATTCCTTGTGCAGAGATAAATACAGACAGCCATCTGGTTCAAGATGACACAGTAAGTGCCAACCTGGAGCTGTATGTAAAGTGTCAGGGAATGGGAATGGAAATACACAGGAACAAGTTAAAGCGACTGAGGATGTTAATGGCGGACAGGTCCATTATAAGGAAGGCACAGTAAACAGAAGCGATGCAGAGGCTTGTCTACTCAGTCTGCTGTGGGAAATGACACACCTTGAGCAGAAGGCTCAAGGTCCCGAGGAAAGCGAAGGCTGTTCCCCATCATTGTTTGGTTAGCTCAAGTTGCTTTACTGAGTTAAAATTTTCAGGCTGGTGGGTGGTTCTGAGGAGGTACCTGTGAATGTAGCAGCAAGGAGGAACATGGGCAGTCTTCTCCTCTTGTTAGATTGGCACTCTGGCCAAGTGAACTTTTCATGGAGGGGCGTCTGAAACACTTCCAACCCCACGCCTCATGTAGAGGTGAAGCTGTAGGCTCAACTACTTCAGACACTGATTTTTGGTCAGATTTGAGGACTATACATTTTAACAGTCAGGTAAGGAAATAACAGACAACAAAGAAGAGGGGACTTGGAGATAGATTAAAAGTAATGAATTATTTTCCTCTTTCTTACTTGATGTTTTCTGAACCAGGAAATTTGTCACACATTTCTCTTTATTAGTGTTGGGAAGCAATGCTTCTGAGGTAGATTGTATCTCAGTGTATAATTAATATAGTCCTAGCCTAGTTACAGCATTGAAATGAGGTAAAACTCCTTTAGCCTGGTAAGCCACGCTAAATTATGAAACCCACTGAGGTATACTGTAGCCTGTAGCATTCCATCATCTCTTAACACATGCTCATTCTCCACACTGTGCCTCATTCACAAAGCAGAGAGAAGAGTCAAATGTCATCTTATATTTCTAACTGAAGCCCCACAAGGGTTGCTTGCTTCTTGGTGGGTTTTCATCATGTGAATCCAGGCTCATCTGGACTAGAAGATAAAGTGTTCTTTGGATCACATAAGGACGTGCATGGGTTCCAGCCCAGAATCGTTACTAAAAGGCTTCTAACACTGGTGATGCTCAGTGTCATCCAAAGGGTGTCACTAACCTGTGCCTCCTTAGAGAATTCACTTACAATCTGAGAACTGCAATGAGCTGGTGTTGAATTAGCACCTTTGTTTGCTTTTCCTTGGACTTGTCAAAAGGAAGATTAATGTGCAGGTTTTCTGCACTCAATGCAGCTTTTCTTAGCAGAATATGTGTCTATATCAAAATCCCATTTAGATGCAGAAAAACTCGCTAGTGTGCAATGATGATCTTGTCACCTTTTCTCCAGTTTCCCAATATCATTTTTTTCCACAGCAAACAAACATTTACTTCTGTTCAAGTCTCCTTCCACAACCTTCCCAACCCTTTGATGCCAAATATTATCACCTGAATCTCACCCATAAGTTGGGAAAAACGAGAGTTCAGCAAAGGTGGAAACAATGAGAAAAACACCTGTGGGGTCATTTTACAAATGGAATCACTAAAAGCAGTGTTTCTTGCTGGGTAATAGCATAGAACCTTTAAATCACAGAGATTAGAGACAGGAGACCTGCCAGGTCACCTTGTCCACCTCCTGCAGCAGCTTTTTGCATTTCATGTGAAATGACATGAGAGCTGGAGCGTTTACAGCAGCCCTGGGAGACTTGCTCCCAGGTAATACATCTCCCTGTTGAGAAAATGTCCCAGGGAGCTGGCAAGCTTTTCTTTTGTTTAATTTCACATTGTTCTGCATCTCTGCAGCCTTTGAAAATGCAGCCATACCTTTTCTGGTTCCTCCGTTTTTAAAACTAACAATCTTGCAATACTACGACATTATTATTGTCTCCTTGTCTAATTATTTGAGCCCATCTGTACAAATGCGTGCCTTAAAATACTACCCTTATAAATTAGAACCTATTGCTGAACCCGAGGACACCCCAAAGAGTTATTCACTGCATTCCCATTCATTCTGTATGGGGGCCTGTGGCCTGTTCTTCATTTGTGTGTGTATGTGTACTCAAGTCTATAGAAAATGAAGGTGGTATTAAACCCAGTAACTAGGCAGCACAATTTCATTACAATGTAGATAGTTCCTACAGACACGATTTATTTTGCTAATGCCACAACTTACTGAGACATCCTCAGGTTCATTATCCCGTGGATCTAAATGCTCTCTGGTGTGCCTGGTTGTGTGAGGAAACGCTGACTCTGGGTGTTTCACAGCCTGAGCACAGTCTTATAGTAAATTATTCTATCTATAGGCATTTCAAAATGCCATGCATTGCAGCATCTCCAGATTATAAGCCCTATATTTCGGAGTTATGCATACATTCCCTCTGGATTAGAAATGAAGGTAGAATTCACTTAGGAGTATCCCTTGGGCAAACATCAGATGGATTTCAAAGACCGCACTTCATTTCAATGTGCTCTGCCTTATTGTATGGAAAGGCTTTTGCAATCAGCATCATCACATGGCCTCTGGTGATTCATTGTTCACCACTTAATGTCCCCACTAAGCATTGGCATGGAGTCTTTCCCATAATACACCAGGGCTAAGTTACAACATTTAGAAAATACTGCAAAGAAGGCTTTTGGGCAACCAAGGGATGATGTATACATGACTTATTATGTAAATTATAGTCTGAATTCTTGGAATTCTATGTCTTATCAAATCTTAGTTTTTGTTTTAGTGTGTGTATGTGTGTGTGTGTGCGCGCGCGCACGCGTGCATGCCTGTCTGTCTGTCTGTCTGTCTATGAGCATGTTATTATGTGTGCTGGTGCATGTGTGAGTTGTGGTTGCTCATGTTGAGGCCACAGGACAACCTTGGGTGTTATTCTAAAGTACCATCTACCTCCTTTGAGACAGGGTCTCCCATTCATTGGGAACATATAAATTACATTAAACCGACTGGCTAATAAGACCCGGGGATCCACTTGTTCCTAGATATGGCTTCCAAATGTAGGCTTACATTTATGCTGGGGTTGAACTGTCTCAGTTTTGCAAGACAATCAGTTTACAACTAAACTACCTCTATATATCCACTCCCATTAGATTTTTCCCTATCTCCACTCACTGGATTTTTTTCTTCTTCACCCAATAGCTCATAACACAGGCATTGTGGTGTCCCCAAACTGAAACTTCTCTAACTCCAGGAAGATCCTGAGAAAGAAGAGTTACTTGTCTCTACCTCTGAGATTTTGCTCAATATGAGAGGGAGATACTTACATTCCTGTAAACCAACTAAATAGTGGGAGAAAACTTTTATGGTTTTTCCCCCCCAAAAATCAGAATACCTTGGGGTAAAAACAGAAATACCCCCTCCAAATGAAGTGATCTTCTCTCAGGCTTTACTACTACAGAAAGAAGGCTTGGGGGAGCAGTAAAGGGAATGAACGTCAGAGAGAAAGACTGTGGATAGGTGGAAACAATGAACAGAGGGCACTCACTGCTTTGCCCACACTATCTCATTTACTTATCACCTAATGATTTTCAGGTAGGTCTGTCTGCCTCCCCCAGCTCATATTCTTCCTTCCACACACACTGCTCTATTTTTCAAAGACATGTGGATTAATGAGACAATAATGTTGGTAAAGTGTTCTAATTTCCTCTGAGAAAAAAAGCTATAAAATTTTATTGTTATGGTTGCTCTTATTATCGAAGCTCAATGGATGCTTTAGTGGTGTCACTGATGTAACTAATATTACTCCCATTTATTTCATTTAGGGAAATAAAGTCTAAAAATACAAAGGAGCAGATTTATTGAGTTTTGGATTCAGCAACTCTGCACTTGGGATATTAACAAGGAAATCCAAAGCTAAGATTTGGAGGGCCATTGTGGGAACTGTAACCCAGTTGGTGCTCTTTGTGATGCTTGGTGACCTGAGAGTGGAGGAGAGAGGACTGGATACACCGTTCTTCTCTGGTTCCTTATGATGAAGCATAGAATGTAGCAATAATTCTCCCATTTGCTTGAGGAAATAACAGTGGACTCAACACAGATTATCTGCTTACCCAAGAGGATAGGCCCTCCTGCCGTACATGCGTAAAAGCAGGAACAACTATAGAAAGAACCGGAGAACCACAGCATGAATGGTCCCAGTGCTACCATTTTGGAAAGCTGCACTTATGCTCAAATAATCACATTTGAAAAAATGATAGAGTAGAAGAATAGAATCTGGAATTTTATGTGGCAATTACATGCTTAATTGTCATTTGAGTTGGGGTTTTGGTGTGAATTTTTTTCAATATGTTCTAGATTGTTTTCAGTTGGAAGAGTTGTGTACTTTGCTCAGTCTGGGCTTGTGGTTGAAGTAGAAAGGAACATTTCTATGACACTGTTAGTGAAACCCTTGATGCCTAGTGACAGTACACATCTTAGGAGACTGTGTCAATACTTTGTGGTATTGAGAACTTGGTGTAGGGCCAATTGCACAAAACTGTTGTTCCATGTTACTTACTACAAATTTGCATAGATTAGTCTTTCTGATAATTTATTCTACCTTGGCTTTCTCCAACCTTTTGGTTGAAAAAAAGATGTAATAAATAATGTTCCAACATGGCGAAGTAAAAGAAAGCATCAGGAGATTTGGGGGCTCTTTTTTTGTTGACATGGGTATGCTGCTAGTGTGTAATATCAAAACTAAGCTGCTACTATGCACTAAGATGCACATATGTTTAGGAGAAACTTTTTGTTGTCTGATGCAAAATATGCCAGAACAAATCATTTGTTCATTGGAGTCTGGAAAGTATTCACCTAACCCACAATAAAAAACTCTTTCCCATTTCTAGCCCTGCTTTCTTGCTGACTGTCCATCACAGAGAGTTAATGAGAAAGAAGATGGAAACAGGAAGTGGCCAGGAAGCAGAGAATACAAAGTCTTTATGGAAACTAAATGTCTCAGCCTAGGAATAGCTTTGTCATCTCAGCCTCACGGCACTTGTTTTATTTTTTATTTTTTTTCTACTTCTTCAGTGAAAAGCAAAGTTCTCATTATCACCTCTTCTTCATACTCCTACTCAACTCTCCAGGAATCTTGTTTGCTTTAACTAAACTATTTCTATAATTGAAAGGAGAAGAGGAAAATATACTTTTATAGTTTGGCATCTTATATTTAATTTAAACAGGAGAACATTTATTTTGGTGAAAGTCTAGTACAATATTTAACAGACAGTAGGTGCCAAGTGGGTTCACTGGATTAAAGATGGGCTTAGTAATAGTTTCTTGGTAGTCAGTCTTTGGGTGTATAGGAGACAGTCCCTGTGACAAAATAATTTACTGTCATAGAGTGGAAGGGACATACAGGTTAGCACAACAGTAGTGTATGTGAACAATGTCAGTAAGAGGCAGAACAGAACACTGTGGAATCATTGGTGGGAAAATAGCAGTTCACCACAGAGGTGGTGAAGAAAAGCTCACAACAATGTTGTAAGAGTCGGCTCTTCAAAGAGAGTGATACCATCACAAGTTCATAAAAGATACCTTTCGAGTTCCTATAAAGACAGAAGTTATGGGAACGTGATAGACAGGCTGAACATTTCAAGTTTAGTGTGTCAAAAGTGGGAAGAAATGATATAATCTAGATCTTGGGTCTGAAAACTCTTGTATGTGATCCCTGGAGGATGCATGGGGTGTTACTCTGTGGGTATCAGGACCAACAAAAGGTTTTGACCTGGGAAACTACTTGTTTTTTGTTTGTTTTTCTTTTAATGAAAAGAAGCTATATTTTTTTTCATCAGAGAAACTAGTGTCTGTTATCCCAAAGTAAGTATCATGTTGGGCCTGCTAAGTGATATACCATAGACTGAATGGCTTATGAAAAAAAGAAAAGTGTTTCTCACACATCTAGAGGTTGAGAACCCGGCATTAGGGAGCCAGAAAGGTAGGGTCTTGTGGAGGCCTCTACCGTGTTGCATGCCTTATGCTCATGGGATGGATAGAAGAAAGATAACTCTCTGATCTCTCCTCATAGGAACCCTAAAACATGTGTCCATGAAGGCCTCACCCTCATGACCCAGTTATCTCTCAGTATCCACACATTTACCTTGAGAGTGTGATTTCACGGGAATTTTGAGACCATAATTTCCAGGCTACTGCAGACATAAGGAGGGTTCTTAATGGCAGTGAGATAAGGAGACAGAGATTCTTAACATAGACTCATTTGTAATGATTGATGGGGTGGGGGTTGACATAGAGTTGAGAGTCTTATAATGCTATATCATTAAAATGAGAACACAGGATTCGGGTAAGATTTTCACTTGTCCAACACTCCTTTCCTTAAGAGCCATTCATATATCAAGAATTATAGGGGTATGTGAGGGAATGGAAACATGGCTCAGAGGTTAAGAGCACCTACTGCCCCTGCAGAGGACTGGAATTTAGTTCCCAGCACTCACATGATGCCACTCACAACTATCCGAAACTCCAGTTTCAGAGGGTCCAGTACCACCTTCTGGCTTCTAGGGTTCTCGGGCACACAAATGATACACATCCATATGTGAAAAAATACATACATAAACATCAAATATAAATAAGTAAATCTCAAAAGCGCTATGTAGGAATGTGGGATACACCAAAGGCTAAATATATCTACCTTTAAGTTGGAGCTAGGCAGTGGTAAAGTGTATTTTCCTAATGGACAATAAAATCTTTTTTTGACTTAGTAGTGGCTTAGAAATAGAGGAAAGATTAAACATGGTTGAAATCGGCATGTAATTAAAGCAGCGTGTATGCATCTTAGAACAGGATTGTTTGATCCAAAATTATTAGACAGTTCTAATTTGGAGACCTGTCATATTAGGAATGTGCAAAGGATATGAAAGAGTGGACATGGGCTGGGCGGTGGTGGCGCACGCCTTTAATCCCAGCACTCGGGAGGCAGAGCCAGGTGAATCTCTGTGAGTTTGAGGCCAGCCTGGGCTACCAAGTGAGATCCAGGAAAGGCGCAAAGCTACACAGAGAAACCCTGTCTCGAAAAACCAAAAAAAAAAAAAAAAAAGAGTGGACATGGCCACAGATATGCAGACAATTTAGAGCATGGAAAACAAATAATGAGGTGAGGGCAGAGTTAGAAAAAGGGAAATATGGTGAACCATGACATGTGCTACATAGAATTCATGTAGGACTGAAATAAATGATTGTATTTAGCATTGGAAGGCTACTGCTGATTTCAATGAGAAGAAATATTTATTGCTGGTGTTGAGGCTAGTTACATACAAAAGACTAAGAATGAAAGAGCATACAAATGTTGATTGAAAAATTACGTTTGAATATGATAAATTATAAACACAGATAGTTAAAGGGTGTTGATGTCAGATCATCAAGAAACATTTGGAAAAATCCTACTGGGAAAAATGGACCCACACCAGATCACTGCAGCTACTGTTCTCACTAATCAATCACAATTCCTTGGTGGCTCCCCGTGGGTCAGGGATGTCAGTTCAAGAGTCTGTTATTGATACTGCCCCTGCATTGCATAACAGTTCAGCAAGATTAGCATAGCTAATTTGGATTCATTCACTCATGTTTTCATCTATTTTTTTCATTGAGTATTTGAAGTGATATTGTGAATGTGGTGCATACAGACAGTGTACATGTGTTCTGGGTAGCCCACATGAGATAACTACTCAGACATAGTTTACAGACAATGGGAAGTCTTTATTCCAGCCAGCTGGGACCACACCCAGGTATTCAGGGACACAGGTGTGGTCCTCAGTGTCCAGAATACAGGGTTTTTGAAAACAGAAACCACATTGTGGCATTTCACTCAGCAGCTTCAGGATTGGCTGCTTTGCAGAAGCAAGCCATTTAACAGAAGCTAAGACAAGCAGTTCCTTGTAGGGGAATTCACAGAAACAGGCTGAGATAAGTTAGCTAGGGCATCCTGGCCTTGGGGTTCTTAGAATAGATCTGGGTAATTTTCCTTGGATTCTCCATCAAGGTGTTCAAATTCTAGTTAAGCCTGAAATGACCTCAGCAAGAATACAAGATGGAGGAAATTTTGAACTGTGCTGTCTTGTCAAACATGTGTAAAAGATGATATGGATATGGAACAAAGGTGGAGGGTTGGGGGAGTGCCATACAGACGTTGATATCTACATTACGAGGCCATAGGGGACAAAATGAAATCATTCACTAAACTATGAATAATAATGGGGCATGGTACATGAAGGGGTGGTAAGCGACCGGGTTTTCATTACAAAAACCAGACAAGTCATATCAAGAGCTGAGGAGACAGAAATAGTTTTAATGCATTTTATTTTTAAAATGTACAAACTCTACATATGTTAAAATGTACAACATTAGTAATAGCAATAGTAAAATTTTATGTACTATGTCACGCTATCCTCTATAGTTGAATCCCCCCTCTAAAATATGCCTGGCTATCATATTTGTCTACACGTATTATATGGTACATGATCCAAAGAGAAGTCATTTTTAAAAAGATCTGTTTAATTTTTATTTATCTGTGTGTCTGCATAAGTGTGTGTGTGTGTGTGTGTGTGTGTGTGTGTGTGTGTGTCTCCTCATGGAGGCCAAAGGGTCCCTGGAGGCTAGAGTTACAGGTTTCTGTGAGCTGCTTGACATGGGTCCTGAGAACTGAACTCTGGAATTCTGAAAGAACAGCAAGTGCTCTGAACCTCTGAGTCACCTCTGCAGCCTAGAGAATTCGCATTGCTAGCAAGCGAACACTCTGAAGCTAATATTTCAGTGTTTATGTCTTCTAAAATTATTTTTGTTTTGATATTATTTCTCTAACATGGATGAAGATGTTGTTGACTGAGTGTTGCTTCTTGTTCTAGATTGTTGATCTAGATAGTTTAAGAAGTAACAAGTTTTCATCGAGTCTTTGCTTGGCTCATGTGATGTAACCACCTTTGAACAAATTTACTGCTCTGTAATGGAAAAATGACGCAGGCTGCCATGAAACAGCTCTACCTACATTCTACAGTAATCATTTTTCAGGGAGGCAAATGGAAAAAAAAGAACTGAGGAAATGTTATGAATGGTAAGTAGAATGAATGGAAATCAGGAAGAGTTAGGGAAGAAGGAAGAGAACTAGGAAGAAAACAGGAAACAGTGCAAAGTGCAGAGTAAGCCTTTGTTATAGTTGGCTTCAGGACCACAGGTTTGGATAAACACTACTTTGATTTTCCTATTGTAAATTACAGTATATGAAGTGTGAATCTGTTACAAAGAAAAAATCAAGACACAAACCGTCACGTACTTTTCTTTCCCAGGGATATTTTTGCTCCATACAAACAGGGTACTTAGGCATTCGTTGGTTTCTTTAGGACAATCAATGCAAATCTTCAGAAAATTCATAACAAACTCTATGTATATATGTGGTTGTGAAATGAGAAGTTTCCCTGAGAAAAATGGTGAAGAAGGGAAAATATCCTGTTTTGTTTTTTTAATGGGATCAACTTGGACCTTGTCAACCGCATTCCCAAGCTCTATTTGCAAATGGGAAGGATGGTGTCTCAAAGTACAAGGAAACCTCATGAGAACTTCTTGTGGAGTCTGACATGTATCCACACGATGGGAAGCAAGCAGGAATATGTACCCATCTGCTAGACTGGTTGGTTTATTGGTGATTAAGGAGGGCTTACTATGAGCCAGTATGGACTGCACTGATGGTGTGAAGGAGAGTAAAGATGCCCAGAAATGGTCCTTGCAATGAGTGCTTTCTGTCAGGGAAGAGAGAAAATCCTTGAATGAATGAGAAACAGATTTCTCAATGTGGAAGAATCAAGGTGGCTGAGCTGTTGTAAATCGGGAGGATTAGACACTCCCAGCTCCAGAAAGGTGCAGTCTTCAGAGCTCACTACCCAAACAGTTACCGCTGAGACATTCATGGAAGAGCTAGAGAGCAGATTAGAAGCCTGCTGAGCTCTTAGAACATTTTCTGCCCATAACCTCCCAGCGGCACCCCAACTCTCTCATTCTGATAGGGTCAGAAAGAAGGGCAAGTAGGAGGAAAAAATAAGCCAATACCTTCCTCTTAGCTGAGGAGGGAAAATTATTTGAAGTTAAAGAAAATTGAGTTTTTCTGTCGGACTTTGATGGTTATGTTAATAATTATGTCTTATTCCATGGCCAGTGTAAATAAGAGATGAGAAATTTAATCACTATTATATGACATCAAGTCAGTACTCACTTATTCAGCATTTTATCTTAAAAAGTGGTGCGATGGGAACAACTATCAAACACTAAAACAAATGTATGAATTGAGATATGAACATTAGATCTCTTTGTAGGCTATGCTTCTCTGAGAATTTTCTCAACTGTGAACGTATTTATGTTTTCTAGTGAAGCACGTTTCTTCATTATATCCTGTTTCTTCATGCATGTATCATCTATTTCTTTTAGTGCTCTTTCCCCTCTTTGGAAATGTGTATGGGTGTGTGTGTGTGTGTGTGTGTGTGTGTGTGTGTGTACATGTGTGCATGCGTGTGGAGGTTAACACGTATCTTTTTCAATTACTACCTATCTTATTTTCGAGTCAGGGTCTCTCACTGAATCTGAAGCTCATGACTTACAGGTCAGCACGCCCCAGAGGTCATCCTGTTTTCTTCCCCTCCGCTGTAGTTACAATGTAATATTATACCCAGTATTTCTCCTGGGAGCTGCGAGCATGAACTCAGGTCCTGGTGCTGGTATTGTAAGTACTTTATGGATTGAACTATTTTCCCAGCCCAAGTTCTTACTTTTTATCTATGGAAAGTCCCACATTTCAAGAGACTTTTCACAATGATGACAATGGCATCTACCATATATCTGTTAACCTATTGTCAATATGTTGATGTATATATTAGAGCATATTCATATTTAAACTACTCTCATCCCTACCCCCCAGTTCCTGCCATCTCCACTGTCTCTACCATTTTTCTCTCTCAGTCCTTGAAGACTCTTAATATTATAATCTTTTCAATATTCAGCAATACTTCCAAAAAAAAAGAACAAGGGTCATTTTCAAAGATGTGCTTTCATCCATTTATTCTTTCCCTACTCCTTTCCACCAAATTTCCTTTGTCTCTTTCAGTAGAATGCCTACCCTCTCTTCCTACCATGTCAGTTCCTTCTTATTACCCATATCATATCCCAAATCCTTGTGTCCATTCTCCAGACTTTCACTGAAATTTCTAAAATGCACACACAATCCTATCATCTCCTGGTTTAAAATCTTCATGTTATTCTACAGCATAGAGAAAATCATTTCCAACTTTAAACACATTGTAGCTGTGATTTGCCTTATCCATGTCATATATTATTCTCCCTATGCTGGTCATAATATTCTGTTTTTCTTTTTTTTTTCAATAACAAGCTGTAGAGTGTCATATCTCTATCATGTACTGCACTGCTCCTTCTTCTCCAATGACCATTTCTTATCTTGTCACATCCCTTTCCTTACCTTCTTCTCAGCTATAAAATATCAATGTCCTTCTCTAGATAGCTTTCCATTGAATATTGACCAAAATCAAGCACCCACACTGCACATTCATCTTTTATTCTTATTTTCTCCCTTTGGTTTACAATTTCTTAACTTCCCTGGCAATAACTGACATTCCTCATCCTCCTGTACTATTGTGGGTAAAGTAAATTCTCTGGGTAAGTTACTAAAATAGCTAATGGACTTTTAAGACTAACGCTAATTCAGCGTTTGCATGTACTGGACATTTATATACACTCACCCAATTTAATTACAACATTACACTGAGACCTTTGTTTCTGAAGGGAGGGACTCAATTTGCTCATCATAGTTTCCTGGAGCCTATGAGCATGCCTGGCCCTGGCAAAGTATAAGAACTCTGTGTTGCAACATGGAATGAATTAATAAATGGCAAATATCTTTATGAAAAATAGGCTATCATAATTTCCATAGGAGAAAGAGAAAGTATGGAAGTAGTGAAGTGATTTGATATGGAGTAGTTGAAATAAAATCAACTCACACCTTGTACAGTTCCTTCTAAACATTAATGAGATATTGTTCTATCCATTCGGGCTGGGATATAACTGCCATTTTAAAACTGGTAGCACAGAAACCAGTCTCCACAAAACTCACAACAAACAAACATCCATGAGAATAATAAATAAAAGCACCACCAAGAACTCTGTAGTTTGAAATGAAATGTAAGTGCTACAAAGAATTTCAAATGCATTTAATTAATGCCCCTAGAAACTGAAATTTAGGTGCTGAAGAGATAGCCCAGCAGTTAAGAGCACTGGCCATTTTTCCAGAGGACCTGGGTTCAAATCCCAGCACCCACATGGTATCCCAAAACCATCAATAAATTCAGTTCCAGGGGATGTTATGGCCTTTTATGCCACCACAAACATGCAAAGGGTGCACAGACATACATGAAGACAAAACATCCATGCACATTAAACGAAATATATATGTATAGATACATACATAATAAAAAGAAAATGAAAGTTAGAACAGTGAGTGAGATTTCACAAAAGATCATACTCAAAACTCTGAGTAAGTGAACAGTAAACAGTGTCTTTGTCAAGTGAGAGCTGGACTTTATCAAGGAAGCAGTTTTCACTCTCCTACTATGGCTGTGAATATTTTACTTTGTTATCTCTGTCACATAACAGGATGGTGATAAGGAGAAAAACTGGCTAAAAGATTATATATTTTATATAAACGTGAAAAGTAGAACCCGTATTGATTATTAGGGATCTATAAGTTTCACAGCTGAGTGATAGTATAAAAATATTTATAAGCCGAGCTGTGGTGGAGCACGCCTTAATCCCAGCACTGCAGAGACAGGCGGATCTTTGTGAGTTCAAGGCCAGCCTGGTCTACAGAACGAGATCTAGGAAAGGCGCAAAGCTACACAGAGAAACCTTGTCTTGAAAAAAAAAATTACTTTAAGTTTATATAAAAATGCTGTTAAGATCCAGGTTGATTGTCCATGAATTTCTCTCTGTGTAAAGCTCTAGAAAATTTTGCTTAGTTACTGAAACTGCTGAATGTTTTGAGAGGGACCATTTTTTTTTTAAGTCTCTAACTGTACTCTTGGTGCAACAGAAGCATGATTAAGAACACAGCTCCTTGGATAGCACCCAAGGAGTTGCTGGTCAGGGAGGCACCAGAGATTCCCAACGCTTCCCAGCCTACTTCCATTTCTTTGGTTGTCCACTAGCACACGAAGGTAAGACATAATGCTGTAGACACCACATACGGATATATACCATGCATATATATCATGCATACCACATATTGGATGCATGATACGGGAAAGTCAAGCTGAAGTTTCCTCTTTGCTGGCTATCATTCACAGTACCCAAGGTGCTTGCTATGCAGGCTCCTAGAAGCAGAGTCATCACTGGATCTTACCCAGCTGTAGACCCTGTGTGCTGTAATACATACCTATCAGGCATGATACCTGCTGGTGCAGTAGTATCAGGACTATCTGGAGGATAGCCAACCACTTTCTAATTGGATTTTGGGCCTATTCCGTGAGAGAGAATGTATATTTGGCACTGTGAACCTACTTAAAAGCCTAAGGCTGGAGAGGTCAAAGACTCTAGGAGGAACGTAGCATTAATATTTTGCTAAGCAGACATGTACTCAAGCTGCAATTTGAAAATTTATGTTTCTTCCCACAGACTAGTGCTGCTCTCAGCCTGGATCAGGGAATCTTCTTCACACAGTGGACAGCAGTGAATGCAGAGACTTTATAGTGCTGAGAATGAGTGACTGTTGAGGGCCTAGCCCTAAAAATAGCATTGGTATCACCCACCCAAGGCCCAGAGAATGCTGTGAAATAAACAGAAAGAATATAAGAGCCAAGGATAAAGAAGAGCCTGGGAAATGCTGTTTTCTGCATATGACATGGCCACTGTACTAGTAATCATATAGGGGTTGTGGATATATGTGCAAGAGCTGCACACACACACACACACACACACACACACAAACACACACACAAAACACAAAAAATACAACAACAAACAATGAAAAATGGAAGGAGATTAGCTGGGAAGAAAGGTGATGGTGATTTTCTTTGTTGAAGGTGATTAAGATAGGAAATGGAGGGGTTACTACAGTCTCAGCACATTGGACACACCTATAAAATTGTCAAAAATAAGAATAATAAAACAGCTTCAGGCCAACATTGTTTTGGTTCAAATCTTAGCTCAGCTGCTTAGTAGCTGCATGTATCTTGGGTGACTCAGGGAATGCCCCATGCCTCAGTTTACTCAGTGGTGTACCAATATGAATAGGACCTCATGGTGTTGGGAGGAAGCAATATGTTTGCATGCAAAGGTCTTAGAACCATGCCTGCCACAAGAAATTAGTTAATGAAGTTAGCTTTTTATTGTTTGTAAAGTGTGTGAGTCAAGCTAGCTCAAAAAGTAAATGGCATTCTTAAGACCATCCAAATTTCAATGTCTGATTTCACCAACTGAGAATTGTTTAAATATTAATAGGTGAGATAACTGTAGAAGCAAAGTGCCATGGGAAGCAGGGGGCAAGCAAAACGAATAAAGAATGGGCCTGCTTTTCAAGTGACAAGCCATATAGACAAGCCATACCTGTGATGTAGGAGCACTCAAAGCAACTGGGTTTGCAATTGTTCATAAAAGCCCCGTGAAATTCTATCTGCTGACATGAAAATAGCAGTCCATTAATCCTGATAGATTTGAAATCCCTCTCCTATGCACAGCAGGCAGCTTGAGGGAGAGATCACGCACTTACCCTGCTACATGCGTCACTTAATGCTCATGGCTAGCAAGAAGAGCACTTACCCAACACTGAATAACAACCGTGACCGTGCTTAAAATAGTCTTAGATGGAAATCAGAACTATTTAGATCTTACCAAACTTCCAGAGAAACAGGCCGGTGAGCAAAGTGTCTGCTCTATTCAGTGCTCTCAGTCTTGATATTTAATCTCAGAAAGCTCAATGTGTGCCATGCACTGCCACCTGGGAGTTCTGCAGTCTGCTGCTGCTCAATGTGACAAGATTCCAGCCTGGCAAAAGCACCTCTCATATGACTGCCACCCTGCAGAATGAGACCGAGCTTCCGAGGTGACGCTAAGTCTGTCAGGATGAGCTCTGTCTTACCTGACAACATAGGAGAACATGGAGTATCACTGCAGGCCATGGGGTGTGTTCTATGACAGGTCAACTCCAGAACTTTTATTTAAATGTGGAATGAACTTGTTTGAACCCTAATGCTGCTATATGATATTTTTTAAAAATTACACTGTCTACATTTTCCACATATTTAAGATATTGAATGTTTAGATATCTATTTGCCTGGATGTTACTTTCTACTCCCTTGCTCATCAAGGTGACAACTGTTCCAGAACTTAGTATGTTGTGTGCATCGCATTAAAAGTGTGCATTTCCTTGAATGGATAACTTTGTTCTCTGCTTAATAAGGGCACAAGGGACATTGATGTTAAACATACTAAGAACATCCTAACTTCTTCAGATTCAAAATTAATATAATCATCATCAGTTCTCTATGAATCTTTATTCAGCAGAGAGGAAGAAGTCTCATATTTCACATTTAGCCACCACTGAGAAAATGCTAAAAGCTTTTTCTCAGACCGTCACTTTTACAAATGTCAGGCTTGCCAACATGACATGCTCCAGAAACTCACTTTAATTTGGATAACAACTAAGTGCTTGTCACATGCTAAGTCACCAGAATTATTTACAGCTCAATTCTGCAGTATGGAAACCAGCAAGCTGTCCCCAAGCCTCTTTAATTTTCCTCCTTACCTCCCACCAGCAGCACGCACCATTTCCTATCACAAAAAGAGGTCTGAGCTTATTTTTGGTCGCCTATGATGCAGTGTTGAGCATCGCTTTATTCCTGAGATGAGAGGCTTCTGCTGTTGCCTTGTGCAGCTTCTTATTGGAAGCATAATTCTGTGCCTCTCTGCTGAGAATGTGTGAAATGACTGTAGTAAAAAGTGTTCTGCAAAGAAAATAAGATGTGTGCCAAGCTTCACTTGTGGATCATGTGGAGAAACTCATGGACATGCCCCACGCTTTTGTGAACGTCTTGGATTTTTTTTTTTTGATCAATTTTGAGCTGCTCTGAAGAGAAGGTGTTTCTTCTTTGTTCTTGGCAATGAGAGCTAAATAAGAAACATACACATCTTGAATTGTGTGATTAAACAATGTGATTTGTCATTGAGTATAGTCAGTGTAACAACATATCTGTCCCCAAAACGCAGATAGTTTATATGTGTTAGGAATATATCTTTGCCACTGAGTCCGAACTGTGGCTAAAGTTCCTGGAGTATAGTACATGAATGAGTGCCCAAGGAGCTTCTGTTACTCCATTCAATACTGGAACTTTGGGAAATGCATGTGACATAGATGGGGCACCCATTGGTGACAGAAGCACATTCAGAAAGGAGGTTGAGACTGAGAATCTGGGCTTGGGAAACTGGATATTTTAAAGCAGCATCTTGGCCCAATGGCAGCAGTGCCCACTGATTCTTCATGGTGCAGTGCCTAGCTGATGCTTACTTACAGAGATGGCATTGGTCATGCCAGTGGGACTCAAATTTATGTAGTGTTTAGCATCTTTAAGTGTGCCTTACTACTTAACTCTTAAATTTGGAAATTTAACCATCTCATGAATCCTGACAGCCAGTGAAATGCTTATGGCACATTCATCTTTCACCTCCTGTTAAGGAAATATTGTAGCAGGCTCAAGCAGATCTCCTTAAGTCAAGATAGTTCTTAAAGTTTAAGTCTCATTATGTAATAGTCTAACTATTTGGTAAAATAAAGAACAAAATTAGAATATTTTAAAAATATACAAAATGTAAACTCCATTTTATTACCAATTATATAATTAATTTGTATTGAAAATAGATTCTTCACTCATACAGTATATCCCAATCACATTTTCCCTGTCTTCCACTACTCCAAGATCCCATCTCTCCCCTCTCCCCGAGATCCACTCACTCTGTTTCCTCTTCAGAAAAGAAAAGGCCACCAAGAGACAACTGTCAAACAGGATAAAACAAGATATGCTAAGACAATGCAGAAGCCCTTATATAAGGTCAGGCAAGGCAACCCAATAGGAGAAAATGAATCACAAGGGCAGACAAATGAGTCAGAGATACATCTGCTCTCACTTTTAGGATGCCTTCTCCAAATACCAAGCTAACAGCTATAATATATGTGCAGAGTATCTGGTACAGGCTCCATACTTGCCACTTCAGTCTTTGTGAGCCCATATAAGCCCTGCCTTATTCAGTGGGCCATGTTCCCTGTGTCCTCTATCCCCTCTGCCTCCTGCAGTCTTTCCTCCCCCTCTTCCAATGGGGTTCCCTGGTTTCCGAGGAGATAGATCCAAGGAGACTTCCAATTTAGAGTTGCATAATGTCTGGCTGTGGCTCTCTGCACCTGCTCCTATCTGCTGCCAGAGGAAATTTCTGTAATGACAACTGGACCAAGCATCAATCTATGGGTGTAGCAGAATATCATTAGGGATCATTTCATTGACATTTTTTTTTTTTTTGCCAGTCATGTTAGGTTTTATCCTAGGCTCCTGGGCTGCTCAGTCTCTGGTTCCTGGCCATCCAAGCATTGTAGGGCATGGACTCCCTCTTGTAGAATGGGCCTCAAGTTAAACCAAACATTGATTGGTCACTCCCATGAGTTCTGTACCACAATTTCCTCAACACACTTTGCAAGCAGAACAGATTGTAGGTCGAGGTTTCTGTTTCTGGGTTGGTGTCCACGTTTTCTCTTTCAGTATGCCTTCATATGACATGACAAAGGAATTAGAATGTAGGAAGGAGTGAAGGCTCCATGCAGGCACCAGCTCAGCCTCACTAATTTCAGTGAGTGGTGTGGATGTTGTGCTGGGCAATGGAGCACAACTGTTCTAGCATCAGCCTGGATTGTTTAGGGATCTCCACGGAATCCCACAGACAACAACTCAACTGAATGCAACCCAGTACCACCACTGGAAGCCTTGCCTGGCTGCAAAAGATGGCCAGCTCAGACTCCATATACTCCAATACTAGGAGTCATCAGTAGGGCCACCCTCATAGATTCCAGGTAGTTTCCACACCACCCTCTAAACCACCCCCCAACTCCAGCTGCCTCTCTCCCCATTCTCTACCTACACCTCCCTCCTGATCCCTCCTGTTCCTATCCCCACCCACTCCCAGTCTACCTGCAAAATTTGTTTTACTTCCTCATACCAGGGAGATCCATGTATCTCCTCTAGAGCCCTACTCTTTACCTAACCTCTCTGGGTCTGTGGATTGTAGCTTGTTTATCATTTACTTAACAGCTTTCAAGGTATGAGTTACTTCACTCAGGATGATTTTTTTCTACTTGCATCCTTTTGCCTGTAAATTTCATGATATCATTTTTAATAGCTTAATAATAATATTTCATTGTGTAAATGTATCACATTTTATTTATTCATTCTTCAGTTGTGAGACATTTAGTTTGTATCCACTTTCTGGCTATTATTAATAAAGCCATGATGAACATAGCTGAGAAAGTTTCCTTGTGATAAAATACAGAGAGGTTTTTTTTTTTTTTTTTTTTTTTGAGTATATGACCAAGAGTGATATAGCTGGGTCTTGATGTATATCAATTCCCAATTTTCTGAGGAACTGACATATTGATTTCAATAGTGGCTGTACAAGTTTGCACTCTCACCATCAATGGAGGAGTATTCCCCTTGCTCCACATCCTCACCAGCATGTGCTGTCACTTGTTTTATTGGTCTTAGCCATTCTTGCAGATATAAGATGGAATCTCAAAGTAGTTATAATTTGCATTTTCCTGATAGCTAAGAATGTTGAGTATTCATTTAGGTGTTTTCAGCCATTTGTGATTCCTCTTTGAGAATTCTTTGTTTAGATTTGTGTCAAATTTTTAATTGGATTATTTGTTATTTGATACATAATTTATTAAGTTCATTATATATTTTGGGTATTAGTCTTTTGTCTGATGTGGAAGTGGTTAAAAAATGTTTTTTCCCATTCTGTAGGCTGCTGCTTTATCCAATTGGTGATGTTCTTTGCCTCCTAGAAGCTTTGCAATTTCATGAAGTTCCATTTATTAATTGTTGATTTTAGTATCTGTGTTATTGGTGTTCTGTTCAGAAAGTTGTCTCCTGTGCCAATGTGTTCAAGGCTATTCCTAACTTTCTCTTCTATCAGGTTCAGTGTATCTGGTTTTATGTTGAGATCTTTTATCCACCTGGACTTGAGTTTTGTGCAGGGTGATAAATATGGATCTATTTGCATTCTTCTACATCAGACATCCAGTTTGATCTGCACCACTATTAAAGATGCTTTATTTTTCCAGTGTATATTTCTGGCTTCTTTATAGGAAATCAGGTGTCCATAGGTGTGTGGGTTTATGTCTGGGTCTTCAATTAGATTCCACTTATCAAAATGTATGTTTTTATGCCAATACCATGCAGATTTCTATTGCTATGGCTTTGTAGTACAACTTGAAATCAAGGAAGATGATACCTCCAGGAGTTCTTTTATTGTTCAGGATTACTTTAACTATCCTGTTTTTTTTATATGAAGTTAAGAGATTAATTAATTTTTAAATTTATATCTTGCTGTGGAATAATGTTTTTGTACACTGGTTTAATAAGATGCTGTTTGGCCAGTAGCCAGGCAGGAAGTATAGGTGGGATAAGCAGACAAGGAGAATTCTGGGAAGAGGAAGGCTGAGTCAGGAGATGCCAGCCCATCGTCCAGGGAGCAGCATGTAATGGCACATAGGTAAAGCCACAGACCATGTGGTGACATATAGATTAATAGAAATGAACTGAGTTTAAGTGTAAGAGCTAGTCAGTAGTTAGCTTGAGCTAATGGCCAAGCAGTTTTAATTAACATAAGCCTTTGTGTGTTTACTTGGGTCTGAGTGGCTGCAGACCAGGTAGGACACAGGAAAACTTCCAGCTACAATATCTTGTGGTAGCATCAGGATCTACAAACAGTTCTATATGGTTACATTTAACTTATGTGTTTTTATTGTTGACAAAACCAAGCACATGGACTGGTGGGCCACCCTTTAGTGAATGGTGTGACATGGACAATGCTCTGTGTGACGTGGATTATGCTGTGTGTGACATGGACTATGCTCTGGGTGATGTGGACTATGCTCTGGGTGACATAGACTATGCTCTGGGTCCTCTCTGTTGCTCTGGGATTTGGACAAGCAGTCAAGCACTAAAGTCATACAAAGCCCTCTGCAATTGACTGGCCAGGTTCTGGTCCCATGTCTCTTTGATATTAAGTGGTGGCATTGAAACTTCCTTCTTGATGCTTTCTTCATCTGAGAATTAGGTCGAAGGTAAAAAAAAAAAAAACCAACAAGAAAGCAGATGTGGAGGTCATATGTAGAGGTCATCTGTGGAGATCATATGTGGAGGTCATATGTCGAGGTCATATCCTGGCAGCACACAACACAAAAAACTGAGACTTGGTGAAAATTATAGAATTATCTCTAGTCTACATACCTTATCACAATAGCAGCCCTGTCCCATTTATAACTAGATTAGAACTAAGTGAGCTGCAAGACATTCTCTGCAGGAAAACGACTTGGAATTCTACAGTAAAGAGGTATGGTTTCCTAGCTATGAGGCCAGTTTACTTTATACCCAAAGCCAGATAGAGATATTATATCAGAAGAATAGTACAAATCAGCATGCTTCATGAATATACATACAAAAGTCTAAAATAAAATATTTTCTAATTAAAGCTGTCAGTAAATAAAAACTTACTGGCTACTTTAATGCAAGATTTATTCCAGGTATTCAAAGGTGTTCAGAAACTAAAGAGTATATATAGTCCACAACTAAAAATGACTGAAAAATAAATATTAGGCTCTGAGGATGTAGCTTAGTGGTACAGAACTAGTTGAGCATACATGAAACCCTGGGGTTGATTTCCAGTAAAACACACACACACACACACACACACACACACACACACACACACACACACACACACAGAGGGGGGGGAGGGTGCAGAGGGGGGGGACAACGTCTATATCATGTCATACTTAACAGCAAATGACTAGATTCTCTTAAAAACCAGGAACAATATAATAATGTTTTCTCTCATTAGTCTTCATTGATATACCTAAAATGTTAGCCAAAATGTACAGAAACACATTAGTAAGTAGCATGCAACCATCTTAGAAAGGTAGTGATAAAGTTGGTTTATTTCATGGATGAATTTACAAGAGAGAAAAATCCAAAACTAAAATATAACAAGGTTGTAATATGCAAGGCAAATATCCAAAGGCCAATTATTTCCTATATGCCAACAATGAACAACTAGAATTTGAAATTATATTGACAGTGGTACCAAAAATTGAAGCCAAACCTCATCAGAGATGTTTCTTTTTTCATTAGATAGAGATTAATATAGAGACCCATAACTGTTGATGGTACAGAGAATAAGAGACTGCAAGAGGCTCAGCCCTAAATAGAACATCTGTATCACAGCCTCCTCACCAGGGGGATCATGCAGAAGGGGTCAGAAAGATTGGGAGTCACAGGTGATGAATGGCTACAATGAACCACTGATCAAAATGCATCATATGAAATTTTCGAAGAGCTAATAGAAATGAAAAATAGAGGAAACAAAAAAGCAAACTTCATTCACATTTACACATCACAAAAATTAATTCAAAATGGGCTATTGAAATGAAAATGTAAAATTGCAAAACGTTTAGAACTGTGTTTCTAAACCTATGAGACACGACTCCTTAAGGGGTCAATAACCCTTTCACAGGGATTGCCTAAGATCATCAGAAAACACAGGTATTTACTCTACAATTCATAACAGTAGCAAAATTACAGTTATGAATTAGCCATGGAAACAATTCTGTGTTTGGGGGGTCACCACAACATGTGGAACTGTATTAAATAGTCACAGCATTAGGAAGATTGAGAACCACTGACTTAGAATAAAATACATAACCTGGTGATTGGTAATCAGTTTTTAGATACAACAAAATCACAACAGATGAAAGAGAGTAAGACAAGACTTATTAAATTGAAATCAAAGCTCACTGTTAAAATATGAAAAAGATATGCTGGAGACAGAGAAAATATTTGCAAGACACATGCTTTGGAAATGTATTCAGTACAGAAAAACAGTCAGAATCCATCAAAAAAACAAACAGCCTAATTTAAAAAATGGGTTCAAAGAGCTTAACAGACATCTTATGCATTGTTAGAAAAGCTCCTGCAAAGATGCCTGATTCCATAGATAGTTAGAAAATCACAATGTGCATTCAAAATGAGATGCCAGTGTATTCCTACCAGGAAAGGTAAAACTCAAAGCAGCTGACTCCACAAATTGCTGGTGATGGTATGAAGAAATAGGAACTGGCCTTGTGAAGGACATATTGGTACACTGGTTCTTCAGGGATGGCTATTTATTGTGACCACATTCTCAGTTATTTATCAAGTGATTTGAAAATCTGTAGACACACAGAACTATTCATACCTGTGTTTATAGAATCTTTGTTCAAAATGATCCCAAATTGGATTTAATGGCATATCCTATATATTATGAAAGTGGCCAAACTATAGCACAAACACAGAACTCAACGTTACCCACTCACAAAAAGGAGTGAGCTGCAAACCATGTACAAATACAGATCAGTTATTAAATGAATAACATTTTAAAGAAGTCAATCTGATAAGGCTACACAATGTAAGTTTTTATTCATATGAAACTATAGATTAGCCAAAACAATAGACACAAAAAAATCAATTGTTTGGCACACGAGACTGTATTTTATGATTCTGTAATGTAAGTTACATTGCCCTCTACATTTTCTGAAACCCACAGAGCATTATAGCAAATGGTAACATCAGTGGATGGAAATGAGAAATCCTTTCAGAGATCAGAGGCTCCTAGGACATAAAGAAAAACATCACTGTAGCATGAAATGTTAGAAGGTCTTATTAATTAAAACAAATCCAAGGCCAGTTAGTGGGGTGAACACTGGAAGATCAGAGAGACAGAACAAGCCACAGCTAACCTCACCTGGTCAACTTCTCACCTGATCCTGTTTCCTTAGACTGGATGCCTCTGAGTCCTCATCCAGAATGGGTCTTAGCTGAACTGCTGCTTGAAAGCCTGAATGCTTAACCAGCCAAATGTTTTTAGTTTCTGGTCTTCACGCCTTATATATCTTTTCTTTTTACCATCACTCCCTGGGATTAAAGGCTCGCTTTATGGGATTAAAGGCATGAGTCACCATGCTTGGCTGTATCCTTGAACAGATGGATTTCTGCCTCTGGAATGTTAGGATTAAAGGCATGTGCTACCACTGCCTTTCCTCTATGTTTAATATTGTGGCTGTTCTGTCTCTGACCCCAGATAAGTTTATTAGGGTGCATAATATTTCGGGGAACACAATACCACCACACATCACCGAAGACTTCCACTGGACTATGAATTCAGGACACAGTCACTGAATTGAGGAAAAGGTTTCACCTGAAGTCACTTAGGTAATTAATAGAAACTGAACAAAGGAAAAGGGAAAAGAAGCTACTGGAAAAGACCACTTTTTAAGACAGCAGAAGGGAACAGTCCTAAAAATGCTTTCTTTATAGTGAAAGTTTGCACATTTAATTGGATGGTAGAGAGTTGGGTATATCACTGTAGGAAAAAAATTACAGACAGCAGGGGGAAGTTTAAGATGTCCCATGAGGCAGTAGATTATAACCACAGACAACAATAGGGACTCATTTATATGAAATTAGGCAAGGATTGTTAATGTCTTAGTTTATCCATAAACTGGGTAATAGAGAAATACGTTGCTTACAATTCTGCAGACTAGGAAGTAAAAGTACAAGGTAGTGGCAGTTTTGTTTCCTGGTGATGCCCTTTTTCTGATTCAGAGAGTGCCTTGTTGCTGAATTCTCAGACAGCAGAAGGAATGATGGGATCCCCGGGGCCTTTTGAAGAAGGCCACTAGTCCTATCTAACTGGTCTTTGACCATGTCATGTAATCACCTTCCAAGTTTCTACCTCCTAACATTAACACACTGGTGCTAGCTTACAACACATGACCAGATATACATATTCACATTCTAGAATCACACATAGAAATATCTATAAATGTAAAGGTCTTGGAGCGATCAGGAATACAGGGAACATACCTAAACATAATAAAGGCAATTTACAGCAAGCCAACAGCCAACATCAAATTAAATGGAGAGAAACTCAAAGCAATTCCATTAAAATCAGGAACGAGGCAAGGCTGTCCACTCTCCCCACACTTATTCAATATAGTACTTGAAGTTCTAGCCAGAGCAATAAGACAACATAAGGAGATTAAGGGGATACAAATTGGAAAGGAAGAAGTCAAGCTTTCCCTATTTGCAGATGACATGATAGTATACTTGAGCAACCCCAAAGATTCCACCAAGGAACTGATACAGCTTATAAACACCTTCAGCAATATAGCAGGATACAAGATCAACTCAAAAAAATCAGTAGCCCTCCTATATACAATGGGCAAAGAAGCTGAGAAGGAAATCAGAGATACATCACCCTTTACAATAGCCACAAATGACATAAAATACCTTGGGGTAACACTAACCAAGCAAGTGAAGGACCTATATGACAAGAACTTTAAGTCTCTGAAAAAAGAAATTGAAGAAGATGTCAGAAAATGGAAAGATCTCTCATGCTCATGGAGTGGCAGGACTAACATAGTAAAAATGGCAAACTTACCAAAAGCAATCTACAGATTCAATGCAATCCCCATCAAAATACCAACACAATTCTTCACAGACCTGGAAAAAATAATACTCAACTTCATATGGAAAAACAAAAAACCCAGGATAGCCAAAAGAATCCTGTACAACAACACAACCTCTGGAGGCATCATGATCCCTGACTTCAAGCTCTACTGCAGAGCTACAGTAATAAAAACAGCTTGGTACTGGCATAAAAACCAACATGTGGACCAATGGAATCAAATGGAAGACCCTGACATTAATCCGCACACCTATGAACATATAACTTTTGACAAAGAAGCCAAAAGGGCACAATGGAAAAAAGAAAGCATCTTCAACAAATGGTGCTGGCATAACTGGATATCAGCATGTAGAAGGCTACAAATAGATCCATATCTATCACGGTGAACAAAACTTAAGTCCAAGTGGATCAAGGACCTCAACATAAATCCAGCTACTCTGAACCTGCTAGAAGAGAAAGTAGGAAGTAGTCTTGAACGCATTGGCATAGGAGACCACTTTCTAAATATAACACCAGTAGCACAGACACTGAGAGAAACAATCAATCAATGGGAACTCTTGAAACTGAGAAGCTTTTTTAGAGCAAAGGACACAGTCAACAAGGCAAAGCGACAGCCTACAGAATGGGAAAAGATCTTCACCAATCCCACATCTGACAGAGGACTGATATCCAGAATATATAAGGAACTCAAGAAATTAGACATCAAAATGCCCAACAGTCCAATTAAGAAATGAACTGTAGAACTAAACAGAGAATTCTCAACAGAGGAAACTCAAATGGCTGAAAGACATTTAAGGAATTGCTCAACATCCCTAATGATCAGGGAAATGCAAATCAAAGCACTGCTGAGATACCACCTTACGCCTGTCAGAATGGCTAAGATCAAAAACACTGAAGACACCTTATGCTGGAGAGGATGTGGAGCTAGGGGAACACTCCTCCACTGCTGGTGGGAATGCAAGCTTGTACAACCACTTTGGAAATCAATATGGTGCTTTCTTAGAAAATTGGGAATCAATCTCCCCCAAGATCCAGCTATACCACTCTTGGGCATATACCCAAGGAATGCTCAACCACACCACAAGAGCACTTGTTCAGCTATGTTCATATCAGCATTGTTTGTAATAGCCAGAACCTGGAAACAACCTAGATGCCCTTCAACTGAAGAATGGATAAACAAAATGTGGTACATATACACAATGGAATACTACTCAGCAGAGAAAAACAATGACATCATGAGGTTTGCAGACAAATGGATAGATCTAGAAAAAATCATCCTGAGTGAGGTAACCCAGACTCAGAAAGACAAACATGGTATGTACTCACTCATAGGAGGATACTAGATGTGGAACAAGGATGACTGGACTGCTACTCACATCACCAGGGAGGCTACCTGGAAAACAGGACCCCAAGAGAGACACAGGGATCGCCCAATGATGGAGAAATGGAAGAGATCTACATGAACAGCCTGGACATGAGTGGGGGTAATGAAGGGCAAGGATTGAGGGAAAGAGAGCTTGGGGGAGCGGGAGATCCCAGCTGGATCAAGAACAGAGAGGGAGAACAAGGAATAGGAGACCATGGTAAATGAAGACCACATGAGAATAGGAAGAAGCAAAGTGCTAGAGAGGCCCACAGAAATCCACAAAGATACCCCCACAACAGACTGCTGGCAATGGTCGAGATACAACCCGAACTGACCTACTCTGGTGATGGCATGGCCAAACACCCTAACTGTCGTGCTAGAAACCCCATGCAACTACTAAGGGATGTGGATGCAGAGATCCATGGCTAGGCCCTGGTTGGAGCTCTGGGAGTCCAACTAGCGAGAATGAGGAGGGTTTATATGAGTGAGAATTGTTGAGACCAAGGTTGGATTAAGCACAGGGACAAATAGCCAAACAAATGGAAACACATGAACTATGAACCAATGGCTGAGGGGCCCCCAACTGGATCAGGCCCTCTGAATGGGTGAGACAGTTGATTGGCTTGATCTATTCGGGAGGCACCCAAGCAGTGGGACCAGGTCCTGTGCTCATTGCATGAGCTGGCTCTTTGAAACCTGGGGCCTAAGCAGGGTCGCTTGGCTCAGCCTGGGAGGAGGGGACTGGATCTGCCTGGACTGAGTCTACCAGGTTGATCTCAGTCCACGGGGAGGCTTTGCCCTGGAGGAGGTGGGAATAGGGGGTGGGCTGGGGGAAAGGTGAGAGGGGAAGGAGGGGGGAGAACAAGGGAATCCGTGGCTGATATGTAGAACTGAATTGTACTGCAAAAGAAAAAAAAAAGAAAAAGAAAAAGAAAATGAAAGTTAAAGGAAAGCAAAAAAAAAAAAAAAGAAAAAGGAAAGGAAATATCTATAGATGTATGTGTAGAGATGAATTAGTACATGCACATACATAACCACTATTCTGTGACCTCTGGAAAAATAACTCTGATACAATGCGCACCCCTAGGGCCTGACTCTGGTTTTATATTAACCTTCACCAGAAAGGGCCAGACCACATTAGCGACATGACTAATTTTGAGATAGGGTGGGATCTGTGAGAGGTGAGCCAAGTGGCAGAATGCCAATGGCCACAGTTGGAACCATTTAAATACAAAATTAGTAACATTAGATTACTATCCAAATCAAAAAGTAAATTTCCATTACTCTGTAATAATTGAGGGAACTGGTAAATGGACAGAATAGATGCGTGTGGAATACTCCAAATACTCCAAATACTTTAGGTAGGGATTCCACCTCCCTTGAGGTGGAATGTCATCTCCTACCCCACATATGAGAATGGATGCTGATAATTGCCAGTCTGCAATGGGCAGTGTCGAGCACAGCTGCACAGTCCAGGAAACCCGGTGAATGCCATTTCAGGTATGTGGCCAAGACTGAGGAAATAGAGCTGGACAGTGTAGGGAATGTGCTCCCTACCTATAAATATGTTGTGAGCAGATCACACAGCCTGTGTTCCAATCAAGTCTTCAGAAATACCTCAGAAGAGAAAAGTGTGAGGAACTATGCTGCATCTAAGATGAAGTGAGAGAGAGGTGATGGATGAAGGCAACGTGGTATCCTGGGAAAGAAAAGAGAGTCAACACATAGAAGGAAATGTAAATAAATTACAAGCTTCAGTTAATAACAATGTAACATGCTACAATAATTTTGAAAATAGCCCACTCTCAGGCTTGATATTAGCAGTTGGGAAACTAGATGAAGAAAATCTTGATGCGTAATCTTAAAACCAAAATCTTTATAAAATATTTGTAGGATTTGAAGTAATTTTACTTAATGGTAGCATAACCTGCCATATTAATTTATTTTATTTTGGGTGCACGTGTGTGTGTGTGTGTGTGTGTGTGTGTGTGTGTGTGTGTGTGTGTGATTGTAGATATCTGTGTGCCTGTCATGGCACATATGTGGAAGTCAGAGGACGATAAGTTTGGATTCTGGGGATTCACACTAGGTTCTCACACTTTCCTGGCAAGCATTTTACCCACTCAGCCATGTCTCAGCCCCCTAGTTTTTGATACAGTTCTACTGTTTAGCCCAGGCTGACTCCTGAATTCATAATTCCCTTCTTCAGCTATGTAAGTGCTATCCTAATTTCATGTGGCCATTTATGTATTTTAATTTGGGCACTATTATCTGATAGCCAAGTTTTACTCTAAATACATCTAATATATATATATATGGTTATATAGTTTTATATATAGAGAGAGTATGTGATATCTATATGTAATATTAATTACTTTTATAAATTGTAAACTATTTGGAATTCTAGAACTCAATTTTCTCTAAATATTTCAGTCAGTTATTGTGGATTACTAGTTTATGGAGTTTTGTGAGAATTTCTTGGAATAAAATTCATGTGTCAGAAAAGTCAGGCTTATAATAGATATACTATGCTATAAGGATTATCAGTTATATAGTTTAGAATTCTGTGATTCAAACAAATTTTCTTCTACATATTTTGGAAGCCCAGGAGATTACAGCTATTTGGGAAAAATTTAAAGAGTTATAGTACTACAAATAAGAGTAGTGTGGTTTTTTTTTTTTAAGTGATGACTCATGTCCCCAAGTATATAAGCCTTCACTGTGTGGTCATGAGAGACACTGGCCTGTCATTAAAGCATTTATCTTCTCAGGTGATTGATTTGGGTGTGCAAGGATGTGATTGATTATTTGCACTTGGCTGAAGGGAAGGATGCCCTTGCTCTATGGCTTAAGTTGTGCTACCTCACAAACAGACACAACACACTTTGACGTACTTTTCCCAACCTGTGAGGTACTACGTACATTCCTAGGATCTCTCTGCCTATTTTCAAAATGATGTAATTTTTCATTTACAACTTTTCTTTCCTCAAACAGTCATAGTGGAGTAGAAGAACAATGTATTCTTCTCTCTACCATCACCAAGCTCTAGGGTTGATCCAAGTGGCATTGGATTTATTTTCATTTAGAGATGATAATCGAACAGCCAGGACACCTGCACTGTGATCCTTCTTTGGAACAACCTCACTCAGATGCTTCCTTCTTCCTGTTTTTAAGCTCTAGTGTTCAGGACACCTTCAGCTGTGGTTCCCTTTCCAGGACTGACCTGATGAGGGCACATATTTTCCACATGATTTTTACTGAGATTGGCTCCCCTGGTCCATGTCATTCTTCCTGCCCTACAAACAAAATTCCACTGTGAAGTTTTCCTTCGTTTGCATCCACTGCCTTCCCACTACTGTCATTGGGTTGGTACCTTCCTCTTGTCATTGCTTGTTTGACAGCCAGACTCTTTTCACGTGGGAAGAAGGCAGTGCTTCTTCTGAAATCAGCCCTTGTATTTTCTTTTGAGAGATTATCTTCAAAGGCACGAGTTGGCACTGACCTTTATAGGAGCACTTAATTAGAGAAAATTGTATTTGCCTTTTGTGAGCCTGTGTGCTTCATGCCATTGAGAATTGTAAAACCAAAGACTGGATTGTCTGAAGATTCATTTGACAATGATACTGAGTTGGTGAAAGTAAGTAGTATAATTATGTCGGAAGTGGCCTCGGTGGCATGTAGCTAAAGCCACCCTGGCTAACTGGATATGGGAATAGGGAAAAGGGCAACTGCATGAGTTATCTTCAACCCAGTGTCTACAGCGCTCAGCTTCTTCTCTGTGTCCTTATGCCCACTCTCTCTTGATAACTGAGAGCAGGATTCTGCCCAGAACTATAGTCTGTAGCCGTGGCCCTTTGTAAGTTATTTATACTTGATGAAAATATAGGCTCTTGACGCAAGTTTTAAAGAATAGTTGAAAAAAGGAGTAAGAAGGCACAAGGACTCAGGCAATACAGGGGACATCACTGGGAGTGAGGGTTGAGGCGAGGCAAGGAAATCTGAGGACAGTTCTACCTCATTTCCTAACACTGCACTCAGCTATTTCTGTTGAAATGACCTCTCCTGAGGTCACCATTCTTACCCTCAGCACAGCTGCAGTTAACAAAAGCAAAGAAAGAAATTGTGCCTGTACGCTGTTCCAACAAGATCCATTTCTTCAAGTGTAGATTATTTCTTTCAAAGGGAAAAATTAATTATAAATAGAATAGTTCCTACATTTACTTTTCCTTTTACTTCTCTTCCTCTCTCTCTCTTTCTTTTTTTCTTTCTTTCTTAAAGACAGCATCTTGCTACATAGCCCGGCTGGCCTGGAACTCAATACATAGGTCAAACTGGCTTCAAACTCATGAGCAGTTCTCTTGCTTCAACCTCCTGGGTGCTAGGATTATAGGCCTGTGAAAGCATGCTTCTCTGGCACGACAGTTTAAATATTGATAATGTACCAATAAGTAAACATGGGTCTAGCCTTCAACCTTATGATGTCATCACACTAGGGACATCTTGGGCTATTTCAGTGATTGGATGAAGCTCCCTGCAAGGTAAAAAGAAGAATCAAGCTCCTTCCATTTTTCTGAGTTTGTTTCTCCTACATAGACAAGACCACACGTGAGCAAGGAGGAGCTGGACAAGTTGTGATGGTCATGCCTGTAATCCTCTCGCTTGAGAGACTGAGACAAGAGGATTGCCATTAATTCATAGCCAGCTTGGGTGGCATAATGAATTTAGGCAAACTTAAACTACAGTGTGAGTCTCAAAAAAAAAAAATCAAACAAACACTGTGAAAGAAATGCTATCACTGGTACATGATTAAGAAAAAAGAAAATGTAATTGTTTGTCTAGATTCATGTTAAAATGTACTTTAGACTTGGAATTTATTAGAATAATAGCCTCCACTCTTTTTCTGTATAAATTTCTATACTACATTAACTCTTTTTATTCAAAAACAATTCCTGTCAAAAATTTCAGTCCTAGATTTAAAATGCCACAATTTAAACCATATGGCTAACTAAATTTGACGATTTAAAAATTTGAAATGTTACCCTGAAAAAAAATTGCTAAATAGGAAGAGAACTTGAGGCCAGAGCAGTAGGGAGGCCCTGTTAACATGTGCTTGTAAGCCGCACATCTGTTCAGCTGGGATATTCTTCTTATCAGCTCAATGAAGACAACTTTTCCTTTTCAGTGAAAGTTCCGGGGGACTCTTGAAAGATCCCTGTTTCCCCAATTTGTCCATGGGCACTGTTATGTGCAAACAACAATCACTTTGTAATGTAATTACTATGTAAAACTGCAGGAGGATTTTCTTGGGGACTCTGAAAGTTAAGGCAGGATTCAAAATGTCGGGCATGAAAACAAACAGCAGCTCGCCCTTCCAGGGACTGAGAGGACAGCGCCAGTGTCCCCCACTCTGCTGCCGCCTGTTGTCCCCCCAAAGCAATGACTCCGGTGTCAAATCCACTTTCATCATGAATTACGGATAAAAACTACCATTTCCGATATTATAATCAGATAGCTTTCAAGATATTTTCATGCACAGGAGTCTTTTCTGTCAGTAACAGTTGGAGAAACAGGTTTCCAAGCATTCACACATGGCCATACAAACTTAGATTTCTCCCCTGGCACATGAGGCAGACATCAGAGAAGTTGAAAAGACAAAAGGAGCGCTATCTCAGGATTTCTAATCAAGATCACCAAAGCCACAGAACTTCATTCTGCAAGCAGCAGTTCTCAACTTGTGGGTCATGACCCCTTTGGAGGTCACCTAAGAGCATCAGGAAACACTAATATTTACATTATGATTTATGGCAGTAGCAAAATTACAGTTATAAAGTAGTAACAAAAGTAATTTTATGGTTGGGGTCATCACAACATGAGGAACTGTATTAAAGAGTCGAAGCATCAGGAAGGTTGAGAGCCCATTATAATAGTGTGTGAGGCAAAAGCCCAGAATTCACTTCTGGAAGTAACATTACATTTCATGAGCCCTCTGTCCTGTCTCCTAATCCCAATGACTATGTATGTGAGTTGGTCTCACTACTAAAAACTCTCAAGGAAGAGATGAGCACAGTCAGTTCCTGCCTTTGAGCCATTCAGAGTTTCAAAGAGCAGAGAAATTATGTTGTGGGTAGGGAGGCTCCTTTGCTAGGGCTGCATGGAGGATAGATGAGGAGACTGTGGAGGTAAAAGGGAGGACCCCGAGGACCTTGATGGGGAGAGACTCGATGGGATCATAAAAAGATGATCCCACTTGATGACCACAAGTGCTGGGAGAAAAGAGATCATTCCAAGCTCAGGGTGAGGGAGGCTGACAGGGAATTTGGTTCTTTAGCAGTAATACATGCACCCAGAAATCTGCACTGCTACTGCAACTATCTGAAATAAAGACAGCCACGAGGCAAATTACAAACAATAAACAAATAACAACCGTACAGCAAATGGTTGACTCATCCTAAAATATGTACTACAAAGCACTCTTGAATAAGGCCCCTGTATACCATCTGTTTTAGGTTATTTTTGTCTAGTATTTTATTAACTTTTCTTATAGAAACAATTTAAAATCAGTTGTGTTTGTTATTGCTCAGAATGTTAAGGTAAGGAACAAATTTCTAATTTTCTTATTTATGTTTATCAACTGTAGAGTTTAGTTCTTTTTAAAAATGGCTTTCAGCCTTTAACAGACACAATTAAATGTATGTGTTTTAAAAATGTTAGCAATGCTAATAACTTCATTCTGTTCTCAAGATGTCCTCTCTCCTTTCCTATACTTCATACACAGAAGTGATTGTGTTAGAAAATATTCATTTTCTATTTCATTCCTCCAAACCAGAAGTAAAATAATGCAGAATGTTTAGTTTCATGCTAGAATGAGATTACCTCTTAAGCCATTTTTTAATTATTTCAATCATTACTTTTATGTATTTTATAAAATCCAAATCATCCCGAAGTCATCAATTAAGAGGTAATATTTAGAAAAATGATATATAAAGTTTATAAATTTATCTTTTGTAATTTTCTTTCTGAGTGTTGCATGACTGTTGCCTCTCTCCTTGTATTTTTGGGATGTTATGATGATATGTCTAAGGGTGTATGTATGTGTGTTGTTGTTCATCAATAATACCTGTGGCCCAACTTAAGTTGTGGTTTCTGTTTTTTTTTTTTAAATTTACTTATTTATTTTGAATGTAGGTGTTTTCATTCCATGTATATCTTTGCACCATATGTGTTCAGTGCCTGTGGGGGACAGAAGATGGCGTTGGATTCCCTTGTAAGACACTTAGAGATGGTTGTGAGCCACCATGTGGGTGCTGGGAATTGAAGTTAGGTCCTCTGGAAGAGCATCCAGTACTCTGAGCCATCTCTCAGCCCCAAGTTATGGGTTTCAAGCCCATATGGGGTTGCATAACAGAATGAAGGAATTATGAAAAAAAAGTGGCAAGTACAAGGTTTCTAATCACAATAATCAAAATTAATTTAAATTAAGTATGTGATAAATCTGAGGTGTTGGGGAGGCATGCTGGCTTGTGCTGCATCCTACAACTTCATTGCAGCCTCTGAGCACACAGCACACACATATTATACTGGACACGCTATGATGCCATGTAAAGTCAAGGAATGCTGCCTAAAACATTTAGACAATATCAAGACCATTATGCCACCAATCACAGTATTTTTACCTTGCGTATGAAGTTTTCTGTTCTTATAGAAATATAATGACTTAATTATAAAAGCAGTTCAAAGATTTTCCTACAACCATTCTTCAGTAAGTAACAAATTAGTAAGCCTTTGTATTGTACTCATTAGGGTATTTGATTTTAAGATTAAGTTACTAGAGGTAGAGAGGTGTATCATCAGTTATGAGCATTTGTTGCTCTTGCAGAGGACCCAAGTTCAGTTTCCAGCAATCAAATGGTGGCTCACAGCTATCAGTAACTCCAGTTCCAGTGGATTTGTTGGCTTCTTTTGCCCCCCCCACGCACCAGGCTTGCATATGGTCCACATACGTATATTCAGGCAAAACATTTGTACACAGATAAATAACAACAACAACGATTGCAGTTGCTAAGTTGAGTTTTCTCCCTCTCTCCACTGTTACTTCTTGGGATTAAATTCAGGCCATGTTCGTGCTTGGCAAGTGTGTGCTGCCATTGAACATCTCTATCCCTCTGTCATTGTGTTCCATTTTTAGAAAACGTTATTACATTTATTTACAGTGTGTGTGTGTGTGTGTGTGTGTGTGCACATGCACGTGCTATTGATCATGTGTGACAGAGAAAAACTTGTGGGAATTGGTCCTTGCTCCCACCACGTGGGTTTTAGGGGTCTAGTTCAAGTTGTCAGACATAGTGGAAAGTATCTGGATGTGCTGAGCAATCTTGTCAGGACTGACTTTAGTTACCTAAAAAACAAACAAACAAACAAACAAAAAAAACACCCAATGATATTTGGCTTGATATTAGGACAATAAAATGGCCTAGATGTACCCCTGCCATTTTTTCCAAAAATCTATATATGCCAGTCTCCTCAACATTGATGAATACAAATATCAACAGAAGACCCACTCTATCCTTCAATATCAAATATGCAGCCAAAATTTAATTTTTATGTCAAAGTGGACAGGGACAGGCTCATTGATGTGCAATTTTGTGTTCATCTTTAATAAATGCTACAACTAGGTATATACCAAAGAATTATTTTAAAACTAATTTCATTAACATTTATTGCCAGTAAGTGCTCTATTTGTCTACTTTCTTTATTAACCTATAAACCAAAGACATGTAAAAGTCACAGATGTGAAAGCCCTGCCCTATGGGATGGTATGCTCTTTTGATCTGAAGGCTACATTCATTAAAAACATGAACCTTCCATCTAACAATTCATTTCCCACCTGTGCTGCACCTATTTCTTTGGACTCGACTATTACATGCTCATCGGATCTATTGCACTGCCTTCTGTCCTTCCACTTCCAAATTCTAGCTGCTGGGATGTGATTATCTGTGTGGCATGACTCTTTGTCTCAATCTTTGGAAAATATAAACAGCTTAATTACTTATATCATCTCCCACTTTCTTCTTAAGCTTAACATTGTGAAAACAAGAACTGTATGCTTTAGCTCCAGAAAGAACTGTTGGAAAATTCCACCTCTGTGGGGACCTTCATTGTCTCCTGCCTGTGGGTTCTCTGCCACCTCTGCAGTTTGAGTTTAATGGAGGATGCCTGTTTTCACTACTCCAACTGGATCTCTCTCTGCCTCTCTGCCTGTCTCTGTTTCCCCTGCCCCACCCCTCTCTTATACACACACCCCATAATTTTATTGGAGATTTACTTAGCTACCATTAACAAAGCAAAACTGAAAGGTAACTAAAAGTAAACATGAGGTACAGTCTGCAACTTCTGCACTGTGATTAGTGTAGGAATGAATGATACTCTTGTTTCAAAGACAGCTGTGATAAGACCATTGAGGTGCATCAGTAGATACAACCCTTGCCAAGTGAACATGAAGACCAGAGTTCAGATGCCCACATAAAAGACAGGCAAATGTCATGGCCATCTGTAATCCTAGCACTTAAGAGGCAAGAGACAGGGCGTACCTGGGGCAGCTAGCGATAGACTAGCTGAATAAGCAAGGCTCCCATTAAATGAGAGACTCTACTTCAGCAAGTAAATTGGACAGTGTTTGAGAAGGAAATATGGTAGCAACCTCTGGCCTCCATATGAGAACATGTGCACAGGCATGGGTTCATATACTTATGAACATATACACGCAGGTACATAACCAATACACACATAAATCTAGCAATAGTATTTGATAGCAAGTCCTTTAAAAATTAATTGCATTTGTTCTTTGATGATTTTATACATGCATGTAATGCATTGTGATTATTGTCAACTCACCTTCCCTTATCTTCTTCCCATCATTGCTAATCCCCTGTCCCCTGTAAGTCCTTTCCCTGTGTTCATGACTCTTTGTTTTGTACGAGGACACACAAAGTTTAATGAAGGTCATCTGTATTAGGTTTTCTTTTAGTATTACTCCATTTTAGTTATATTTCTTTACTTACAGCAGCAAAGACAGCTTCTCTTCCTGCTTACCTTTCAAATTTTGCTATGTAACTCACTACTACAACAAAGCCTGACTACATTGATAAAACTGTAACTGTCTTTGGTTGTGTCTAAATAAAACTGAACTAGAAAAAAACACAGATAATGTGATGTTATTTCATTTGTGCTGAAATGTGATGATATTTTATTTGTATGTTATTAAATAAAGTTTGCCTAGAGATCAGAGGAAATAGCAAGCCATTTTAAGTAAACATGAAAGTCAGGCAGTGGTAGCACACGCCCTTAATTTGATCACCTGGCAGCCAGGGTCTCTGTGTGTTCAAGGCCATACTAGGGAACAGATTTATACCTGTGTTTCCAGTTAAGACTACAGATCTGGCATAGATTTTGGTATAAATTAAAGCAAACGGCAATCAGGTTCTTAAAATGAAGATGTGTGTGTGTGTGTGTGTGTGTGTGTGTGTGTGTGTGTGTGTGTGGAGAAAAAATGGAGTGAAAAGTTAAATTTATTCAAAATCCTCATAGAGATTTAGAAAATAGTATATGTTTATTGTTTGGCTAAATACATTGATTATCTAAAAATAATCTAGTCTATGGTGAATAAATTCTCACACAGAGATCTGCTTGTTGTATTTCTAGCCACATTATATATTTTTCTGCTCAGCATTAGTATTAAGAAATACATCTCTCCCTCTCTCAGATCTTTCTGATAAATGCTGTGACACACAGAGAGAAAATGCAACCTGGCTCCTGACCTCTGCAGTCCTCATGAATTGGTTTTTTCATCTTTACATAACAACCTCTGAAAGAAAGGTCACTTGTTTGGTCAAAGTGAATATTTAAAAAAATCAATTGTATTAACACATTTGCATTATTGCATTCTTCACTGAAAGTCAATCTCTTGCCTCCAATCCTTTAGGGTACAAATGCTTTTGATATTTTTCTATCCTCTGCACACATCCTCCTATGTACATTATTATTCCTGAGAAATTACATCTTTGTCTATTGCCTGACAACCCAGTCTTCTGAAAGGAGATCAAACAATTGGATCAAAATATTGCTCAATGGGATTTCATTTATACATCCGAATATTGTATACTCACTGCCAGAGCTTCTAAGCTGTTGGTCCATCTATGCAGGAAGTAAGGTGACAATGGTGTCTTATAAAATAGTCCTTTGTTATTTTCTTGGACATGTCACTCAATTCCTTACCTTAAAGTCTATACCTGTCACCAACTAATCAGCAGCCATTCATTTGCTTGGGGTATTTTCAAAGCCCTCTTAATACCATAAGACCCATGGTGCATGTATATTGGTGAAAGAATAGCATAGTGCTGCATTTTGATCCTAGTCTGTAGCGATTTTTAGGGAAGTCAGTGTTGACAGTGACTTGCTTTATAAACTATTGTTTCCTTTGGATGTCAGCACATCTTCATGACAACCAGCTGAAAATGAACATTTGTTTTGTTTGTTAATTACTTTGTTTCCATGGGGCTAAAATACTAGCTTGTCTACTTGCTTTGTCATAGTTAAATACTGTCTGTTTTATTCAGAATTCAAATTTGGAGCAGTGACAATGAACACTGAGCTGACTCTCAGCATGAAGATAGAACACTTAGAAGTGTATAGACCTATTTGGCTTGTTAACAGTGGTTGCTGGAAAAGGCAATGGTATCTTTGTGAAGCTTACAAGAAAGTGTAACTGTCTTCTTTACAGAAGAAAGGGCACAAAATGTGTAATGCTGCAAACATCCTTGCAATGCAGACTCAATTCCAATGGAGAGAAGGTCAAAGATCTAATTATGAAATCACATTACAGTGAATGAGGTTGGGTGATCCAGTCCATCTGGAGGTGAAGTCCAGTAGGCTATCCTAGAAAACTTTGAAGTGTGGGTAAGTCACCCTTGCCTAGCATGTACCTGAACTTAATTCCCCACAGGATCAAATAAAAGACTATTCTTCGTCTAGTCTCCAAGGTCTTCCATGGTTAGTCATTCTGTTTTACAAGCCAATTCTTGTGGACTCTAATCTTAGGCAAACAGGAGTTTAATTCCATGCTTATCCAGAAAGATTACTAACCAGCAGTTGGGAGAAATATCAGAGGATGTGAATCATTCAATCAAGGACTTGACATATGTCTACCAGTGTCTGGGCTCAAATAATTCTCTGAGGGCTGGGAGAGGGAATAGGGAGACTGAATCCTTCATTTGCTCACCGTGGTTTATAAATTTCCCTAATAAAGTGTGTTACCTAACTCACACCGCAAGGCACAGTTCGATCATCTGTATGTCAGCAATGGATTTTCCCAGTGCGTTACTTTTATTCTCCCTGCCCAAGTCTATCCTGTTCTGTTTATCCATTGGATAAAGGACAACGCTTGTGAACTGAAAGGAAAAAATTTCCTTGGCTTTGGAAACAATGAGGAAAACAGGAAGTTTTCCAGATT